>NC_138888.1:15029201-15625856 GCF_965194825.1 Balaenoptera physalus | reverse complement strand
GATCTCCAGTTCTAAGTCTTAACTTCCGTCCTATTGTTTTTTAAAAGGTACAACAAAACCAATGTTCTATGAGATTAGGATATGATATGTGAATTTTAACATTTATAGTTGATCTTGGCTTGTCTTTGAGAAGGGTATCAAAAACGAATCCTGACTTCAGTCCCTGTAAGGGACCCTCAAGTGTTGCTGGACAACTCGGTGTGTCATTCTTCCAGGGCTGTGGTTTTGGCCTCACTGTCCCAGTATTTTTAAATGTCAAAAACTATGACGCCGAGTTACCTGGGAGTTTGTTTTGGCAGAATTACCAACTCGACTGCTTCTTCCACCTTAATTCCTCCATAGAGACCCTGCACAAATTCTAACATTTATTGATATGTTCAAGGTTTGTGAAAGCACTAGTAGAATAAAGACTTTAATTAATAGTAAGGGTGGCAAACGAAAATAAAAGCTAATGAGGTTAAATGGTAAAGACAGTTCCAGGGACTTCCCTGGCTGTCCAGTGGTTAGGCCTCGGTGCTTCCACTGCAGGGGGCAGGGGCTTGATCCCTGGTTGGGGAACTGAGATCCTGCAAGCCTCGGCATGGCCAAATAATAAAATAAAACAAATTTAACTCAGTTATCTTTAAAAAAAAAAAAAAAGACAGTTCCAGTTTCTTGACCTGCAATTAACATTCTCCCACCCCGCTACTATAAACATTTTTCCCTTACTCCCGTCACTGAATCTTTCCAAGATGGTTTTGGTCTTATGGTACATTTTTTTGCCTAATCTTGTATAAAGTAACAAACAACAAGTGATATTTTTAATTCTTCATGTTTCACTTTTATATGACTTACAAATTGAAGAGAAATAAATTTTTCTTACAACATCATTTTCTAGTAATCTGGTCGTTCTAGAACTACTAACCTAGTATACAGTGTAGTGTCCAAGGGTCCATGAGTGTGACACAGAGTCAAATACTTCCAGGCTCCAGAGCCAGGCAGGTCCTGTAAAAGAGTGAATGGAGATGAGTGTGATACTAAAGGGAGTGGTGCTACCAAACGTAAAATAGATAGCTAGTGGGAAGCAGCCACAGAGCACAGTGAGATCAGCTCGGTGCTTTGCGACCACCTAGAGGGGTAGGATAGGGAGGGTGGGAGGGAGGGAGAGGCAAGAGGGAAGAGATATGGGGACATATGTATATGTATAGCTGATTCACTTTGTTATACAGCAGAAAGTAACACACCATTGTAAAGCAATTATACTCCAATAAAGATGTTAATAAATAAATAAAGGGAGTGGTGAGGCCTGCAGCAAACTAGAAAGTGCACAGCCAAGGTGAAGGGAACAAGCTTAGCCCCACATGTTGCTGCTGAGTGTGAATACAAGGCTAGTGGTGACGGATGCTTATTGGTTTTTTTTTTTGACACCTCCTCCCCAAGCTGAAAAATCTGGATTTATATGTGAAATATCCTGATTTTTACAGTTTTTTTTTTTGCATTGCTATTTTTGAAATAGCCTGATTTTTAAAATTTGGTTTATCAATTCAAAAAATTTAAACCCAGTGTTGACAAATAACAAGTCTTCAGGTCACACTCTGCCTGCACAGCCTCAGATCACAACTTCTGGGGGAGTGTTCAGGTCGCACCAGGCATCCCCAGTAGTTCTATTTATCAGGCCTGACTTCCTTCCCCAGTCTCTCCCAGGACCACCAAGTCTTTCATTATCATCAGATCTCTCACCTCCAGCCCCAACCTCGGCTCCCCACACAGAATCTGAGATGTACACCTGAAAATAGAGCTGAATTCCAATTTCAGACATTGTCAGGTGGGTTAAGGTATCTTATCACAACTTCTGCCACGTGAGGAATTATAGATAATTTAAAGCAGTTTCCCTATACAAAGGCCATATGCTCCTGGTTTTTGTATCAATTCATGGTTTTCTGACTATAATAGTGGGGACCACATTTAAGATTCTTGAGTTATATGAGAGCCTCAAGAGAGACTGTGTAGTTAAGAAGTGGGTCATTGTGTCGACACATCACCCCAAACCATGGAATCTTAGATTCAAAGATTTGGAAAGCATTCTTTTTTATTTTAATTTATTATATTGAAGTATAGTTGATTTACAATGTTGTGTTAATTCCTGCTGTACAGCGAAGTGATTCAGTTATACATATATATATATTCTTTTTCATATTCTTTTCCATTATGATTTATTATAGGATATTGAATTTAGTTCCCTGTGCTATACAGTAGGACCTTGTTGTTTATTCATTCTCTATATAATAGTTTGCAAAAGCATCCTTGAATGCCGTAGGCTCCAGAGTTTTCACTTTACTAATCTAGAAGGAATCTGGAAACCAGAGAGGTGAGTGACTTGCCGAAGGTGACCCAACTGTCTAGGAGAACTGTGATTCCACACATCCCAGCTCCAGGTCTGTGTCCTCTCCATGCATCATGTTACAAGCGCTGAATGATGACTTGGATTGAACAAAATAAGTTCAGCTTTGGGGGTGGTTTTTACTATGACATCACTAGGATGATAAGCAACCGTCCTTGTGAAAAATCTAATGCCCCAGTATTCTCAGAGCAGCTTTGTTCACTGGGGTTTACATTTTGTCATGTCCTGATCTGCATAGACTCCTAAGCAGGTGTCTTATGTTTGGAGCCACACTGGCACCAGGAATTTGTCCCTGGCTTTGGGTGTCCTGAGATGGGTGACTAAGTGGTCCTGGGAAGTACTCAAGTCTCACGTGTGCGCAGTCAGTCCCTAAGTCCCCTAGTAGTGGCACCATCAGCTGAGTGGAACGGCCCCTCCTCCAGGCTGTCCTTTTGTGACCGCTTCTCCTCTTCAGGCTCCTTTGATGTTCCTTTTCGTCTGATTATACCTAGATGAAAACGCCGGGCAGGGAAGTTTACGTTGTGATTTACTGTAACCACACCTTATAAGCTGCCCTGTCCAAGTGGTTGCACAAGAACAGTCACGGTTACTGCCCAAGCAGCTCTGCCCAGTGTCTGGAGGGGGAGAAAGAAAAGCCCAGAAGAGAGAGGCTGATGTGTGCAGATTAGAAGATGGGTCACCTAGAGTAGAGAAGGAAACTAGAAGATTCTTTAATAAGGGGTCAGAGTTACAGTAAACATAGTTAGTAATTGTGGTATGCAATATTATATTGGCAAACAAGATTGTCCAGAGAAAAATCTAGGTTGAATGATCACCATGGGCGTAATGCCAAGTACACCAGCCGTCTACGCTTTCGGGAAGTAAAATGATCTGGATGGTCTCTTCTGTCTGCCTGGTTTCCCCCAGCTAGCTTCTTCTCAGCCTTCAGATGTCAGTTCACGCACCCTTCCCACGGGGAACCTTCCCTGACCACCCCAAACCTGCCCTGGTCCCCCTGGACATGTTTTCACAGCCCCCCGTGCCTTCTCTGCAAAGTCCACATCTCACGTAGAGTTAATCACTTGTTCGTGTGATCGCTCAGTGTCTGTCTCCCTGGCCACACTTTGTGCCCTCTGAGGACAGACTGTTGTTGCTGGTTCAAATGGAGAGTTTAATGAAGGGGCTACTTCACTGAAGGTGGTGAGGCCATGGGAGCTAGCAAGGAATGTGCGACACCCAGAGACTGCGGCAATGGCGGGAAGCCTTAACCGCCATTCTTGGGGACAACCACAGGGACCCTGGATGGCCCAGGGGACACCGTGGAGTTAGGAGAGCCCAGTGAGAGCTGGAACTATGGAGGCCGGGCTGCCTCGGATGCAGCCACTGCTAAACCCCAGACCCCTCATCAGCCAGGGGGCAGGCAGGTAAGCCCCTATTTCCTTCTCCTCCTGCCTCATAATACTGGTGTCTCCCATTAGCCAAACCCAACTGGAAGCCAGCCATCAGGGAGCAGGGCGTGTGGAGAAAGACGGGGTGGGGAAGGGTCCGCACATGGGGAATAGCCTTCACATAAATTTTTAATTTTATTTTTAAATTTTATTTATCTTATTTCTTCTACTTTAATTGCACAAATAATACGTGTTCCTTAAAGAAAAGGCAGAAACTAGATCATAGTGGTAGTGAAGGAACTCCCCCGTCATCCCACCTTTCCTGCAGCTCGTATAAATGTTTGGGCTTTTTCTCCTTCTTTCTCTCTTTTTTTCTTTCATCTACTTATAAAGAACTTGGAATTTTTTTATTCAGAACAAACCAAAATAAATTTGGTGACACTTGTTTCTTGGCCTAATTAAGATTAACCCTGTAGCCTAACAGACAGCCCTATTTCCTTTCCTTTGTTCTGTTCACATAAACAAGTTACTTCATGTACCTCTGTGGGAACTGGGCATTAGGCAAGTGTTTAGACGCACAAAAACTCTCAGCAAGTTTGGCTCCCAGCTTGGATACCAAGTAATTAAACCTAAGATGAAAGGTGAGTCCAACAGCGCTCGATCTGTAAGACTGAAAAGGAAATATAAGTGCAGGCAGCCTCCATCAGCTTGATGCTACTGTCAGTGTGAAGTTACTATCCGCTTTCCGTATTACTTGAAGGGCAGTTTGAAAAAGGGGAGAGACAGTTTAGGAAAACAGAGCAAATGTTTATGGATGCAGTTCTTGTTACATCTGAGCTGTTGCTTCGTCACACTCGTCACGCTTGTCATTATTTATCTGATGCCTGTGCAGTCCCGCTGGACAGCAAAGCCATGTCCGTTCACTGAGCCCAGCACGGAACCTGTTAACTAGGCAGCCGGTTAGCAAGGCTGGGTTAGGGGTCGCTGCTCTTAGTTAACGTAGAGAGAAGGTATGGAGGGAGAAGGTCAGCAGGTCGTTGCTGTGTGTGCCAAAGTTCTGAAAGGCAAAGACCAGGACACATGGCAACAGACGGGTATTTAAGACCGTTGTAATACCATAACAAAGGCGGCAGCCTCATTGCCTTCTTTGGTTTAAAAAAAAAAAAAAAACCTAGAAAGTACTAAGTCCTTTAGAGAGGAATAAGTTCTGCTTTCCTGGAGTGGGGTCTGTATTTGACCTTTTACAAATTTCTGCCTGAATGGGGTTGTCCTTGCGAATAGTTTAAGGAGACCAAACGAATAGAAGCTCCAACCACCCCGCTTCAGTTCTAGAAATTAGATCGCCTCCCCCCGGGATGAATCCATTTGCTCTCAGGTCACACACCTGGAGGTTCAGCTGTCAGCCACTGTGACACTGAAGGTAGCCTTGAAATTGGGGGAAGAAGACTGATGGTGGTGATTCTAAAGGATGGCAGTTGCTGGAGGGAAGATTCAGAACAAGTTCAGGGACTGACTCATAGCCACTCTGGGTGGCTTGTCTACGTTTCCTCCGCAAGCTTACATCCTCATCACCGCTACTTTTTGATAACTGTCTCTCTGAACCCACCATCTCGGAGTCTACAGGATGGGGATGCAGCTGGAGAGGTCGAGCTGAGCCCTCCCCATCACTCCATCCTCTCGGAGCTGTGGGGAAAAGGCTGGCCGAGGAGGCTGTCTCTCTCCTCTGCCAGGATGTGAAATGGTTTTGCAAGCTGGCGTAAGGGTTATGAACCTCCATGGTCGTCACCCTGAAACTATAATAGATTCTTGTTTTAATGATTATTTTGGAAAATACTGCTGCAGGATTTCAAAAGAGTCTCCAAGCCCCTTCTACAAGTTCAAGTACATTTTTTTTTAAAGAGCGTTTTCCAAAGTATAGATTGTGTTGAATGCCTTTAGTTATGAATGGATTAGATGTGTGTTATCTCCTGGAGAAAAATGTGTCTGGAAGCAGACTGCATTCTTAGAGGGATAATTAGTTCATTGTGCTTAGCACAGCGAGTCCTCCCATGGTGTCCTTAAAGATGGGACTGATCTAGTATTGAAAGCAAAAGACTATTTGTAACATATTGCTTGCTTGATGTCTAAAAGTTGTTCAGTTCAGAAATAACTAAGACTTGATTTCATCGTCTCTGGACTGTAAAGACCAAAATATCCTAATAACGAAACAGCATGAAAAACAGAGCTAATGACTATCACAGAGATGGAGGAGTGAGCCACGGAGGACCTCCTGAAAGAGCACAGTTTTAGAGTCCCCAGGATGTGTGCCCTTCCAGGCCATCTCGGTGGTTTTCATGGCCGAGTGGTATATGATGGAGAGGTTAAATCGTGACTTGATTGGCAAGGTAAGGGTGAGCCGTGAAAAAGTGTTGTGAATTTGTGGGTTTGTTTTCTAAAGTTCTTACCATTATGCCTCAATACTGACATTTTCATGCAATGGGGGATGAGGAATTATATTTTCAGTTGGAAAATTTGAATACTGGTAACTATTGATTATTTATTGTTTGGTTTCCTGTGTTAGATTCAATACTCCAGGACTAACAAAAAATAATACTCCTTTCATTTACTATCTCCTAGACTAGAGGGCTTGTGTCTGCCTTAAACCTATGTCTTTTGCTGAGAGTAAACACTTCTTAAATTTGTGAAGACAAAGTCGCTTATCATTAAAATTATTTCACTTTGAAAATAGTCCTTGAGAAAGAAAAAAACAGATTAGCTCTTTTGTTTGTTTAGCAAAGTATATGGTTTGGTTTATATAACAATAGCAAGGCAGTTTATAGCTGGTGACATTTTCTGGGTTGAGAGTAGTCTGGAATAGTGTATAGAGATTTTTGATAAACAAAGACTGCACTGCAGAAGGGTGTTAGTACATCATATCTCACTTTCAGGAGGAAGGTCACCGTGTCCTCCTAAGGGACATCAATGGGACAATGGGATGTGTGACACCTCCTGGTATGCAACCGACTTTAATGTTTACTTTTATTCTGTGGCATGTGCTTAGAAGATGTAATCTCATGCTTTTTTCTTTCAAAGAAAAGAGTTCTAGCAGACTAAAAAAAAAAAAAATGAGTGTTTTGTCAGTGGCCTGTGCATTAGAAAACAGTTGGTTTTACCATTTGTATTGGGAAATGTGTCACAGTGGCAATATCTTAAATCACAAAATAAACAGCTCCCTCCCCCGCCCCCTCCGCTCCAGGCTTTAAATTGTTGTGCTCCGTATATAAAATATTAGTTGTCACTTGAAATACCCCTTATAACTTCTAGCACCTTTGCATCTGAAAATGTAAGATGATTGTCTAAATCTGCCTTACCTGGATGATATAAAGCAAAATCTTTCCTTGAATCTGAAAAATGTATGCATGCCTTTGCCCTCCCTCCTTCCTTTCTCCGGGCCATTCTTTCATCCTTCGTTGCCCAGCTGCTTGGAGCTGTTGCCTGGCTGCAGTCAGCCAAGTCTGTCCGTTAGGGCAGACCGTGCTAAGCCCCCAGAGCTGCGTGTTATCTGTGCTTCTCTCCGCAGACTCACAGCCCTGCCACACAACCCCATTCCCACCTCCTTCCTAAGCACCCCTGTGGACCCTCAGAAGGAGGCTCGGGCGGACGACACCACTGTGGCAGTGACTCCATTAGCCTTCCCAGGGGATATTAGCGTTTTAACTGACGACTTTTACCTTAAACCAAATAGAATTGGTTTCTCATAGTGGACTTGCAGGCCCTATGGCAGATTTCGGGGAAGGGATTTTTTCAATGGCAGGGCTTTCTGGTCTTCCTCCAGTTAGGCCACAAGACTGGCCTGCAGTTGACTCGATGGCTGGTTTGTGTCCTGTGGATGCCCCACTCCTGGCGAGGATACTGTGAGTAGCTCCTGTGCTTCCTGTAACCAGCGTTGTGAGGGAATTAACAAGAGCTGCGTTCCAGTGAGAGTGTCTTTTCCACCTAACAAGGCATAAATGTGCATTTATCTGTGGCCAGTCTCACTATCATTTAAAAAGAGATTTTGCTGAGCAAAAACAATCTTCTCACCTCCCATTAATATTGGCAAATAAAATATGCAGCCAGAAGCGGCACTAGTATTTGTTCCTTTTACATGTCTTGGGATGGATTTTGCTGCATGCACGAAAGTCCAGTAGCAAGACAGCCGGGCACCTGCAAGACCTGCTAATCGCCCAGGGTAACCCATGTGTGGGATGAGATGGGAGGGCCTGGAGAGCAAAGCCATCGCAGAGCTGAGGTGGGGCGATGAGAGGCCCTGAAGAAAACACTGAAGAGCTCCCCTGCTCTCTGGTGGGAAAGAACCTTGAATGTTGCTCAAGAAATGTAACTTTCTCCTCCCTTTCCTTTCCTCTCTGCTCTTCTGTGTCTGTATCATCCCTCCCAGGCCCTATGCACTACTCATCTGTTAACTCATTCAGCAACAAAATCTACCTGATGCTCGTCTCTTCTATAAAACAGTGTAGTATTTGCAAATAACCTACACACATCCTCCTGTATACTTTAAATCATCTCTAGAGTATGTATAATACCTAATACAATATATACCTAATATAATATAAATTCTATGTGAATAATTGTAAATACAACGTAAATGTTATGAAGTTGCCAGTGCACAGCACATTCAAGTTTTGTTTCTTGGAACTATCTGGAAATATTTCTTTCGGAATATTTTCCATCTGCAGTTGGTTGAATCCGTGAATATGGAACCTGCAGATACAGAGGACCAACTATGCTTGGTGCTAGGATAAATATAAAGACAAAATGTGTGTGTGTGTGTGTGTGTGTGTGTGTGTGTGTGTGTGTGTGTGTGTGTTCTGGGCTCTGCAAAAGCTTAAAATTTAAAAAACACCTAGATTCAGAATTCTATGAACCCTCCATGTTTGTGGATGCAGTATAGGGTGGTTCCTTGCAAGTGATCTGAAAGGTCTTTACTCATACAAGTTGATGACTTTGCTAAAGCAGTAATCACAGGTGAACAAATGACTGACTCGTGGGACATATATGGCCTGTGCTGTCACTTCAAAGCTGCCCTTCAAGCTAAGTCACTTGTCCAATGTAGAAGTTACAGACTGCCCAGTAGCTACACTCAAAGTAGCTTTGCTGTTTTTGTTCACTTGTAATGTACACAGCATCTCTCAGAAATGGCTTCTTAAAAATATGTTTCTTGGCCACAAAAAAAAAAAAAAAGAACCAAGTACAATAAAATTTTATTGGAAGATAAAGGAGTTAACTTATCTGCGGATACGCACAGAAAACAAATGAGTCAATAAGAAGCCAAGAGGGAATTCCCTGGCGGTCCAGTGGTTAAGACTCTGCGCTTCCACTGCAAGGGGCGCGGGTTTGATTCCTGGTCGGAGAACAAAGATCTGCATATGCTGCGTGGAGTGGCCAAAAAAAAGAAGCCAAGAGCCTCTGTGTATACCACCCCATCACAGAATTTAGATCTTTGTGTCTTCCACATGAATATCAAATCTACAGCATCGAAAAGGTCCCTGCTCCCCAAGCTAATAATCCAGGGTAGGAGAGAGACGATTAGAAAATAAATATAAGACCACGTGACACTTACTCTAGTTGTAATAAACAGTCGTTTAACAAATGGAAAGAGCAGTGGGCTGGAGTGGTTGTGGAAGATTAGATGGGGCTCATAAGATTTGACCTGACTCTTAGTTCAGCAGAAATGGAGGACTTGGACACGGGTCTGGGGGAGCGTCATTTCGGGGGGCAAGAGAGATCACTGTGGAGGACAGAATAGAGGACTAAGAGAGTCCCCACAGCCCAGGGAGGGCCCTTCCTCTCAAACTACCTTTTCAGCATCTGTGACTTAGTGATTTCCATCAAACTGGTGAGTTTTGTGGGGGAGAAAGAAGTTGCCTTCTGAACTGATTGATAAATTTCCACCAAAATGGCCCACTGATGTAGCCCCGCATATGTTCAGCCTTATTTGAAAGGAAATAGGCATTAAAACAAATTATCCTATTATGTTGTTAGTTTAAAATCACTTAATAGGCATGATAGAAATAGCTGTATTAAATATGATCGGCTAATGTTATTTTCCATAACCACCAGTGAGTGCTTTAAACGGAACTTCTATTTAAAGGATTTTGATCCTCTGAAATCGTTTACTTTTAGGGGTCTATACATGGGCATAACCCATACTTTGAGCTTTAGCTCCATGGTGCAGTGGTATCAGTTTTCAAGAATATTTCTGTACTCCTGGAGACCTTCATCTGAAGAACTCAATATCTTTCTCAAATAAGAACCTTTTGAATCTTGATATAAAAATAGATATAGCATTTTAAGAAGGACGGGTAGCCTTAGGGAAATGGAAAGCCAGTATAATTCGAAGGTCTCTCCTACCGAAGTGTGGGAGTAAGATCATTCTGTCTTTACTACTTAGTATTTTTTTAAATTAATTAATTTATTTATTATTTATTTTTGGCTGCATTGGGTCTTCGTTGCTGCACGCGGGCTTTCTCTAGTTGCGGCGAGCGGGGACTACTCTTCGTCGTGGTGCATGGGCTTCTCATTGCGGTGGCTTCTCTTGTTGTGGAGCATGGGCCCTAGGCAAGTGGGCTTCAGTAGTTGCAGCACATGGGCTCAGTAGTTGTGGCTCGTGGGCTCTAGAGCACAGGCTCAGTAGTTGTGGCGCACGGGCTTAGTTGCTCCGCGGCATGTGGGATCTTCCCGGACAAGGGATCGAACCCGTGTCCCCTGCATTGGCAGGTGGATTCTTAACCACTGCGCCACCAGGGAAGCCCACTACTTAGTATTTATGAATATAAAGTCACAGAACTAAACTGTTTTCCTAAGACATGCCTGTAAGTTTACATTTTAGGTATTTGTCTTCAGATAGATTCTTCAATACTGTTTTTAAAATACTCAAGCTTAAATGTATTCCTGTGTAACTTCATGTACTTAAAACTGTATTAATTGTCTCGTTAAGGGAAACTAAGGATTCAAACTTCCTTCAACTGTGTGTTATTCTCCACCCCCACCCCCAAACTTCACTTTAAAACTTATGCGAAAGATGTGTCCCTTTCCTTTGAAACAGACAAAGTTCGGGAAGTGAACTTGAAAATATGAGAGCTCTGAGACCTTGTCGCTTTTGTGGAGTTTAATGAGAACTGTGGCCAGAGCCAGGAAGGTAGAGCCCAAGCAGCTGTAGGCGAGTGTGGGTTGTATTTGATGTTCACAAAAGAATGGCAGTCGCAGGGTGTTGCTCAGCGAAGTGTGCATTTTCAAGTTACCCACAGTGGTGTCTATTGTCCTGGTTCTCAGCTGAATGATGTCATGTTTCATTTAAGGCTCTTAGTGATGCTGAAGTCTGTGGTCTGCACACCAGGGGGAAAAAGGCAGGGAGAAAGTTGCCAATCAGGTTTTTGTAAAGCCTTTGTGTGTTGGGTTTTGAGAGATAAAAGCTGACTCATGCAATATTTCTACGGAAGGAGCTGCACAGACTAGTAAAGGCTTCTGGTTTTACCTGACTGAGCTCCCAGTGAGGTCACTGCATCAGCTGAAGGCAGACAATGCGGCTCAGTCTGGGTAGAGCCCAGGTAGGTGCAAATGTGGATGTGCCCGGGGAACCCATGCCCCACACCCTCGGTCCTTCCCCCTGGAGCAGCCGAGCCCATCAGCCTTGGTGAGAAACTGTCGCCGGGGTTTTCTCCACAACACTGCGCAGGGCCAGCAGCTTGCTTGCATATATTACAACTGTTCTGTTATGAATGCAAGGTACTGAAAAGAGTTCTCCAACAATGGAATTAGTCTAGAAGGTGATTTTTTTTCCTCCATCTGAACTGCAGTCTGCCTTCAAGGGTGTTTGCCTTGTTTTGGTTTGGATTTGATCTTCCCTTAAAGTTAGGTTGAAATAATCTAGAGAGCTGATGTTGGTGACTCTGGGGAGAAAACTAAAACCCTAACTGTTCGTGCAGCGACTGCTGAGTACTTTCATGTGCTTTCTTTATGAGGTTCATGCAGGTTAAGCGGGGGGAACAAAATCAATGTTTGCAAATTTTATGCTTAGCAACTGTAGTGATGAAACTTAGCCTGAGTCTAGCGGTAACCAAAGTCGACTAAGTAAATGCAGTTTCCATGTTGAGTGTTTATTGGTAAGAAATCCTTTTGTTAGCAGGAATAATTGGAGAGAAAAGGGCATGAATTGTAGTCAATGCTGTTGCACATTAGAATCTGATTTTTTGGTTGTTTTTCAATTATTTTAATTTAGTGTTACTAATATATTTGAGAGAAGATGTATATGTTTGGCATTCCTTTTCATTAATCATATTGAACATAAAATCAGTTATTTTAATTTAAAATATTTAAATATTTGATACCGACTGAGGTTGTGATTTTTAATTTCTTTAAATAACTTTTTCAGATTATAAAAGTGATACACTTATTGAGGAAAAGTGATATTTACAAATAAATATCAAAAGAAAAATCATCCATTCTCCTATTTGGTAAAACCAGTGTCTATTTTATTCTATATCCTTTCAATCTTTTTCTCATGTGGATAGTAAAAAAGTAGTATTTTAAATTCAAAATTGGGATCACATTGTACCTATGTTTTATAAACCACCCATATTACTCAGCTGTATATTATGACCCTTTTCTATACACTTAAGGATTTGAAAGGGCATGACATTTAATAGTTTTATATTGTACTTTCTAGATGGATGTATTCACTCAGATCTCTATTGTTAGACACTGAATTCTCTTCCTCCTCTTTTTTTCTCTGAGAAAATGTTTAGTGTACTTTATGGGTGGTTTACTTTCTCAGAGCACTATTGTTAGTTATTTGGATTTCTCCTCTTCTTCCTCCTCCTTTTTCTTTAAGAAATGTTATTTAGCCTAACCCTCCCTCTCAAGAGCACAGAGATGGTTTTGGAACTGAGCGTGCTCAGTGCAGATGGAGCCTGTGTATGTAGCTATCATTGTTTCGTTACTGCCTTGAGACTGATATTTCCACACGAACAGGAAGGAAGCTGGAGCATAGATTGTGATTTAATCTGAATTTAAAATAGAGGTTTTTTTAGCCTTTGGCAAAGTCAGTGATATATATTTCATCATCTAAGACCTGGCATTAGTAGAATAGAGAAGAAAATTGCTATTTTGTGGTTACTGCTTGTCCTGTGATTCCAGCTAGGAATGGGCCATGCAGATGTGGCAGCCAGTGACTTGGCATTGATTTCAGAGTAGGAGCTGCGTCCCCACCGTCGGATGGCCCGGGAAAGTCATCTAGTCGAGCTGCCCCACTTATGCGCGAGGAAACCAGAGACTCAAAGATTGCAATACAGACCTCCATGGTACAGAGCCAGAACAGAAATGCAGATCCTCTGAAGGAGAAACTGTTATGTCATAACTTGATTTCTGGCTGGTCCTCTGAGCTCTTTCTGCACACACAGGTGGGCACATACTCATTCCTTCCCACACACACGCTATTGGCACATTGGTATCATGCACTTTATACAAGTAGCTTATGTTTAGTGCTTCATTTCCTGATCTCTAAGCTCTTTTTCTGCCCTCTTGTATGAATCTATAGCCAAGTATAAGAAATAATGGACTAGAAATCAGAAACCATAGTCTCTGATTCACTGTTCTACTTTGAGCATGTTACCTAACCTCTCTATCTTTTTTCCCATCTATAAAATGTTCTAAAGGTAATGACACATGTGAATGAACTGCAAGGCTTCGTGTGAGGGGGAAGGGGTGTGTGTTTTGTTTTTTAAGGATAATTTTGACAGAGAGTTAAAGCACTGGCATATCATGGTAAGGCGGATCTGTTATAACAGAGGCTGGTTATCTGTTCTGGTTATCTCTTGTTGCATTACAAATCACTTCAGAACCTAGTGGTTTGGAACAACAACAATCATTTCTAATCTCTCAAGGTTTCTGTGAGTCGGGAGTTCAGGAGAGGCTCTGCGAGGTGGGTCTGGCTCAGAGTCTCCCAGTGCCGCAGTCAGACATGACAGGGCTGGGACATCTCAGAGGCTGCTCTCTCACACGTCTGGTGCCTGAGCTGGAAACACTCAGACAGCAGGGGCCAGATCAGCCAGCGTCCCTTCAGCTTCTCTCTGCATATCAGTGGGGTCTCACCACATGGTTTCTCCACAGCACATCAGCTTCAGGATAACCAGACTTTTTAATGGGGTGGCTCAGGGCACATCCAAACCCAGTTATTGCAAGGCCCTTCTGTCTTCGTGCTCTGCCATACTCTAGGGCATTGGTGTCATGTTCATGGTTCAGGCAAAGATCCCTGCCACATCTGGGTCCCAGTGGGAAGGGGGAAGAATGTGGAGGCCCAATGTCTGATGCTTGAAAAGTGGACCCCCAAAGGGACATACATCTTTTCCACTGGTGAGAACTTGACCACGTGGCTACATCTAATGGCAGGAGGCTGGGAAGTATGCTCAGCCTACTCTATTCACTAAAGAAGCCGGGGGAGTGGGTTTTTGTGGACAACTGCCCATCCCCCTGAAAGTGATAGCAACCCACAGAGTAGCTTTAACCCCACCCCGTAATCTCCTTCACCTCCCACACCAAATCATCTCCAAAAAGCAGACAGTAAAAGTAAAAAAAGCTGTATTTACATGAAGAGCCTTAAGGGAATTCCCTTAGGTCTTCTTTTAACCAAACTGACATGCCTGTGACCTCAGTAGAAATTCTGGAGTCACCACCTTAGCTAAGACAATTTAGCTAATATATTAGCTGCATTAATTAGGGATATCTAACTCAATCCCTACTCAACTGCAGGAGCCATTGTACCTCTTAGTTTTCACTGACTGGATAGGAACCAGTTAGTAAATTATCTGAATATTTAGTATCAGACTTTACAGCCCAAAGAAATCTTTGATTCTCTTTCAACCCCTCACCTCTTGTTTGAAGAAAAGCATTTTTGCAAAGCAGCTTTTCCTATCCTTGATCTTCTTGTCCAAATTTTTGCTTTACTGACTCTTCAATGGTAACAAGGCTTTTTAAAATTATTTATTTTGGAAAATATTTTAATTTACAGAAAATTTGCCAGGATAGTTAAGTGTTTCCGTACGCCCTTCATCCAGCTTCCCCCAGTGTTAACATCTTGCATTACCAGAGTACACTGGTCAAAACTAAGAAATTAACATGGTAAGAAGATTTTTTTTTACTTCTTCATTACCAAACAGCTACAAATAAAAATGAAAATCATGTTCCTTGGATTGAACACTCTGAGCAAAAACGTGTAATTGTAGCCTTGGACTTACCATTAATACAAGAATCATGTTGGTATTTTAGAAAACCAAGAGGTTGATATCTGGTAGCTTTTATCTACTGAGCCCTTCACTATTAACTCAGAGATGTGTAGAGGAGGATTCCTCAAACACTTGGTGTTGTCTTTGAAACATATAAATGAATATCTTTTATAACTTTGACTCAAAAGTTTGTTTGTTTGTTTTTTGAATCATCAAGTCAGTTTACAACTTTGAGGCTCTACCAAAGACTGACTCTATATTAAATGACCTTTGCTGGCTGATAGAATAACTTCTTGCTTATACTTTAGTCCCTCTGTTTCCTCCTCTTCACAGAGAGTGTAATAAGGAACTACATGATTTTAGTTATTCACTGGTCCTGAGCACTCTACATTCTCTTGATGTCCATGACTGTCCTGCCAAGGAACTCCAATTAGGTATTTGAAGTCTAGAATAGCAATGAGCAGAATGTGGAAATCCTGATCACTCCTCCTCCCAGCTGTGCATATAGTTTTTTTTTTAATTCATTCATTCATTCATTCATTCATTCATTCATTTTTGGCTGCATTGGGTCTTCGTTGCTGCGCGCGGGCTTTCTCTAGTTGCAACGAGTGGGGACTACTCTTCGTTGCAGTGCACGGGCTTCTCATGCTGCGGAGCACGGGCTCTAGGCACACGGACTTCAGTTGTGTCACATGGGCTCAGTAGTTGTGGCTCGTGGGCTCTAGAGCGCAGGCTCAGTAGTTGTGACGCATGGACTTAGTTGCTCTGCAGCATGTGGGATCTTCCCAGACCAGGGCTCGAACCCGTGTCCCCTGCATTGGCAGGCGGATTCTCAACCACTGCGCCACCAGGGAAGTCCTGTGCATATAGTTTTGCCTTGAGTTGTAAAGCTGTCCTTGGGGGTTGTGACAGGGTGCGGTCGGCTGTGGCCCCGTCAGTCTCCCCTTTGACTTGTAAACATGGTCAGAGAAGCATGGACTTTTCCTGCCAATGAAAGTTCTGCTTCACCCCTAAATCAGCCTCAGAGGCAAGTTAGAGCCAAGAAGTGCTACTTTTGATTCTGACAGTGACATTCCAAAGGAGGGCAATTAAAATAGTGGACGTTTGAAGAGCAAACAAAGAAAAGCCAAGGAATTCAAGCTCTTTTGCCTAGAAAAAAATTAGAGAGGCTTGTCATGAAGTAAGATGTGTGAAAATTATCTACATGGGAGCCATACAGCCATATTGTTCTTTTCATTGAGAATGGGACAAGAAGGAATATTTTTATTTTGATGGCTTTTAAGCTATAGTACTCCTAGTTGTAAGAATCAAGGCCCCTCTACACGTGCTTCTGCCACCACCACCTCCAGGTTTACTAAGGGTCAGAAGGACCAAGACCCTCAAGGTGGGAAAATCAGCTTACTTTAGGGTATTCATGGTCAAAAGATCCACTAACATGGGCCATTAGCAATGATTGGCAAGTTCTCAGAAGTTGCTATATTATTAGTCCTGTGTTTGAGGTCTGGTAAGAAAAAGAGAGAGGTTTTGAGAAGGAGAGCAAAGCAAAGCAGCAAGTTACCCAAATGTTAACACAATCACCCACATCTTTCACTCAAGGCGAGGATAAAGCTTTCTTTTTTTTTTTTTTTTTAAATTCATTAATTAATTTATTTATTTTTGGCTGCGTTGGGTCTTCATTGCTGTGCATGGGCCTTCTCCATTTGTGGCCAGCAGGGGCTACTCTTCATTGTGGTGCACGGGCTTCTCACTGCAGTGGCTTCTCTTGTTGTGGAGCACAGGCGCTAGGCATGGAGGCTCTAGCACAGCTGTGGCACGTGGGCTCAGTGGTTGTGGCTCGCAGGCTCTAGAGTGCAGGCTCAGTAGTTGTGGCGCACGGGCTTAGTTGCTCTGCGGCATGTGGGATCTTCCCGGACCAGGGCTCGAACCTGTGTCCCCTGCATTGGCAGGCGGATTCTCAACCACTGCGCCACCAGGGGAGTCCCGGATAAAGCTTTCTTGCTCTACAATTTTCTTTCTCGTGTTTCAGTTTATCATGGGAAACCAGCTACCCCAATATCCAGTACACAGCCCTTGTCTCCCAATTTTATTTTCGCTAACTCATAACAATATTGTATATTAATGAATGGAGTAAAAAAAGATAAACTTCAAATTGTATTCACCTCTTCATTCACTATTATTGGAATAAAGATTGATAAGGAAGTAAGTTTAAGTCTTACAGAATAATATAATTATCTAGAAGATTTCTAGATCAGCATTGTCCAACTGAAATACAATGCAAGACACGTATATATTTTGTAATTTTCTAGTAGCCACATTTTAAAAAGTAAGATGGGGCTTCCCTGGTGGCGCAGTGGTTGAGAGTCTGCCTGCCAATGCAGGGAACGCGGGTTTGAGCCCTGGTCTGGGAGGATCCCACATGCCACGGAGCGGCTGGGCCCGTGGGCCACAATTACTGAGCCTGTGCTCCGCAACCGGAGAGGTCACGATAGTGAGAGGTCCGCGCACCGTGATGAAGAGTGGCCCCCGCTTGCCACGGCTGGAGAAAGCCCTCACACAGAAACGGAGACCCAACACAGCCATAAATTAATTAATTAATTAATTAATTAAAAATTAAAAAAAAAAAGATGAAACCAGTGAAAATAATTTTAAGAAGATCTTTTATTTAACCCACTATTCCAAAGTATGATTTCAACATGTAATTAATATAAAAATTATTAGTGAAGTATTTTACACTTACTTGTTTCATGCTACATCTTTGAAAGCTGACGTATAGTTTACACTTAGAGCACATCTCAATTTGGATGAGTTGCATTTCAAGTGCTCAATAGTCACATATGGCTACTGGCTACTGTGTTGAACAGTGCAGCTCTTAAATATTAATAATTGATGAATTGTATTAGGAAGAATAGGCCAGAGTGGAAATCTTAAATTATTTTGAAGGAGGTGAGAACAAGACTAGACAGTTTTTATGAGGTACATTTCCTTATGTGAGAAAACTATAATTATCTATATAATCAACATAAAAAATGTTATCCATTAACAAATACAGTCCCCTATTATATGCCATTATATGACCTAGCTTTAAATGTTTCACGTCTGTCATTGGCAGTTTTGGAAAGTATTTAATTTGGGGCAGAAAGCTTGGCTAAATACTAGAGATACCAAATATCTCAAATATTCTATTTTATTCTATTCAGTTGGCACTCTGAATGGGCTGGTCTAGTGGCCTAGAGCACAAGGCCTGGTATTGGAACATATGAAGCCTTCCTTGGAACCGGGTCCAACTGATGCTGGTATATAAGATTCAACCATGAAGGGATCCCTGTTGACCCGAGTATCATATCCCACTCTCTCCAGCCTTTGAAAGTATAAAAGGCACTATCAGCCCTAGCAGCCCAACATGGACTCCTCTAAAATATCTGGCAATTTTTTGTTCCCCTTTAATCCCTCGGTCCCAATATTGGCTGGCTAACTTGGAGTGAAAGTAAGTAAAGAAATGAGTCTCTTTGTGGTGTTCATTTTTCACCATCCTGATAATGAATATTTGCCAAGAGTGATGTTACTGTCAAATATGGTTTTCTCTACTGGAGAGAAGGTTGATTCTCATCTGGTCGGAAAATCAGAAGTTGTCCTGGAGACCAGTGTATCCAAATCGATGATCTAGACCTTTCCAGATGCTCTTTCATATAGAGTAGTACATCCACCTTATGTTTGGTCCTAATTCATAGCCTCATTGGCCCATTGGGACCTTAAAGAACCCTTATATACTTCCCAAGTTAGTGCCCATTCCTGAAAGTGACATCAACCTCATGGTTATGGTTGTGATGGATGCCATTGTGTGTCTGCTCCTAATTTGAACTGCCCAGGACTTTCTTAACACCAATCCCAAACATGGGTAAGCATCCTTTGCTGCAAACATACCTAAATGCCTGGCTGCTTCTTGGATTCTTCCAACACTCAAGTTGGATCTGGATTTTCAGCACAAGTGCATTTTAACTACTATAACCAATCCATGTTTTATAGGCCATAAAGCTGTTACAGAGCAAGCAGAAAGAATATTGCAAAAGCTTTAAAAATTGGGGGCAAATATACCATGTGGTAGTGGTTATGCTGGTAATTTACTGATTTTCTGCACGTTTCTTACCATTCCTTCTTGTTGACCCATTAGTTCCTTTATTTGATATTCATAATTTTAATAATTGCAGTATAATCTTGCACAAATATTTACCATGCATATAAACTATCTAGAAAAAGTCTGGATGTTGAAGGATATAGACTTGATGGGTTCTTTTTTATTTTAGAACTATTGGTACCAGCTGTTTGATGATCTTTATTATCGAGTCAAACCAAATTCATGTTCCTTTTGAAAAGACAATCATTAGTCTATATTCTTGTTATTGTATTTGTCTTATTATAACCTTCCATACCTAAGTTTCACTCTCTTATTTTTCTAACAAGACCTATAAACATGGATCTTGGTGGATTTTGAAATGAAACAAATTTCTTCACTAATCACTCTCTTTATTGCGAGGCATTTTGTTTCTGTAAACCTGGGATAGCATTGCTAGGGGGATAAAGTGTGGATCCTGCCTTTCAAATGAAGAAGATTGGAACTTTGTGTGTTTCACCAAAATAGCTTCTGCAAGTTTAAAGTCCATGAAAGGTCTTTTTTGGACCCAAGATTTAAGTGCTGTTATTTAATTGCATGATCACACTGTCCTGTTATTGAACTCTACGTGCAGAACGTGTAGTTCATCAAATATACTCTGTAACAGTGTAACTCCATGTATACCGCAAATGGAATGCCAGCTTTCAAGAAGAGATTTAGAGAAATGTTCTGATGGGATGGTTAAGTTTTAACGGGGATGTGAGTTTCAATATTTTGGGTTTTCTTACCCAGTATTAGAAAAATATTGTCCATGTGACACTTTCTTTAATGCTGTGTACAAGTAAAGTGTAAAACTGTCAGTGTCGTTAAGTCAAGTAGTGGTGCTTCCAGGTTGGTAGCTTAAAATTTTGTGGAATTATAGTGGAATACTTAAAATCTAAAACAGTGTTTCTCAAAACACCATAAGGATCACGTAGGATGTGTTTTAAATATATAAGCATCACCTGTGGTGCTTGTTAAAGCTCTAGATTCCTTGTGCCCTGAGCCCTGAGCCTTGATTTAGTAAATCTGGACTAATCTGCTCTATTAGTCATCCCAGGTGCTCACACTTTGAGGCCGTGGATGCAGTGCTTCTCAAACTTTAAAGTGTGTGCACATGGCATTGGCGTCTTGGTAAAACGCAGACCGACGTTCAGTAGGTCCAAGGTAGTGCCGGAGACTGATTCTGATGCATTTCCAGATGATGCTTTAGAAACTCCAACTTTGCAACTCAGCGTCCCATGGGTATCTTTACATTTCCGTCTATACCTAACTTGTTACCTTTTTGCTTTTGACCACGTAGATTGAGCTAGGTTTTAACTGCCTTTAAACTTTCTGTTTGATATAATTTTAAAGTACTTGCCTACCTTGCTTATCTTGTCCTTTTTCTTATTTATTTATTTCTTTTCACGTGTATAGATGTGCACCAGTTGCGCCTTGAAGTGCCATCCACTGTGACACAAGCTCCAGATCCCAAAACCACAGCCAGGCCCCCTCGCTGCTCCCAGGACCTGAAAGCCATGGAGCTTTCCGACAGCGACCGCCCGGTCAGCTTTGGCTCCACGTCGTCCTCGGCCTCCTCCCGGGACAGCCATGGTTCCTTTGGCAGCAGAATGACCTTAGTTTCAAACAGCCACTTGGGCTTGTTTCCCCAGGATAAGGAAGCAGGGGCCATAAAGCTGGAGCTGATGCCAGCCAGGCCGTTTTCCAGCAGCGAGCTGCCGAGGGATGGGGCAGCTGGGCAACAGAGCACGGACCAGGGCAGCGAGAGGCAGCCCTGGGCCCAGCACAGGGTGGAAACCAACGGGGCGACCAAAACGGGGGCAGAATCAGCCACCAGCCCCAAGCTGCTCTACGTGGACAGAGTTGTGCAGGAGATTCTGGAGACCGAAAGGACTTACGTGCAAGATTTAAAAAGCATCGTAGAGGTAAGGCACATTGTTGGCTTTTCAAGTTTGTCCTGCAGGATCAACCTGTTCGCAAAATAAAGAGCAAAGCCAGGTGTCTTCTAAGAGGCAAGAGTGGTGTGAATGTTTAAACAGATCATAACTTAAGAGAAACCCTAGGGCCATCCTCTCTGTGTTAAGACCCTCTTAATATTTGCATTCACCAATTGATTGCATGCTAAGAGTAAGAATGATGATACCAGTGCGTACACCGGTGTGTTGTGTTAGTGAATCCTGCCCCAAAGGTCTGAGAGTCTCTGGCAGAGAGTGGAGCGGACAGAGGATGGAGGCTTCCTGACTTGCAGGTGTCAGGTGTGTACTGACTGAGCCCATCAGGCTATCTTCGCCTTAATCACAATTGTCTCCTGGTGTCTGGAGCTTCCAAAACCATAGATGCCTGTGTCTCACCTCCAGAGACGGATTTCCTGGGCCTGGGGTGTGGTCTGCGGGTAGGAGGAAATTATGGAAGATCCCCAGGTGATTCTTCTGTGCAAACAAGCCTGGGAATTACCGTTTGATGCTGTTTTCTGTATTGGTTGGCATTTGAGGGAAGGTGGTGAAAGATAGAGAAAAACCCTGGGCTTGGTCTTAGGTGTTTACTTTTCTTTTATGGTAAGCAAGTTTGCATAAATTCTTTTACTCCCTGCAAATTGAACTCAGCTCAGGTGCCAGATCGCAGACTCTGGAAATTCAATTATTAATTTGTTGTTGTTGTTTTCCCTGTATCCTTTCTTTTTTTAAAATTTTTATTTTATGTGGGAGTATAGTTGATTTATTCAATTATTAATTTGACTTTGATTTAGAGTTAGGTTTTCAAGGATGAAGTAAGAATTACCAGAGCCACTCAGGTATTAATTCATTCTCAATTAATGATTTAAAATATTAGTATTAATAGTTCAAAGACAAATTGATATTATTGTAAAGCTACACTCCCTTTGCTGCCTAGTACTATCCCAGATTCTTTCATGCGTTAGTGCCTACTTCCTGTTTTTAGACTTTTAATCTAAAATGTGTTTCAGAATAAAGTGGTGGAATATTTACTGATGAGGACATTCTCCACCAAATACATACATTCTTATAGCTTTAGGGGAAAAACAAATTCTAAGGCACGATTGTGTGTTGAGTTCCACAAATGATCGAACCAGACACTGTCTACTAAAAATAGTTATGACATAACTTCCCAGTAAAAATAGAAAAATCAACTGATGCTCAACCAAAACAGTATGTGATACCAAATGTAGAATAAACCAGGCCAATTGTTTCTTTAATTTCAACAATGATGTCATTTGTACTTGAGAAGAAATACCTGTGAAACTGCCAAAAATTTTGGAACCTCTCAGGAAATTTATGGTTGTCAAAGCTTTCTTTGGTCTGTCCTTTTTTCTTTCCTTCTTGGAAACTTTACCACTTCATCAAACCGCACCGTACTGACAGAGAAACCTTTAGTGACTAACCCGGGATTCTGTGAACACTCTTGTTTTTTCTGAGGCTGATTGACAAACCTTAGGTGAGAAGAAATAAGGTAAGATGTGTATGAAAGAAAACAGATCAAGACAGAATTTTTTTCTAAGAAAGTTTCAGCAGAAGTTTTATTCCAAGCTCTCCAAATGTTCTTGCCTTTTTTCTTTTATCAGTGCATTAGCCATGTTTTACACTAGGGGTTAGTGGACTTTTTCTATAAAGGGCCAGACAGTAAATATTTTAGGCTTTCTGGGCCCTAAGCTGTCAGTCCTAACTGCTCAGTCCTGCCACTGTAGCCCAGCAGCAGCCCCAGACACTATGTCAATGAAGGGGCGTGGAAGTTCCAGGAAAACTTTAGGGCTGGGCCGGACCCAAGGGCCATGGTTCGCCAAGCCCTGTATTAGACTATGAATTTGTGCCTGCACTTCATCAACTGTAAAATGAGACTAATAATACCTGCCTTATAGGGGTGTTATTATGAGAATTCAATCTGATAATACATAAAAATCTCACACGACAGCACCTGGCATGTGGTAAGCAATTAATAAGTGGAAACTATCATCATCACGGGCCTCTTCTGCATTTGCTGGTTGAGAGTGAACAAACCACTCTCGACCGGCTCAGTTATAGCTGTGCTATGTCTTACCTGAAGTCTTTCACAAAAATAAACAGATTAGTAATTCACTACAGCAGAAATTTAATTAGGAAAAAGTAATTTAAAACGGGTGATTCCAACATTATTGTTTTGAAGGCAATTGGATTATTTCTGAGGAACCCACGGAAAATCTGAGGTGACACGTAAGAGGGAGAGGAGAGATGAAGAAGGTTGTTGGAGGGAGGGTGGTTGGGAGAAATGTCCCAAATATAGAAGGAGGCACCGGGTAGGAAGAAGTAGGTGCTGCTTTGCTCGAAAGTCACCGGGATGTTTCGAGTCACATCCCCTCCCCACCTAGAAAAGTGCAGAATCTCTTCAGATCAGGATTGGTCACTGCAGCCTCTTCTTGACACACTTTTGTATGTGACCACCTCTGTTTCTCAAGATCACAGTTTTCACAAAATTGTGAAATTTTGTTTTATCTAGTTCTTTCCTTTATGGAGAGTAACCAATTATTTTCCAGCTTGCAGCAACTTTACCCAATAAAGACTGTTATGAGGGGTATTCTTTTAAAATACAAAGTGTCAACTCCTTTAAAAATCCATTTTTCTTGATCCATTTCTAACCTGTTTTTATAATTCTGTAACTGAGTTCTCTAACATCCTCAATTTTTCAAATGCAGAATTTTCGGTTGGGAAAAGGGCTACTTAGTAACAACCTACCATAATAAGCTCTCACCACACAAAGAGACAGAGTTTGTTCGTTGACTTTCTAAGCAAGAATTATTTCTGGAAAAAAACATCTAATCATTTATAGAGATAACTGGGAAGTCATTTTTCACTTATGCAGTAGCACAATTTCGGACTGTCTGCACTCTCTACTTTATTGACTTCCCACTAACTAATATCCTTCAATAATCAGTCTCGGTTTAATTCATTTTCCTGTAAGCAGTACATTTTATCTGTAGTATATCCTATCCATACATAATCCTCACCACTCAGGTTTAGGTTTAGTTCTTAGAATTTATAAAAAGAAACATTTTTGTGAAAGGTCATTGATATATATACACTGATTTAGAAGATGTTAATACAGTGTGCTTTGATAGCTCAGCATGGTACCAAATAGCATCAGAGTAGCTTATTTCTGAGAAGAGATCCTGCTGACATTATCTGGGCAATAGGATTCCCAGATGTTGGTTACAAGGCAAAGGAGGATGTATGTCTTTCTTTCCCTACGTAGAGACACTGTATTAAAATAATCCCAAATATATTGGTATTTTTTTCTTCCCCATGCCATTTAGGAATTCAAAAATGAATTCCTAATGCTTTCTGAAAATGTAACTGAGAAATGTTATTGTTCTTATTGTTATTGGTCTTCATCCCTTGCATCTTCCTCAGACCCTTTTCTCTGTCCCCCCATCCCCTCCCCATGGCTACTCCATCCTCTGCTCCTTTGCCTGACATCCTGGTGATCTGCTTTTGTACACTTGACATTTGAGAGAGAGAGAGAGGTGAGGTCTTGACCATCACCCATACTGAAAGAAACAATAGAGCTGTTATTTCCATTTCTATATATGGCTCCTAATAGCATTCACAGATAAAATGAGATAATAAGTATGAAAGCAAGTTTTAAAAGTTAAAAGTAAAATCGCCAATGATACAATTTGTGGAGAGGGAGAACTTCATAGCTGGAAAGTAGGAAATAAGGGTTTCTTTCATGTTTAATGGGACGTTAGATTGACTGAGCAGAGACTCTCATGCGTAGAGGGGGTTTCTTTAATCTTTCTAAATGATCTATAAAAGAGCCTTTGACAGTCTCATAAACTTGACCCCAGATATAGTTCATGGCCTGTTCTAACCTTTTTAGGAAAGTTTTTAAATAATTCATAGCATCATGTAATACTGTGTAATTAGAAGTTACATCCCTTCTACAAAATGGCATCTTTGAAGTATAAGAAATACTAAATTAAATCATCTTTTGGGATGCTGAGGACATGTGTAGTTAGTGAGGAAAAAGTGGGTAAAATATTAAAAGTAACATGTGAGTTTATTTTTTTTTTTCTATCATATTCCAGAAAGCTAAAATCCTTTTCCAAGCACTTTATCCTTACAGTGTGTTAAAAAGTTAAGAAGTGGTTATTATAACTTTACTGTGTAAAATTTAAAGAGCCAAAGCCTTAAGCAATCCTTGTTGAAAGCATTCAGCATTGTTCAAAAGCTGTAGCTACACAAGGATTATACTGTTGATCTCCAACCCCCAGCTCTTGTATTTATTGGTCGACAGGGACTCTTTGTTTATCGTGTGATAGTACAGACAGTGGCAGGGTAGGTGGACGAGAGAAGGATGCTTTTCACACACTTAGTGACATGAAGCACATTGAAAGCTATTCTGCCTGTTGCCATAGCTTAAAGAGGCCGCCCTTAGCACCGGAGGTATCCGTTAGTGGAAGGGGAACTCTCACGCTTGAGAAGCGAGCCTCTCCCAGGTCTGTGCAGAGTGAATGAAGGAACCCAGTGATCAGGCCCAGGGCATTTGTGCAGTGACTCCACCCTTGACTCTGCCTGGAGACTTAGGTCTTAGGCTGGTGAGGTGACTAAGACTTGGATAAAATGGAATCTGAGTGGGCTTTTGTCCTGTGCCACCCCTCAAGGACAACACTGTCAAGCTTGGAGGTGGTTTCTCTTGAAGCCTGGCTTCCTGTGGATTCTGTTGGAGAGATAAGATGTTTTGGTGTGGAAAGGTCAGTTTATGTCTCTGCTACTCTTTTCCCTTGGCCGTGAAAGGATGGCTTTACATGGGCATTCCCTGGACCAGCCTTAACTGCTTAGGATACTTGACAAGAGGAGAAAGGTTTTGAACCAAGGGAAAAGGCTGTTGAGATGTGGTGAACTGTCATAGATTTTATTGTCTTTCAATTTGCAGATGTCCTCACTCACTACTTTCCCTCCAGTTTAAATAACATTGATTAAACTGGCACTTTTTATGAGGTTCATTTAGACTAAGATTTTTTGAATATTGAGGGAAGTATGTGTTCAACGCTAGAGTGTAGGACTTGTCAAGGATTGTTTTTAATGAAGGCTTATTACGTGGGTGGGTTTAACAAAGAACTTACACTGTAGTACTTGGCATAATGTAACGTACTTTTTCTTTTACATGGCATTTGAGCACTTTTGTTTGAATGGGTCTATTTTTCCTTCCAAGGACTTTTATCACGGCGGGTGAATGAGATCTTTCCTAAAACCATTTAAGATCTAAGGTAATTTGGAAGCAAACCTGTTAAGTAGTTTCATGTTTATGTAGAAGTTATTCCTCAAATAGCACATCTAACCCCTGTACATGAGCCCCCCAAACTTCGCTTTGACTGTTTGTTTCCATGCCTCTTTGTTGTTGTTTCGCCCCCCTCCTTCCCTACCCTACCCCACCCCACTCTCATCTCTTGTCACCTTAACAACGACAGAAACTTAGAAGGTGAGAACATAGTGATTTTGAGTGTTCATCTCTTCTACTGGTTGCAGCCTAATATGGGAGGGAGGACAGGGACCTGGCCTTTTAAGTCTTTTGTCCATTTGGAATGATCTGTTCATACCTTCTGATTAATTGCTAATGAACATCGAAAATAGGTCAAGGTGGGCAGCATTTAGTAAAAGCAAAGTGAGTTGAGGTTTGCAGCATTGCTGTGCAAAAGTAGCTGTGGGCTGTTCACACAAGTTTGTGTATACTTAATGAACGATGTCGGTTTATTTCCTCCAAATCGTTCTGGCTAGATCTTGAGTCAAAACTTAGGAAAATTAGTCAAAATAACTATATTGGTCGGATTCTCCTGGGAGCACAGTAGACAGTGAGTATCACCAACGTGAAACCTTAAGCTTTGTGACCACACCCGCCACCTCAATGAATCCGAACGGCTGTAAACATACGTCTTAGCTACCACTTCTAAATTTTCTAGATACGTGCCTTAATAACAAAAACACCAAAAAATAACATGAACAGCAACTAATATTTGAGTACTTACCGTATTTCAGGCACTGCATTAAGCACTTACCGCCTCACCCACAGCCCCATCTTGTGGGTACTATAATAATTTTCTTATTTTTAGCACAAGAACATTGCATGTACAAAGAGTAAAGGAACTTATCCAAGGTCTGTAAACGGTTAGTGGTAGAACTGGAACTGGAACCCAAGTTTCACTCTAAAGCCCCTCTTTTACTACTACACTGTTATTGTAAATCTCCTCTTAGAGTCTAGCTCTAGTCTAGTCTAGGGCTCAGAGATTTTGGTCTTCTTAAGCGCTCTAGGGCAGGGTGTTGCAACAGCAGCACAATAGACATTTGGGGCTGGATAGTTTTTGGCTGTAGGGGATAGTCATGTGCATTGTAGGATGTTTAGCAGCAAACCTGGCCTCTACCCACTAGATGCCAATAGAACCACCACCATCCCCACTCATGACAACCAAAATTGCCTCTAGACATTGCCAAATAGCCCCTGAGGGACAAAATTCCCTTGGTTGAGAACCACACTTCCAAAAATTTGGAAGGCATAATGTATAAGAGTAGGCTAAGCCACAGTAACAAATAGGCCCCAAATTTAGTGACTTAATACAACAGAAGTTTCTCCTTTTACAGTCATGTGTGTGTGTGTTCAGGTTAAGGGGAGTTGTGCTTCTCCATGCAGTCATTCAGGAGCCAAGCTGATGAGGCTCTGTCCTCTTCAGCACGTGGCTCCAAAGGTTGTGCTGGGGTCTGTGCCATCTCAGCTAGAAGGGCAAGAGGACACGGAGACATGCATTGGGGAAGGGGTGGGGGGTTCTGGGACAAGCACAGAAATGGCTCACCCCGTCTCTCATTCCACATCAGACTCTAAGTTTGGAGATATAGTCTAGCTGTGTGCCCAGAAAAAGTAGGAAACATTTTTGTGAGCAATTGCCAGTGTACACCATGCATTATATATATCTGAAACATTCTCATTTTAAAACCTATACCATGTATCCCACCATCACTAAAAGTAAAAATAAAAATACATGAAGAAGAAAGCAGGCAAGATTTTGATGATGCGTACTGCCAAGGTTATAGTTACTCTCTCTACTAAATAACCCCATAGAATGTTTGAAATGGAATTCTTCATTTAGGACCTGGAACAGATTCAAACCAATTACCTTCTCTTGTTCCTCCCCTCTTTCATGTCTCCATCACCACCACCCTCTTTTTCTCCCATGATTCCTAATGCCCTCTCCTCTTTTATTTTTGTAGTTTTTCCTATCCGTATGACCTGTCAACAGGGCTCTTTGGAATTATTGAACATAATAGGTAGTATTTCAGTTTAAAAAGAGGCCTTCTGGGTCTAGCATAGTTCAAAGGCAGGGATGGTACTTCTCTTGCTAGTGTTCTGGAAACCTCTTGAGTAGACTGGAGTCAATGAGGATAATGGACTAATGCCATCAAACCCTTAATAGAATGATGATGCTTGGAAGTGCAAGTTTATTGCCACACTGATAAAGTTTATAAGAAAATTGAACGCCCTCCTTTTCACTGCCCTGCCCTTCTCTCAGACTCATTTCTGTAGCTATTCTGAGAAGCCAAAATGAGAATTATGGACACTTGAAGAAAAAGTAAGCAATGAAAAACCTAATTGTTGAAAGTGTTTTAATACATCCTTGGGCCTTGCACACCCTAAATCAACTGACATCATCATGGGTGGTTTTCCGTTAAGAAGTTGAAGTCAACTTGCATCTTTCCAGAGGTGAACTTGGAGAAAGTAAATTTACCATTGATAAATAGTAGTCTATTTATATTGTTAACCTTTACCTGGAGTACACTTTTCAAATTACTAAGAACTCTGTAGCAATAGCATAATGAACACCAGTTGGTATAATAATTATGAATTTAGTGATGTTCCTCATTGTCTCCTTAAGAAATACTAAACCTCAGGTAATGGAAAAGTCACCTCTGAGTTCCTGACAATCCTGACTTGTGACTTGCTTCTTTATTTTTTATTTTTTAAACTTCTTTATTTTTTGTGACTTGCTTCTTGAAGCTTGGGGCTGGAATCAATAGTTGAGGTCAGTCCAAAGATGTCCAGGCTTTGTAGGACATTTTCGCCAGGTTGCAAGTGTTCGTGATCTGAGAAGAGATTATAGTTGCAGATTGTTTTTAGCTTCCATATCATATGTCTAAGACCCAAGAGAGAGTACAGATGATAGAGGTAGAGAGCTAAATGAATTTCAAAGTGCCTACAATCAATTCTGCTATAATTCGACATATGACATATGTGCTCCTAAAAATTACTCACTATGCAAAATCATATGAGGGAGAAATGGAAAAATGGGTTCCAAGCACAACACTCAGAAACATCATCAGTGACACAAAAAAGAAAGATAGGAATCTAACAAATGGAGACAGTTTTATACATGTTAAATGGTTAAGAAATATATACCTTCTATAGTAAATATGATACTTTACCTCGAAAAAAACCCTGAAATTTCTTGTGGGAGCCAACTGATTCCCACAGCTGCCACCCTCTGTGAGAGGAAGAGAACAAAGAGGAGTGAGAGAGAAAGAGTGAGAAAAAAAGAACAATAAAGAGGAAAAAGAACAGAGAAGGAAAAATATAAGGTAGGCTAGGAGGAAGGAGAGAAAAATCGAAGAGAGCAGAAGTCATGTGCAAAGTTGCAGTGTGAGTTATTATGAGGTAGGTTTACCTAACATCGATGCAAAATTGATACACGTGCCGTGGATGGGTGCGACTTAGAGGCACACAAGGTGGACTGAGGTGGACTGAGGTAGCTGGTATGTATTTGAGGTGTGTGTGTGTGTGTATTTGTATTCCTCTGCTGCTCTTTGGAAGTGGCTGTGCTTTTCTGTGCTCACCTAATGTTTATCGTGGATGCAATCCTGCCTAAGCAAAATTCGGAAATTTAAGTTCAAATTACTCCCTAGTATATTAATCATGTGGGAACACATTCACATTTTCAAAGCAAATGTTAAAGCAGAATTGACTGTACTTATTCTCTGGAGTATTATGACTTGTTACAAATAGGTCTCACCCCTCCCCCATCCCCTTTGCTCAGACCAGAAGATTAAAGAACACTATACCTGTTGTCAAAAAACATGATCTTCCATTTATGTTAAGTAGGACTAATAAAGACAATGACAAATATTCCTAAAGCACTTTTTATTTCCTCCCTGTAAGAAAAAAATGGTTTAAAAGAATTTCAATCTCTCTCAGCAATTTGAGAGTTTGTTTACATTTCTGAACACTAAAAAATAGATTTTTTTTACCCTAATCTGGGACCAACAAATATGATTACTTGAAAGTGGAGTTGTCAGAAATTTTTCTTTTGCTGAAAGGATTTTCAAAATTTGGTCAAATACTCTTACACAAACTATAGCTCTTCCTGTCTATGAAACTCATCACACCAAGGAGAGGTAAGGGGTAAATATTAGTGTATTTCTGATGGTAAAATTAGAATATTTTCCACCTGCACTTGCAGATTCAGAGTTAGACAATGTATTAAAGGAAAGGATAGACTGACTTACAGACATAACTGAGTACATTGATTTCTTTTGCGAGATCAAGCATTAAGAAAAATACCTGCAACTAAAAAGTACCTTCCCATTCTATTAAGCTTTTTTTTTAAGGCAACATTCTGATTTTTGATGAAAAGTCATTTCAAAAACTTCAGTTAACTCAGGTGATCGAGTAACTATTATTACTGGTCTGCTCAAGAACTGCTAATATATTTCAAAGACTGCCTGTAGGCACGATTCTATTGAAGATTTGCTAAAACAGGTCATGTTCAGTTGGGGTAGAATTATGCTGCCTTTTGGGTGTGTGCCATCTTGAATATTCAGTTATACTGAGTGGGTAGAAAACATAGAATTCAGGAAATTGTGTTCAAAACAAACCAACCTTCAGTTGGGAGTAGTTTCCCATGACTGGAAATTTCTTCCAAAGAAAACATGTTGCTTACACCTTGTGAAACTAATCACATCAAAGAATCTACCCAGGTCATTTGACAAGCCTAGAGCAAGTTGGTGTCCAAGCAACCCTGCTCTGTAACACCTAGAAAAGGAAGAGGTAGATTGGGCTGATGTGGGACTTGTCAGCCTACATAGTTTACTAACCTGTTTTCTGATCATTCATGTTTTCAATTTCTCCTCTGCCCAGCAAGACTACTCTGCCACTTAAGGGGGATAGCATTGTTCAATACAGCAGCTCACATGGAATGTTTTATATCTTTTTAAAACTGGTAAAATATACATGACATTTATTATTTTAACCATTTTAAGTGTACAATTCAATGACGTTAAGTACATTGACACTGTTGTACATTGAACTACGTAACCATTACCACCTTCCATCTCCAGAAATTTTCTGTCATCCCAAATTGAAACTGTGCACCCATTAAACACTAACTCTTCATTCCCTCTTTCCTCAGCCTCAGGCAATCCTTTTTTCATTTTTAAAAATCGTGGTAGAATACACATAACATAAAATTTACTGTCTTAACCATTCTTAAATGTACAGTTTATAGGCATTCAGTACATTCACAGTGTTGTGCAACCAATCCCTAGAATTCTTTTCATCTTGCAAAACTGGAACTCTATACCTGTTAAACAGTAACTCCCCATTCTCCCCTCCCTCCTTCCAGCTCCTGATAACCACGATTCTACTCTCTGCTTCTATGAATCTGACTACTTTTGATACCTCACATAAGTGGAATCATACAGTACCTGTTCTTTTGTGACTGCTTATTTCACTCAGCATAATGTCATCAAGGTTCATCCATGTCATAGCACATGTCAGAATTTTCTTCCTTCTTAAGGTTGAATAATATTCCGTTGTATGTATATATCACATTTTGTTTCTCCAGTCATCTGTTGGTAGATGCTTAGATTGCTTCAAATAGCGCAGAATTTTTGATTCAGTAGAATCACACAAAGTTTTAGAACTGGAGAATAACTCAGGGAAGTCTAGCTGACCATAGATTCTGAAAGGGTAAGGCGTGTTGCTAAGTTTTCTATTCCTGGCAATCAGCACTGCCTTTGACACTTAATAGGCCATCAGTAAATATTTGCTGAATGAATTATCAAGTTCTACCCAATCATCTTCATAGGTGAGGAAATGGAGATCCAGAGAACCAAGTGATTTCTCCAACTGGATGCAAATCTTAGTTCTGTCACCTACTACCTTGGATCTTGAACAATTATTTAACTTCTGTAATCTTCAGTTTCTTCTTAAAATGAAAGGTATTGTGTACCTCATGGGATGTTGTGAGGATGAACAGAGGTAATGCCTGTAAAATGCTTTGCACGGACCTGGCACAGCGGAAACTCTCAACAGCTAAAAGCTGTTCAAGTCCAGACCCTGCAGCTAAGTATTGGCAGTGCTGGGACTGTATCCATTTCATTTAGAAACAACTAGAAAAATACAAGAAGCATCTATTGAGTTTCCCTTACGTACCAATTAAGGAGGGTTCTCATACATACTTGTTAATGAAATTTTCTGGAAACACATTACATTTACTGCCCAGTTTTCTACATCTCAGCCATTGACAAGGATGAAATTGACATGGATATGTGTGAAGGACAGAGCTTGTCTCTTCTACATCCAACCACCACATAGTTTAGACAAAACCAGAGCAGTGGTATAGAGGGGAAGTGGGAACAATTAGGGTCACTTCCTGAGCAACTTCTTGGGACATGTCTAAACTGTGGCATTACCTTTTTTCCCCTAGCATATATATAGGTAGCTTTTTGAGTATGAGAAATTGTCTCCTGCAAGACCAGAGAGTCTGGGCTAGCCCATTTGTAATAATTAACAGATAAATTTATACTCTAGGACCCCTTCTTGCCAACTCCTGTTCTGAAGTAGGAGCTGGCTCTAAAGTTCCAGGTCCTATTTGAAAGGAAGAAGGTAAAGAAGGTTACTGGTAAATTGTATATATTTACTTCGTATTCAAAATTATCTAGAATGTTCTAGGTATTACTTTTGGCAAGAAAATCCACTAGAATAAAATTCCTACTTCGAAGATAGGACAAAGTAAAGCAACATAAAGATCCCGTATGAGAACACACAACTTGTCATCAGCTAGGTTCATACCAAGGACAATAAGCCCTCACAGACAGGTTCAAGGGGTTATTATTTGAGCAATTAAAAGCTGTCACCTAAGAAATCTGGTTAGGAAGAGCAGCTAAAAACAGGTTTTTTCTAAAGCAGAGGCTGCACTTGAGTATCACCTGGGGAGCTTTTACAACTCCTGCCCCCTCAGGTGTAGCCTGGACTAATGAAATCTGAATCTCCCAGGGTGACATCACTTTTTCTTAAAGCTCTCCATATTCCAATAAGCAATCAACATTGAGGTCCACTGTCCTAAAGGGATTCTTTTTCCCTTTATTATAAAGCAAACAATAGACATTTAAAGGCAGCACGAATTACCCCACCCACCTCATCCCCTGTGATGAAATGGTGAAAATGAAGAAAAGCTAGAATCTGCAAGAACTGAATCCAAATCCTGACTCTGCCATTTCCCTTTGTGATCTTGGATAAGTCACTTAACTTTTCTAAGTTTCAGTGTTTTTACCTGTAAAATGGGAATAAGAGGATTGTTGCGAAAATAAGACTATCCATGCAAAATGCTAGCACCGTGCTAGGCATATAGTAAGCACTCAAGTGAGAATGATTATTAATATTATCATTATTATTATTAATATACTTAGGATTATTTGGAAAGGCCAGTAACTTCTGGTACGCTTAAAAGTATCATAATATTGTTCTTGCTAATCTACGTTAAAGTATTATTTCAGAAAATTGTTTTAACTTTGCAGTTTAAAAAGGATATATATTGTTTTGATTTAGTTAGTTTATCTGATATACTTACATGTAGTTGGAATTTATTTCTAATATCGTACAGGGCTGTCAGGGATGCAATGGCAGAATGAAATTATTTCCAGAATTTTGACTTGAGCTGAGCTAAACTGAGATTGATTTAATGGACAGAGCCCCGGTCTGGGCTCCAGTCCCATGCTGACAGTCAGCTGTGTGCCATGGACAACCAACCAGGCTGACCTCAGCTTCATCCTCCGTAAATGAGTCTAATTCAAGAAGCCAAAATCTAAAGATGACTAGAGATCTCATCTCCTCGAACCTCAGCTCTCAAGAATGTAACTAGGAGATAAGTGAGCCCTTTGAGCAGCCAAAATAGATATTTCAAACGCCAAACAGTAAATCCTGTGTCTTCACCCAAAGAAAGGCCCCAAGCTCTCACTAGGAGCTTATTTACTCTACATGTTTAAAATAAGCTTAATTAGGGAATTCCCTGGTGATCCATCCAGTGGTTAGGACTCCGAGCTTCCAGTGCTGAGGGCCCAGTTCAGTTCCTGGTGGGGGAACTAAGATCCCGCAAGCCGCGAGGCACGGCCAAAAGAATAATTAATTAATAAAATAAGTTTAATTATTTGGTTTCCTAGCCCACAGCAAGGGGAGGGAGGGAGGGGGAGGAGGTAGATGTGATGACACTAAGGAGCCAGAGGAAGAACTCCTTAGAAAACGAATTAAGGTAAAGCTATTTAGAGTGGATGCAAACTCACCTTCTCACCCTGGTGAATTTCACTTGTGAATTACGCCCCACTTACTGCTGAGCCTGACTCGCAAGAACATTTTTTAAATTTTTATTTATTTACTTATTTATGGCTGTGTTGGGTCTTCGTTTCTGTGCGAGGGCTTTCTCTAGTTGCGGCGAGCGGGGGCCACTCTTCATCGCGGTGCGAGGGCCTCTCACTGTCGCGGCCTCTCCCCTTGCGGAGCACAGGCTCCAGACGCGCAGGCTCAGTAATTGTGGCTCACGGGCCTAGTTGCTCCGCGGCATGTGGGATCTTCCCAGATCAGGGCTCGAACCCGTGTCCCCTGCATTGGCAGGCAGACTCTCAACCACTGCGCCACCAGGGAAGCCCAAGAACATTTTTTATTATGTTTAGTATACATCTAAACTGTATTGCCTGATGCCTGGTCTTCATATACAAAGCGATTTTTTAGTTATGATAACTGACTTTTTATTGAAGTATAGTTGGTTTACAATATTGTGTTTAGTTTTAGATGGACAGCAAAGTGATTCAGATATAGATATAGATATATTCTTTTTCAGATTCTTTTCCATTATAGGCTGTTAAAAGATGTTGAATATAGTTCCCTGTGCTGTATAGTAGAACCTTGTTGTTTATTTTATATATAATAGCGTGTATATGTTAATCCCAACCTCCTAATGTATCCCTCCACCCCACGCACTCCACCCCCCAGCTCCAGCTTTCTCCTTTGGTAACTATAAGCTTGTTTCTATATCTGTGAATCTGTTTCTGTTTTGACTTTTTAAATGTTTTTCACTGTTGTAAAACATACATAACGTAAAATTTACCATTTTCAAGTGTACAATTCAGTGGCAATAAGCACATACACAGTGTTGTGCAACCATCACCACTATCCATTTCTAGAACGTTCTTTACCATCCCAAACAGAAACTCTGCACCCATTAAACAATAACTCCCCATGCCCCCTTCCCCAGTCCCTGGCAATCTCCAGTCTACTTTCTGTCTGTGAATTTGCTAGAATCAAACAATAGTTGTCCTTCTGTGTCTGGCTTCTTTCACTTAGCATAATGTTTCCAAGGTTCATCCATGTTGTAGCATGTGTCAGAATTTCATTAATTATAATTAACTTTTAATACTTAGAGAAAATTCTTATACAATAACTCATCCCTTAACAAAAGTGAGGTGACCCTTTATAAAAAGTGAGAGTCATCCTTACTCTGTAAGAAGGGGGTGGTATGAAAATAATAAAGGCATGGTGAGAAGTTACAAGCATCTGTCCAACCCAAAGCAAAATGGAATGCTTGTTCTGAATGTTTTTGTTTTGTTAAACTAATATAAAAGAGTCCCTAATGATTCTTGTGCTTGAATCATTGACACACACACACACACACGCACACACCCCAAAATACATCACATAAAAACTAGAGAGAAGCTGCAGCCTAAGTCTCTGGTTTCAAATGGCAAAATCACATTGAGGCAAAATTATTCCTGTTTTCGCTGAATGCTGCTTAAAGGACTTGGGGTAGAGGGGGGTGCAGACGCGCTTGGAGGAGGCAGGATGAGCCATTCCTTTAAACTGCTCTTTAAAAAAAATTTTTTTTAAACATCTTTATTGGAGTGTAATTGCCTTACGTTGGTGTGTTAGTTTCTGCTGTATAACAAAGTGAATCAGCTATACATATACAAAAATATATATTTTCTTCTGAAACAAGCCTTTTTTTCTCTTTGAACCAACAAGAAATGTTACAAGTGTCCCTTCAGTTTTATAATGGGGCTTAAAGTTAAGTTGTTAACCTTTAAGTGGGAGATGAGTCAGGAGAAGACGGCCACTCCCGCCACTGCAGCAGCCAACAGTCAACACGGAATGGCTGAAAAGACTGCTCTTCTGTCCTGTTTTCCCTAAAGCAGTGGATAAATCACTCAACCCCGGTGGCTGTTTATGGCCTTGTATATGGGGTTTCCAATGCAAATGCACATAGAGAAAAGGGTGAGAGTTAATCTACTTTTGATTGGGGAAGCGTTTCTTTTCTTGTGCAAAGGCGGGAGTTAGGTGGGTGGGAAGAGAGTTAAAAAGGATCGCAGAGTTTAGGAACTTTGGTCATCTTTGAGAGGCTGTGTTGTTTAAAGGCTGTCCCTGAGACCGAGGGGAGGGGGGAGGGGAGGGAGCAAAAGAGGAACACTGGGTTGGGTTACGATTCAATACAACTTTTTTGCCACTTAGAGAGCTTGGGAGATCTGCCAGGGACTCTGTTAACCCTTGCCTTCCGGGCTCTGCTTCGCCCACTTAGCAGATGGATCAAGTTCACAGGAATTCACTCTGCAAACATTCAGTGCTGGGAGAGCTACAACAGAACCCCTGGTCATTGTCGACATCAGTTTTGTGGGAGAGAAGGAGCTACAAAAAATTTTTTAGAACACCAACCCTGGATGTTGATTCCTCTGGCTTCCTTTATCATGGAATTGTAAATGCAATTGTAAATTGAAATTGTAAATTGGGTGGGAAGGATCAGAGAAAGATTCCTGGAAGAATCTTGAAGGAGGCATTAGCCAAGTTAGGACGGTAGGAGGGACAGTCTTGGCATTAAGAATAGAATATGCAAAGACAGTGACCCATGAGAGAACAGGGGACATTCCCGAAGCTACAAGAAGCCAGTGCCTGTGTGCTGGGGGTGGTGATGGTGGAGAGGGAACAAGAAAGTGGTGAAAGATGAGCCCAGGCAGGGGTGCAAGCATTGAGGGCCCTCCCTCTGTGCCGCCACGCACGGCTGTGGGAAGTCACTGAAGGATTTTATGCAGGAGGCAGAACATCACATCTGAGCTCGACAAAGATCACCCGGGATTCATTCTGGAAAGCTGGAGGGGGTGGGACCCACCATAGAGGGATTAGGTAGGATGTCCTCGCAGTAGTCCCCAGTGGAGACGAGCCAGGAGACCACGGCAGCGGTGAGGGAGAGGAGGACTCAGTTTCACAAGAGCTACAGGTGGGAGAGGCAGGATTTCTCGTCCAGGTGGACAGAGCAGGGGAGAGGGCCGGGGTCTGGGAGACTTTCGAGTGTCATGGGGACTTTGAGTGCATGTGTCTCCCCTAACGGTGATCTTCACACTCTCTCCCGACCATACCACTCAAGGACTGAGCCTTCCTATGGCACTCTTACTACCCGTGGGCAGAGAAGGGTGGTGGGGGAGCTTTTTAGTATAATTTGTCAGTGTGCAGGTAGAGTTAACTTGCTTTCGAACCAAAAGAAGTTCCAGTCTGGCTATCTCCCCGTTCTACCGAGGAGGAACCTGGGACACGGAAGGCCACACAGCAGCCGCTGCTACCAGCCAACGTGTGCTGGGCACCTGTGCCGGGCGCCTTAAATGAACGTTGTTGTTTAACCCCCAGAATAATGATCAGGTGGGTAGTTGTATTATCGCTACTTAACAGCTGAAGCAGTGAGTCTCAGCAAGGCCAGTCATCCACCGAAGGGCCGGCTCTCAGACCCAGGCTGCCTGCCTAGGCGGCTGGTGCATTTCCCACCACACAGCGTCTGGAGCCAGCACTGGAGCCAAGGCCTTCGAGAGGAATCTCTGTCCTGTCCCTAGTGCCATGCTCTGTCCTCAGATAAATCTGCTGTCCTGGGAAAGCAGATCTGCAGCAGATGGAAACTTCATCGATTACAAGAAAAGGCATGTCATGTCCTTCTGTTGAGACTGTAAAACTACTGCTGTAGAAATTCATCCTACACAGTCTCTTGAAAAATCATTTATGGAAACCTCATCCTATGAAGTCGATCTCTCTCTCTCTCTCTCTCTCTCTCGCTCTCTCTCTCTCTCTCGCTCTCTCTCCCTCTCTCCCTCTCCCCCCTCCCTCCCTTCCTCTCTCTCTCTTTCAGTTCTAAGTAATAAGGTGCCCATGGACATTGTGCTTTTGATTTAAGAGAGGAGAAAAAATAGTTTTCCCAAAATCACACATTTCACTCTGTGGGCCTTGGAATTGGAACCAGGCCTCCAATACAACAAAAGGAAATCTTTGACTTTACCCCATTCAAGAGACCCAGTGCTCTTCAAGAAAGTCAAGTTTCTGGGGAGTGTCCCATCATGGTGGCCCACCTGCACCCTATTTTACCCTCCGCATAGCGCTTCTTCCCACTCCCCTGGAGGTTGCCAAGCCCATGGCTGTTTCTGTGTCAATAAATAACTTCTGGTTAAGACTGCTGTAATGAGATCAACAGCAGTATAGCCAGAGAAGCAATAAGATATGTCCTTAGGGCTGCTCATTGTTTTCGATACAATGAACGGAACCGTTTCCCCTATGCATTTCCATAGGGAAATGGATTACCTAATGCCGCCAGAGTATAATCACATTCATCCTCATTGAAAAACTGCCCATAAAGAGATCGGTCCCTGTGTAGGTTCTTTATTTTAATATATCCAGCCTCATTGTATTGCAATTTTCAAGTAGAATAGCTTGACCTTGAGGCTCATCATCCATCTGTGTGACTCAGTAGATGGGAAGTCGAGTGATGTCTTCCAGCATTTTCCTCTTTCTGTTTAACGTTGTCCAGGTAGCCCCTGCCTTGGGGGCCTGGTTGAAACTTTTATATGTTTCAGAGTCTCAAGTAAATTAGCATAAATTGCACCTACTGTATACAGACCAATTGCTATGAGAATTATCTATATCACAGTTCCTGCCTCAGTAAGAGACTAGAAAGTATTCCAACTCATTAAGTAAGTCATATAGTTAATTACTGTCCCATTCATCATTAGGTCAAGCATACACTAACTGGTCATGTGTCTGTGGCAAAACTGACTGTATCTGTTTTAATGGGCCATTATTTGGTGTCCTTATTTCCAGATGTCTGATGCTCTAGAATTGAGAGTCCTCAGGTGAGGTACGGGTGGTTTTTGACCTGCAAACAGGAAATGTTTTGCTGAGAAATCCATGGCCACATTTTGATGTTTAGTGAAGGCCTTTAAGCCATCGGTGTACGAAGTGATGTGCAGAGTTCCGTGGAGGAGGTCAGAGCACCAAGAACAAAAATCCAGACTGTCGTCAAAAGCACGTTACTCTAATAAGCTGCCTATGGTACACGATCCCCTGTGACCCTTCCAGGGTCACTTACCCACAGTCGTAAGGAAACTTTGCTGCACGAGTCCTGCGCCTCTTTGTACATGTCATTTCCGTACACCACCCCTTTCCCCTGACGAAAGCTATGCTTTCAGAGCTGCTGTTTCTCTCTACATTGCTGATTGATCTTCATTTTATAGTGATTCCTGATTCTATAGCTTTTCAACTCTCTGCTTTCCAGGCTCTCCATTGTATACATTTTTTAATGAACTTAAAAGTAGCATGGTGCTAAAAGACCAGGAGAAATTCATTTGTAGTGTTTCTGCATGACTGGCTTTGTAAAGGAGTGTGTTCCTATGGGGAGAGCTACGCAGAGTCATGCAAATAAAGCGGGATGGAATGACCAACCTTGGGGGGACTGGCAAGGAAAGTGGGATGTTTTGAAGGAGTGGAGAACCATGTGCTAGTAAGAAGGAAGAGAACTTGTGAGCGGGATGGGAAAGCGTGAGCCAGTGTTGAAAGTAAAACGGCAGATGGCTGAGAGCTGGTGTGCTTGGCTGATGGAAGAGCAGGCCTGGGATGTGTGTTGATGAACACATGAAGAAAGTGGGTTCATCCTGTGAATGGACCTATATTAATTCAGATACAGTACGTGACAATCCTGGCACACGGCAGTCACCTGGTCAGTGAGAGTTGTGATTTTGGTAGGCTCCTAACTCATACCTAATAAAAACCACATTTAGTCCCAAAGTCAGCAGCAGACCTCTACTGTCTAAAGATACTGTATTAAGGACTAAAACCTTTGAAGCAGTGGTACAGGCTTTGGGGGGGCAAGCTATAGTCAGCTGGTCCTGGTTTGAATGCAAGTAAGTCGTGCACACGCTGTGTGACCTTGGGGAGCAATTGAATATTTCTAAGCTTCCAATAGAATGGGATTAACAATGGGACTCACCTCCTGGCGTTGCAGTGAAGATTAAATGAGATAATGCATATAAAGTAGTGAGCTCAGTACCTATCACCAAACCTTATAATAATAGTAATAACAATAATGCTAATGATAATAATAGTAGTAGTAGTAAATAGGAGTGAGGAGGAATTAAACCTCAGGTGATCTAATAATGTAAATTTATTTTACTGATCTTTTATTTTCTTTCCCATATACAAAAGCCCTTGGGCTTTATTTAATTTTTCATAATTACCGTGTTTCAAATTACACCAGCAGTGCCGAGATTGTAATTGAGATGAATCAGTTTCTTTCTTTTTTTTTTTTATATTTATTTGTTTATTTGGCTGCCTCAGGTCTTATTTATGGCACGTGGGATCTTCAGTTGCAGCATGCGAACTCTTAGTTGCAGCATGTGGGATCTAGTTCCCTGACCAGGGATCGAATCTGGGCCCCCTGCACTGGGAGCATGGAGTCTTAGCCACTGGACCACCAGGGAAGTCCCGAGATGAATCAGTTTCTTATTTTCAGTACTTAAAGATTTGCCAGGACATAATCCCTCTGCTACCTCATCGGCCTTTTCTTCATTTTTCCTCCTGAAGGATTATAGCCACATCTAATTGTATCTGTCTGCTTCCTTACCTGGCTCAGGACCTGGAGAGTAAAAAGGGAGTATATGCTAAGTAAAGTTAACCCAGTGAGGAGGAAAACATAACAAGAGTCAGAAAAAAGTAGGGTGACCAAAGGGCTCAAGGGAGTGGTTAATACACTTCCTTCCCTATCTTGTCAACGCCCGCTAGGACCCTGGTGCCATGCTTTACTGCAGGCAGCCTGGAAAAGTCTCTGGTTACCCATTTTGAAGATTTTAAACATATTTTATATTTATTCACATTCAGTAAGCACATAGATTATCCCAGAAATGCTTTCCTCCTTTTTTGGTAGCTAAAAATGATGATCGGGTTAAAGCGTACAGAGAAAAAAGTAATGGTAGGTTTCAGATAAGTATGGAAAGATATGTCAGTATACAGCAGGACCTCTTCGTGGGTGTGTGTCCACCTCTCTTATTTTAAGAAGAGCTTTTGCATATGAGAACATTGTCGATGTAATCTGAAAACCCTAAGCACAATTTTTAAATAAATATTTAAATAAGCAATTTCACGAAGCAATAGAAAATTAAGGTTTTTTTGCTGTTCTTACAGAAGAGACTCCTGTAAGAACTTTTCTATTTGTTATAACTAAGGGCAATAGAAGAGATTCATTTCAGTGTTATATTTGTACCCGGCTTCTTAATTATTCTAACATTTTTAGATTTATTTATGTACATCAAATTCTTCCTCCTGATATCAATATGAAGTAAAGGCAATTGATTTTTATAATGGTTGTCAGAAGTGTAGTAAAAGATGGGCAACTAGTCGCTTTAAGGACTTTAATATATGAATGCTAGTCCTGTTTCTTAATATCTTGCTTCTATCATTAGATTACTGTTAACTACCGGTTCATAAATATTTTCTGCTTTTAGTTTTAGGGGAAAACCAAACAAATATTCCCCGATATTTGCTCTTTCGACTCAGTACTGCTGTTTTTAACAGAACTGCTGTCCCCCACCCCCTCCCCAAGTTTCTCTTTCTGGGACGAACTACCCGACCCTCCCCCTTTCCAGGTCCAGCTGTCCTGTCTCCTCCCCAGGGGGCACCTCCTACCCCTCCTTCTTTCAGGAGGAAGAAGTGAAACAATAGAGGGAACTGAGCTGGCACAAGTGTCATTTGTCACAGCTTAGCCAGAAGGCCATTCTCAGCATTTTTTACTGATGTCTTAGGTACTGAAACTATTATAGAAGGTAAATGAGGCTGAAACCTCCCTGTTTTTTATTCTTCTTTTACTCAAATATCTCAGAACATTAATACTGACTTCCATATATGGCCAATTAAGATCAACCTCTATACCATCGGTTAGGAAAACTCTGAATAAGAACTGATATCATATCAGCAACAGAAGCTGCTTTCAACTTGAAATTAATTTGGGTTTCATTCCTGCGCTTGCATGTGTGGGTCTCTCTCCTTTCTCTTTTTTCTTCCCTTTCCCGCTTTCTTCCCTCTTTCTCTTCCTGCCTCATTTCTTTCCTCTTCTTTTTCTCTTCTCTTTTCCCCCTTCCCCCTTCTTTCTCTTGCCCTCCTCCATTCTCTGCAACAGTATTGGCAGAAAGATTCGTCCTATTGATGCTATATTGTATTTGCAGCACAGTTCTCTGTGTTGGGGGTGGAGGGAGCTACGTTATATAGACTCAGGGACAACATTGTTCCCACAATAAGAGCTTTTGTTTCCAGCCTGATGGGGTGGCCAGAGACCCCCCCAGTCTCATTTCTTTGGCTGTATCTTCCTCCCCCATGGATGTCAATAGAGGAAGAAAAGAGATTAACGTGAAGACTAGACTTCTGATGCTTTATGTGCAGGCTACAGCAGGAAATTTTAGTGTAAGCCCTGTTTCGTGGTTTATTTGGAAGAAAGATAAAAAGTTTCTTTCATTTGAAAATGGATTCTTCTATATTCTCACAGTCCTTTGTAAATAATTCTTATAACACTTAAATTGTTATCCTGTGATTTGTTTCTTTCTCCCTTACTGCCTTGTGAGCACCTAGAGGGTTAGGGGTCTTATCTTACTCATTTCTGAACGCCCCTTCCCGCAGTTCCCAGCACATAGGCCTGTGCCCACCCGCCCCCGCCGAAATCTTTATTGTAATAATGAGGTACATTATAATAAAGCTATTGAATGGGATACAATGTAGCCGTTATAATGAAAGAACTATGTTTACGTATAGGAGTTATGTGTATTTACATACACTGAATGGAAAAACAAAGTTGTGAATCAAGCATAAAATCTCATGTTTTATAGATATAATTATGCCCCAGAACATGACCCAGAAGCATGCACACTGCATCTTTTTTTTTTATTATTAATTTTTCTTGGAGTATAGTTGCTTTACAATGTTGTGTTAGTTTCTGCTGTGCAGCAAAGCGAATCAGCTATACATATACGTATACCCACTCTTTTTTAGATTTCCTTCCCATTTAGGTCACCACAGAGCACTGGGTAGAGTTCCCTGTGCTATACAGCAGGTTCTCGTTAGTTATCTATTTTATACATAGTAGTGTATATATGTCAATCCCAATCTCCCAATTCATCTCACCCCCTCTTCCCCCCTTGGTAACCATAAGTTTGTTCTCTACATCTGGCACACCACATCTTTTTTTTGTTTTTTGTTTTTTGTTTTAATAAATTTATTTATTTATTTATTTTTAGCTGTGTTGGGTCTTCGTTTCTGTGCGAGGGCTTTCTCTAGTTGCGGCGAGCGGGGGCCACTCTTCATCGCGGTGCGCGGGCCTCTCACTATTGTGGCCTCTCTTGTTGCGGAGCATAGGCTCCAGACGCGCAGACTCAGTAGTTGTGGCACACGGGCTTCGTTGCTCCGCGGCATGTGGGATCTTTCCGGACCAGGGCTCGAACCCGTGTCCCCTGCATTGGCAGGCAGATTCTCAACCACTGCGCCACCAGGGAAGCCCCACACCGCATCTTTAACCAGAGTTACCTCTGGAAAGTGACACCTGGGCAGAGAGGGAAGGCCCTTGAGAAGAAATAGGAAACTTTTAATTTCACATGCTCTGACTTGTTAGAATTTTGTTTTCTACAGCATCAAATGAAGCTGACCAGTGTCAGCTTGGCCAGATAGACAGTGCTCCCCACCCAGACTTCCCAAGAGAGGTGCTCATCTTCCTGTCCTCCACCTTTCGTCTCATCCCTTCACCTTGGCTCTTACAGTCACCTTCTGTCTTCCTCTGTGTTCACCGTTGCCAGTTATCCCCTCCGATCATTCCAGGCTTCCTCCCTCCATCTTCTTCTTCCCTACACCTCCCACCAGCCTGTTCATGGATAGATGGATGCATGCATGCATGGATAGATGGGTGGATGCATGCATAGATAGATGCATGGATGGATGATACATGGATAGATGCATGGATGGATGCATGCATGGCTGGATAGATGCATGGATGGATGGATACATGGATAGATGCATGGATAGATGCATGCATGGATGGATAGATGCATGCATGGATGGATAGATGCATGGATGGACAGATCAATCGATTGGTCCTCCCTGATCCTACATCTCTTCCAGTTACTGCCCCACCACTCTCCTTCCTTTACATCCCAACGTCTCAAAATATATGCTCATCTATTACCCCACTTCCAAATCAGTCTGCAGTTCTCTCTAGTCACTGGATTTGGGACTCTATTATCCCCTGGGTTTTCCTGAGACTGTTTCTGAACAAGGTGGGAAGCACACATCTGGCTCTGTGCTCCCACTTAGGGGTACGACCTCCGATCAGTGTGGGCCAGGGTTCTGTGCTGCCCGAGGCCTCGCAGCTCTCAACTTGCCTTGCTACTCTCCTCCACAAGGGATCCTTGGTGTTCTCAGTGCAACATGGGAGACTCTCTGGAGGTGCCATGACCTGCTGACACCCTCCGAGGTTGCAGTTTGCTAGCACTGAGATAGCCTGAAACCACTTTCTCATGGCCAGGACTGGATGTGCCCCTGGGCCCTGAAGGTGGGAGGACATTTGGGCCCCATGCTTCTGTCACTGCTGCATAAGATGGGGCCCAAAGTTGCACAAAGAGCTCTCTCAACAGACCACTCAGTTTTTCTTCCCAAATCCTGTGCCCGGCAAACCCCTCCTTGGGAATGTCCTACAGTCCGCCTCATCTTCGCACGTCCAAGACCAAGGCGCTGTCTTTACCTGCAGACCACCACCCTCATCTCTTCAGTTCCCTCGGGAATGCAGAGGGAAGGTGCATGAGTGGGGATTCGGGCAGGGCCCTGTGATTGTGAACCCATCGTGTCCCTCGTCATGTTCCTGAAGGGCAGCATTTGTGCAGAAGGCAACAGCTGGAAAATAAAACTCGTATTTCTTCTCCAAGCTTCTCTAACAAGAGCAGGATGAGCAGCCCTGAGCCACATGAAGACCTACCCTGTAGATGAGCGAGGCCAAAAGATATGCCTTGTCTCCTTTCTACCATGGATCCCCAGAGATGTCTTGAAGTGTTTGATGTGGGTGTGAGGCAGTCCAGTGCAGGTCTCAGTCAGCTGGAAAGGCCGAGAACCGCCCTGCCAAGGCCTCTGCGGGTTAGCTTTCCCTCACCAGCCACCTGGGAGAGAAACTCAGGAGGATGAAAGCTGGTGGAGACTTCTCCCCGGAGGGAGCGCCCAGCTCTCTCCAAGCTGCAGCCAACGGGACAAGGAGACGAGGGGCTGGCAGTATCCTTGCTGGGAGCCAGGAGAGCAGCACCGCCCTCCTCGGAGCTGAAGGTGAGAGAAGAGACTCCCTTCTCCTGAAAGCTGTCTGCCTTGACTGGCTCCTTTCTCTCGGTCTCCGCATCTAATTAAATACAGCTCCACTCTGTGGAACTTGTGGAGGACTGGCTCCGATCTTACCTGTGCTGCTGTCCGGGTCTAACTGGCCTCCGAACTGGCAGTTTTATAGCTAATGTTCTATTTTCTGATGCTGGGATGATCTTTGGTCTCATGGCATCTGTCAGTGGTTGCCTCCACCTAAGAGCACGGAAGGTTCTCCTTGATCAAGCCTCTCCTGACTGTAGCCTCTCTCACTTTGCAGCCCCACTCCAGGGTCTGTGGACATGCGCATGTCCTACTCCCTCAGCCCATCTCAGCTCCTTTTATTTTATTGGCCATGCCATGTGGCATGTGGGATCTTAGTTCCCCGACCAGGGATCGAACCCAAGCCCCCTGCACTGGAAGCGTGGAGTCTTAACCACTGGACTGCCAGGGAAGCCCCTCAGCTCCTTTTAGTGTCCTGACTGCACCCTGCATTTCGTTACCATGTGCCCCTTTACTCTTTTCAATCTTCCTGGGTGTTGTGTCTCCTTCTAGTTTCTCTCTATTCTAACTCCTGGTCATCCTTAAAGATTCACCTCCACCATCACCTTCTCTAGAAGACTTCTCCCTGACCTGGAATTGCCCACTTCCTCCTCTGCCTTCTTCTCCCATGTGCTGAATATTTATCAGTCATGCTGCCTAAACACTGTATTGTACTTAGTTGTTTATACTTGCCTTTCAACTACACGGGGAACTCCTTGGGGGAAGGGATCATGTTTTATTCATTTTATTTAATTCCTAGCTTGTAAAACAGAACTTGGCATGCATTCTTATGACCTCAAAAAGAGGGGGGAAGGAGGGTTTGTATGAATAAATGTGAATGTGCTTTTTGAACTGTAAATTGACACACAAATGTAAGATATTGTAGTATCAACAGCATCCCAATGTAATACATGAAACTTGGAGACAGGTTTTATATAAACAAATGATTACTCTCTAGTAAAGGTGGACGAGTTGGAGAAACCAAAGAAGATGCATCCTCCAAAATAAAGACCAAAAATCTTACACAGGAGTTATAACAAAGGGCTTAGAATTTGGAAGTGCTAACACAAAAACTAGACCAAAAAGAGGAAGCCAAAGAGATAGAATTTTGAAACCTGGGCAAGAGGAATTAGGAACAGAACATTTTCTTCATTTTGTTTCTACAATGTATCTTCAAGAAAGAGATAGAGTAGAAAAAATATTAAGTACCAATCTAAATAAATCTTTTCTCTTCTTGTGGTTTATCTTCATTTTCATGTTAAACAGAATAGAATTTTAAACGTTATTTTAGAGGAAAAAAGGGAGACAAGCACGGGGGTATTAGCTTAATTCTTTCAGGACATCTTAAAGAAAGCGAGCTACCAAGGACACTGAGTTTGAATTCTGTTCCAGTTCTGGAAGCATCCTTTCTCCAGCATCTCTGCTGGACTGTTGTCTAGACCAGACCTTCTGAAACTATCTGTGGTGAGGGACAAGCGTGCGTGTGTGTGTGTTTTCCTATCAGCCACACACTGACACTTTTGTAAAACACCACAAAAAATGAATTACTAGAAAAACAAAATAGAAGATACCAGACATGCGAAATACAAGCCCAAATTTATCATTAGATTCAACAAATATCATTCTGTCAAAATGCTATAAAAGTTTCTACATGCTTTCTCTCAAGTTCTGCACTTATCTATCTTGTAGATCAGTAACAGTTTGCAAACTGGCAGTCCATTTATCACACTTCAAATAGCACCGAGTTCAACTTTACTTGGATATATTCAATAACAGACATCACAGGAATGAAAAAGTTATTGAGAAGAGGGCACACGTGTACAAATCTTACAATGGTGGAGCTGTTGATTAGAAAAGAAATACTTTAGGTAAAATTTATAGTAGTATAATGAAAATTTTTTCGAATGGTGTAAAGCTGTTTTTTGTATCTCCTCCCTACCCTCCTCAAAATTGAGTGAATTCTTTGATCCTCTTGGAGAATAATTGTTTTCGGCGCAAAAGTTTTAAATTTATCTTTCATTGTTAACTGTAGGGTAACCATAGGTGCTGACATCAAGCCAATAAAGTTAAAAAGTAGCGTGACAGGCTCTAATAAATTTCATTGGTGTCTTTACTCTGTCATTTGAGCACGGAATGAACTATTATTATCACTGAGCTTCAAACCTCTCATTTTGGCTTCAGATAATTACAGCTGCTAATGCAGTGCATGCTACAGTAGTTTTCAGTAACTGGTTTAGGGTTAAAGTATCATATTTAAAAGACTTAATTATGATCAGTGGGGGAACACGTTGTGGCCATATGGCTTTGATCTGTTTTCTAGAGTGGCCTGCAAAAATCTGGACTCCTAACGATCTATTTTCTCAACGATTTCAGAAAACAAGCAGCGTTTAAAATCTAGTTCCTCTACCACGGACTCTGGGGTTTTGAAACTCTTTCATTTGGAGATGGGCCATCCTCTGTTGGAAGTGGGCCATGGTTCTTTGTCTCTCACCCCAGATGAAATTCTTCAACCCCCTTAACTCAGTCTTTCCCTGACATGAAGAATTTAGTATCAGGTTTCTGCAAAATGAACCAGCTTTGTACTTGAAGTGAGAAAAAGGATTCTTCCTTTTCTCCTTAAACTCCACTGCAGCTGGCCAGGTGCATCTGGAATATATGCGTCATCTACGTCCCAATCTTCACGCTGCTGTTGGGTGTGGATCAGGCCTGCCAATATCGTTGTTTCACTTTTCAATTTTGTATTCATCTATAACCTTTGTTTTACCTTCTTAATTTTGCATATGACTTGTCCTTTTGAAATGTTGATCAAAGTATGAAACAACTATCAAATATAAGCATTCAATGCAGTTAAATATTAGCCCATCTCTTTGTGCCATGTGTAATTTTATGAAACTATCAAGGAATACATTTTTTTTTGAGGAAGCCTAAGTTAGATTTATACTTGTTCAAAATGCACTCTTACTTCCATTCTAGCCTTCTTGAGCATTTCTTATTTGGGTGTTATCGCTATAGCCTATACAGATACTTAAGTTCCTTATGACTGTTCCTCTCATAAAAGTAAGGAGGCTGGGTCTTGCTCTTGTGGGTTTTTAATGGCAATTACACTTAAACCTTGGGAGTCTAATTTCTTATTGAGATGACCACTTTCTGAAGAAGAAGTGATGTTACCACCAACCTTGTTAAAACACAAAAAGGCTTATGAACATCGGTTCCTGCATGACCACGATTTTAGCAATAAAGAACCAGAATGGTAAGCTATATGACGCAGTCGGTGAACCATGCTACGGAGACAGTGCCTGACGAAGCCTGGCCTGTTTTTCATTTGAGGAACATGGAGGGCATGAGAGGGTGGCCGTGGCTTATTAAAAGACAAAAGCAACAATTATCTGATGGTTCTTACATTTCAGCTTCTCCTTTCACTAGTTGCGCTTAAACGGTATTGTGTTTGCGATTGGCCATCGGAATGTGGTTGAGTGCTGGGATTTTCTCGGTCTGGCTGACTTTTCCCAGGGTGACTTCCCCAGTGCTGCAGAACTCTGGGTGACGTTTGGTGGAGCGCCATACTGCATTGTTCAGCCCAGGGCGGGGAACTGTGTTTATTTTTGATTTTACGTTATTTCAGCTGTTTTCACTTTTTTCTTTATTGTTTTCTTGCCTCCCACAGAGTTCTCTTTTCAAGGCTGGCTGGGGGAAGGGGGACACTCAGTTATGGACTCAGCACACAGCGTGGAGAGCAGATTTCCCCTCTCTCAGCAGTTCAAATAGCTTCTAAGCCACGTGCATTTAACCCACTGTGGGTCTGAGCCCACGTTAGCTCTGTGGGAAGGTGTTTCCATGTTAAAATATATAAAATCCTTTCAAGCTGTCTGTGACTCCTTAACATGGCCTATTGGATAGCATAAGTGAGTGACATGCTTATCTTATTTTAAAAAGTTTTTTTTAATAATCTGGTATTTGAGGATAAATTTAATTCTAGACTTTAGCAACTGATAGCTTTCTGACTTTTTAAGTTATGTTTAAAACAACTGTATCACATTTCAGAATTTTTTTTTTTTTTTTTTTTTTTTTTTTGCTATACCACATGGCTTGTAGGATTTTAGTTCCATGACCAGGGATTGAACCCGGGCCATGGCAGTGAAAGTGCTGAGTCCTAACCACTGGACCGCCAGAATTTCAGAATTTTTACTTCTGGTTTCCCACTGTATGAATTTTAAAGTATTGTTTTATCATATAAATCAGTCAAGGAGATAGCAGGCAATGTTGTATGCCAAAACTCTGACTCTATCAATAACCGTGGTCATTATATTATCCATCTAGGGAAGCACTAATACACTTTGGGCGTAGGTATGTCACTGTACATACACCCTTTCTCCTTGCTCAAACTCCCTGTTCTACAAGTAGGGAAGTAGTTCATTATTAATAAAAGAGAGATTCTGCCTTCTCATGGTAGAGTTAATGAGCACATTAGTATAATAATTACTTGAAACAGATATGAAAGATTCCTCATGCATAACTAAAGATGACTTGAAAAAGACAGGAGTGTTTAAGACATTCTTCTCATTGATTTCACAGGATTACCTTGACTGCATCAGGGACCAAACGAAACTTCCTCTGGGGGCAGAAGAAAGATCAGCCCTTTTTGGAAACATACAGGATATCTACCACTTTAATAGGTAAGCTAATACTCAAAAGATTGTTCTCACATAAGAACATTATGAATTTTTCTCAAATGAATGTGGCCTAAGAAAACTTACTTGAAATCCCTGATTTGACTTCATAAATTTTTGTGGCCTATCATGCCGTGAAATCTTCTACCTGGAAACATCCTTGTTTGTATATGAGTCTCACATTTATTCAAAATCCCATCCCGCTCCATCCTCCTGGCTCAGAGAAGAGACCTATTCACCCTGACAGAGCAGAGGCATCTTTCTTCCACAGTAGAACATGAACAGGGCATCCAAAAATATGTGCTGGCTTGGTCTCCAGCAACCCCACCTCCGCTGGACTTTCTAAAAATTTTCTTCTGCCTAGGGAGTGGGCAGGAGGGAGTAAACACACAATAAATACTTTAATCATAACAGATATTAGTTCAGATTATTTAATAGTTAAAATTTACAATGCTTAATTTAATTCAAACATGTATTGAGTACCTGCTGTGTAGCAGGAAGTGGGCTTAGAAAAGTATCGTAGTAAACAAGGCAGACAGGGAGCCGAAGGGGATGGGGCAGGCAAATCAGTTCTTATAATGTATTGTGGTACTTCTTGGAAGACCAGGTAGTAGGCAGGTAAAGAGCATAGACTGGTTTCCAAATCTCTGGGTTTGCATGCCAACTGAGCCATGTGTATATTCTTTGGGGAATTTTAAACAGAATACAGATGGTCCCTGACTTACGATGGTCCACCTCATGATTTGACTGTACGATGGTGTGAAAGCAAGACGTGTTCAGTAGAAACTGTACTTCAAATGTTGAATTTTGATTTTTTCCCGGGCAGTGAGCCACAGCTCGCAGTCACGCACGCCGTCATGAGGGTAAACAACCAATACACTTACAACCATTTTGTTTTTTACTTTCAATACAGTAGTCAATAAATTGCATGAGATATTCAGCACTTTAGTATAAAAGAGGCTTTGTGTTCAATGATTTTGCCCAACTGTAGGTTAATGTAAGTGTTCTGAACACATTTAAGGTAGGCAAATCTCAGCTTTTGTGTTTGGTAGCTTAAGTGTATTTTAATGCATTTCCAAGTTATGACATTTTCAACTTACAGTGGGTTTATTGGGACATAACCCCATCATAATTGGAGAAAGATCTGTAGAATGTACTGGGGAAAGATCTGTAGAATGTACCTAACTCCCTCATTTCAAGTCTTTGCTCAAAACTTCCTTTCTCAATGATGTGAACCCGGCACCCAAGCACACACCTTACCTGCTTACTTCTTCTTTTTCTCCTGGCATTTAGCAATTTCTACCATACTCTGTGATTGACGTTTATGTCTGTTGTTTCCTTCCTCCCCACCCCCACTCACAGAACACTCCCTGAGGGCAGGGATCTGCCAGTTTTGTTACTACCCAAGTGCCTTAAGCAGAGTCTGGCTTGTGGGACCCTCCAAACTTTTGTGGAATAAAGGAGCAAATGGAAACAATAGGAATATCTACCTCGCATGGTTATTGTGAAGCTTCAGTGAGCTGAAGTACTTCATGTGCCTCACTCAATGCCAGCACAGAGTAAACAGCACAATATTAACCAGTGATGATGACATTGATTTTATTATAGTAAAATCCCCTTATAAAGTCCTACAGTGCCCTATCATTGGGTGACTCAACCTTAGTGCAAATTATAAATCCTCCCCCTCTTTGCTCACTGAAGCTGGTGTATGTGAGCTCCTTGAGGGTAGGATCCACATCTCCTTTGCCATCCCTAACATCCATGTGGATCCCTAACATCTAGCCCAAGCCTGGCCTCTGGGAGACATGTTTGGATTACATCAACTCGTCCCTTAATTTTGAAAGCCTGGGATATGAAAAAGGCCAGTGTTGCAACATCTCTTTTCATTTGACTCAGTAGACTTTGAAAACCAATTTGCATGTTCCAAGATAGTGGTTCTCAACCCAGGCTGCACACTGGAATCATCTGGGAAGGATTGTGTGTGTGTGTGTGTGTGTATGTGTGGTTTTTTGTGTGTGTGTTTTTTGTTTTTAATATGATGACTCCTACTCCTAGAAGTTCTGATTAGAACTTCTAGGTCTAGGGTGGGACCACGGCATCAGGATTTTGTAAAAGGTCCTCAGATGTTTGTAATGTGCAGCCATGGTTGAGAAACACTGTCTAGATAAAATAAACACGATAATAAGAAAATAGAGAAAGGGCATTAAAAAATTGAAATAGGGGGAATTCCCTGGCGGTCCAGTGGTTAGGACTCCGCACCCTCAGTGCCAAGGGCCCGGGTTTGATCCCTGGTTGGGGAACTAAGATCCCACAAGCCAGGTGGTGCAGCCAAAAAACAAAAAAATTGAATTTGGGGAATTTAGAGTCTGTGTGTCCATTAGTAACACGCTGGTATTAGAGCAGGCTTCCATTTAGCAGTCGCTGAGGTTAAAAATCCAGGAGCCCCTGAGTGGCTTCTCCGCCCAGATCCCACCAATGGCACAGTAACCCAGGAAGAGAAACAAGGCCTAGATGCTGGGAGGCCCTGGTGTAAGCCTTCTGGTGGTTTGGCTGTAAGTTGACTGTAATGACTGCTTATCTAGGGCTTGCTTCTTGCCCGAGGCCATGGAGCTTTATGTGCATTATCATTTTATGCAAGTCTGGGCTTCTCTGACTGCAAACCCCAGGCATCAAGTGGCATGCCCTCCTGCCAGAGTAGAGCCCTGCTTTTCAGGTCTTGGTTTACGGCATAGTCCAGAAAAGGGGTTCTACTCCCCGGCGTTTACATCTTCATGTGTTTCCTAATTTAAAGGAAGATAAGACTGAAGTAGCCCCCGATGTCAACCAAAAGGGACCTTGGCTGCAAAAGCTGGAAGACTGAGAAGATCTTTATGTGCCTGAGTTGGTTCTCTCTTCTCTTTGGTGTTCTCTGAATGAGGAAGTCAGACGTGGCTAGAATAAACCTGAGTCAGGATGATGATATATGTGGCATCAGTGTAGTGACACAATTCATGTGACCGTGTTCATGCCTATCCCTTTTGTAGATCACATTTTTATATCTCCTGCACATGCATTGTCTCATTTAATCCTCTTAACATCTCTGACATGCAAAAATGTATACACATTGATCAGACACAGGAATCAGTGTAGAAAGTCCTTTGCTCAAGGACATAGAGCTAGAAATCCAACCTAGCCTATTTTGAACACACCTGGTTTTGTCAGATCTCAACTGGTATTCTTACTATTTTTAATTATTTTCAAGAACATCTTCCTGTTTAACTTTTACAGTTGAATTGTCTGTACTGTTTTGTCCCTATTCACTTTTATTTCCTTTCTCTTAAATCTGGACTCTAAATTTAGAGCTCAAATGTCTTTGCTATTATATTTGATTAAATAAGAGTATTGATGTGACTTTTTATGTTAACGCCTCTTATGAATCCCCTATTCTATACCTTACATCAGTTGATTTCAAAGATACAGCTATCTGGCAAATCTATGCTTAAGGCTTGAAATAATTTTAAAGTTTCTGTTATTAGTTCAGGTCCAGGTTTTTCAACATAATATAATACTATTGTGCCCAACTAAGCAAGATGTAAAACTCTAAAATTAAAGAGGGCAAAAAGAAAATGGGTTTATTTTGGCCTGGAAAATTCAGCTGATTAGGTTTTGTTTTTTAGGAAATATTCCCAAAATACAGGAACGCATCGAGTGCTATGATAAACACCCATGTAGCACCCTCAGTCTATCAAGGCCTTCCCTTGTGCCGTATTTGCTTTAGAAATTCTTTTTTTTTTAATTTATTTATTTATGGCTGCTTTGGGTCTTCGTTGCTGTGCGTGGGCTTTCTCTAGTTGCGGCGAGCAAGGACTACTCTTCCTTGTGGTGTGTGGGCTTCTCTTTGCAGCGGCTTCACTTGTTGCGGAACATGGGCTGTAGGCGCAGCGCGCAGGCTTCAGTAGTTGTGGCACGTGGGCTCAGAAGTTGTGGCTCGCGGGCTCTAGAGCGCAGGCTCAGTAGTTGTGGCGCACGGCCTTAGTTGCTGCGCATCATGTGGGATCTTCCCGGACCAGGGATCGAACCCATATCCCCTGCATTGGCAGGCGGATTCTTAACCACTGCGCCACCAGGGAAGTCTCTGCTTCAGAAATTCTTGAAAGCATAAAGGCGTTACAAATAATGCTGAGTCCCCTGATATACCCCTCCCAATTGCATCCCGCTCTGTGGAGAATGGCACAGTGATGTGCTGGTGTACCAGTTCTCCAGGGTGAGGACAGGGGAGGGAGAATCTGGGATTTATAGTGTTTGCCAGTTTCTCTGGTGTAAACACACCCATCACTGCAGATTCAAGCTACTAAGAAGACATCACTGAACATGGAATTAGGAAGAGATGTACAGAATTGGCTCAGAAAAGCCAGTACAATCTGGCTCAAATTACCACTATAACTATAACTGCTATCCAAGACTTGATGTTTCATTCCCAAGTATGATCTTTGTTGCCATGACTATGTATGTAAGTATTTATTTAAAATACAGGGCTTCCCTGATGGCACAGTGGTTAAGAATCCACCTGCCAATGCAGAGGACACGGGTTTGATCCCTGGTCTGGGAAGATCCCACATGCCGTGGAGGAACTAAGCCCATGCGCCACAACTACTGAGCCTGCGCTCTAGAGCCCGTGAGCCACAACTACTGAGCCCACGTGCCACAACTACTGAAGCCCACATGCCTACAGCCCGTGCTCCACAACAAGAGTAGCCACCGCAATGAGAAGCCCGTGCACCGCAAGGAAGATTAGCCCCAGCTCACTGCAACTAGAGAAAGCCCGCACACAGCAATGAAGACCCAGTGCAGCCAAAAATAAATAAATAAATAAATAAAAATTAAAAAAAATAAAATACATAGCATGCTTTAACTTATTTCAAACATGGCATAAATCGTGTCAACCTTTTAGAAATTTTTTTCACTCAATGTTGCTTTTGAGATTTATAGCTCTACTTTGCTTATTTTAACTGTGATATAATATTCCGTTGGGGGATACGTTACCTTGCATTTTGCCAATTGCAGTTAAGACTAAGCCTCTTTTCTTGTTTTTTTGGCCACTTTGATTTCTTCTGTGAATTTCTGGTTTATACCCATTGATCATTTTTCTGTTAGGATGTTTCTTTTTCTTTTCTTTTTTTTTTAAATACCTATACCTGTTTATTTATTTATTTGGTTGCACTTAGTTGCGGCAGGTGGGCTCCTTAGTTGTGGCATGCGAACTCTTAGTTTGTGGCATGCATGTGGGATCTAGTTCCCTGACCAGGGATAGAACCCAGGCCCCCTGCATTGGGAGTGAGGAGTCTTAATCACTGCGCCACCAGGGAAGTCCCAGGATGTTTCTTTTTCGTAGGGTTGCGTAGGAGTTCCTGATGAATTCTCCCTGGAGATCGTTGTGGTTTATGTGAGTTGTAATCCTCCCTTAGTATGAGACTTGTCTTTTAACTTTAATTATGATTTCTTTGAAAAGAAGTTGTAAAATTCATAAGTTTGACTACTCTCAGTAAATATAATATTTATAGTATGTGGATTTTGTGTTTGTTTAAAAAATTACCTCCTACTCTCAGTTCATAAACATACTCTATATTTTTCCTGAAAGTCTTAAAATTTTGCTTTTCACATATGTCCTTAATCTAACTAAAATTGATGGAAGTATGGTTTGTGGTAGGAAATCCAAATCCTTATTTTCATAGGGCTAGCTGATGGTCCCATCACCATAGGCTGAAAAGTACATCCTTTCTGTGCCTATTTGTAGTTCCACATTCCTCCTAGGTGAGGTTTATGTGTATGTATGGTCCTGTTTCTGGGCTCTGTGTTTTGTTTTGTTGGTCTCTTTGTCCGTCCTTACTCCATACCACATTGTCTTAATAATTAAATCCACACTGCTCTTCTTCAACAATGGCTTAGCATTTCTTAACTCTTTGCACTGCCAAGTGATTTTTTTTTTTTGCATTAATTTGTCAAGTTCCATGAAAAACTCTGTTGGGACTTTTATTGGAATTCGATTTAATTTTTAGATTAATTTTGGCAGAATTGACATCTTCGCAATATTGTCATCCGATCTGTAAAAATATCTCATCAATCAAGCTTTTCTAAAATGCCCTATAATAATATTTTATAGTTTCTCCATCACATTCATACATGTGACTTTTAAAAATTTATTCTTTTTGATGTTATTTTTGACTAGAGTAATTCTTCTGTTTTTAAATTAGCCATTATTGTCATGTAGGAATGCTTTTAATTTTTATATGTTGATACTATATCCAACTAACTCTCTAAACTGTCCCATCAGTTCTAATAATGTTTTATAGATCCTTTTGGATTTTCTATGTAGACAGTAGTGTCTGAAAATGAGGAGAATTTTTTGTCTTCCTTTACAGTTCTTCTACCCCTTATGTTTTTTTCTTGTCTTACTGCTTTGGGTACGTCTTTCCATACAAAGTTGATTAGATGTTGGCATTCTTATCTTTTTTCTGACATTAGCAGGAATGCTTTAACTGTTTACCATTAAGTATGATGTTTGTTCCAAGACTTAGATAGACACTTGTTTCTATTTTGCTAAGATTTTAGTGTGAATGAAAATTGAATTTTATTGAATACATAATCATCCTGTAAGAAAATTAGCATATGATTTTTCTCCTATTCTTAATGTGGCAAATTATATTAATGGGCCTTCTGATTTGGATCATATATACACTACTAGAATAAAACCTACCTGGCCATGATGTTTCATGTACTTATGCATAATGAGTTTGATTTGTATTTTTTTAAGAACTTTTTCAGGTATGTTCATAAATGACAGTAGTGTATAATTTCTTTCCTTGTACTGTCTTTTTTTTTAAGTTACTTTTTTTTGTTACCTTTTTTTTAAATTAAATATATTTATTTATTTATTTTTGGCTGCGTTGGGTCTTCGTTGCTGTGCGCGAGCTTTCTCTAGTTGTGGAGAGTGGGGGCTACTCTTTGTTGCGGTGCACGGGCTTCTCATTGCAGTGGCTTCTCTTGTTGCGAAGCACGGGCTCTAGGCACACGGGCTTCAGTAGTTGTGGCACGTGGGCTCAGTAGTTGTGGCTCGCGGGCTCTAGAGCGCAATCTCAGTAGTTGTGGCGCACGGGCTTAGTTGTTCCGCGGCATGTGGGAACTTCCTGGACCAGGGCTTGAACCCATGTCCCCTACATTGGCAGGCAGATTCTTAACCACTGCACCACCAGGGAAGTCCCCCTTGTACTGTCTTTGTTCAGTTTTGGCGTATTACTAGATTCAAATTGTTATTTCACAAAATCTTCCAAAATGAATTGTTTTGGAATACAGTTGAGATTTCATTTTTGCTTTCTTTGTTATAGCCAAATCTTTCTCTCATAATCCCTTTAACAGCCTGGAAATTTAAGACTCTGGTTTGGTGTCTGGAAGAAATTCCCAAACGGTCAGGAAATAAGCTTAGTCCAAGAAACCATTTTCCCCATTTTAACTTGCTCCTAAACTCCCAAAACTTGGGGTTTTTTTAACTGCATATGAAAGAAGAGATGTCAATTGTTTTTACACAGCATCCCTCTCTTGGAATACAGAAGAGTTATCCAAACTGTAATTTGAATCTTTCTTTAATGATGAAGAGTGAGGAAGCAGAGACCATTCCTCCATACTGGAATTCTATTTTTAAATTATTTTTTAGCAAGTTAAAATCGTAAGCTCTCTTCCTTCCTCAAAAGATGAGAGTAAAATTTTCCTTTTTCCTTCAACCCTTTCTCTTTATTCAGTATACCTATGTTGAGTCACTACTGTGTGTAAAGCACTGGGCTAAGTCTAGTAGTATAAAGATGAATGACATCATTGTGTAGCAGAGGCAACAAGTCATATAATCAAGGAATGAACAAAATGCTTTGCGAACGCTGAGGAACAAGCAATTAATTTTGTCTGAGGGGCTAGTAAAAGCATCACAGAGCAAGTAACTTATGTCTTAAGACAAAAAAATTATTTGGGCCATGCTTTTTTTCTCCTTTGAAATGTAATTTAAAAAGCAAATCATGGGATACATACAACAATAAGGCAGGGAAAGGTGGGGGAAGTTATCTTTTCTTTTAATGCCTTTTCACACCACCAAAATGTCTTCAACTACTGCACAATGGTAGAAATATAATTTTACCTGCAGGCTTTCTTCTTGTAGACTTTTCAAGACCAGTGCTAATGTATCAGTGAAATTAATGGAGCATTTCGTACTATTAACCTCACCCCATTTTCTATTCCCTCATGCACGTGTGCCTCTGTGGATGCAAACAAGTTAAAATACCAGCTGACCTAGTTGGGTGGGTGGGAAAAGGAAGTGGTGCTTAGAGTCTATTGCACACTGGAAGGGGAGAGGCCCTGTTCCTGAATCTTGTTCAGTGTAAGGCAATAGAATCTTCAAGGTCGTATTACAATTCCTGACTTCAAGTCCACATCAGTGGTCAGAGAAAGTCTTACCTGGAATATGCTCTGTAAAAGAGAACTGTGTTTCCTGTAACTGCCCATCCAAACAAGGGACTTGAACTCAAGTAAGAAATCTTATTTTCTTTTTCATAATCCTACTCAAAAAGGAGGAAATATTTGGAACAGTTGCTCTGGGAAAAGGGAAAATACCCCAAACCTGAAGGTAGAATGACTCTAATTTTAGCTTTGAGTACAAAACACAATCTATGAGTCACTCCTTCCTGCTACTGTACTTGTAAAGTTGTTCATTAGTTACACTGATGCAATGAGAAACCTAGTCCCCACCCCGTTAGGCTGTAACTCTAGAATGACAGTCTGTTTCTGGTCTTTATGGAGTCCCTTATCTCCCACATTTCATGGCCCCATCTGAGTTCCCATAGTACATGATGTATTATTTTATGTTTAGTCGTCTTCCGTATCTCCCACACTCCCCGTTGTTCACCAAACACCAGCCAGTGGCTTCCTTTCTACACCTCACATAAGAACACACCATGTTCATTCTGTCCTTAGACTCACTATCAATTTCTTAAATGACTTTCTCTTCCAACCTTCCCCAAACTCAGATATCACCTCCTCAGAGAACATTCCATGACTGCCCCAATGCTCCTCCACCACCACCCAGCCTCAGTTGCTCTCTACCACATTGTCCTCTTTATTTCCTTCATAACATAGTACAGTATCATATTCTGTTGGGTTTGTCTTGTTTTTCAGTAAAACCAATACTTTACTGTTTTTTCACATAAACATTCTTATTAAGCAATATTGTACTATGGTGTGTAAGTTTCTATTGGTAAAAGAATGAAATCTCATTTATTTTCTTTTTTTTAAATTTTATGTTATTATAGTAAGAGCACTTAACATGAGATCTACCCTCTTAAATTTTTAAGTGTTCAATACGTTATTGTTAACTTAGCTACAATGTGGTACAGCAGGTTCAACCTGTTTAGCTGAAACTTTATGCCTGTTAATTAGCAACTCCTTCATTTACTCTTACCCCCAACCCCTGCTAACCACCATTCTACTGTCTGATTCTATGAGTGTGACTATTTTAGATTTCTCACATAAGTGGAATCATGTAAATCACAAATCACGATTTGTCCTTCTGTGACTGGTTTATTTCACTTAGCATAATGTCAAGGTTCTTCCATGTTGTCACAGAATTTCTTCTTTTTTAAGGCTAAATAATATTTCATTGTATATATATATACACTACATTTTCTTTATTTATTCATCTTTATCCATTCACAGACATTTAGGTTATATCCACATTTTAGCTATTGTGAATACTTCTGCAATGAACATGGTAGTGCTGATATCTCTTCAAGATTTTGATTTCAATCTTTGTAGATAAATACCCCAAAGTTGGATTGCTGGATCATATGGTAGTTCTACTTTTCAGTTTTTGGAGAACCTCCATACTGCTTTCCATAGTGGCTGCACCATTTTGCATTCCTATCAACAGTGTACAAGAGTTCCAATTCCTCACATCCTTGCCAACATTTGTTGTCTTTTGTTTGATATTGTGTTGTTTATTTCTTCAGTTATTAACACTTATCACTCCTGATCAGAACATAAGCACCATAGGACAGAGCCTTTGTCCATGTTCTTTACCCCATCACCTCAGTGCCTATAGCAGTGCCTGACACACAAGGCTTTCAGTAATTACCACGTTGAGTGGAGAACAAACAGGGTGGTTGGCCAACTGTATCAGGATGATTGCTCTGATGACAGAGCTTGAAAGACTACTTCCTCCTCGCTGGTTCCATTATTTTAGAAAAGGGCTGTAAAGGAAAGTGGGCCAAGTGATTCACACAAGGCCTTCCAGGTAGGCAGTACGAGGTTGAAGACACTGTGATGCAGAGTCTAGCCCTCAGCTTTCTTGAGTCGATCAGGAAACAAATCTTTCAATAGATGTGTTTATCATAGAGTGTGGGACTGGGATTCAAGAGCCCTGATACTAACCCCAGCTATGCCATTAATTATTAGCTGTGTGACCTAAGGTAAGCCACCTCCCTTTTATGAGTCATGGTTTTCTCACCTTAAAATTAAGGGGTAGGACTGGAAGGTATCTGAGCTCCCTCCCAGCTCTGGTTGTTGAGCAATGAAGGCCATTCATTTATAGGTGAGCCATACTAGAGCCTGGGTGGGTCCCCTGAGACACTTCCTCCTACCAGGAGATTCAATCTGGAGATGAAATTAAAGCTCAAAGGGTAGCTTGATGAGTGTAACATTGAGAACACAGGGAGTTAAATATTGTCAAGGAGTATTTCTGTTAAGTCTTGAGAAGTAACATGATGGATTCTGCTCAAAATTCTTCTGTGCTCAGAAAGAGGATTTATATTGAAAGACCTAGATACAAAACCTGTATCCAGGGCACTCCATCCTCCAGTAATGGAAAACACTGGTCCAGATATGTTGCTTCCTTGGCTGTTCTTTTTCTTTGATCTTTTCTCTTACTTCATCCAGTATTTAGATCCTAATGATTAGATTTCAACTGCCTTTAATTTAATCACACCCATCTTTCTATAAAAGAAATTGATACAAATATCAGAACTATATTTAAACAAAACAAAAATAATCTTACAGATGATATGTTTTTATAGGAATATTAGGAAAGAATGTTTGAAATTGGGACTATTCTGAAATCATGCATTGGTAAAGTTCCTTTCAAAGTACAAGATAGATGCATCAATGGATTTTAATGTAACAGGATATAGTATATAATGGTTTCAGACTCCAACAAACCTCTAAGAAACTACCATTTGTTGAGTTTCAGTGTCTTATCAAAGAAAGCTATACATACTCACCTAAAAGGCTATTAAAATACTCCTCCCTTTTCCAGTGACATATTTGTGTGAGGCTGTTGAACACAGAGCAGATATGAGCATCCATCTGTGTTCTATTAAGTTAGATATTAGAGATTTGCAAAAATGTAAAACAGTGTTGCACTTCTCATTAAATTTTGTTTTGTTTTATAAAATCTATTTTTCACAAAAAGTTATTTGTATTAACATGTACTAAATTTATAATTAAATGAATTGATCTTTTTAAAATTATATAGCAGTCTTAATTTCTAATAAGTGTTGATATAATCCACATAAAGAATTTTTAAGAGGTAAACAGGTCTTGACCCCAAAATGTTTGAGAACCACTGCCCTGAGTAAGTAGCACCCTACACAAAGCTCCACTTCCGTGCAGAGTTTATGGTCGGCATCGTGGTGTCTCACCTTCAAACAGGACAGGATAAATGAAGATTCTCAGGTATTTGAGGAGACCCTCTAACAAGAACAACAGAAGCCCAAATGATCAGAGGAAAGGTAGTTGAGCAAAAAGCACAGAGCAGGAAAGATAAGTCCAAAATCATCATCATCAACATCACCATCTGCTTGGAAATAAGAGAAGATTTTTCACACCCATAAAATAAGAATAGAAACATAAGAAGCATCCAAAGAGCATGTAAACACACACACACACACACACCCACACACACACACACACACATTGAAATTATAAGTCAGATAGTAGAAATGAAAAAATTCAGTAGAAGGGATAGAAAATAAAGATGAAGTCTCTCAGAAAACAGAACGATAAACAAGAAGATGGAAAATAGGAGAGGAAGAATGAGAAAGATTAAAGTGTCTAATCTAATGGAGGGGAGGGAGTATTAAAGCCATAATTCAAGAACAGAGTTTCCCTAGCTTTTTGGTCCCAGGATCTGTACATGCTTAAAAATTACTAAGTGCCCAAAAAGCTTTTTTGTTTATGATTTATGATGTTTCATTTACCATGACAGAAATTAAAACTGAGAAACTATTAAGATATCAGTGGGGACTTCCCTGGTGGCTCAGTGGTTGAGAATCCACCTGCCATTGCAGGGGACATGGGTTCAAGCCCTGGTCCGGGAAGATCCCACATGACACGGAGCAACTAAGCCCGTGTGCCACAACTACTGAGCCTGTGCTCTAGAGCCCACGAGCCACAACTACTGAGCCCGTGTGCCACAACTACTGAAACCCACGCGCCTAGAGCCTGTGCTCTGCAACAAGAGAAGCCACCACAATGAGAAGCCCACGCACCTCAACGAAGAGTAGCCCCTGCTCACGACAACTAGAGAAAGCCCGTGGGCAGCAGCGAAGACCCAACACAGCCAAAAAATAAATAAATAAATTTATTTTAAAAAAAGAGATATCAATGTATTCAATAATAATAAATCCACAAATTTCTAGAAAACTTTACTACTCTTCCCACTAACATTTTTGTGTGTGTTGGAATTGTTTTACATTTTTACAAATCTCTTTACTGTTTGACTTACTAGAAGACAGCTGGATTCTCATATCTGCTTCTCCTTTCCATCTGTGATATCACAGGTCACGTGGCCTCTGGAAAGGCCAGTGTACTCTCACAAGAGAATGAAAGTAAAAAATCTAACAGTGTCAAAGTATTTTTATAAAAATATTGACCTCATGGACTTCCTGAAGGGATCTCAAGAACCCAGGGGTCATTTTGGGAACTGACACTCAAGAACATTTCCCAGATATTCAAATTGGCTCTGTGTATGAAAAAAACCCACCTCAAAACCAACCATCACAGCATTTCAGAACCATATTAACAAACAGAAAACACCAAAAACCTCCAGAATTGAAAAACAGGTCACTTGGAACCTGGATCGCAGATCAGAATGATATTGGACTTCTCAATAGCAGCATTAGAATCCATAAGGCAGCATATAGCTCCCTGAAAACTGAGGGAAAATAAGTTCCAACCAAGAATTCTATATCCATCAATATTATCAGCCAGGTGTGAAGGGAGAACATTTTGAAACAGGAAGAGTCTCAGAAAATGTACTGCCTGTCACCCCTACTGGAGTAGTAGAATCTCCCAAAGGAGACAAAATGGCTTAAATGGTATCCGAGAAACAAGGCATCCAACATGAGAGCTAGGGAAGGGCACCATCAGGGTGGTGTTGCAGAGAGGACCCAGCAGGCCTGGAGAGCACCTGTCCAGGTGGGAGTGGAAGGACAGACAGCTCTAGGAGGGAGGTCACCAAGAAAGAACACAGTCCATAGATGATCTGATGTTTGAACTCGGTGAGACAAGGGTTATACTTCTGGTGCAAAGTTGGAAGGTAAATTAGTGGAGTGTATTTTGAAAACAAAGCAAAAAAAAAAGCATTTTAACTCCAGGGAAAGCATGGTTGTACAAGAAAGGAAATGTAGTTATGGTACACTCCAAGGCCCAGCTGAGAATAATATTTACATAGCCTTTAACGTGTAAACTCTGGGGACTTCCCTGGTTGCGCAGTGGTTAAGACTCCGCGCTCCCAATGCAGGGGGCCCAGGTTCGATCCCTGGTCAGGGAACTAGATCCCCCATGCATGCCGCAACCAGGAGTTCACATGCCACAACCAAGGAACCCACTGGCCTCAACTAAGGAGCACGCCTGCTGCAACCAAGACCCAGTGCAACCAAATAAATAAAATAAATATTAAAAAAAAAAATAAAGTGTAAACTCTGACTTTTAATCTAATTAAATTTCATAACAGAGCTTGTTGAGAAGATGGGAGGAAAGGAAGCTGAGAAAATTATGGAGTAAATATCTAAAACTGAAAAAGAATGAAAATGCATTACCAGCATGTTTGGAAACGGGTACATACAGCAGAAACAGCTAGGAGTTGGAAGTGTTTCTTGGGAGTGGCAGTCGAGAATGGGAAACAAAAAGCAAGAAAGTGTAGAACTATTTTTATCATAATTCCTGCAGAACTGTTTAACCTTTTATTAAATATGTAATACACAGCTAATTAAAATAAACACTTAACATATCGAAGTACATATCAATCCAAGTTATATGGAATGCAATTTGGAAATGTGTTAACATTTAAACTGAGAATGCCTGATGACCCAGCAATCCCATTTATAGAATTGTATCCAGCCATGGGAGATCAGTTAAATTAACGATGCTACGTCCACACGTTGAAATATTATGCAGTTAGTTACTTAAAATAATGAATCATTAAAAATAATACAGATTTTCATCTGAAGAAAGAGGTTTCCTCCCCTGGCATATCTTTCCTTTAGAGCAGTATCTCCATGTAGAGTTTTATATTTCTCAGTGTGATTTTTCACTGAAGGTCTGACTCTTCCGGTGGATTCCAAGCTCCAAGAGACCAGGAACCATATCTCACTTGGCTCACTGGTGTGTTTGTTCTTAGTGCTTTGCACAGTATCTGGTACCTGGAAAGCTATTGGATGAATGAGTGAGTATGTGTGAGCATGCTACAGATGTGGACAAACTTCTAGAAGACTGAAACCATTAGGTAGGGCTTATCTCTGGGTGGGAGAGTTACAGGTCAGACCTGTGTTTACACCCCTGCTCCACCATGACCTTGGGCAAGTCCCTTATCTAAGCCTTGGATTTAATGACAAGAGGTCCTCAGTTATCCAATTAAATATGATTCCTTGTAAATGCCATATAAATGTTTAAACTTCTAAGTTATTTAAAATGTCCTCAACTCTCAGACCACAACCTAATACATTCTGGTTTTTATTTTTTTATTAGTGAACTTCTGCAAGACTTGGAAAACTGTGAAAATGATCCTGTGGCCATAGCAGAATGCTTTGTGTCCAAGGTAAGCAGGGTTCATCTCTCTGAGCCAACCAAGACAGAGACAGAGCACACATTGTTTTCATTTTAAGGTTAAAATGATCGTTGTGTTCCATATTGGCTGAGGTTCACCACTAATCTCTCTCACTCTGAGGGGTTTTTTTCTCCCCACTAGCTAGGAAAAAAAAAAACAAAAAAACCCCACAGTTCCCAGTAAGTTAGGAAATGCTAATAATTTAGTAGTTGTCCTAGAACTTGTATAGTAGCTAAATGATGTTACATATCTTTCCTAGGAAAAACTTTAATCTTGGGAAGAGGAGAGTCCAGATTAGAGAAATGTTAGAAAAATAAATACATATACAATACCACTAGACCAGTTACAAAAATCTGTTAGAATATAAATAGTATTTATATATATATGGCACTAGCCTAGTCATTAGGAGGATAAAGAGAGCAGAATTAATCTCCTGCATCTTAAAAATGCACTCTAATTTTCCTACGTTTTTCTTAAGTTGAACTGATGGTTTAGAAAAACACAAGGAAAGGATTTGAATTTTAAAGCTTAAACGACAGTTTATATTCTGTACCCAGATAAGAGAGAGAATTCTGAAACTTACAAGGGAAGCCTTTACAACAGCGGTCCCCAACCTTTTTGGCACCAGGAACCCGTTTCATGGAAGACAGTTTTTCCGCGGGGTTTGGAGGGGGGATGTTTCAGGCGGTAATGCGAGTGATGGGGAGCGATGGGGAGTGGCAGATGAAGCTTCACTCGCTCTCCCGCCACTCACCTCCTGCTGTGTGGCCGGGTTCCTAACAGACCACAGACTGGTACTGCCCTGCAGCCCAGGGATTGGGGACCCCTGCTTGACAACATTACTTTCTCGACACGCTACCTACTGTATATAAAATCTTACGTTTCTCTTAAAAATTCAACAGGTTTTGTTTAGAAAACCTCTAGCAGAAATTGTTTTTGCAGTAAAACTTCATAGGATTTTTGCAGTTGTGGTTTCAAATGTACAAAGGTTGAAGCAAAGTTCATGACAGTGCTTTGGGGTCAGCCCAGAGTTAGCACCTCATTCAGAATCCTGGAGTCCGGGGTGAACTTGAAGATGTCCTCCCAGCCTGGCTGGGCTCCGGAGTTGTTCCACGGGGTCATTTCTGATGATCCAATGGTTTTGAATCCAAACATAATACTCTAGGTTCTGCTCAAGTGTGGTTCCTTAAAGGCAGTTGATGGGCTTGTATATAAAACACTCCTGACTTTGTGGGTGCGAGTGTTCGTGCCCACACACTTACACACACAATTCTTTTCACAAGCGGCCTGTGTTACAGTGAATTCTCCTGCAGGGTAGGAATTTGGAAAAGAGAAGGAAAACGAAAGAGGAAGAAATGGGTAAAAAGATATGCTGAGTATATCAAAGAAGCTGTGTTACAATCACCACAGCACATAAACAACATAGAAGCTTTTGGAAACATTGGGGCTTTTACTGCTAACTGCAATCACACGTTGATTAAAGCTGGTCCAGCGTACGCTTAGCTCTGGCCTAATTATTCACATAAAAGTTTGTTTGTGTGCCAGGTTGCCAGCTCCCAAATCTGATTTCTCGTTGTGATGTTGCCAAGTTTAATTAGAAGACTGATTATAGCGCTCTACGCTCTCGTGTGTGAGCCGGGGATCGCGAGGGAGCGTGGGGTCTGGCACAGCCTGCTTCTTACTCAGCGCCCTGAAATTTGGAAGATGTTACACTTCCGACACACAGCCAGCTGCTCGCCTCTGGGGAGGAATGGAAAATTGCTTTAATCGAGAGGCCGTTAATGAAAGAGGTAAAGCTGGCGGCTGCCGTCTGCTTTTATCTGAGTCACTGGGGCTTCCACAGAGAGTCATCTTTGACCTTGCTTTTGTGGTATGGAGAGGCGACAGCCAGAGGAGAATACAGTACTTCTTACCTGCTGCTGCCCGTAGAAGAACAACAGGAGCTGTTGCTATTGAAGCCATTCTCGAGAGGGACGGGAAAAGTCCTTACCAGGCAGACCCAGCTCTCTCCCAGCTGAGCGTTTCTCCGCTCTTAAGACTCTGGAAACACCTGGAACAGGTTTCCTTGGTTTCCTGCCTTCACCTCCACTCTCATTTCCATCCCTCATCTTGACTGTCAGCCAGGCTGGCCCTGGGCGGAATTTAGGAGGGAGACGAAGTTTGTCTTCAGAGACCCGACCTCCCCTTAACCTCCTCCTCTCCCCTGATGCACGGCCCCCTCCCCACTGGAGCCTTTCTCTCTCCAGTGCCAGGCACCGCCACCACTTACTGAAATTATCCTCAAGAAAGTGCTGGTATCAGACATTGGTGTAATTGGAGTGCATTCAAGTCACTGTCACCTTACCCCTATGCTATTTACATAGTAAGCCTTTCTCATAGTGGCCTGTGAATAGTACTCAGGAATCAGTGAGTGTGTGTGTGTGTGTGAAAAGGAGAGAGGTGGGGTGGGGAGAAATTGACCTTATAGCAGAAGAAACCCTAAAATCATACAGATTTCTATACTCTGGTTATTCATTCAATAAACATTCAGATCCCCTGTGTGTTCAATTGGCCAGCCGTGCCTATCGTGTTTTGGTTCTTTCATAATTAAATGTCTCATTTTGACATCATCTCTAATTGCAACTGGAAAGAGTTGAATAACCAGAAGAAAATAGAAGAAAATATCTATTTTTGTATAATTTTTTTTGTATCATTGCCTTCTTTCTCCCTAAATACTTCTGAAAAGGACTTGTGTGCATATATCATAAGAAATAGGTGTTTAGGGAATTAACTAACTAGGAGTTATTGACTTTTGTGTAAAGCCATTATTTGAATTGTCCACAGAGCTTATAAATCTAAGATCCAATATGCATTTGCTTCTATATTAAGAATATGTCACTGATTTAAATCAAAACTGTCTAAGGTAGGAATAGAGCCATGATGTCACAAAATGCACAGAAATTCAGTTGTGCAGAAGCCTTGAGGCTTTATTAGGGTAGGTGTGTGTAGGTCACATAGATGATGTAATTTAAATGTTTTCATTGAGGCCGTCGTGTTTAAGTTTGGTATTCCATATGATCCTAAAAGTCCTTAAATTTGAGGAAATCGGCCTGCTAATTGTTCAATCCCAGGCTGAGTGCGGCAGGAGGCAGGAAAGAAGCAAGAAACTGAAAGGGTGTGAGCAAACGCAGGGAAAGGCTCTAGCTTGGTGTTAATTTCCTAGAAGACCTTGGGCAAATCACTTTGCCCTTCTTATCGCTGGAGCGGGGGCGGGACACTCCAGTGCCTTCAGGAGCTATACAGGTGAACATAATGGGCCCAGGTGGAGGCCAGAGCCATCGAGGTACTTATGTCTCAGGGACAGAAATGTTACCTGAAACTGTAGGCCCAGGGCCAGTGGATCTAATACTTTTTCAAGAGAAGCCAGAAATCAAGATATTTTTATCTTCTAACTTTTTGAATTTGGCAATTAATTTAGACTTTTTTAAAAATACTACGCTTAAAATTTTGGCAGCATACTAGGTTGGCAAGGCCATGGGGAAACAGACACTCCTGTAATTGTGGGAAAACAAAACAGACCCTGTGGAGGAGAATTTGGCTATATCTAGCCAAATTACATCTGAATTCACCCTTTACTCTAGCAATCCTACTTCCAGAAATCTATTCCAAAGATATAGTGAGTATACAGCATCATACGGGAGCTTGTTAGAAAGCAAATTCTCGGGCCCCACCCAAACCTACTAAAGCAGAAACTCTGGGGATGCAACCCAGTAATCTGTGCTTTAATAAGCCCTCGAGGTAATTCTAATACTCAAGTTTGAGAATCACTGGCATAGCTTGTTTTTATTTATTCAGAAATAGGGGACGTTATACTTATATTTAAATGTGTATGTTTAAAAAAAAAATAAAAAAGGATAAACTGTAAGATTAAAAGTTGGTTCCTGATGGGGAAGGGAGGGAATAGTCTAGAATGGGAAAGATTAGAAGCCAGACTTCTTTAAATGTACATTTACTTGGAGAGTTGACTTTGAAACCATATATCTATTTTACATAGTTATAAACCAAAGTTAAAGTTTAAAACAGTCTTCAAAGCACAAGGAGATCAGCTGGGTACTTTGTGACCACCTAGAGGGGTGGGATAGGGAGGGTGGGAGGGAGGGAGGAAGTCACAAGAGGGAAGAGATATGGGGAGGTATATATATGTATAGCTGATTCACTTTGTTATAAAGCAGAAACTAACACACCATTGTAAAGCAATTACACTCCAATAAAGATGTTAAAAAAATAAAATAAAATAAAAAATAAAAATTTAAAAAATTAAAAAAAAAAAATTGAAAGCAAAATGAAACAATGAGTCTAATTGCATATCCAGTTTGTGGCATGACCACACAGAGGAAATTCCAATCAATTGAAAAATATGCTATGGACAAAATACAACAAATACATCCTTAACTGTTTTCAGTAATGATATCATATATAATGGTGTTGGTATTGTTATTCTGGAATTATTGTGTATATTGTGGGATAAAGCAAATGAATATTTACATTTGTGTCACTGAGAACTGGAATTGGCAAGAGAAAGAAAATACAGAGTAAGAATGAGGCTAATTAAAAACACTGTAGTCCTGAATCTGAATTACAAGAATTAGTATAAACTAAGCATGTATTTTAGCTTTAAAAAAACACCATATTCCTAGCTTTGTCCACTGAAAAGGCCTAGGAATAATAATTAACCTAGTAGCAAGAGCATCCCTAAAACTCAGATTGTGGTTTCCACATACTACTTCCTACCTAAAGGAATCAGGGCTCTGCGAAGAGTGAGTGTAAGGAAGTAAATATACAAGATGGTCTGGAACATCTTGTCACATCAGAAAACAAGGAAGCTACTGGAGGCTGTAGGTCACGAATACTCAAGAAGAGGCTCCTACTGGGCAAAGGTGGGATCATTTGAGCATCAGTAAAGATAACTAACTGAAAACAACGAAAAATCATGAAATATGTTTATATTCATGAAATCACAGTGATATATATATATATATATATATATATAAAAAAAAAAACCCCAAGCCCTTTGCAGGATGTTAGAGAACCGATGCATTATTCTGAAAATCAAGGAAAAGAATCAAGCATTTATCCTGCCTTTCCCATACAAACCACAAACTGCAGGGTAACCAGTCTAAGGCAGTTCCTTTTTTGGAAAGATTTTGGCTAATAAATGAAGACAGAATAGTAGACTAGAAATATCACCATGTTGTAACCCCTTATGAATTAACAGATCTAGGCAATAATTACCAATGGTTATTTTTTTTTATAAATTTATTTTATTTATTTATTTTTGGCTGCGTTGGGTCTTCGTTGTTGCGCTCAGGCTTTCTCTGGTTGCGGCGAGCGGGGGCTACTCTTCGTTGTGGCATGCGGGCTTCTCATTGTGGTGGCTTCTCATTGCAGAGTATGGGCTCTAGGCGCGTGGACTTCAGTAGTTGTGGCACGCGGGCTCAGTAGTTGTGGCTCGCGGGCTCTAAAACGCAGGCTCAGTAGTTGTGGCGCACGGGCTCAGTTGCTCTGCAGCGTGTGGGATCCTCCCGGACCAGGGCTCGAACCCGTGTCCCCTGCATTGGCAGGCGGACTCTTAACCACTGCACCATCAGGGAAGCCCACCAATGGTTATTAACATCACAGAAAGAGAGAACCAGACATCATATGCCTCCCGATTTAAGTATAGTCTAACCTGTGATGTACTCGGGCCAAATTATGAAACCTAAATCTGATCAAACCTCTCCTAAACCACAAAGAGTGTGGAGGACAGGGGAACACAGTAAAGGAAGCCATAGGGATGTGATCAGCAAAACTGAGACTGTGGGAGACTCTGCAGGACAAACCATCTGGTTTTTCTTCAACTTAATTGCAAGGGGAAAATAAGAGGGGGAATTTATAGATTAGAAGGGACTTAAGAGATATCAACAATATCAAGTTGCTGTGTGTGGGTGTTATTTGGATTCCAAAGCAAACAGCAAACTATAATTTAAAAAAAAGAAAGTAGGAAATAGGAATACTGATGACAAACCCTCATGATAGTATGGAATTACTTCTTTATTTATTTTACATTTATTGAAGTATAGTTGATTTGAAATGTTGTGTTTAATTTCTGCTGTACAGCAAAGTGACTCAGTTATACATATATCTGTTCTTTTCATATTCTTTTCCATTATGGTTTATCACAGGATATTGAATATTTAGTTCCCTGTGCTCTACAGCAGGACCTTTTTGTTTGTCTATCGTATATGATGTAATAGTTTGCATCTGCTAATCCCAGCCTCCCAGTCCTTCCAATGGAATTATGTAAATATGATAATAGCATTGCGGGGATGCTTCTTTTTAAAAGTCCTCCTATTAAAGATATATACTTATTTTTTAAACATCTTTATTGGAGCATAATTGCTTTATAATGGTGTGTTAGTTTCTGCTGTATAACAAAGTGAATCAGCTATACATATACACATATCCCCATATCTCCTCCCTCTTGTTCTCCCTCCCACCCTCCCTATCCCACCCCTCTAGGTGGACACAAAGTACTGAGCTGATCTCCCTGTGCTTTGTGGCTGCTTCCCACTAGCTATCTATTTTACGTTTGGTAGTGTATATATGTCCATGCCACTCTCTCACTTTGTCCCAGCTTACCTTTCCCCCTCCCCGTGTCCTCAAGTCCATTCTCTAGTTGGTCTGCGTCTTGATTCCCGTCCTGCCCCTAGGTTCTTCATGACCTTTTTTTTTTTTTTTTTTTGTAAAAGTGAAATGATACTATGTCTAGAATTTGTTGATGAGGGAACCTGGAATATGATCATAGCAAAAGGCAAGAAGCCCCCATTAGTTAGCCAAATATTTAAGCATTTGAGTGAGGCATTGCTGCCACGCTGGACGCATACAGGTGAGTAGACTTGGATCCTGCTCTCAAAAAATTTTCAGCTTCATAGGAGAGACGGGGATTCAGTAGCTCAACAGACATTATGTGCCAGATGAACACAGTGGGGCCCCCTGTTGCAGGAACTCACAGCGTAGAGTGGGAGACAGACAGACATGCAGAAAATGTCATTATCGTTCGGCAAATGCTGCGAGATGGGCTGGTATTGGGTGTTGTGAGGTCCCAAGTAGGAGCAGTGGGCTTGGCCCAAGGACTCAGGAAGTCCCCTTAGAGGAAATAAAGCCTCAGTTCAATGTCAAGTGGTGCCTAGTAGCTATCCGATGAAAAAGGTGGGAAAGACAGTGGGCGGAGAGAACTGCACACACAGGGCTTGCAAGTGTGCAGCGGCTTTCTTGTGCCCTGCACATGCCTCCAACATGTTCTGACCACATGATATTTAAATTATCTACCTATATTTCTCTCTCACACTGCAAATCCCCCAGAGGACTACGAGCATCTGGGGGCAGAAACCCTACTGTCTTCCTCTTCCTATTTGCCTTCAGATTCAGCTAACACAGCGGACGCTCAATAAGTGTTTAATGGACTCAGATGAGTTCAAGTGCACGTGGACTCTAGGTATAACCCAAGGTAGATACAAAGGCGTGGATGATTTCCACAGGGGCTCAGGAGACAGGCCAGTGTGGTTACAGGAACAAATGTAAAGGTATGAGTGATATATCTTTTCTTTGTAATTGATTGTTGTTGTCTCGGCATTTTTTGCCCATAAACTTTCTTTTGTTTCCTTGCAGAGTGAAGAGTTCCACATTTACACCCAGTATTGCACTAACTATCCGAGGTACGCCTTGTGAATGTGCAGGAATACCTGCATATTGTTTCAAGTCAGTCCGTGCAGCGTATGTGGTCGGTAGGCGTTATGTGCCTGGCGCTGCGCTGAGTACTGTGGGAAAACTGCAAACATGCTGAGGACGGACCACAGGGGTACCCAGATATTGATCCATTCAGGCTTAGGGACTCCCTAGCAGAGCCAGCACAGGGAAAAACTGTGAAAGACCTTAAAGGAGACCAAAAAGATTGTTAGGTTTCCCTCAGTGGAAAACTAAGGAAACCAATTGTGTTGGGCTAGAAGTCTTATCTATTAACCCTTTTGTATATGCGCCATGTTTTAAAGAATATGGGATACACTGCTAATGAGTTTATATAATCTAGCTGGGGATAAAATATGTTATATTTTTGCCATATAAATTTTAGGAACTACATAAGTTTTATGGAGTTCAGAGAAAGGAAAGAACATGGTAAGCTTATGTGAGAAAAGAGAACTCATCATCCCACCTGGATCACCGCTTCAGTTTTGCTCACACTGGGGGTGTCGGCAAGAGGGCCGTTTAGGGAGCAGCCTCTGGCCAATATAGCGACCATTTCAGTAAGGGAGTCAGGCCTAAGACCACAGCTCACACTGTAGGAAATTCTTTTTTCTGCAAAGGACATTTATTGAGCACTTATTGATTTCTAAGTACTGCGCTCAATCCTGTAAATACAAAATGTGGTTGAATGTAGTTTTCCCAGGAATCTCGAGCTATTGAGGGGTTAAAGAAAAGCAGAAAACAGAGAAGACACTGACAGCACAGTGCCTGGCCCCTGACAGGTCCTCAGCAAGTGCTAGCTCATCATCGTCCCTGCCCCATCCCCACTGCGTGGATGAAATCACTGAGCCTCCAACAGGTTTATTGATTTTACAAGGGTCACCTAGCTGAGAAGTGACCAAATCTGGCTGGGATTTGAACCAAAGTTGGTCCAGCCTCAAACCTCATGCTACTACATCTTTGTGAAGTTTCTGAAGCTTTGTGATTCCCCTCACCCCATATATCTTTCTACTCTCTGTTTGCCCACGTGACTAGCAGGACTTGAGTTGTTATGTTAGGGATGAACTGGGAAGAGAGCTTGGGGGATTTTATCTACTCTGTAGCCAGTCTTGGTAGAGACGTGTCCCTAAGGATAAAGTGGGTGGTGGGGTCCACCTAGAAGAGGAGCCAGTAGACTGAGCCCCTTGTGTCACTGTGTTCAGGAAGAACAAGTGGGTCATTCCTGCTTGGGGGTGGCCCTGGAAAGCCAGTGTGGATTAAAAGACATGAAGCCAGAGGCTCAGGCTTACTGATGGCAAAATACTTTCCACTGGAGGATTTTCATCTCCCCCTCTAAATATTGGTCAGAATATCATGCTATGGTGATTTATTTGGTTGGGGATCAAGCATGCTTTTCTCAGGTTTCCCTAAAAACAAAACAAAACAATACCCCACATGCAGATTAGTACATTTATCCATATCCTTATCTGTAGACCCACCCACAGTTTACACAGTTTCACTTAAGCAGTGTTGTTTCCACCTCTCTCCTGAAGATATCAGGAAATTGTAGGATGCCCCAACTAAAGCTGTGGTCCTTATGCTAAAAGCCAGCGTTGCACCACACCCTAAGGCAGAGAAATCAAAGAATCAGCCCTCAACTTCTCCACAAAACTTCCTCCTGTGGGAAAGGAAAAAACATTCCAACTCTGAAGAATCAACAAAATTCTGGACCCAATTATCAGGATCTAAGATGCTAGAGGGGCTTGTTTGGAGCATTATGTCTGTGTAAATTTCATTATAAACATGTCATTTGAAGAAATATCTTCTGAATTTGCAATTTTGGAAGTTTATGTTAAGAAGAATTTTCTGACTTAGTAATAAGAACAGAGGGCACAAAATGAAGGCAGCTTTTATAAACTAGACTGCTTCAGGGTCAGGGGATAGGCACAGTCACTCGTGCAGGACATTTCTGAGAGCCTGTCCTTCATGGGGCACAAGTCCAAGCTTGGTGTACACTGGCAGGAAATAGGAACGAATATCCCTTGCCTTCTAGCAGTTTATATTGTTTTGAGAGTCAGAACTGAACCAAATGCAATAGTAGAACAGCCGTTAGGAAAGATCAAATCAATGAATACAAGTCAATGTAGAACCAACTCAGTCATATGTAATAGAGGCTAAAGATGCATGAGATAAACGAGGAGTAAGTCCCAGCGAGGAGAAATCAGGACAGTTTCCAGGAGGAAGTGTTTTTTATCTTGGGTCTGGCTTTGAAAAAGGAAAGAATCGTGTTAGCAGGGAACTGCTCCCCAGGCCCTCTCAGTGAAGCAGGCACATCCGGTTCGTGCCCATTTGTGTGGTTTTCATAGTCATAGAAAAAGATTTCTTCCTGTCCCCTTGCCTCCCATCAGTTTGCCCTCTGAGGCCCGAGATTTCCCGCCCCCGTCTTCACAAGCCATGAGCGCCAGGTGTTTCAGCCCATCTGACAATGCGTCTTTCCCCTTCGGATCCAGGCTGGTGATATTAAATGTCGCCTGCACACCTTGACAGATGTCTTTCTTCATACCAGTCACGCCCCAGTGACTTTGCTGGGAAGAGGCACAAGCCGTCCCTCTTGTCCCCAGGGAGGAGCACAGACCCGCTCAGGTCATTGTCCTCGGATGTCTCCCAGTGGCCTGAATCCGGAGTTCAGTGCGCTCAGGATTTCTTACAGGTCTTATCCTTGGGCAAGAACTCAAAACTTCAGATGGTTAGAAGGCCAGTGGGCAGCAGATTCTGACTCTAAAGAACCTTAGAAAAGTCCCTAGGTTACTTGATGAAGAATAGTTTTGAAATCTTAAGGGAAAAATAAAACCATTTGAACAGATACTTCTCCAAGCAATCAGCCACAAAAGGGATTCTGATCGCTTAATTAGGAGACCTCCATCCATGTCACTTCCTTCCAAGGAGTTTTATTTTGTTGTTTGGCTCTGGTTTTCTAAATTAATTCTGAAAACATATTACTGACTTGGGGAGAAAGGGGCTGAAATTACTTCCACCTGCTTCCTTCTAAGTTATGAGACCATAAGATTTTAATTTACGTGTGTATGCGCAACTATACAAGCCCACCAGCTTGCTTTATGTATAAGATATGAGCATTGTTTCAACCATCCCTCTAGGATGTTTGGGGGCTGTACTTATTGCCTCTAGGGGAGCTGAGGTGGAGGAAGAATTCCGACCTACTTTTCTAATATGCTCTATAAGGCACGCTCCTTAAGGACCAAGGTTATCCAACTGTTTCAGAAGCTGAATTTAGAATGAGGAGAGACACTTGGCGGTGGAAAGAAGGATCTGTTCAGAGATTCTCAAAGGAAAGTTCCTCGGGGGATGAGGTCTCCAAAGACCTGCACATAATGTCACTCACTTTGTGCATTTATTTAAAGGCAACCGGCAGAGGTGGTGGCAAATGTCCAGCACGGGGCTGGATCTGCTGGGAAGAAGGCACTCCTTTTGTTTAGTACGAAGGTGCCCACTCCTTGCAATCTAACTTGAAAACTGAATACAGATGTGTATTTGAGCACTGCACAAAGATGCCCAGATGGGGCATAATTAGGGGCTAACGTCCAATTTAAATCCCTTTGCAAAGCCCCGTGTCCTGGCAGGGCAGCATCTCCCTGGAGGAAGGAGCTTGCTGCTTAGCTGCCATGTGTCCATGTTTTACTACCTTCTTATAGTGTCTTTTTCTAATTCACCCACCCAGAGGGACACCTTTTCTTAACCTGCCCAGAAGCATTCTAGCTTCTCTAGCTCTTACCTGTTTTAAGGTATCAGCACACTCCGGCATTTAAAACTTGAATACTCGTGTTAAGCGTTACAATTTAGATTTTAAAACATTTCTTCTTCTTGCAGATCCGTGGCTGTGCTAACAGAGTGCATGAGGAACAAGATGCTGGCCAAATTCTTCAGGGAACGTCAGGAAACATTGAAACACTCACTGCCTCTGGGGTCCTATCTCTTGAAACCAGTTCAGCGGATTCTCAAGTATCATCTCCTTTTGCATGTAAGTTTCTGCCTGCGCTTGAAGGACTTTCTAGGGGATGGGGATTTTGTGTGTATATGTTAAGTTTAGGAGAAAAAAAAAATCAGAAAAAGCTGTGGACATATGGAAACATTTTCCACACTCATACTTTACAACTGACTAATCTGCTTTGAGGAATTAGAGATATTTATATTCTAGGCCTGCAACCTCATTGACAACAGCCAAGTAAAAAGATTCATTTTAGCTCTGATGGTGATAGGGCTTAGGAGTGACAGTTTCAGGCAGGGAGCTATCATTCATGAACAACAGATCTTTTTGTTATGTTTTATTTTATTTCCATGAGCCCGGATTCAGTAGGCAGTTGGGAGGGAGAGCTGTTTGTCATAGATTGGCTTGTGTAGGGGCAACGAGAAGGGGCTGAAAGGGGAGAAGACAGATGAGCAGCATAATGAGTGATCTTTGAGCTGGGCTTCCCATCACTTCAGGGTCTGTTTTCTTTATATCATTTCCCATTATTTGTAAAAAACTCAAGGAGACCTTAGAAACAAAAGTAGACATAGCTCTCATACATTCTCATTTCTTATCCTCTAAGGAAGCTGATAAAAATGGGAAATAGTGTTCTTGAAAGTAATTTCATTCTATAAGTAGGATTTGATTGCCTTTGCAACTTGAGAAAGACAGGATATCAGAGAGGTTGGGAGCAGGGCTCTGGGGCAAGACTGCCCGGGTTCAAATCCTGTAAATTTCCCACGTTCATGGTGCCTCGCAAGCGGTCAATAAATATGAGCTATTATTTTTATTTTATTATTTTTAATACTGCATTAAAAATCTTTTTTAAAAAAGATTTAAATCCAGAGCTCCTATATATATATCAATATGTCTGCAATTTACATGTATCGCTTTTTAAATGATTCCAGGTTTCTAACTTGCATAAGCATTCCAAGGTTGCTCAGTTCATATGCATTTAAAATTTTAAGAACTCTTTATGATCCAACTTTACCAGAAATTTCTCAGCTTTGTCTTTTTGCCTGCCTGGCTCATCTTGGGAGAATCTTGCATCCTGTGAAGCCACATCAGGGATATTACTTTAACTGTTCAATTGGTTTTAATGACCTCTAAATTTAGTGAGATTAATTTACTAAATCAGTGTCCAAATAATTCTTTAAAAAATACTAGCTTTCCCAGGATAGATCTTTGCTGGACTCTGCTAATATGGCATCTAAAACTAGTATGTCCCACTAATCTCTATTTATGGCTTTCTAGACAGTAAGTCAGTCAAAAGAAAAGTCTCGGACCTCCATTACATAAGCACGTCAGATATAACAAGTCAAGATTCTTACAAAAAGTTAACTGCTAGGAAGAACAGCCCTTACCCTCTAAATTAAAAGCTGGTGTCTTAGTTCATGCTGCTATAACAAAATACCATAGACTGGGTGGCTTAGACAACAAACATTTATTTCTCACAGTTCTGGAGACTGAAGTCCAAGATCAAGGGGCCAGCATGGTTGAGTTCTGGGTTGCACACTGCCTTCTTCTCCTCATTTCCTCGCATGGTGGAAAGAGGCAAGACTGCTCTCTGGGGTCTCTTTTATGAGGGCACTTACACCATTCACGAGGGCTCCACCCTCATGGCCTAACCACCTCCAAAGGCCCTACCTCCTAATACCAGCACATTAGAGGTTAGGATTTCAACATATGAATTTGTGGAGGGCACAAACATTCAGTTCATAACAGCTGATAGTGAAGATAAAAGGGAAGAACAGTGGTTAGATTAATTTAAAACTAATTGCCTGGAGTATTTTTGCTTTTATAGTTGGTTTAGAGTGTTCCTTCTATATCATGCACATCACTTCAAAGTTGTGTAGCCACCCGTGAAAATCCCCACAGAAATACACTCTGTACTTCTGAGTCTGTCTATTGATGAACAGGATTGCCTCTCAGACTAAAAGAAGAAATGATTATTTTTAAGTTTTCTCTTGATCTTGAACTTACCTGGGAGTTGTTAGTTTCATGATACAGTTTCATAGGACCTTTCTAACAGCTGAGTCTGAGTGCAGAAAGAAAATGTAAATTCCTTTCCAGTTTCTAGCTGGATGGAAAATTTGAGGATTCAGTAAAAGTAAACAAAGTGTGACTAAAAACAAGGGAACTAATCTTCATAATTTATACCATAAGATTCAACCTCCACCCTTGAGCTTAACATCTCTGCATGATAAGTGTCATAGGAACAGTCTAATTGACTATAATATCTTCTTACTCTTTTAGATACTTACATTGGAATTTAAATACTTAAAACTTATTGTTGCTCTTTGAAGATGATACAGCTTCAATTAAATAAGCATTTATTTACCACCCAGCTCTCTGGTGGGCACTGTTGAGAAGATAAAGGACTAAAGGAACTATGCAATAGTCCCTATCCTTAGACTCATAGGAGTCTAGGGACATGTGTCTTATGTACTTAAAAGAATTAGATTATAATCGTGTCCCCTTCTCATCTCCCTGGGATTGTGGAACTCCAGGGCTCAGATAAGTGCTGGTGTTACATCCTTCTGACCATCAGAGAGTGAATACTTGAACCATGAGATATCTCTCAGCACTCTGAAGGATTATCTTTAGTGAATTTCATGAACTAGTGAAAGGCTTTAAAGGCTTTAAAGCCTTGACTACATGATGACTACATGATGACTACAAGACTAAATGTCTTGCTGTATAGGTATTTTTTTAAATATAATATTCACTGTTTTTTGTTTTGAGGCCATTACATATTAAGCCCTGTGTGTTAGTTTTGCTTCCTCTGGGAGAAAAAAAAAATTATGTTTCCTATGTAGTAAGAGTGAGAACCATATTACTGAGAACTGTACTACATTGGCCACCAGGAAGTTCAGAAATCTCCAACTATAATATCAACTCTCTTATCTATTACAATCACTCTAATATCTCTGTGAGACTTAATGGCCTGTATACTTGTTTTGTTTCATCCTCCTTGTCAAATTCCTCCTTGTGCAATTCTCATGGACTTCTGTTTTTCCTAGCTCCATTCTTATTCATATCTTACCATTTTGTTGTAGGTATTTCTGGTAGTTATCTCAGAATCTTAAGGAAAGATGATAGTGTGTAAATAAGCAAAAATAAAATGATAAACTAATCACAGAAGTGCCTTTTGTTTCATTGAGTATATAAGAAAAAAATTTTGAAAATAACTAGGGTTGGGTGTTTTGGGTTTTTTTAAAGGAAATAGAAAATCACCTTGACAAGGACACAGAAGGCTACGATGTGGTGCTTGATGCTATAGACACGATGCAGCGAGTAGCCTGGCACATCAACGACATGAAGCGGAAGCATGAACACGCCGTCCGGTTACAGGTGAGGCCTCAGGGTGGCAGTGCCTGGTGGGGCTGCGGCCCTATGACGTGTTATCATTTCCCAAATTAGATATTAAGGCGGTTCAGTGTTGCATATCATTCATGGTCTTCATCATAGATCTCCTTGAGAAAACATCAGGACATCGATAATACCAATCATTGTTTACTGGCTATTAAAGAGAAAGGTACATTGTAACATTCAAACTAATAGTTCGCTCATAGCCCCTTCTGTGACCCAAATTAAAAATTTGAGTCTCCCAAGGCCTTATTTTATATTAATTACCAATAAGCAATTCTTGCTGAAAGCAACTCTCTCCAAACTGCTTTTTGTTTTTTGTTTTTATAAATTTATTTATTTTGGGCTGTGTTGGGTCTTCGTTGCTGCACGCGGGCTTTCTCTAGTTGCGACGAGCGGGGGCTGCTCTTCGTTGTGGTGCGCGGGCTTCTCATTGCGGTGGCTTCTCTTGTTGCAGAGCATGGGCTCTAGGCACGTGGGCTTCAGTAGTTGTAGCTCACGGGCACTAGAGCGCAGGCTCAGTAGTTGAGGCGCACGGGCTTAGTTGCTCCGCAGCACGTGGGATCCTCCTGGACCAGGGCTCCAACCCGTGTTCCCTGCATTAGCAGGCGGATTCTTAACCAGTGCACCACCAGGGAAGCCCTCCAAACTGTTTAAAGGGGTTTTAAGCCTCTGTTCCTCTCTCACTAGTTCATGCAAAATCATGAGGTGGCGAACATGTGGTGATGGGACAGGGGACTCAGAGGAAGGAGAGCTAAGTCTGGAACCAGGTCCTTGGCAGTTTCACTGGGGAGGAGACTTCACCACTGCATTTTAGATTCCTCACTTTTAAAATAAGACATGTTTACTAAGGTCCCTTCCATTATCCACATTTTGAGCCCTAAATTCCTGGGAACTTCGGATAGATGCTAAGTTGGCGATCATGTCCTGGGCATCTCAAAAGATGCACTATTTAAAAACAAAAGGTCGTGTGGGCCCAGAGGCTAGTCCTAAGCTCCTTGTTGTCCCTGGAGTAAAAGCAAAGCCCAGGGTGACTCCATGCTATGCAGAGCACCTACATCCGACTCAGGAGGGAAAAAAGCCATGCTCTTCAGGCCATACCTCCAAACAAAACTCAAGGTTTCGGGACTTCTGTGGTGGCACAGTGGTTAGGAATCCACCTGCCAATGCAGGGGACACGGGTTCGAGCCCTGGTCTGGGAAGATCCCACATGCCGTGGAGCAGCTAAGCCCACGTGCCACAACTACTGAAGCCCGCACGCCTAGAGCCCGTGTTCCACAACAAGAGAAGCCACCGCAATGAGAAGCCCGTGCACCGCAATGAAGAGTATCCCCCGCTCGCCGCAACTAGAGAAAGCCTGTGCGCAGCAGTGAAGACCCAATGCAGCCAAAAAAAAAAAAAAAAACTCTAGGTTTCATCTATAGGCAGCCAGAGTGTGATACGATGCAATTGACTATCAAAAATCAAAGGAAGATGACATTCTTTTTATTTTTTTTATTCATTTATTTTTGGCTGCGTTGGGTCTTCGTTGCTGCGCATGGGCTTTCTCTAGTTGCAGCGAGCGGGGCCTACTCTTCGTTGCGGTGCACGGGCTTCTCATTGCGGTGGCTTCTCTTGTTGCGGAGCACAGGCTCTAGGCACGTGGGCTTCAGTAGTTGTGGCACATGGGCTCAGCAGTTGTGGCTCACAGGCTCAGTAGTTGTGGCTCACGGGCTCAGTAGTTGTGGCTCGCAGGCTCTGGAGCACAGGCTCAGTAGTTGTGGCACACGGGCTTAGTTGCTCTGCGGCATGTGGGATCTCCCCGGATCAGGGCTCGAACCCGTGTCCCCGGCACTGGCAGGCAGATTCTTAACCACTGCGCCACCAGGGAAGTACAAAGGAAGATGACATTCTAATCTTCCAGGCCGTATCTGCTTTGTGTAGCAGTAAGAAAGGTTTTATGCTTCATCATTCAAGTGTTTTGTGGACATAACGTCAGACATAATGTCTGTTAGATATTCGGAAATGGCTAAATGACTGGTTTTTCATAGCTTAAGAGTCTGTCTAGCAGTCTGAAGACACCACTAAATCAGGCTCTGGCTCAGACTTATCTCCATTTCTATCCATTTCTACCTTCAACCAATGAAGTTTTGGGTGGTTTTATGGGCTGCTTAATTAAGTGCTGTTTGTGAATGTTTTCATTTTTCCAAAATAACAACATCAGCTTCCTTTAAAAACGTTGATAGGGATGTACGATAAATCCTAAAGAAACTTTAAAGTCATGCTATCTCTATTTATGAAGTTCCATTAAAAACACAGTGGTGAAGAAACATTCATTTCCTTTCCCCAGATGAATGGGACTAATATCCGTCAACTTCTGAGAAGATGTATCTTGTGTGATTTTCCTCAGGCTTTCATTATGCGTTACTTATATGTGGTGTGAGTTCAATTTCTGGAAAGAGGTTTTTCAAGTCAGTAGCTCTGAAGGTGTTCGTCCAGAGAATGGGGGTGAGCACATCATGAGAAGGATGGCTGAGAGGGCCACACACCAGCAGCCTCTTTACCTGGCTTTTGAAAGACAATTCCACTGCCTTAGTAGAGGGATTATGGAGGGATGGAAGGAAGTAATTGGCAACCCGTCAATCAACAGCTTGATTCATTTCTGTTAACCCTTAAGTGACACCAGCCATAAGTGCAGATTTATGTCACGGAGAGCAGACACATCAGACACCACGCAGGGCCCTTAGACCCTGTTGCAGGTATTTAGACATCATTCTTGAGGCTCAACAAGTGGGCCCCTGTGTCCTCGGCGTCTTGCCTTCCCAGCTCCTGTTTAATCACAGGGAACGTTCACTGTTTCAGGAGATACAGAGTTTGCTCACCAACTGGAAGGGGCCAGACCTGACCAGCTACGGGGAGCTAGTTCTCGAGGGGACCTTCCGCCTCCAGCGGGCCAAGAATGAGCGGACGCTCTTCCTCTTTGACAAGCTGCTTCTCATCACCAAGAAGAGAGACGACACGTTTACGTACAAAGCTCACATCCTGGTAGGTCCGAATAGAGGTCCCGGGCGAGGACTGGGGGCGCTGGTTCCATCCTCTTGCGAGCCTGCCTCCCCCTCTCTGCCCGCCCCTCCAGTGCGGCAACCTCATGCTGGTGGAAGTGATCCCGAAGGAGCCCCTCAGCTTCAGCGTCTTCCACTACCAGAACCCCAAGCTGCAGCACACCGTTCAGGTACCAGCACTCCCTCGCCTCCCCGCGCTACTCCTCACCCTTGTGCGTCATGCCCGGAGGCCTTTGCAGGGCTTTCTGGCCACCCCACGTGTGTCCCATCCAGTCAGAGGGTCTTAGGAGTGTCTGTGTCTTGTGACTGGTGGGGTTGCATGACTGTCCACATCTCCTCCTGGTAGGCGAAGTCGCAGCAAGACAAACGCCTGTGGGTTCTGCACCTGAAGAGGCTGATCCTGGAGAATCATGCGGCGAAGATTCCAGCTAAGGTAAGACCGTGAGGGCAGCAAACAGTAAAACTGCAAGGAATTCAAGTCCCAGAAAGACAGCCTGGCGGCAGTAAATGTGCGTCTTCAAAATTAAGACAGTTGAGAGATAGGCTACATAAGGATCAACCGAACCAGCCATTGGTACTGAAAAGATTCATATGTAGGGAGACTCGGTGGAGAGTTTTTGGTTTGTTGTTGTTGTTCCTTTTGAGGCTTGAAAGAAGAAAAATAAGGAAAAGACTGTAAGGGAATTTCTAGAGAACTAGTAGAAAATAAAGGCAGTTATGAGAATTATTCAGAGGTGTGCTAAGCACCTAGGGTGAATAAAGCTGGCTTAGGCTCTGTGGGAAGCAAGACCCAGACTCAGCCGTGAAGGAATTTGCAGACCAGGGAGCTGGTCATATAAGTGATATGATGAATTAATAGAGGTGTAAGCCAAGTATTGTGGAAGAATAAAGTGTTCGATTTTACAGTCGAGTGAGGAGAGGAAGGAAAATGCCTGTTTCCGCAATCTTGAAGGATGAGGAATTTTTTTATTAAGTGGGGGAAAAGAAAAAGGGGAACCAAGCTGAGAAAACAGCATAAACAAAAACCAAGGAGGTGTGAACAGGGGCCCAGTGTTCACAGCACACAGAGTGTGCCCGGACAGAAAGGTTGAGTCCTCAGGAGATGGAGTAGGACGTAAGACTAGAAAAATGGAAAGCAGTCATCTGGCCTTGGAAGGGCTTTGAACACAAACACTGAGGACCCTGGATTTTCGTGGTGGGAAACTACTGAAGGCTTTGGAGGAAGTGGGTGGCATGGTCCGCGCTGTGCTCTGAGAGTGTAACTTTGGGACAGTGTGACGGTTCAGCTGGTGGCGTGTGAGTGGCAGCAGGAGAAGAGTTAGCCGGCTTCCACAGTGGCCTAGAAGAGAGATGAGGGGCACTGCCAGAGAGCATAAGAGAGGGGGGAGAGGCAGAGCCCATCGTGGAAGCGGAGGGAACAGGATTTTGCCCACCACGTGCATGAGGAGAGGGAGAAATAAAAGTCAAGGATGAGTCAGGAGTTGGGCCAAGAGGATGGTGGTGTGAGTTCCAAGACAGGCTGCCCAGGGGAGGGACCGATTGGATGGGCCTAAGAGGGAGCAGCAGGGACACGTGTGCAGGGGCGGGTCGGCTGCAGGGAGAGATGCAGGTCTCTCCGCACAGCCAGTCACCGAAGCCCCGAGATTTGATAGGAGGACCCACACAAACATGTACAGGAAAGACGGACCCCCGGGAATCCCAACATCTAAGTGACCAGCAAGGGTTGGGGGATTTGCAGAAGAACCAGAGGAAGAGCAGCCAAATGAGGCAGTAAGAAAAGCGAAGGAGAAAAGTGTGGTAACAAAGGAAGGAATGTCACCGAGAAAGAGTGGAGTAACCATCTCAAAGCCTGCAGAGATGAAGACAGATTCAAACAGAAAAGCAGATATTAGATTTGGCAACTAAGAGATAAGGGAGAGAGGGCAGTGGGTTGACAAGAAAGGGAGAAATAAGGAACAGACTGGGTGTAGCCTTCTTTATTAAAGTTCAGAAGCGACAAACGGTGGTAGTTTGAGGGGAGGTGAGATCAAAGCAAGACGCTTTGCCCTCATGAAGAATATTGTGGACATGTAGGCTAAGGGGACAGGGAAAGGGGACAGGAGACAGTAAAGATAAGAGGTGGAATACCCCTTGGAATGTGACCCCAGGGAGATGGCAGAAAAGGATCATCCTTAACCCCCAAATTTCGGGGATGGGGGCATGTACTGTAAATATAGTCTAATAAAAACATTAGAGTGTGAACTTGATGCTGGAAGCTCAAAACTTCTTATTTACTGAAAAAGTATGCAAGAACGGCTAATGCATGCCTCCATATGTTTGCAATATGGCTTTTGAAAACATTTAAAGAATAGAAGTAATCCCATTGGTCTTAGGAACCAAAAAATTGGTGCAGCTCCAAATAAAAGTAATAAATCTATTCGCCTCTTCTACACTCATTACACTATTTATATTCACTTTACCAGTAGGTATAGGGGTTAGTCTTGGAAAGGGTCAGAAACATCTTCCCTGAGCTGGGGGAGAAGAAAAATGAGAAAGGATAAACTTTGAGGTGGACTTGAGGGAACTTAAAGTGTTTGCCTTCACTGAAGTCGGTGGTAACGGCATCTACTGGGTGAGTGAAGCAAAGATGGGGCTGGATGTCCGAGGGAAAGTGGAGGGGTTCAGAACACGTGCTAAAGAACACAGGCTAGGGGCTTCACTGGTGGCAGTGGCTAAGAATCCGCCTGCCATTGCAGGGGACACGGGCTCGATCCCTGGTCCAGGAAGATCCCACATGCCACGGAGCAACTAAGCCCATGCGCCACAACTACTGAGCCTGCGCTCTAGAGCCTGTGAGCCACAACTACTGAGCCCATGAGCCACAACTACTGAAGCCCACGTGCCTAGAGCCCATACTCCACATAAAGAGAAGCCACTGCAATGAGAAGCCTGCACACCGCAACAAAAAGTAGCCCCCACTCGCCGCATCTAGAGAAAGCCCGTGCGCAGCAACGAAGACCCAATGCAGCCAAAAATAAATAATTTAAAAAAAAACCCACGAAAACTAAAAACAAATAAATAAAGAACACAGGCTAGCGAGTCAGCAGGGATGACTACAGTAATCTGTGAAAGGATCCTAGGCCCACTGAAGCTGGCCACCATGAATGTGTGTGATGATTCAGCAACTTCAACACCAGTGTTGAGGCGCCATGGCGCATGTGGGTTCCCCAAGGCTGAGGATTGGCAGAGCAGTGAGGGTGAAGGTTAAGTGTGCAAGGGAAGACACAGCGCCAACCAGCATCCGACCTGCAGTGACTGAACATGATTTCCAGGCTGAGTGGAGAGTGAAACCAACCGGGAAAATAGGCACAGGTTGAAGGATAAGTCAGAGAACTGGTTCAGCAAGCGTTAAGGTGGAGAGATGGAAAATACAGAGATCTGTCATTGAAGAGGGGACTTCTGGAGTCCTGCGGGAAGGGAGGGCACTTCTGGGTGATGATGAGGCCCTGGGGGGCGCTATGACTGTGTGTTGCTGTTCTGGAGTGGAGGGAAGGGTGATCAGAAGTCAAGTGGCGAGGAACTAAGGTGAGGGTGGAGAATGGGTGTCCACGCGTGTGGGGAAATGGCCCGTGCCCAGGCGAGGAGGAACGAAGTGGAGCAGTAAATGCGATGAGGCTCATGAGAGTGGAACTGGGTGGGAAATAAGGAGATCTGAGATTTCTGAGAAAGGAAAGTCTATTTGCTCTTTGCATAGTTTTTGAAAAGTATTTGAAGCTTGTTCTCAGGGGCTATCAGCAGTGATTCGGTGCCCAGGAAATGACTGTGCATAGGTGTGTGCTTTGACTTAAGCATGAGTCTCATCTCATCAGGGTGTTCCGAGGTGTCAGGTAGCTCATGCAGAGAGGTGACTGCATTTGCTTCACGGTTAGTCACTTGTTTGCTGGCCTTGTGACTCGCAATGCCCTTCTGAGCAGTGGCAGTGTGTCTTTGATATGCCCCACCTGTTGTTTACCTGTCCCTGGGAAAATCAAAACTGCCAAAGGGCTGCTGAAAAGCAGTTATTGGCCATTACAAAATGAAACTAGCTGACAGACCTTCCTCTTTCTCCCACACTAGGGGTGTGTATTCCAAGCAGTTTTCCCTTTATGTTTTGTAATGGTTAATAGAGTCACAGTAGAACTGTGCTTTTTTTTATCCAAGTTCCTGATCCTTTTAGATGTAAATAGATGTAAACATTCTATTTTTTTTAGCTACAGCTTCTTGAGCACACATCCACTGTGCTGAGTACTTTATATTCTTATTTCACCCTTAGCAAAACACCTGACGAGAAAGGGCTTATTCTCCCCATTCTAGAGAAATAAAAACAGAGGCTCAGAGATGGAAAGTAAACTGCCCAAGTTTATGCAACTAGTATATGACTGAGCCCAGATTCAAACCCAGTTCTTCCTGGATCCAAAGTTGATCTTAACCACATTATTCCTAGGGAAAATGAAAACACACTTATTTAATATACTTTATCCACTCTGAGCTTACGATAATTTTCTATTTTATTTAAGCAGGATTATTACTAAGTTGAAGTTTTCTCTCTTCTCAAGACTGTTTCTTAAGTTATTTTCTTAAAGCTTTCAAACTATATTTACTCCTATCAAATAAAAGGATTACATAATGGGAACAAACATCAAAAAATGTACCACTGTTCTACTGTTAACACAGCTGTAGAGGTTAGGTTCCTCGTAACCTCCTTCCATTCCTTTAATTCAGTGATAGTCTCGGGCTGACCCCTAGTGGAAAAATGTGGGAATAGACTTTTTTTGAAATTAAATGTCAAGACAAGAAAAAAAAATACTGAGTTCTCAAAGTCAAGTTTATAGATACCAAGAAACTTTCTGGAAATTAGCCATATGGTCCATCTATATACGTGGTACATAAACTAAATTTCATCCAGATTAGTTGGGAATAAAGTTCAGGTAGAGACTGTTGCATCTTATATATTCACATGGTTCTGCCAATGCACTTCACGGAAATTGAGCTAACGTTTGTGTCTGAAATTAACTTCAACTACTAACCTCAAACTCTGAATGTATGATAAAAATATCAGTGTCATAAAAATCTAAGCATTTGTTTTCTCAATATTAAGGTGACTGCATCGTTGTGTGGTTTTTTGTTGTTTTTTTTGGTTGCCCCTTAGCCCAGACATTTTTACTGTGATATCATCACATACTGTGACAAAGTATTAGTAAAATTATTTTAAAAGTTATTTTTAGCATAATGTTTGTAGGTTCCATTACACTACCTTGAAAAATGAAAATGACATGAAAGAGGCGAGAAAGCCTACCTAATTTTTTTCTTCTTTGAATCCTCAGGCAAGATGATTCATGTTAAGGCCATTAACTTATCTTTTCACTGTTCCCTAAACATTGATAACATATGGCAATAATTACACAAAAAGAAGCCTCAAAGCAATAAAGTTCAGAAGCTCGGGGTTGAGGTGGGGAGAAGTTTGTATGCAGGGAAAGCAAGAGTCAAGGTCATCAGGGCCTGTGGAAGTAAATGGTAACTAACTTGGGTTGTGTGCCTGTCATTTGGTCCTGGTAGCAACTTTGAAAGGTCGCTCCTATCTTACCATCTTAAGGTCAAAGAAACACATGCAGGAATGTGAGAGCACCTGCCTAGTTAAGTGCTAGAGCCAGGATCACAAACCAAGTCCTCCAGGGTCCTTCTCCCACACCGAAGCTCTTTCTCCCCCTCTGGGAGATTCTAGGGCACACACAAGTGATGGTAGGTACAGGGGTGCTGGGAGAGTCAGCTGATGATAATCGCATAATATTTGGAAGGAGAGAGGAACTGTCCAGCAACTATTTTGCATTCAGCTCAAAAGACTTATAATGCCCCAGTGATAGGGGGAGGGCTGGTGGTGTAGATCCTAGGCCCTGTCCCTTGAGCCTTTGGTTTCCATAGATCAGGGCTGGATTCAGTAGACCAGGGCTGGGTAGCAGGAATCTAGATTTTATGATACGCTGCTCAGCCAGGTTTTTGAACCTTTAGTGAAAGTTTCTTTCTCTCTCTCCCTCTTATTTTCCCTTCCTCCTCCTCCTCCCTACCTGTGTCTCCTTCCCCTTCCCTCTCCCTCCTTCCCGCCCTCCTTCCCTTCCTTCTTTCTTTCCAGGTCAGGACTGTAAGCTTAGCTCTGGGGCACCAGTGGTGCAGCATCTACCACCCACACAAGGACGCTCATCTGTTGGAATCCCTTGAACTATGTGTTAATGCCTAAAAGAAATGAGTTGTTTGGTTTTTTTTAAGCTTTTCCAAAACCACTCATTCAGGTGGGATAAGACCTGTATTAGGATTGGTAGTTTAAAGAAGAAACAAAAAAAGGTCATTGCAATTATAGCTACATCTTCTTTCTTTCAGGCCAAGCAAGCAATACTTGAAATGGATGCCATTCGTAAGTTTTGTTTTCTACACAATTTGAAATCTCATTGTCTCCTTGTATCTCTCAAGTTTCTGTCTTCAAGTTTATGGAGAATGTCAATTGTGAGAAAGTAGCAGCTCTCTATTCACTGTTTTAACAAACAGAGCCAGCAGACAGTATACCCTCTTCCTAACCCATTGGCTTGTTTCTACACTGATTTCTCGGTTCATCTGTGAGCTCCCCGATGGCTTGCCACTGGTCTCTGCATCAACTCACAATGTAAGATATGCTTCCAGGGTCACCCTTGCCCCACCTCTGCCACCACCAAAACTGAAGGTCCCACAGTGCATTTCCCACCTCACTCCATTAGCGGAAAATCTATGTTGATTATCTGCAATAATCACGCTAACTATATAGGTATTGGTTTTCCTGATGCAGCTCACATTTTAAAATTACAACTGCCCCACATACGTTATTGTGTCTCTGGACTTCTCATAGCAGTCAGAGAATAAATATAAGTGAGGTCTTATAAAATAAGACCTGTTCGAAGCACTTATCACATCCTTGTTATCTCCCAGATTAAATAGAATTTAAAAAGAAGCAATAGCTTTAAAGACTTACAGCCAGGTCTGACAGAAACTTTTACTTAAAACTTTCTAAATAACTTACTTTTGAGGAATCTTTCCCCAAGAGCAAACACTGATTCACTTACCCCACCCTACCCCAGCCCACCCCCCAGCCTGCTGGTTGTTAATTCTCCAGCGGGGGGAAAAATAAAGAAACATTACTGAAGTAGAAAAATGAGCACGGCCACTGTCACTGAGATTCCCCCACGGCACGTCCATCAGATCCCAAGAAATGATGCAAGGTGATCCCCACCAGAGAGCTGGGCTGGGGCTCCCTGCCCTGTGTTCTCTGAATCCGCTTATTTTATTCAGTGGAAATCTCGCTAAGATTCTTTTTACTGAGGTATAGTTGATTTACAGTACTATATAAGTTATACATGTACAACAATTTTTTAAAGATTATACTCTAGTTATAGTTACTATGAAATATTAGCTATATTCCCTCCGCTGTACAATATACCCCTTATTTCTTCTATAAATATATATATATATATATATGTATATAATATATATGGACACTCTGAAGAGAAGGCAAGGTCACGGATGGGCATGTGAGAATTAGGAGAAAAGATGGAGGAAGATGGGGCTCCAGAGAGGTCAGCTGTTCAATGTGAGTAGCTACATTCAACATTGTTTATTTATTCCCAGGCTCTGAGCTAGCTCTTGGACACCATTAAGATTCTGTGAGCATGCAGAATGATGTGAAGCCTCTAATCGGTGCCATGTGCCTCTCTGCCAGGCCAGGCCTGGGCCGGGGCAGCTCAGCCTAGGAAAATAACCTTACTTGCCCTACCCTGAATTTGGTCTCAGCTGGCTGTGAACAGAGTAGGCCAGTCCATTGGACCAAATGGCCTCTGACACTGGAGAAGTGTATGTGGTCTTTAACAATCCTCAGAACTTTCTTGCACTTCAGATGCCCTTGAAGAGCCTTAACCCCAATTTGAAGAACACCAGTCTACGGCTATGTCCTAAAATTGTTTACCCTCAGGCTTTAGGGTGCAGATGATCTTTGAATATGCTGCAGTACTTTAGGATTAGACCAAATTTTCTTAATCCAAAACCTGTGTACCCCTTAGATGAAATAAAATGAAAACCCCTTCTCTGGGAAGAGAACCTAAACCATTCATCACGTGTTCAAAGGAGCCATGTCTAGAAAAATATGGAGAGTTGCTGCCCGGGAGGACAGCTTCCGCGGGGGCAGGAAGGGCTCGTCTCCCTCCACCGCCACGCCGGGCACAAATGCCTCACAAAATTGCTACCTGGAGGGAATTCTCCATTTGGTTTTACCTTGACAGGGCCTCTGTTGTGGCCCATCGCCGCAGTCTGTCGAGGGCCTTGGTAGCAAGTTCAGCTGCAGGGATTTTTATGTTCATGGAATTGACTGACCACTGTGGGTCTCAGAGTTGCAGGTGAGTCTGAGTGAGAGTAGGAAGTTATCACACCCTACACATTTGAACTAACTTTCTAGTAAGAGTAGAGCCACTGGGTATAGCTCTCTCTGCCAGAGAGTGAAAAAAAGAGTACAGAGGAAGAGTGCCTGTGTGTGCCTGGTGGGTGTGGGCGGGGTTGGGGAAGGGGGTGTGGCCTAGCTTGCTAACACACTTCAGCAGTCAGTAAACAGAAAGTCTGGAGATGCATATTCAACACCCGTTATGGCAGGAGGGATTCCACCATGCCTGAGGAAAAGGAATAAATCCATAGGTATCCAAGACAAGTCCTGCCCATTTTCTGAGACGTCATGGGACACTTCATTCTTATAGATGCATGTGGTTCTTACTTTACAGATTACCCAGGCTTCTGTTACAGTCCCGAGGGAGAGACAAAAGCCTTCTGTGGCTCTAAAGATGGCTCTGCTCCATATCGGCTAAGAAGAAAATCTGGTAAATAGGATGCGGTAATCAAGATAATTATGGGGCGTTAGTCGTGAAAGTCCCTTTCAGTCTGACAAAAAGGTATATTCTTTCCAGTTTTTGAGCACACTGCCAGTCTGAATACCTTTGAGAATGCCTCCAGGCCGGGCTCTCAAGCTTTGGTTCTAAAACTCTTTCTACTTAACTCTCTACTTTCCAGTGAATATAAAAAAACATGTCAATCAACTAAGTTCACTTTGTATAGCATGTTATTACCATTGGCCTGCAGGTACTTAAATGCTATTTACTGTCGCTAGTGAAAAATTGTATCCTGTAAATGACACATCCCAAAGATTATTCAAACCTAAAATTTTAACACACATTTGTTAAACCAGACTTCATGTAGTATCCCCTTAGCCCTCAGATTTTTTTTTTCCATTTAAATCAGCATTATTGAGTATCTACCTAATGTCCTACACTGTACTAAGAACTGGGAATGTACGAATAATACACAGGATTCCTGCTTGCAAGGAGTTTGTAGTCTAGTGGGAGAGTCAAAAAAAGGCTGAATAAATACCAGTTCATACAATGGAGCTGTGGTAGAGGTTGAATGGAGGAAAGAGCGGGGAGACAAAGGAGAGAGGTCAACCCTCTAGGAAGGAGAGAGAAGGCCGTACAGAGCAGAGGACCAGTGCCCCAGATGGAATCTGGGGGCTGAGGAGCCTGATGGGGTGGGCATAGCACACGCAAAGGCCCTGAGACTTGAGCCAGCGTACCTTAGATCAGACAACTATTGCCAGTTGTTTGGCCTGGCTGCAAGGTGGGCCAGAGGTGGAGGTGGGCAAGGTCAATCGGAAAGAGATGTGGCTGGAAGTACAGATTGGGCCCTGATCATGGAAGGCCGAGTAGGCCACGCAGAGGGTCTGAACTTGATCCTGCAAGCTATGGAAGGATTTTAAGCAATGAAATGTTTGCCTTTTAAAATGAGAGTTCTGGCTCGATGTGGAAAATGAAGTAGGCAGGGAGAATTGGTAGGAGGCTGTTCCTCTAGTTTGGGCGAGAGATGGTAAAGGTTTGGAATAAGACAGTGGTGAGTGGGGTGGAGAGTTCCTGGGATCCCACAAGACCATGATGGATGAAAACAGGAGAAACTTAAAATGATGTCCTGGTCGCTAACTAGGGAGGGTAATGTGAGTGACAACTAAGGTAAGAATCCAAATGGAAGAGCAGATGGGGGAGACTGGTGACCTGAGATTGGGACATGTTGAGTTTGCTGGGTCTATGGGCATGTTGGGGACGTGTCAGACGGACAGTTGGCATCTGAGACCTGGAGCTTGGGGTAGGGCTCTGGCAGAAGAATATAAAATTGAACATTATCCGCTTATAGGTTGTAGTTAAAGCTCAGAACATTGCTGTACTAGTTGGTAGGGTTGGTTTTCTGTTAGGTGACTCCAGATTGCACAGCTTAATATTTATCCTACAGTTTTGACGGAGTGAATGTCTTGCTGCTAAGTAACTCTAAGCAATCAGGATTTAGGTGAATTTGATAGAAAATTTCTAGAGCTCAATTCATTTGCCCATAAGCTAATAATTCACTTATAAAGAAAAAAACTTGATTTGGTTTTGCAAATGATGCTGGCCTTATTTTTTCACTCAGAACCTTCCTCAAGATCGCATAAAGTTTTGAAGACCAGCGGTAAGTCCTAAAGTACCTTTCTTTTTTCATTCTTGTTGATACCCACTAAGTCAAACCATACACAAAAAAATAAACACCAGATGAATTACAGATTGGCAGATTTGATTAACCCCATTATAAAATGTAAAGCTGAATGACATAAAATGTTTGCAGCATAGATAATGGGCATAAAAAGATGAATGTTGATGTTAAGAAATCCCATATATCAAAAAGAAAGGACAGGGGCTTCCCTGGTGGTGCAGTGGTTAAGAATCTGCCTGCCAACGCAGGGGACATGGGTTCGAGCCCTGGTCCGGGAAGATCCCACATGCCATGGAGCAACTAAGCCTGTGCACCACAACTACTGAGCCTGAGCTCTAGAGCCCGCGAGCCACAGCTACTGAAGCCCCCATGCCTAGAGCCTGTGCTCCGCAACAAGAGAAGCCATCGCAATGAGAAGCCCTCGCACCGCAATGAAGAGTAGCCCCTGCTCTCTGCAACTAGAGAAAGCCCGTGTGCAGCAAAAAAGATCCAACACAGCCAATTAATTAATTAATTAAATCTATTAAAAAAGAAAGGACAAAGGACTCTTTCTTTTTTTTCTTTTTAAATAAATTTATTTTATTATATTTTATTTTATTTATTTATTGTTTCTGTCTGTGTTGGGTCTTTGTTGCGGTGCGCGTGCTTCTCATTGCAGTGGCTTCTCTTGTTGCAGAGCCCGGGCTCTAGGCACACGGGCTTCAGTGGTTGTGGCATGTGGGCTCAGTAGATGTGGACTCTTTTTTTGAAAGGCAGAGAATATAATCGGGCAGTTTCACAGAAGAAACACAAACTGCCAATAAAATTTACAAATGGTCTCCTATATTAGTGATCAGAAAAATCATACATTTAAATGAGATAAATGGAGGGGAGAAAGCTGTGGGCTTGGCCAAAAGAAAAGAAAAGCAGGCACTCTGAAACTGTTGGTGTATAAATTTCTGCAACCTTTTTGGAGCAAAATTTGTTAATGCCCATTTAAATTTAAGATGTGTATTTGCTCTTGAACCAACAATTTCAAATTTTTCACCTATAGAAATTTCACAAGGTACACTTCCTGTACAGAAGTGCCCACCCAAGTGAGCACAGATCTATGAGTATCTGTGTTCTTTGCAGAGTTTATAACAAGACACCACATAAGATGCCCATCTAGTGGGAAATAGTTTCGAAAGTTGTAGTAAATTCTGGAATACTACATGGAATATTCTGCAGCTATCAAAAAGAGTCAAGTACATATCTGTCTACTGATAAGAGTGTCTACATATATTTAGCAGGAAATTCAATTTTGCATATTGCACCTTTAAGAACAAAAAAACTGTGCATTGTTGTGGGATTGGGGCAGTGGGCATGGGACCTGGGAAGATGAACGTCAAACTTTTAAGTGTGGCTACCTCTAATGGGTGGAATTTGTGGAGAGGGTTTGATCACTTTTTACTTTCAGTGCTTCTGTAATTAAACAGCGTGGAAAGATGAGACACACATGATCAGAGTATCGTAAGGGCATCTATGAGGATGTGGCTAGTGAATCTCTCCCCACAATTCCTCTTGCACCCTCCTTGGCACAGTGCCAAGGTGACCCTGTTGATAAGTGCTGTATCTTCAGTTAAAGCCAATAGAATATTTAAAAATTAACAGAAGCATAATCTTATGTTTAAGTGAGTTTCATGGCTTAGGGCATGTGGATTTTTTTTTCAGGTAATATATATTTGGGTGGGGGGAAGCTTTTGAAATATATTAATATGAATTGGTCCATTGCTCTCAGGGATTTAAGGAAGATAACTTATCACTCAGATACATGTATGGTTGTTTTACATGTAGTACAAGATCTATACTTAGATAACTGAGAGGCATTTTCTAAAAATTAGGTCTAAAGAGCCCAGAGACGCTTGGGCTTCAGTTATTAACAATAAGTTTAAAAGCCCTATAAAATATGAGTGCTTACCTATGTATGAGAGAGACATTTTTAATCCTCAAACTTAAAAAATAAAAAAAAACTTTTATTTTTCAGAAACAGCACAAGACATCCAAAAGGTAAGTACTATTGACATTTCTTATTTTGAAATGTTTACTTTAGGTGCCCTTTATACCTACCCTTTCCTTATATATCTCATCTCCAGCTAATCTTCCAAGTGTAAACAATTATTTTACATGTTGAAATAGATTTAAGTTAGGGCTCGTCCTTATCAACTCTCCCCCCACCTCACACCCCAGCTTCATCTCTCAGAACCAAGGCAATGATTCTTTCATCCTTCTGCCCCACCTCTCTATTCAGAAGCTATTACCTTAAGATGTAACACCCGGGCTTCCCTGGTGGCGCAGTGGTTAAGAATCCACCTGCCGATGCAGGGGACACGGGTTCGAGCCCCGGTCCGGGAAGATCCCACATGCCGCGGAGCAACTAAGCCCGTGTGCCACAACTACTGAGCCTGAGCTCTAGAGCCCGCGAGCCACAACTACTGAAGCCTGCGCGCCTAGAGCCCATGCTCCGTGACAAGAAAAGCCATCGCAATGAGAAGCCCACGCACCGCAACAAAGAGTAGCCCCTGCTCTCTGCAACTAGAGAAAGCCTGTGCACAGCGACGAAGACCCAACACAGCCAAAAGTAAAATAATAATAATAAAATAAAATTAATTAATTAAAAAAAAAAAAAAGATGAAACACCCACATAGGGCTAGTGTGGTGCACCCCACATTGCCCTGTGCCTCTGTGCATGTATGACTGAGGCTCTTGCATCCTGAGTATTTGCTCCCTTTTCAAAGCATCAGACTTCAGTCACAAAGATCCCCATCTAAGAATATGGTCCTGCTGCTGGTATAAGAGGTGTGATCATATGTGGTATAATGAAACTTCACTATATCAAGCTTTGATTTTTCTCCCTCCAATAAAAGGTTAGGAGAGGCAGAATAAAAATGGTATGTTGTATTAGAAGATGCATATTCAAATTTATTACCTATGAACAGCGCATATTGTATCCTGACCTGGGTAAACCACATCCAGTATGCCTACTGATCCACTGGCTTACCTAACAATGCTTAGGGGACTGAGTGCAGCTTCTTGCTTCATGCTCTGTATCTGTAGCAACGTGGCTGTGAAAATCTCCCCGGCGATTCTAGGTGCTCCACTCCTTGGCACAGGGCCAAAGTGACCCTGTTAATAAATAACGTATCTTTCAGTTTAGACGCCTAAATGTCTAAAAATCAACATGGTCTTATCTCAAAGCTATTTGCTTAAAATTACGGCATGTGGATTTTTTTCAGGTAGTACATATTTCTGTTTGGAAGCTTTTGAAATTTATTAACATGAATTGGTTCATTGTTCTGAAATATGGCATGAGATTTTGATTTTTTAAATGTACTTTGTTTTCATAAACAAACACTGGGACGGTGCCCTTGTAAGGCAGCCAAGCTATGATCACGGAGCAAGCCTGGCTTAGTACTAGCTAGGGGAATCGCTCTATTAGTCCTAGAGATACAATCTCAAGAGCTTCTCGGAAACTTTCTACGATAGTGATCAAGTCTCCATATGGGGACTGACTAACCTTATAAAATCTGAAGACAAGAAAGAAATAAAACACCAATGTACTTTTTTCTTAGTGGTAAAATTCTATCTCCTAACAAAAATGAATGTATACTAAATGCAGGGAGAGATTAAAGAGATAAAGAGATTAACATTTCTCCTAGAATATACCTTCTAAAGCCGTGTGTGTGTGTGTGTGTGTGTGTGTGTGTGTGTGTGTGTGTGTGTGTGTGTATGTGTAGAGCGAGAGATGGAGGGAAGGAGAGAGGGAGAGAGATTTAGCTCATATATAAACTGAGAATTAAGATGGGTTCAAATCCATTTCTGCCATTTATAAGCTGTATGACTGTAAGCAAGTTGTTAAACCTTACCAAGACTTAGTTTCCTAATTTATGGAATTGTTATAAAGATTAAATGTGATATGTTTTTTAATGTGCTTAGTACAGTATTTAGCACAAAACAAGTGCCCCATAAATTAGCTCTTATTAATGTTATTATTAAGTAACCATAATGCTGAGAATGTGGAAAAATGTTCATCACGAGGGATCTACACTACATACTTCTGTGCTGTGTCCAATCCATATACTGATTATTTCTAAATCTAAGAGCTTCCTCAGTTCTCCTGACGATTTATTTGATATAAAATTTCAGCTTCCAAAGTACTGCTAACTTCACTTCAAGTGTAGTTACCTTTTGGGAATTCCCTGGCAGTCCAGTGGTTAGGACTCTGCACTTCCACTGCCGGGGGCACGGGTTTGATCCCTGGTTGGGGAAATAAGATCCCACAAGCCACGCAGCGTGGCCAAACAAACAAACAAAAAAAGTGTAGTTACCTTAAAAATATACTTTGATATTAACAGTTCAGGTTTTCTAATTTTCTAAAATGTCTGGGAATTTTTCTGGAATGAAAGATTTTAAGAAGGTATTACTTCTGGCTGTTCACAAAATTGTTTTGTTACACTTCCACAGTGTTTGATCATGATTTAACTAGCTAATACTAACTTGTTTTGTTTTGTAAAATGTAGTTACTGGGTACCTATATTTTATAAATATTTTACCAATGCAGTCTGAGTAAGAGGAAAAGGGAGAGATATTAAAGGGTAAAGAAAAAAAACAGAAGAGCCAAAATATAATATGATATATGTATTTGTATGTGTGCACATATATCTATATGTGTGTATTCATTTATTCCTAGTCTTCAAATAGTCCACACTTTTACTATTTGAAAAAAGTGAACAAAAGATTAAATGACTAATTAGACGTTTTCAGCTTTAAATTTTTAATAGAAAAACAACATTCATTCAGGATAAAATTTTATCTTTGCCCTCCCTGATAGACAGACAGGTAAGCAGACAGACAGACATATTAATAGGTGAATATTCCAAGGTAATATGTATCCCAATTTCATTGATCAGTGATGAAAAATTCTTGCTAATTTGACATTTCCAATAGGTTACTATAGTGTTTTGACCAGAAAATATATCCCTGGTACTAATTAGTTTGAACCTGTCTTAACCCTTTCAAATCTTTGAAGCTAATCCCAATACCCACAGAGGGCATCAGAGGGCAATCCACTCCCTGTCTGCATAATTGAGCTCCATCAGGAAAGGTTCCAAGTTATAACAGACCCCTTGTTTTCTCTGATTAAAAATCGTTAATGTCACTCATATTTTACTTCCTAATAGGCATCTAAATATTGCTTAATTAAACATATTTTGAAAGAAAGTAAAAATTTCATTAGCTCAGGAGTGGATTAAATTAAATTCCTGCAACAAAGGCTCTTTTGCCTAGAATCTATAAACCAAGGCAGTGCTGGTCAGGTTCATGCAGGTCTGCAGATTTAAAGGAAAACCCTTGGGGGTGCAGTCAGATCACCGACAGGGGTGTTTCTCGTACACCGGAAACCACAGTAAGACCGCTAAGAATCAAACCCCAAATAGAAATCAGATACCATGGCCCTTGACACCTATATATGTTCATTTATATAATGTTATTTCCCAAGAACACATCGGAATTATTTGAAATATCTAAGAGTTTTCTGTGTGTAGCCAATTCCCTGCAGTGGGGTAAGGTATTTGGAGTCAGACCTGGCTTTGCATGCCAGCCTTTCCACTGCTGGGGGAGAACATGTTACTGAATCCTAAGAGCCTAGATTTCCTTACTGTGAAACTGGTACAGTCATATCTAATTCAAAGAGTGATTGTGAACATTAAGTTTGGAGAATGTCTTCAAATGGCCTAGCCTATTTCTAAGCCAATATCAGTTCCTGTCCTTTCTGCCCCTTTTGCAAAAAATCTGACGTGCTTTTCAACTCAGTTAAGATCAACAATGTTTACTGATCATTTTCTTTAAGGATATCACAGTCTAGTGGGAGAGGCAATGTGTAAGTACAGGAGAACATCCTAAGTTATGTGTCCTGTGGTGCTACAATTCAATCGATATGTTTCTATCCTCCTCAGGTTTCCAGAGAGGAAGGGTCTCCCCAGCTGACTTCAGCAGGGCCATCTCCCGCCCAGAGGAACAGTCAGCCGACCAGTTCTGCCATCATCAGCGTGCTTCGCGGGGGCGGGGCCGTCAGAAACATCTGGACGGACCACCAGATCCGGCAAGCCTTGTTTCCCAGTCGACGGTCTCCGCAGGAGAACGAGGAGGACGAAGATGATTATCAGATGTTCCTGCCATCCTTCTCCTCTTCAGATCTGAACTCTGCCCGACTGTGTGAAGATAGCACTTCCAGTCGACCTTGCAGTTGGCACGTGGGACAGGTCGAGTCCTCGGAGACCCCCAGCTCTGGCCACAGGGTTGTGCGGCGGGCCAGCAGTGCTGGCGAGAGCAACACGTGTCCGCCTGACATAAGAACTAGGGACGGTGACAGCTCTCAGTCCAGCTCCCGAAGGGAACTGCAGGATGACCCTAAAACAGAGGGCCGGGGCGGGCTGACTCCCTTCGGGTCCTCTATAGAGTTGACCATTGATGACATAGACCATGTCTATGATAACATAAGTTATGAGGACTTGAAACTGATGGTGGCTAAACGCGAAGAAGCTGAAGCCCCTCCCCCCAAATCAGCCAGGGACTCTGCTCGCCCCAAGAGCAGCCCGGAGCTGGCCTTCTCAAAGAGGCCAGCGGGCCCAGAGAAGAGCCCTCTGCAGCCCCGGAGAGATGGTGCGCCCCCCGGCCGGGAGGCGTGGAACCAAAGCTCACGCGAACTCCAGGTGGTGGAGGAGAACGTCTACGACACCATCGGGCTCCCAGATGCGCCCTCCCAGGACTTCAAGTGCAGCAGCCTGAAGCGGCCCAAGAGGAGCACCTTCCTGGGCCTGGAGGCCGACCTGGGGTGCTGTGACAGTCTGAGGGCCTCTGTTTCCCAGGACAGCCTCCAGGTCAGCGAGGACGAGGCGCCCTACACCCCGGGACCCTCCGACAACGATTATCTGAGTTTGTTCTATAACTCCTTCGGCTGCAACTTGTCCATCGCTGATCGGTCCATCTCCGATAAACTGTCTGAAGAAGTAGACGAAATCTGGAATGACCTGGAAAATTACATCAAGAAAAACGAAGTCAAAGCCAGAGACCGGCTCCTGGCGGCGTTTCCCGTCAGCAAAGACGACGTGCAGGAGCGGCCGCTGGGGGGCAGCGCCCCGGAGCTGGGCGCGCGCTCCCCACATTCCCTGCCCGCGGGCCGGGCTCGCCTCGTGCCGCCCAGAGACGGGCCGGGGCCGGCCTCCTGCACGCTTGACCTAACCCCGGCCTCCAAAGACGGCTCCTGCCAGAGTCTCCACCGGCTGTCGCTGGTCAGTGACCTGCCGCCCGTGGAGAGTCCCTACGACGTGGCTGCCAGCAGCCTGTCCCCTGCAGACCTGGAGAACCCTGATCCCGGCGCGGACAACGCAGACAAGACCAGGAGCAGGGTTCTCCTGATGGCCAGGCAGTACAGTCAGAAGATCAAGAAGGCAAATCAGCTGTTAAAGGTGAAAAGCCCGGAGCTGGAGCAGCCGCCTGGCAGCCAGCTGCAGAAGCAGGTTCCCAGGGACCTGGCGGCCATCCTAGAAGAAAAGAAGCAGGGCGGGCCCGCCATCGGTATGTCTCCCGCGCTGCCCTTCTCCTTCCGAGGACTGGGAGAGAGCCGTGTTCTGGTTCTCAGTATCCTTAGCACCGTGAGGGTGCTGTCACCCAGATGTTCATTCTCACAGAGAGACCCCAGACTCACTGACGCACAGATGAGGCCGGCCCTGCACCCACCACATCTCACCAGTGGGAGGCGATTGGGTCTGGAGGGTTTCCTGGTGTCTGTGACATCATCACTCCAGATAAAGATACTTGAAGCAGTTTTCTCTAATATAATCTAAAGCTGAAAAGTAGCCATCAGTTTCCGTTTCAGTGTGTTAGGAGGGGTAGCTGGGTAGCAGGGTAAGAGTTTAAGGTTTGGACGAATACGGAATAGGATTGCTCTTTGCTCCGGAATCCTAACAAAAATGCCTACTCATCCTAACAAAGACAAAAAGGAGGCCTTTTTGCATGGTTTTTTTTAGCTGTTCACACTGTAACTCGGCTGTTTTCTCGCATGTTAGGTTTTCTAGTTGCTTTTTTTTGAATAGCTGCTGTAATGCATTTAATACTGTCTCATTTGGTATTCTCATGTATGCTTCCAAGAAGTTTAATTCTTTGAGTCAAGCCTCCTTTTTTGGGCAGAACCAAACCAGGATCACATGCGTGATATTGGTACCATTAGGGTTTAGGAATGAGACGATCACAGTTTGATTTTTTTCTCTATTGTAAAGAAGTACATATCCCCTGGATAAATTACACAGGGTTCTCAGTGGAAGGGCATGATGTGAATTAAGCACTGGATTGTCATGGAAAGAAAGATACCTGAGGGTGCTGACTCTCACCTGAGGAGTTTTTCGCCTCCAGACCCAGAGAGATTTCTGGGATTAGGCCCAGGAACTGAATTTTTTTTTAAAGTGTGGACTTTTGATCCTGTTTTAAGATTCCCTGCCCTAGATCTTCTGACAAAGGACTGTCTCTGTATCAAATGAGAAGAGACAGTTCTCCAATTAAAAATAAACACCAGATGGCTCAGTATCAGGGCATGTTTCGTTGGTTAGCTTGGTGGCCACATGGCTTATCCGGCCAACTTGATGCCACCTACCTCCTTTCTTTGGGACTGCTTTCTTAGGTGGAAACCAGAGAATCAGAAGGGGGTATCCAAGTCCTAAATGGCTCCACAAGTTGCATGACAAGAATCTGTAGGAAAAAAATTTTTTTAAGTTTGGGAGTGTTTAAGAATTACCTAAGTTTACTCTTTTTCCAGAGCTAATCACACAGTAATATTTCTTAACACATAGGGAAGTTAAGCCCTGGAAATGTTACCTGAAGGATTTTACAGACTCTCTGTGACTTGCTCTTCTTTTTAAGTTAGATAAAGATTAAATGTGATTTTTATATGAATGTGAGAGACTAGCTCGCATATATTTTTCTCCTTGCAATAATATGCTTGAATTAGTCCCTTTTCCAATGCTAGTGTTGCTAAGCTGGTTTGTTGTTACACATAGAAAAAGTGACTGAGTTCCAGCTGCAGGCGGACTGTTTTGGAGTACAGATGGCACTAGAACCAGTAGTGTGTTGGCAATGCAACCACTGACTGAATCCGGGCTAGGGTGCCTCAGAATGAGAGAAAATATAATAGTAAGGTTTCCGATGATGATGGATTGATTAAGCCAGCAGACTGTTGTTTAAAAAGTGGTAATTGCCTGAGGCCGGTTGTTTGGAATGTGGACCATCCACTAACATGCGAAGCTCTAACTCTGGTAGAAGCAAGGTCTGCAATACTGAATCATTAGGGCTTACAACGACCTTGAATAGTCTTTTTTACCCACCTTTTAAGTATTAATAGATTTCCCTTTGGGGTTTTCTTTTGCTTTTTTCCCCCGCTTTTTGTTTGTTCTTTCTGTTTTGCCTACTCGTGTCTTCTTGGGCTCCTGTAGGATCATAGCTCTGTGTCTGGGCCCTTTCTTGACATGGTGGGCTACTATCGACATTCTCTCCAAGAGAAGATCTCTCCAGAGTCATCTTCTGAGCCAGCAAGTGTCTCCCCCTGCTGGCTGGCAGAAGCGTGTCCCTAGGGCCTGCCATCTCTCAGCCCTGAAGAATCTTCCATCTGGGTGGATCGAGACCACTTCCTGTGCCCACCAGGCTTTCAATCAGTTGACGTGATGACTCCTTTTCTCTCTCTTGTTTATCTGGGCACAGGACGTCGTAATCGAATGGACCGATTCTCCAGACTTCTCCGTATGGGCCTTGCCACTTTGCCAGGAGCTTGCTCTCGGTGTTGTGCGGAAGGAGGAACGCCCTATTCACCTGCTGAAACTCTCCAGCACCTTTATTGAACTCTCTAGCCGGGGTCTACAGGCCCTGGGCCAGACTTCCGCCTGTAAATCACCCAACCAGGTCTAGTCCCTCCCACCTTTTGGAGCCTGTTGTGGCATGCCGGCCACCTTGTTCCATCATGTCTCCCTCCTGATAGTCTTTGAGGCCAAGGAAGCCTTTGGGGTCCCCCCCCCTTTTTGTTTTTTTGGTGATGTTCTATGTGGGAGAAAACTCCATACAGGCTTGAGGAATTTTCCTCCTTGTGTAAAGTAGGGAAGGCAAAATAACATTTTATGCTTTGCTCTACATCCCAAGCAACATCAGAAATGTTGATTTTAATCTCTGTCTTGAAAACAGTATATTTCATACTTCTCTCAACAAGGATCACTTCAAATTTTTACCTGGAATGATAAGAATTCTACCTTCTAAACTTACAAAAGAGGAATAAACCAGAGATAGCCCTGACGTTGTCACATAATGATAATGTGCATGTCCTATAAGGACTATTAATGCCAGAACTAAGAATGAGGGGGAATTTTGATCCAGCTGACTAATACTAAGCTTTTTAGGCTAGAAGTGTCATCTTGGGCTGGCTATTTCCTGTACATCTGACTAAGGGTATCTATTTAATGACAGCCATTGCTCTGGAAGCTTGTCTCATGTTCATGTTGGCATCAAGTAAGTTATAGACTCTCTTAGAAGGTCAACCTGAGACCAAAAAAACAAAAACTTAGATCGGCACAGTATACTGTCTACTTGTGTGGTACTTTCTATTCCAAGTTTATAAATGGTCAACTTTTTATTATCCAAAGATAAACTGTGCCCATTATGAGTTGTCTATAATATATATGTTTACATAGCATTTTACTAAAGGCTGTCTTCCTGCTTCCCCATTTCCTGCTATGCCCAAATTGTAGGCTGCCTTTCCACTCTCAATGGTATAGTCTTATAGCACATTTATTCTTAACACTATGTTTAGAATAAATGGAGGCAGTCCAAAAATTATCTGGGTAACTAAGTAGTTCTTGAGACCAATTTCTGCCTAGAGCTATGCTTGGTTTTCTGTGGGGATTGTTCTCCAAGATTAAAAGCTCATGGACTAGATGGAATAATAAACCAGCTTAGATACAATAACTAGCAACACAAGATTGTGTGCATGCATGCGTACACAACCAATAGCTAAGTATTATGGTGCATATAAGACTTCAGAGAAATCAGTTAGAAAAGGATTCATAGAAGTGATAAAGCTTACAGAGGGTCTTGAGAGGTAAATAGGATTTGATTAAGCAAAGGAAGAAGAAGAGAGTGTGATAAAGAAGAAAAAGGCAGGAGAAATACTATGGATATTTTGGATAATACATGGTTTCAGATGATCTGGGCCACCATGTTCTAAAGTCAAGAGCTATTTGTTCTTACAAGACTTTATAGTTAAATTTTGATGCTGCAATAGTTTAACTGAATTTTTTTAATTAGCTCTCACTGCTTTCTCTCAAATTGTCATTTTCTTGGAACTTTGTGGAAGTTCAAAGCCTTCCTGATTCAGCTGTGGGATCAGGCTCAGAGCCACAGTGTAGGTGAGAATGGCTTGGGAAGAACCGTCTTGACTTTGAGGTGGGACTGCTAACCAAAGACAAGCCTAAAGGTCCAGCTAACATCGGTTGGGTTTCATAGTTAACGAAATGTTGTATATTTCAGGATGGCTAACAAGGGCACCTTGGTGTCCATGTAGACTTTCAGTCTCTTAAGGGGTTACCAAATCTTAATTGGTATTGAGAGTCTTTACTATGCCCTTTAAGGAGTAATAGCTCAAGTTTTTGTTACTACAAATTCTAAACTAATAATCTCTGTCCTTCCAAGGAATTTGGACTTGAAAGTCTGAAGGATCTGAATGAATGTAGGATCTATAATGAGAAGATAAACACTGTTCATTCTGATTCCGGGGACTAAGGGGCAAGTAATCTGAGGGGGTTGCAGTTAAAGGGCACACAGAACAACAGCACATTGTTTTCTGTCCTCATAGAAGGCAAACTTGAAAGAAACAGCAGAAACTCAACTAAATATTTAGTTTAAATTCAAGGAATAATTTACTAACAACAGGTTACTAAAAATATAAATAGCTTAAAGAGGAAAAAATTATAATGTCACTTGCTGGTCATCATATATAGAATAGATGCCCTCTATAGAGACTGCATAGATGTGGTCTGAGTGATTTATAGGATTCGTGGAATTCTTTGATTCTAGGGTGGTCATGTGGGTACCTGGATTGGGAGGTGTGGGGACACGGCTCTTGAAATTGACATCTCTGGGCTCTCTCTTTTTAATCATTCCTGGCCCAAGAGAATTCTCTGTATCTATATCATGGTTCTGTTAATGTCTTTAGAGATGTCTGTACTCAGAAGTGAAGTAGAGAGGATAGTGGCCTCATAGCTTAATTTGAAGTGGCAATAGCTTTCGTGGAAATAATGGTAAAACCCTGTTCTGCAACCAGTACTAGAGAGCATTAGATTATCGATTGTATGCCCAGGATGGTTCATTCTTAATGTCTTGGAAGCATAGACTTCAGTGCCCGGCTTCTCAGTGATAGGAAAGGATGTATGGATCAGTCAGTTACATGTGGTTTTGAAGGGAGGCCCTCCCGTCGACATCCCGAGACAGTGGCAGTGGAGGGCTGCCTGGAAACAAGAAGTGCAGGAACAGTCGCCGGGAGCAGACTCTGCTGGGAGTAGTTGTCTGAGAGCAATCAAGACTGGTGAGGCAAGGGTAGCCATTGCAGGGTGGCTTGTGGTCATGCTTCTTTTAATGACTACTTGAGTTATTTTTCATTGACCAGGGTTTAAGTGCTGACTTTCTTATTTTTATGTTGCCTGTTTTTAGCACTGACACACTATTCCATGCTTGTAAAGAACACTAGAAATTGTCATTACAAACAGGGAACGTTTGCAGACCTGCTGTTGAAATAAAATAATCCAGAATTAGATCAAATGAAGTTTTAGGTGGCTTTTTTATTAAACGGGATGATTTTATTAGTTTGTGTTGCTTAGTATTTGATGATTTCTTATCCTCAAACTTAAAAGTCCTGTCTACTGTTTAAATTTTTTTAATATGTTGTTAGAACGTTCTTATTTTTTAAATCGTTGCATGTAGAAATGATCCTGTATATATTTATCATTTTAATATTTGCCTTCCAGGTGCCAGGATTGCTGAGTATTCCCAACTGTATGACCAGATCGTATTCAGAGAGACCCCCTTTAAGACTCAGAAGGATGGCTGGGCCAGCCCTCAAGACTCCTCCAACCTCAGCTCTGCATCACCTTCCCACACCCAACACGGTAGCGAGGATTGGCTTTTGCATTCAACCTATAGTAATGGAGAGTTAGCAGATTTCTGTCCCCGGCCAGAGCAAGACTTGAAGTCAAAATATCCCACTTTAGAGATCAATACAAAAAGTACCCCAAGACAACTGTCCGCAGCTTGCTCTGTGCCTTCTCTCCAAACCTCTGAGCCTCTGCTGGGCTCCATGCAGAGACACAGCGTGGTGGTCAGCCAGCCCAACAAAGAGAACTCCTGTCAGGGCCATCTTTACAACTCTCTGGGACGGAAAGGAATCAGTGCTAAATCTCAGCCTTATAACAGGTCTCAGTCATCTTCCTCCATCCTGATAAACAAGTCCGCGGACTCCATCAACTACCCTAGTGAAATGGGAAAGAAACAGCCGCTGTCTTTACACAGAAGTTCAAGGTGGGAGAGTCACCAGGATTTGGTGCCAGGTATTGCTGACTCAGGTCAACAGGGCACTGAAAAACACTCAGATCTCACACTCCAGGACTCGCAGAAAGTTCTGGTAGTAAACAGAAATTTACCTTTAAGTGCCCAAATAGCTACCCAGAACTATTTTTCCAATTTCAAAGAGACTGAAGGAGATGAAGATGACTATGTGGAGATCAAGTCAGAAGAAGATGAGCCAATAAGCAACAAACTTGGACCATATCTGACATCATACAATGATTCTGACAAACTGAATGACTATCTCTGGAAGGGGCCATCTCCCAATCAGCAAAATATTGTCCAATCTCTAAGGGAAAAATTCCAGTGTCTTAGTTCAAGCAGCTTTGCCTAAGGTTCTTAAGAGTAGCTGCCTGAATTAACTTCTTACTGTGCTCATGAATTAGAGATACTGAGAGATGTTTTGTATGTACCAGACTAGAACAGTTTTGTAATAACCAGAGATGTAAAGTATACTTTCTTTAACAGCACAACTTTTTGAAACAGCTGGCGATCCAGCCAGGATTGTACTGTAGCAAATGTTAGCATCTAACACTGTGTTTTCTGATGCTGATGGTCTTCATGTTTCATGTAAGTCAATCTTACTTGAAAATTTTAGGCTTTTTTTTTTTTTTTTTTTAAAACATGATGGCCATGGTATTTTTTCCCGTATCCTGACAATTAGTGCCCAGACTTTAAGAAATGCAATAATCATTTCCTATTATCCAGAAGCCACAGGTATACTAGGACTCAAAGGCAGCAAGGAGGACTTTTCACGTTTTTTAAAAAGAAAGGAAACTAAAGCTGTTTAAAGGATTATGCTTACCTCTGACATTTTTGGTAAATTTGTGACAAGACCCTAGAATAACTTAAATGAGGGATCTCTAATTGGAGTATTGTCTAGGTGCCCATTTTAGGGTTTCTATGCTGGCATTCCTGCATCTAGTTCATTATAAGGCAGAAAATATGTAACTATTGGAAATTAGAATGTATCATGACCAATTTTCTGTAAGCAAAAATCCTTCCCTGTCTTCCTGAACAAGGCCTGGAGAATGTGCTGCTCATCACTTATTTTACATTTCATGGGGTTAAATGAATGATTCCCTTAATGGTTTAAAACCAAGTGCAAGAAAATGCAAATTGACTTATTAGAAAAGATGAGTTGACATCTGGGTACAATTTGATTATCTCATTATATGACAGTTGGGGATGGGGAGAGGATAGAAAGAACCCTTCACTATTTTTTGTGCCTGTTTCTAATCAACACAAAGTAAACCATAAACTAAAATAAAACAAAGCGCTTTAAAGCTACTCTTCCCAGAGCAGTTTTTCAGATGTCCTTTCATGAATTTTATACTCAGCCAAATGACCTGGTCCCAGCCTTGAGAATTTTATTGACTGCAGTGAAATTTATTTTCTAATCCAGTCATAATATGGGGGTCTTTTTTCATTGTTTGGGGGCATATAGAAGAGCAGAATCTTTGGTTACTAAATTCTGACTAATCACATCTTTTAAGTTGTAATTATGGTCTTTAAATAGTGGTTCATTGTGATATTATGTACTAATACAACTCTTTATGGAAGGAAACAAAAACAAAAGCAAGACCTTGTGATTAAAACACAAAATTAAAGAAGCTAAAGAGAAAAATGAAGGCAGATTTATTGCCACTTTATAAAAATATTTTATTGAAGACTCCAACCAATGTAACAAGTATGTTTTCTCGAACAGTGGCTTTCACATTCTCACTTTAAGCCATTTTACATTCTGTGGCCTCTTCCCCACCGTGTCAGTTTTCATCTTAAAAGATACGATAATCTGTGTAGGGAAAGGGGATCTGGGCTTTTCATTTAAAGATAAGCAATGATATTGATTTGAATCAGTGACATCTACCATAATTCTTTTTCTCTCTTTAAGTGCTATGCCTCTTTTTCTTAAAAACATAAAATGTGACCATCCTTATTTTATACACAGGTACCTAAGGCATTCGTTTTCCTTTTTAAGTAACCAAAAATACCCTAAGTTTCTTCTTTCTCCATACCGTACTTTCTTCTTGTAGTTTAGAAAACAAAGTCCATATGGACGAGCATCGTTCTGGAACCATTCCTTCTTTCATTGCCCTTCTTTAAACATGATATGAGTTTTCAAGAATAAGCAGTATCAGAAAAGAGAAGCACTGTAACTGAGTATAGATTCTCAGACTTGCTAGAGGTATTTGAAAGGGCGTTTACAAAACAAAGTTACCTGACTTTTCTTGTCCCAGGAATGCAGTTTCCCACTTGTCTGCTCTTTGGTTTGTAAGACCCAAATTCTGTATTATCCATATTACTGTGGTGTGTTACTCTCAGAAATTATCGGTTCTCAACACCAATGTCCTGTTGCACGATTTTGATGTCACTTATAGGAACACACCCCGCTGCACGGAGGCTGCTGTCATACTGTATAAAATGTCTGTATGGTTGTCTTTAGGTTCTAGGACAAATCTGCAGTTCTATACATCCATTCTGTCAGCCAGGATACAGATTTTGAGATCTGTGTGTATATATATATTCAAGTTCGTATTTTCCCTCCAAGTTATTCAATGAGTGCTTTTGTTTAAAATAGTTTCTTCGGGAGGTGGGGTAGGGATGTATATAATTGGGGGAAAAGAGTTATATGTACTTAAATGGATGTCAAGTTCTTACTAAGTCTCTGTACTGAAGGTTCAATTTTTTTTTATAAGTTCACTTTTCACCTACTCTATTCTTTGTGCAAAAAAAAAACCCCAGAAAAACAAACAAAAAAACATGCATCTAGGAAAACATAGTTTAAATACTGTATATATGATAATGAAAGTTAGTAATGCTCATTATTTAATAAAGTTTGTAAAGTACAAAGTAAAATATAGTGTGAATTAATGTGTTAATTCTAGAAAGATCAAGATTTTTCTGAACTATACTCAGTTATAATACTTTGCCTTATGAGCTGTGCAGAAAATGGTTCAGGGTAGAATTCCCTGGCGGTCCAGTGGTTAGACCAGTGGACTCAGCTTCCACTGCAGGGAGCACAGGTTCAATCCCTGGTCGGAAAACTAAAATCCCACAAGCTGAGCAGCATGGCCAAAAAAAAAAAAAAAAGAAAATGGTTCAGGGTAGTGATGACATACCATGTTTCAGTGGCCTGTGACTGACCATTTTCTATATCTTTTGATTACTTTTCAAATATTGAATTTAGCCTGGGATTATCATACCCTTCTCTGAAATTCCCTTTAGACCAAGTGCCTTTCCAGGTAACTGGTTGTGATGGTGTGAGAAGATCATAGAGTAGCTTGACGCGCAGCTGTGGGGTTAAAGTCAGGTGAGGTGGAGGGGAAGGGCCCAGAATTCTGAGGTTTTTTTGGTGCCAAAAGGCAAACTTGCCTACTTTACTCTGGTGGTGCAAGCCCATAGGCAAAGCCCACTTTGTGTATCTATGAAAAACAACAAAGCTTGATTTTCCAGACAATAGCTTATTCACAATGCATCATACAATAGGAAAGGGAGAGAAGCAAGCAGTTCCACTTCATTAGTTCTAAAACCATGTTTATTCAGCTCAAACGTAAAAGAACAGGGCTTGGATAGTAAGTAAATCATCCGCTCTACAGGGCAAACACAAGCCCCCAAATATTCTATTGTTTGTATGGGAAGGTGTGGCTCTCCATATAAGCATCACAAGACCATGGGCAAGCAGATTCCTTCTTGTACAGACTAGTTAAATCAGAGGCTGTAAACTGGTGGCCCAGAGTCTGAATCTGGTTTGTACAGTTTTACAAAGGTTTAACGTGAAAATCCAGATTTCCACCTTTAAAAAAAAAATTAGATCTAGCCTGTTTGGGGCTGGCTTCTGATGAGGTGACTCCAAGATCTGAGGATGGAATTTAAAGGTGAAAATCATCCTGTAAGCCGATAGGGTAGCAGATCCCTGGAGAAAGAAACAGGCGAGGAAGCCATTTGGGCCTAAGCCATTTTGGGATCTCAGCCTGGCCAAAACACTCGTCCTTGAACAGGTCTCAGTACTTAATGATCCCAAGGGAACAAAAGAACAAACTGTTATTAGGCAAGAGATGTAAAAACAGCAAAGTCCTTATCATTGTAAGGACTCCCAGTTCTCTTTCAATGGTAAAGATTAGCCTGAAGTGCTCAACTACCTGAAGCCCCGAACATAAAGAGATGATGTTGTAGCGCTAGCTTCCTACCTGGTTGTCTTGCCAGTTTTCCCCATTTTCAGACTTGTGCACCTCCATCCTCCCAAATCTTAGCCAGCATAATATTTCTAAACACAAATAGAATCCAATCTTCTACAAAGTCCTCCAAATCTGTCTCTGCCTTTATAGGAGCTGCTCCCTTTGCCTGCATGACCCCCCCACTACCATCCAGGAGAAAACCTGCCCGGTCCTCAACACTCAGCTCAAAAATCACTATTAAGAACTGTGGAGAGGGCTTCCTTGGTGGCGCAGTGGTTAAGAATCCACTTGCCAATGCAGGGGACACAGGTTCGAGCCCTGGTCCGGGAGGATCCCACATGCCGTGGAGCAACTAAGCCTGTGCGCCACAACTACTGAGCCTGTGCTCTAGAGCCCGTGAGCCACAACTACTGAGCCCGCGTGCCACAACTACTGAAGCCCATGCGTCTAGGGCCTGTGCTCTGCAAGAAGAGAAGCCACTGCAATGAGAAGCCCATGCACTGCAACGAAGAGTAGCCCCCGCTCGCCGCAACTAGAGAAAAGCCCTCGCACAGCAATGAAGACCCAACGCAGCCAAAAATAAATAAATAAATAAAAATTTAAAAAAAAAGAACTGTGGAGGGTCTGGGATTTTACTCAGCTTGCATGCTAACAAGTTAGCTTGCCTCCGTATCTGAGGTCATGATCACTCCCGGCAGGATAGGCAACATGAATGCATTGGTTTCCCTTGCTTCTCCAGGCCCCCAGGGGCCTGCAGAGCAGCCCAAGTATGTGCTACACACACACAGTGGGTTGGTTTCACAGCTGAGGAATACTGGATTTAGGAATCTTTTATTTTAAAGAGCTACTGGCAAACCTGCCCAATCTTTGACCCTGGAGGGAGGCATTACCTTTACACTGTGGGCAGCAAACATATCTGCCCTCTGCCCTGGAGGGAAACACTCTCTATTTTCCAAGGTTGTTTGCTATGCAAATATCCTTGCAACACTAGCTCAGAACAAGACCAATTGATACAAGACAGGAAGAGATGCAAAAAGCAGGAAACCCATAGAGAGTGTCTCAGAACAATCACATTGTTACCCCAAAATTGGGTTCCCCTCTTGGTGGGTGTCAGGCTAAAAGACACAACCATGCCAAAGGTCCGGAGAAGGATTTATTACTTGCAACATGAAAGGAGAACACCAGGGATCTTACCCAAAGCAGTGTCTCCCCTAACAGCAAAGTTGGGGAAGTTTTTAAGCTAAGGGTACATACATATTCATGAAGGGGCTTGAGCAAGAGAATTCAGCATAGAGTTGGGGCAAAGGTCAACAGAGTCCAAGCTTTAGTTGATGGAAGTCAGAAAAGGTCAACATCGTCATCCTTTAGGTTCCAGTTGATCTGTTGGAAGCTTCTTGTGACTCTCCAGGTCTAGGAAGGTGTTTCTTCTTAACACTTATAACTCTCTGAACCTTTAGGCTTTATAGCTTTCCATCAACATGCCTGTGTTCTACTATACAGTTCTGCACAGTAAACTCTGACACCCTGACACCCGAGCTTGTGTCTGTCTTGTTCAAAGTTGATTCCTTCACCACATGCCTAGCATAGAGGCTAATATAGAGCAAATGCACTCTCACTCTCTCTATATACCCATAAATATCATATTAACTTCATATATATATATTCCTTATTCTGGAAACAAAGTTTCTTTGACCTTTGTCCAAATGTCATCTCAAAGTGCACTGAAATTACCTATATCCACTAGGGAAAGAATGTGAGTTAATGCATTTTTAAGGGCTTCAACACAGTAGAGCCCTTTCCTCCCAGGGTAGTTGACTTTTCCTAAGTAAACCAATATATATTTGAGTTTGGGATAAACAGATTCAGACTATCTCCAAATGAGATCCTGACACTTCCCCATGAAACAAACCTGGGAATATGAAAGATCCTGAAGTTTACTTCCATAAATCTTTCTCCCTTTCCTATCCTTCTCTCCTACAGGTGTGTATTATGAGTGTGTAAGAACCCAAATAGCTCTCTTCTGGAATGACTTCAGGGTGGGGCCCAAGAGGGAGTTGAAGGTGAGCAGAGGACAGAGGCCTCCATGGTCATCCACGTGAGGACCTGAATAGGTTGAGTAAAATACTTGAACTGGCTTGATCAGCACAGGCATTTGCTGTCCTAGACCTTAAAGTGATTTCTTAAAATTACATATAAGATGACAGTTAATCATATCATAATGGGACAGACCATTGTTGACCATCAGTGTCAACACCTCAAATTTTTTAAGATTAGAAAGTATGTTAATTCAGTTAAAAAAAACAGAAAACAAAAAAACCACATGGCTTCTAGGTGAACTTTATTATACTTTTTTTTTGGCCCTGCTGCGCAGCTTGCGGGGATCTTAGTTCCCCAACCAGGGATTGAACCCAGGCCCCGCCTCGGCAGTGAAAGCGCCAAGTCCTAACCACTGGACCGCCAGGGAATTCCCTATTATACTTTAATGTGAGATCTAATTAAAAGAGATAGAGTATTGCTTTAAAGGTGTGGATTGCCATAAGCTTTTGGTGACGACTGAAAACAGCCTCCAAAGTGCCTTCTTCAAGATGGCTTTGTAGCACATCTATATGGCCTGAGTCATTTCCATATTAGGGATTCCAGTAACAAATTGGTTTTGGTGGCTCACCCTTCCCAATCAATTTAGCTTAGGTGTACAGTTTTAAACTTGATCTTTTCTATTCAAACCTTTCTTCCATACAGAATAGTTCATGAAGTGTTGGGAAGTCTTCTTTGGGGCCTGCTGTGCCATGCTGAGCCATGCAATTCACAAAAATGCCACACTTTTCCGTGCAATTCAGTATGAGTGGAAGGGTTGCCTTTTTATATGACGTTGTGGCTGTGTTGTTTATTCTCCACTTCCCTGTGCTGTTTCTTCTCCACTTAACATTTTTAGCAGTTATAAATTTTCTGAGAACTACTTCTGCAAAAGGTTACAGGTAAATATTGCCACCACAGGTGTGGCCCCGACTGACCTTCCTATCCCTCCCCCAGCACATAGAAAGCCTTCAACACACAGCTACTGAACAAGCGAATGAAAGAATGTTATTTCTCACACCAAAACTGGAAACAATACAAACAATATCAGGAAAAGGTAAAATAAATTATGGTCTATCCACAATATAGATTGGGTCATAATATATAGCCACTATAAGTTATGATTTCGAGTACTATCCCCTCCCAATTTCATGAAAACAGATACAGCAAGTGAAGAAGAGACCTATATATATAATATGGTCACAGTCTTGTAAAACAAGTTAAAATAAAATTAAGAGATCAAAATTAACAGTTATGACTTGGCAATAGTATTGTGGGTGATTTTATTTTTTACTTTATGCTTTTCTCTATATACATTATAAATAAATAGTATATATATTTGAAAAACACACTCAGCTCCAGCATCGGATCCTCTGGTGTTTTCTCTGATGCTCCTCCATAAACAGTTAAGCATTTCATTTTCATCACCTCAGAAAACAACCCTGTACCTATCAGCTCTAACCTCCAATCCCTCTATTTCCCCTGCCCCCAGCCATAAGCAAACCCTAGTATTTTATGTCTCTATAAATTTGCCTATTCTGGACATTTCATATAAACAGGATCATATAATATGTGGTGTCCACAGTCTTTTTAAACATCACTATGGTTGGCACTCATCAGATGGACTGACAAATTGTCACTACTCTGGTGGAGTTACTGTTGGAAACTCCTGAGGGTAGAGACTGGATAAGTTTAAAAAAAAAAAAAAAACTTTTTTTTTTTTTGAGCAGTTTTAGGTTCACAGCAAATTTAAGAGGAAGGTATGGAGATTTCCCATAAACTCCCTGTGGACTGGGTGATTTTCATCTTCATGGCCAGTGGCCTGTGTTCAGCAGTGTCCAATGAGTGCCCATTGAATGAGTGGTCCCCAATTTATAATGAGACAAGCCTCTAAGGGTTTTATGACTTGCCCAAGATTATCAGGACGGTAGGTGAACGGGCCATTCAAGTCTCCTTTCTGATGTTTATATGCTTGTGTAACCAAGCAGGACACTATGGGGCATTCCCAGGACAGGCCCCCCTGCCCCCCCAATGTCCTCCACCTGCCTCTTGCTTGTAGAAAAATTTTAACCTCCTAAACCTTCCTCAAGTTCCAAAGAATAAACTTAATCAGAGAAGTGAGAAAGTGCAGAAACAAAGCAAAACAGTCAAGCAAGACAAAATCATAATAGTTTAGTCATTAGACAAATTCAAGGACCCTTAGTCCCTCCTCAAGGGCTATAGATAATATTCTGAACCATATCCTTTGAGCTGTTCTGTAGATACTGAACCCCCCACTAGGGATGTTCATGGGCTGATCACGCATTCAAAACCCTCTTCCTCACCCTGTCTTTAAAAACCTTTCCCTGAAAACCACTGGGGAATTTAGGTCTTCTGAGCATTAGCTGCCAATGCTCCTTGTATGGCACCTGCAGTAAACCCTGCACTTTCCTTCACCACAACCTGGTGTCAGTAGATTGGCTTTACTGCACCCTGGCGAGTGGACCCAAGTTTAGTTTGATAACACTTGTACAAGACACAACTTCTGTGATTTTGTTTCCTCTTGTGTAAAAAGGTGGTAATGAAACCGTGCACCTCAGACTGGGACTTGAACCCCTGTGCCAGGACTTGAACCCGGCCAAAACCCAGGCTGGAACTTGAACCCACACGGCCCGGACTCGAACCCAGCCAAACCCCACAGTCTTCCAACTGAGATCACACACCTGGTTTCAGGACGTAATGAAGCTCAGGTTCTTGATGTCTCATCCCACAAAGAATTCAGTGAGAGACAAAGTGATAGGTAAGAAGTGGATTTATTTAGAGAGAAACACACCCCATACACAGAGTGTGGGCCATTCCGGAAGGTGAGAAAGGCACCAGGGTATGGGGTTGTCAGTTTTTATAGGGGTGGGTAATTTCATAGGCTAATGAGTGGGAGGAGTATTCCAGCTATTTTAAGAAGGGGCGGGGACTTCCAGGAAGTGGGCCACCGCCCACTTTTTGATCCTTCTGGTCGGTCTTGTAACTGTCATGGCGCCTGTGGGTGTGTCATTTAGCTTGCTGATGTGTTACAGTGAGCCCATACTGAGGCTCAAGATGTAGTGGAAGTTGATTTGTCTGCCATCTTGGACCCATTTGGTTCTAATCAGTTTACGTCATGTCCTTGGGCTATGTCATTCTTTCAAAGGTTTTGCCCTGCCCCTTCCCTCCTGTTTCAGTAATATCTACCTCACAGGTCTGTGAAATGTTAGCTATTGCTGTACCCTCATGTGTGAGATGTGGCAATCAGCCTTACAATGAAAAATATAGACAGTAGCATGCGATTAAGACATGATCAATGAAGGCAGGCAAACCAAACTGACCTCTCTGGACCCAGTTTCCTCGAGGCTGAAAATCAGGACAAAACACATTACTGTTTTTTAGGATTAAATTCAGTGTCTCTCCAGAACCTCCTACAGGGTTTACCTGATGGAAAGCCAGTGTTTATAATTTGTAGTTTTATTCCCACTTTACTTGGGAATTATAAACCTGATAAGATTATAAACAACGTATTTCGTTTTGAGGCAGCTAAGCTTCACAGAGGTTAAGTAACTTGCCTACGGCTACAAAGTCAGCTTTTGAACTCCAAGGCCCACACGGTCTTCACTGTTCGGCCTCCTCCAGCCTGATAAATCCAATCCCTGGTAGCTAAACCAATTGCCCTTCCAGGAAGCAAACTGCCACCCGAGGGCAGGATGTTATTGGCAGCCTAGGCGGAGGAAGAAGGTACTGTCTCAGGACAGGGCGGGAGCCCCATCCTCACGCCCCACCCTCCTCTGATATTTACCCCTCGCCAAATTTCGAGTCTGTGTTTGGAAGTGCCAGAAAGTGCCCGTCCCTGGCGTCCAGGCAACTCGAACAGCAGCCCCGCGCCCCACAGGCCCCCGCCTTCCCAACGTCACGGCCACTGAGCGCAGTGCCCCCTAGGGGCTCCTCTCCGCTGAGGAAGAATAGCCAGGACCTTCCTGCCACTGGCCCGTTACCGGCCGGGTCCGGTTCTCCCGCCTGGCGCCCGCCCCGCCACCCCCAGGAGGGACGTGAGCCGCTGCGTCTCTGAGCTCAGCCGCCGCATCTCCGCGTCGCGGGAAAACCCGCGGCCTCCCGCTTCCGCCGCCTCGCCGCGTTCCCGCTGCACCGCCCGCGCCTCGCCATGAGCGCGCGCCTGCCGCTCGTCCTGCGCCGGCTCGGCCGCCTGCAGCCCCCCGGCCCGCCGCGCCGCCTCCGAGAGCTTTGTCGCGCCAGCAGCGGCGGGGGCGGCGGATGTGGCGGCGGGGAGGGCCTGCTCGGGCAGCGGCGGCTGCGGGACACCCAGGCCGGGAGCAGCCGGGGCCCGGGCAGCCGGGCGCCCCCAGCGCGGGACTCCATCGTCCGGTGAGTGTACGGCGCTAGCCGCCGCCCAGGTCCCCGGCGGCCGGGGGAGACCCAGGAGGTGGGGCGGCCGGAGCTCTCGAGTCTCGGCCAGGCCCCGGCGGCCTCCGTGGGGGCTTCGCTGAGCACGGGGTCGCGAGTGTTTGGTGCCAACTTTTAGGGGTGACGGCAGCTGGTGGGGGCAGCGCGGGCACCGGGAGGGCGGGCTGGGCGCGCCGGAGGACGGAGACGCTCGGGGCTGGCCCAGGTCGGAGGGGCGGGGGGTCGGGAGGGCGTGGGCATCCGCGGCGGGTGCTGAGCAGCTCAGACCGCGCGCCTCGCTCCACGTGCACCTCCCGCCGCCTGCTCTGATGCAGCCGCGCCGGGCGCGGCCTGGGCAGGAAAGGGGCGGTGCGGCGAGGGCCGGAGCCCCGAGGGGGAGGGGCGCCCGCTCCCGCCCCGCCAGCCCGCCCGCCCGCCTGCTGGTCGGATCCGGGGTGGGGGCCAGGGCGCTGCGGGCCTGCGGGGCTGCGGCGGGTGCACCCCGAGCCCAGCGATCGGCGCCTGTCTGCGCAGGGGCTCCGCCTCCGGGAGGCTGGCTGCGGGCGGCGTACAGTGACTGCGGTGAGGTCTGCGCTCCCAAAACGCCGCAGCCTCCTGCGCGTGGGAGGGCTGCGGCCCGGCCCACCCAGTGACGCGCGGAGGGCGGCCGGAGAAGTCGGGGCCGTCTCTTTCCCAGCGTCGCTGCACCTTGGGCACGGAATGCCCAGCGCAGCCTTATTTCCAAAGTTATCTCCCGAGCCAGAGGCGAACTCTGCCTGGGAGCCCCGGGCCGGCCTTCCGCTGTCCCCACCGGAGACGTTCGCGGGTCCCCCTCCACCCTCGTACCCACCCGCCTTGATCCTCACACACACTCTAGCCGCTTCTCCTAGCCCTTCGGTGGGAGCGAGGGGAAGTAGAGCCTTGTCTGCCTCTTCCTGGAGAAGTGTGTTAGCTGGGGACCCAGAGGCTGTAGAGTGAAGCGCTCAGGACATGCCTGGGGGTCGCGGGAAAGCCCTTTCTTCCCTTCCCTAACTAGAATTCCTAGTTCCAGGATGCCATGTTACGGAGTGAGCTCTTCACGTCCATCCACTGGCATCATCCTCTTATGTTTTCCCTCTAGCCTTCATTCTGAAATCAATTTACCTTTTTACTCCCTCTGTTTCCAAGGCGCTTCATGATGTGGCCCATGACTCCAAGGACTCTTTAGTTTACCTTGTCTTCTCTCCGGACGTCGCGGTTAGGTCTCTTCCGGTCATTAGTTTGTTTTTTTTTTTTTTTTAATTTATTTATTTTTGGCTGTGTTGGGTCTTCGTTTCTGTGTGAGGGCTTTCTCTAGTTGCGGCAAGCGGGGGCCACTCTTCATCGCGGTGCGTGGGCCTCTCACTATCGTGGCCTCTCTTGTTGCGGAGCAGAGGCTTCAGACGCGCAGGCTCAGTAGTTGTGGCTCACGGGCCTAGTTGCTTCGCGGCATGTGGGATCTTCCCAGACCAGGGCTCGAAACCGCGTCCCCTGCATTAGCAGGCAGATTCTCAACCACTGCGCCACCAGGGAACCCCCCGGTCATTAGATTTTAAGCAGTGTACAGCTGAGCTCATCTTAAGGGGTTACCAAACCGAACTGGGGTACCCTCGCCAGATGTGCAGCAAACCCAGTCTACTGACACCGGGTTGTGACGTAGGCAAGTACAGTGTTTGTTGCAGCTTACCAAGCAGGGGAGTAGGGGACAAGCCTCAGATCCACTCCACTCCAACTTGGTCTTTGAGATAGAGGTTTTGGGGTTTTTTTGTTTGTTTGTTTGCCGAGCCACGGGGCACGTGGGATCTTCCCCGACCAGGGATCGAACCAGTGCCCTCTGTGTTGGGAGCGGGGAGTCAACCGCTGGACCACCAGGGAAGTCCGACATTTCTTAATTGTAGTTTTCGGCAGTCTGTATGTCTCTGGTTTATGCTTCTCTAGCCGGGTGGTCCTTGGCCAGAGGTCTGTTAGCTCATCTTGCCCTGGAGAAACAGCTTGAGTTTGTAGTTAATGAAGATATCTATGATAGCATTTTAGTATATTAACGATGTTACCAACAACAGCAATTTTAGTCATCTGACTCTGGTTGATTATTGCTCATTTAGCACAGGATTAAGGGGACAAGAAAAGGAATAAAGTTTTGGATAGAGAGATTAATCATAAACTGGATAAGAGGTTTTAGGGGGATTTGGTTTCAGGGTAAGGGTCCAAAGACAGTATAGGATGCAGAAATCACCTTCCAACTAGAAGTTGAGGAGGCAACTTTTCTCACCCAGGGCAGAAAAATCTCTGATGAGAAACACCTGTGCTACCTTTTAGACTTCTTGAGCCTGGTAACTCCTTGCTTGCTTTGCTTGGCACTGTAAGAATAATGGAAGAATAAGGAGTAACCCCAAAGAATGAAATGTTACACATGTAACAAGTTGTGGGGGAGTTAGCCAACTTTATGAGCTGAGTTGGTGACAGGTGTCAGCTTCTACAGTCGTGTGCCCTTCATTTTATTGAGGGGTAGGTGCTACAAGTGTTTCTGGGAAAATTGCTTTTGGAAGGAGTGTTTTTAGTGTTCAAGTGTAGCTCTGAGGCCCAGAAGAACGCTGTACAATTATAAGAACAAAGGTAGAGCCCTTGTAGTGCACCTGCTCTGCAGATGAGGAAACGGGTTCCTTAGTGGCTCAATGAATTGCCCGCGCTAGTCAACCAGAGGCCTGAGCACTGGTCCTCGGCTGTTTCCACTGAGTGCTTCGGGGCCACCTAGATTCCTTGTTGAAAACACACATTCCCAGGCCCCATGCAGACTTAGGGAGTTAGACTTTCTGGGCTGAGTCACAAAGCCTTTCTCTTTACCAAGCTTTCCAGGTGACCCTTATACACATTGCCAAGAACCACGTGGGACCCGCACTCCAGTGCCTTCCCACACTAGCCAGAAATGAGGACCCAGTATGGCCCAAATTCGCAGCCAAGAAAGGCAGAGAATCTGCATACAGCATGCGGTCCTCAGCCGCATGTTGTTGGACAGAAGATTCTTGCTCAGTTATAAGGTGATTTGTGAACTTTCACATGTAGTCTGGTTTATCAACACAACAATACAGTTGTTTCACTGGGAATCAAGTTGCTTTAGCCCAAGTGTTTAAAAACAAACCGAAACCTTCCTGGGTTGTAACAGCTGCACGCCCATTGACTCTCTCTGCTAGCCCAGCTGACTGTGGGAAGGCTGCTCCTGGTTGCGTTTTGAAGCCTTTAAACGTTTTCTGAGCACCCTTCTCTCCTCACCCACCTACCAGAGCAGTGCCTGCCAGCCACATTCGTCAGATTCTTCTCCAAAACTGGGAGGGGTTTCGCCCCTGGCCATTTTGCCTTGTCCCTTTGCTCAGGGCCATTTATTGCTGATGGGATCTGGCTGGAAGTTCCCCTTGCATTTTTCGAAAGCTGCTGTGCATGCAAGACCCTGGTGGAGACACGAGATGATACTTAAAGGTGGTCTTAAGCACTGAAGCATGGGTACTGCCTTGGCTAAGCCTTTTGTCTCTTATTATGAGAGGAAAAAGAGCCAACTTTCTTTTTTTAATTTTTTATTTAATATTTTTTAATTAAAAATTTTTATTGAAATATAGTCGATTTACAATGCTGTGTTCCAGGTATACAGCAAAGTGATTCAGTTATACATAAATGTCTATATGTATATAGATATATGTATAGATATATCTTTTTCAGGTTCTTTTCCATTATAGGCTGTTACAGGATACTGAATATATATAGTTCCCTGTGCTATACAGTAGGTCCTTGTTGTTTGTCTATTTTATATATAGTAATGTATATCTGTTAATCCCAGACTCCTAATTTATCCCTTCCCCCCCTTCCCCTTTGGTAAACCATAAGATTGTTTTCTATGTCTGTGGGTCTGTTTCTGTTTTGTAAATAAGTTCATTTGTAAGAGCCAACTTTTTTTTTTTTTAATACATTTATTTATTTATTTACTTATTTATGGCTGTGTTGGGTCTTTGTTGCTGCGCGTGGGCTTTCTCTAGTTGCAGCGAGTGGGGGCTACTCTTTGTTGCGGTGTGTGGGCTTCTCATTGCGGTGGCTTCTCTTGTTGCAGAGCACGGGCTCTAGGCACGCGGGCTCAGGAGTTGTGGCACACGGGCTTAGTTGCTCTGCGGCATGTGGGATCTTCCCGGGCCAGGGCTCGAACCTGTGTTTCCTGCATTGGCAGGTGGATTCTCAACCACTGCGCCACCAGTGAAGTCCATTGTCTCTCTTTTAGAGGAAAATACATTTATATGGCACATTTCACCTAATGAGCCATATTAAGGAGAAAAAAATAAAAAGAAAATTACTGTTAACATCTAGTTTGTTTACCTCTGCTTATTTTGAAAATTAGAGATTGTCACATTCTATGCCAGATTTTTTTTTTAATAAATTTATTTTATTTATTTATTTTTGGCTGCATTGGGTCTTCGTTGCTGCACACGGGCTTTCTCTAGTTGCAGCGAGCGGTGTCTACTCTTCGTTGTGGTACGCGGGCTTCCCATTGCAGTGTCTTCTCATGAAGCACAGGCTCTAGGCATGTGGGCTTCAGTAGTTGTGGCGCACGGCCTCAGTAGTTGTGGCTCGCAGGCTCTAGAGTGCAGGCTCAGTAGTTGTGGCGCACGGGCTTAGTTGCTCCGCGGCATATGGGATCTTCCCGGACCAGGGCTTGAACCTGTGTCCCCTGCATTGGCAGGCGGATTCTTAACCGCTGCGCCACCAGGGAAGCCCTACGCCAGGTATTTCATGATTGTTCTCCTCCCCCTCCCTCCACCTTTTCCACACTCGGAGGAGCCTGTCCTTGTGCTGTCTAATTAGTTTCATTTAGAGTAGCAGACCTTCTAAGAACATGTGTTGTATCCATCCTTTCTAGTCATTAACCTAGACCTGACTATGTTGTTTTTCTTTCTCAATGCAGAGAAGTCATTCAGAATTCGAAAGAAGTTCTGAGTTTACTGCAAGGAAAAAACCCTGCCTTTAAGCCGGTTCTTGCTATTATTCAGGTAAGCTGAGAATGTGGTTCTGTCCTGCTATTTTAGGATGTCTTTTTTAAAAGTATTTTTTTTTAAACGTTTCTTTAATTAATTAATTTATTTATATTTATTTTTGGCTGTGTTGGGTCTTCGTTTCTGTGCGAGGGCTTTCTCCAGTTGCGGCGAGCGGGGGCCACTCTTCATCGCGGTGCGCGGGCCTCTCTCTGTCACGGCCTCTCTTGTTGCGGAGCACAGGCTCCAGACGCGCAGGCTCAGTAGTTGTGGCTCACGGGCTTAGTTGTTCCGCGGCATGTGGGATCTTCCCAGACCAGGGCTCGAACCTGTGTCCCCTGCATTGGCAGGCAGATTCTTAACCACTGCGCCACCAGAGAAGCCCTTTAGGATGTCTTTTAATTTAGAAGACAATTGTACACAGGTCACCAGCTGCACTTCTTGTCACAGAAGTCCCACTCGGGCTTAGGGGAGGGAGGAGAAAGCTCAGGTGGAAATGTTGTCGTTTCCCCCGTTATCTGGTCATTTTGCTGCTTCAGGGTTACAGGTTAGGTACCACTCTGTTTGAGTCTGTCTCCTTTTGGTGCAGACAGCTTCCAGAGGTCAGGAGGTAGGCGCTCACGTAAGTTGCATTACACAGGATATATTGTGGTCCATTATAAATGCTGATCAGATGTGATTTGAGTGGGATGGGGAAAAACATTCCCCTTTGTTTCTGTGGAAGGCAAATGCTTGACAAGACATGGTATTTGGTGATCTTACTACTCAGTCTTTTAAAGCCTGCCATGAGTCTGAGGGGCCAAAAGCCATGGCATGGCAGAAGGACTTGGAGTTCCATGTCTATGTTCTGGCCACGGCCCCTTCATTGCCAGCTGCAGTTGGCACTGTTTGCCACCCTTATTGGCACACCCAGATGATGCAGGTGCAGGGAAGTGGTGCGCTGAGCCAAGCCTGTAAGGTCACACAGCCCAGCAGTTGAACTGCCTCTGTTGTTTTTGGTGCATGCTTAATGTATCAGAATAGCAGCCTCTAGTTTCATCAATGCTGTAATATCAAGACTGGAGAGCTATGCTCAAGTCACTTTGGGGTCTGCATTCTTTGGGGTCTGTTTCCACACCCCCTACAAAGATAAGCAAGTGAGACGAGTAGAAAGAAAAGCAAAACAAGAGCCTGGCCTCCTGGAATTCTGCTCATTGGTAGCTTTTCACCCAAGGGCAAGTCCTAAACACCTGTCTTAGGCGTCCTCACTTAGAAAGGAATGCTGCCTATGTGGCTGTATACGCCCTATGAGGAGTATTATTTTCAAAAGTGATATATCTTCAAGCCTGAGAAACTGACATATTAGTAAATACCAGCCCTTAGTCCCCTTTTATGAGCAATAAGATTCTTTTTCTGCATTTCCCTTGTCATCTTTGTAGTCAGGTAATGTATAATCACAAAATTAGTCTTTGTATTTTGTTTTGTACCTTTTCAAGATATTTTTATGTTGTTATATTCTCCTTCTTGCTCTCCTTCCCCAAGGCAGGTGATGACAACTTGATGCAGGAAGTAAACCAGAACTTGGCTGAGGAGGTAAGGATTGTTGGTTTTTTGAATGATTTTAAAAATTCATTTTAATTTTAGGATGATAGATTCATTTTCTCTCAGTGACAAAATCGCCCTGTGTTCTCTTTGCAGGCTGGTCTGAACATCACTCACATCTGCCTTCCTGCAGATAGCGGTGAAGATGAGGTAAGACAGCAGCACACTTAACCCTTATTTTGTGTTCCTCTTCAGTCCTAATAGACCTCTTAATGTCTCTTAGTTGTGGTCTGAACTGAGCCAGCCTTTTCTTAGGGCTGAACTTTTAGAGGGAAGAGTTCACTTTTTCCACTAGTGTAGATGCTGCTTGATCTATCTGCCCCTTACCATGTTTCTTTTTTTTTTTAATTGAAGTATAGTTGATTTATAACGTTGTATTAGTTTCTGGTGTATAGCAAAGTGACTCAGTTATACATATATATTTATATATTCTTTTCCATTATGGTTTATTACCATATTGAATATAGTTCCCTGTGCTATACAGGATGACCTCGTTGTTTATCTCCTTACCATGTGTTTCTGTTGACAATGTGACCTATGATGTGGGGACTTCGGTTGTGTTTCTTCAGCTGTAGCAACAGCGTCGTCTAGTGGAAATTATCAGCGTCTGGAGGACTAGTTGTGGTTTGCAGTGTCCTGACAGGTTGTTTGACCTTGCTTGGACCATTCTTTGGTTTCTCTGGGTCTCAGTTGCCCTGTCGATAAAATAAAGGAGAAGATCTTTTTCAGGCTAACCTTGTGTGAATCCCTCAGTGGTTTTGGGGCAGCTGATGAAAAACCACCGTAGGGTTCTTTCGCTGCTATTGTATGTGCTTCAGTTGTTTCCGCCAGCAGGGAGGACCAGTCCTCATAAGTGTCATCTCAAGCCTGGGAGAAGCAGTCACCCCTCTAAGTAGGGCCTGGGAAACTGGACCGTGGGCCATCCTGGTGTCTGCTCCTTCTGTGGCTAGGTTTTCTTCAGACTGGCTATGGCAGTGATGAAAACCTTAAGAAATCTGGACTAACACAGAAGTTTTTTGTATGTGAATAAAGTTTAGAAGTAGGCAGTCCCTGGCTGGTGTGGTGGCATCACCGAGTCGTTAGGAACTCCGGCTCCTTGGATCTTGCTGCGCTGTGGTCTTTGTTGTGCTGCCTCATCCAGGATGGCAGATTCAGCACTACAGATCACATCCACATTCCAGCCAGTGTCAAAGAGAAAATAAGTCCACACTCAGTGAGGAGAGACATAATCTGAAAGGATTATTGCAAGGTGGGGAAAGGGACTGCCCACTCTGCCCGTAAGGCTCGACACACCTTTGAGAGGTAAGCAAAAGGCTTCTCTTCTATAGGGAGGAAAGAACCCAGTGTGAGAAAAGTGGGATGAAAGGGTGGCTTGATGGGATAGCAGATTAGAGAATGTTTTACCCTGAGGCCAGCCTATTCTCCCCGGGAGGTGGGGTGGTGGTAGAGCTTGTGGACCAATCAGACCGAGGGTAGGTCAAAGTTTAGGAACCTGGGGGGAAGGAAAGAAGCTTACCCGAAGTTTGATGAACAGGCATTTTGTGCTGATGGATCAGTGGAGACAAGCAGTTCAAGTAAATCATTTATGAACAAAGAGTAGAACTTTGTGGGGCCTGTAGACTAGGGAGCACTGGATGGTCTTGTCAGAATCATATGGGGAAGGTGGTTCTTTGCAGTACACGAAGGATGGGGGCATTTCTTAACCATCCCTGTTTTCCAGGATCACAGGGCTTAGTTCAGCAAGTTCTTATCACCAGCAAGAAAAAGGAGGGGCTAAGACCAAAGTCAGGGTCCCAGTCTTTCTCCTGAAAGTCACAATTCTGCTTCCATTCCACTGGCCTGAGCCTAATTGCTTGGCCTTTTTGCAAGGGAGGCGAGAAATGTGGTCTTTATACCAAGTGGCCCTAGATCATTTCTTAGCACAGCTAAAAATTAAGAGTTCATTACTAAGAAAGAACAGAAATCGGATATTGGGCAAACAGTTTCTACCACACTTACCACTGTAAGATATTACAAATATTGACACGTGTCCTACCAGTACTAACAAAGTGCAGAGAAACTTGTTTTCCCTTTGCAGAAGGACACTCATTTTCTGCAGTAGAATTTGCATGTTCTTAGACTGTTTTGTCACTGGTATTGATAGCCCTCAACTTTTTTTCCCCCCTTGGCTTATTTAACTTTTTTCATTCAAAATTTTTTTTTTTCAGTTTGTCACAGTATTTCTTTTTTAATTCTTATTGGAGTATAGTTGCTTTACAATACCCTGTTAGTTTATACTGTACAGCAAAGTGAATCAGCTATATGTATACATATATCCCCTCTTTTTTGGATTTCCTTCGCCTTTAGGTTCCCCTTGGCTTATTTTTTTGACAAGGAGTCACTTATTCACTCTTTTTCTTTGAAATAAATGGGAATTTATATGATGGTGTTATTATGTTGGAAAAGAGTAAGGATATTAATTTATTAAGATTTTGTTGTCGTTGTTACTTCTAACTACCAAATTCTAGTTAGAGGTAACAATAGTACCCTCACTTCGTTCTGGCTGGGCTCTGTGTATAGATGCCACCCCCTCTGACCACCCCCTACCTGCCATCACTCCATATCAATTTCAGAGATTATACTATTATTATTGTTGTTATTTTTTTTGTAATTTTATTTTATTTATTTATTTATTTTTTTGGCTGCATTGGGTCTTTGTTGCCGTGCACGGGCTTTCTCTCTAGTTGCAGCAAGCGGGGGCTACGCTTTGTTGCGGTGCACGGGCTTCTCATTGCTGTGGCTTCTCTTGTTGTGGAGCACGGGCCCTAGGCAAGTGGGCTTCAGTAGTTGCAGCACGCGGGCTCAGTAGTTGTGTCTCACAGGCTCTAGAGCGCGGGCTCAGTAGTTGTGGCGCACGGGCTTAGTTGCTCCGAGGCATGTGGGACCTTCCCGGACCAGGGATTGAACCTGTGTCCCCTGCATTGGTAGGTGGATTCTTAACCACTGCGCCACCAGGGAAGTCCCTGTTGTTGTTGTTATTGGTCTTGTCTTCTGTACTAGAATATAAGCTCCATGAGGGCAGATATTTTTTTACAACTGTATTTCCTTTACTCAGAACTGGTACAAGGTAGATATTCAAAACATTCAACATTTGTTGAATGAATGACAGAATGATGAATATTAAATGAAACAAAATTTTCTTTCTGAGTTTTCTGAATATATCAAATAGCTTTTTCTTCTCTTACCAGGTAGAAATACCATCATGATTTTTGCTAGATAGTAAAACAGAAATGGTAAACCAACACTTCTCATAGTGAGATCCATATCTACGAGCTAGAATCTCTCTTAATTATGAACAAGTAACATTGCTAAGTGAAATCCTGGCATAAAATAGAGGTAAACAGAGAGGCCAGAGCATTGCTTATTTAAAGACATACCTGGCCATTCAGTAGCGATTATATTAGCTTCCCAAACTACTTTGGTCTTTTTCATAAATAGCAAATTATTTTAGTGTTTCCTGTAAAATGGAGCTGTCTGTGCTTAGAGGTTTTCCATCATAAGCCTTTGGAAATGCTTTCTACATGCCATTCTGGTCCAGAGAACAGGAGGGCCTGAGTGTCATGATTAGTAAGCTTTGGTTAAGCACAGTGTGCTTGAAACACAGGCTGCTCTGGGCCAGGTTGGAATGCTCGAGGTTCCTGAGTCCTGGCCTCCCTGAAAGTTGGCATTACATTGGGCTCAAATCTGATTGTGGACAGGGAATTGTCTTTTGCCAATCTCAACTTTATTCACTGTTGAGCTTTGGTTTTGTTTTGTTCTGTTCTGGCAGAGAATAGAGCGATAAGAAAGACTTGAAGTCACTAAAAAATTCAGCCAAGCTTTTTTTTTTTTTTTTTAAACTTTATTTATTTATTTATTTATGGCTGTGTTGGGTCTTCGTTTCTGTGCGAGGACTTTCTCTAGTTGCGGCAAGTGGGGGCCACTCTTCATCGCGGTGCGCGGGCCTCTCACTGTCGCGGCCTCTCCTGTTGCGGAGCACAGGCTCCAGACGCGCAGGCTCAGTAGTTGTGCCTCATGGACCTAGTTGCTCTGCGGCATGTGGGATCTTCCCAGACCAGGGCTCGAACCCGTGTCCCCTGCATTGGCAGGCAGATTCTCAACCACTGCGCCACCAGGGAAGCCCCAGCCAAGCTTTTATAAACGTGGTTGGAAGGAACATAGACTTCTTCATTCTGCTTTACACCAGGTCTTCAACAAGGAGAAAAAAGAAACTAAAACAGATGCATTTTTATGAATCTATTTTTTACATAAAGCATCTTTTCTTGGGTCTTATTTTTGCAAAACTGACTTTAGTTTTCACTTTAGATTATAGATGAGATCCTGAAGATTAATGAAGACACCAGAGTACATGGCCTTGCCCTTCAGATCTCCGAGACCTCATTTAGCGACAAAATCCTCAATGCCTTGAAACCAGAAAAAGATGTGGATGGGTGAGAACATATAAAAGAAAACAATCGACTCATTGCTAAACTCGTTTTTCTACTGTGAATTTTTTAAAATTCTGCTCTTTCAAATATGTCAGTAATTGAGCCATGAATGAAATCATTTTAAATATTTCAGGAGTTGGAGGGCTTGTAAAATTATGCTTAAGAAAGTACGTATTTGAGAAAATACACTTGCCCTTTTGTAGTGCTTGGCTGCCATTTTGGCCAAATCATAGTCATTTGAGAAGTTCCTGTCTGACCTACAGAGTCCTTAGCCAGCTCTCCTCTTCTAATAGCTTTTCCTTTTCCTTGATAAACCAGAGAAAAAACCCAGGGACCTGCTTCACCACAGTAGCACATTCTGCCTTAGTCCCAGGCCAGCAGAGAAAAACAAAGCAAGCACTTACATTCATAACGTGAGGTTTTATTTGAAAGTTGAGGGAAAAACTATGAATATCAGGTGCTCTGATATTGGTCTTGCCTCATGTCATGACGTAAGCTTCATGGGACAAGGAACACTGACCATCCCTATGGGAGTTCATGATGTTTCCTGGAAGTTAAAAGCCTCATCTTCCTACATGGAAATGAGAAATTTTTGTATCGTGACCAAAAAGAACATGATATATTTAGCATTCCAGCGTCGTAAGCAAATTTATAACGTTAGTCTTGTAGGGACTGGATTGAGTGACCACCACCTCACTGACATACCTAGGTTCCCTCATTATCCTAGCCTTCTGTTGTGACTTAGGGCAGACTCAAACGTGGGTAGAAAATTGTCATGAAAATCTCCGATCCTATAGCAGACAAACCATGAAGGGGGAAGAGGCTGTAGTCAGAAAACATCCAGAATCCCAGGGTATCAAGGTGTAGTTTCCAGTCTTTTATAAAAAGAGAGAATTATGAAAACTTTTCCAAGTATCTCCATTTTGTTACTAACCTGTATTGAGACCATCAATTTAAGCTAACTAGTTAGGGACTATTTTGTCCTGGGTTTGACCGAGGAACAACACAGAAGGCATTGAAAGGATATGGTCCCTCATTTTTTTCCTTGATTTCCTTAAGGAGATAAGTACCGATGTCAAGTGGGGATCAGTCTTGCTAGGTCACCCCTGATTTCTGGGATTGGTTCTGGGCTTTGATGTTGATGGAGATGTAGATTTCCTCAGGATAAAGTGGCTGCAGGACCTTGGCATTGCGCATGTCCAGGGCCACCATTCCATGTAGTCCATTGAACGGAGCTCCGTAGCGCTGTGCAGTGAAGCCCCACGTGGCCTCCAGCTGCGGTCCTGCTGTCCAGGCAGAACCAGAACGCCCAACGTCGTCCTGACTCATAGGGACCACATTGGAGTTGCCTGAGGGGCTGCTCTAGAAGCTAATGACCTCTATTCCTGCCCACTCTTTCATTTCTATTTAATAATTTAATATATCCTACCTATCTGTCGATGAAAATTCAATTAACTATCAAGTTAAGAAGGAAAAAAGGGAATTTTATTCAAGCCAAACCGAGGATTATAACCCAGGAAACAGATTCTCAGGAAGCTCTGAGAACTGTTCCTCCTGTTAGAAGTCGAAGGCACAGTCATATACATTTTTGAGACAAAGGATTGCACATCAAAATGACGTACTGATGTTTTACATAAAGTTCACCAAGGATATATAGTCCAGGTAAGCATGTACAAAGTGAGCAGCAAGTCACCATGACCCCCTACAGAGCTGGGAAAGAACACTGTTCTTTTAAGAAGTTACATCGCTAGTGTCAGAAGAAAAAAATAAGCAGGCATTCTCATCTTTGAGGAGCTCTGGTTAATGTTTAACCCAGATACACACTGCACATGAGGGAGGGAAGAGGCCCAAACAAACACACAGAGAGAATTTTATATGTAATTTTTTCTTGTCCTGCCTTAAAAGATAAATTTTATTTCATCATATCAAATATTGACTTGGATGTTATTTGGGATTAATACATGTGAATTACAGATGAGTGAGTTTTGGCCAAGCTTGACTTACTTGTTCTCTTATTTTTGGATTCAGAGTAACGGATGTAAACCTGGGGAAGTTGGTACGTGGGGATGCCCATGAGTGTTTTGTTTCACCTGTGGCCAGAGCTGTAATTGAACTTCTTGAAAAGTCAGGTATGATGCTCCTTCAGAAATGTTGCTATTTTCTATTTTTTGTTATTTATGTGAGTTTTTAGTAAGGATTTGTTTCAGGAAGATACTTATTGAAACACAGAAGCGATATTCAGTGTCAGCTTTATTTTTCTCATCTTTTAGGAGATATGAATGACTGGCAAATTTTTCTAATAAGATTAACTGTATTATAATTTTAAAGAGAAATTGGTAAAGATGAATGATAAACCTGTGTTTTCTCTGTTTCTCTTATGAAACCCTCAAAGTAACCACAATGAAAAATGTTTCAAGTTTCAACTTCTCAAATCTGTCAATATGTAAACCTAGATAAGTTTTATATTTAAAACTTAAATGAAGAAGCTGTCAGATATAGTTTAGGGTATAGAAACCTAGATTAGGATCTATCAGTGAGCAGTATCTCCTTCAGTAATCAGTATTCAATTTTTTCTGTACACCAGCTTGAGTGAAAAGGAGACAGTGCCCCTCCCCTACACCCAAACATGAAATGATTGAACAGAAATTCCAAAATATATACCAAAGTTCTATCAGAAGATTAACTTTCAAGATATACCTTTAGGACATTAGCCATTAAGCTCAAATCTCTGAGATAATCCATATAGACGGTGTTTTTCCATCATATGGATAATTAGGATGATGATTCTAGGTCACTCTACCATAAAGTTTGCAAAGAAGGACTAAGTTACGGCTTATAGTCAGTGTAGGTTTGGCGCTCAGAGGGCCAAGTTTTAACAGGCTATTTTGTTGCAGCCAATTAAGCCAACCCTGCTCTTTCCCCCGTGGAAGCCCCGTGTGCAATGGCTGCAAACAGCAGCCTCCTTGGTAGTGCGCGCAGCCTCTTGCCTGTATGGGTTGCCCTAAGGGACTTCGAGACAGCCCTTTCCAGTGGACATTCATGTCTGCCATGCTGTCCCCAGTCTGGGCTACAGACAGGTATGCGCGGTGCCTTTGGAAAGCCCCAGGGCACAGTGGCCTGGGTCCACGTTGGCCAAATCGTAATGTCCATCCGCACCAAGCTGCAGAACAAGGAGCATGTGATCGAGGCCCTGCACAGGCCAAGTTCAAGTTCCCTGGCCGCCAGAAGATTCACATCTCCAAGAAGTGGGGATTTACAAAGTTTAATGCGGATGAATATGAAAACATGGTGGTAGAAAAGTGGCTCATCCCAGATAGCTGTGGGATCAAATACATCCCTAATCGTGGCCCCCTGGACAAACGGCAAGCCCTTCACTCATGAGAACATTGGCGCTGTCCCCTCCTTACTCAGGCCCACCAGTAAATACTGCTTTCCTGTCCAAAAATTAAATTAAATTAAAATAAAAGCTATTTTTCCTTACATTAGAGCTGTATGGGAGGAAGACTTTGAAGTTTTGATTATAATACTGAATTTCCATTTGGTGGGTAGGTGTCAACTTAGATGGAAAGAAGGTCTTGGTAATAGGAGCCCATGGGTCTTTGGAAGCCACCCTGCAATGCCTGTTCCAGAGAAGAGGGTCCATGACAATGAGCTCCCAGTGGAAAACACCTCAGCTTCAAAGCAAGGTAAGCATCTTCCATGTTGGAAACATATCCTTCAATGCCTGTATTAGAAAAGGAGGACTGAAATGCATAGGCTGATCGTTTAACATGAAAAGTTAGAGAAAAAACAGCACAAAATCTCAAAGGATGAAAACAAAAGAGCAGAGATTACTGAAATAGAAAACAAATATGTAATATGAGAGATTATCAGCAAAGCCAAAAGGTGGTTCTTGGAAAAGTCTAGTAAAATAGACACACCACTAGCCAAAATAATTAAGACAAAAAGAGAGAACACCAGCAATGTTAGGAACGAACAAGGGGACATAACCACAGAAGCAAAAACTATTTTTTAAAAAGGAGAATATGAACAACTTTATGCTGATAAATTTGAAAAATTGTATGGAATGAAAACTTTCCTAGAAACTGTAACTTACAAAATGGATTCAAGTAAAATTGAGTAGTCTTATATACATTGAAGACATTGAATCAGTCTACCCTGCAAACAAGCAAACAAAAAAGGCACTAGGTCATTTTATAAATGAGTTACCACAGTAAAGAACATTTTCTCTGGAGAATAGAAAAAGAACATTTCCTAACTCATTGTATGAGTGCCCAGTGCAGAAAATGACAAGATGCTAAAGGATAATTACAGGCCAATTTCATCTATGAACATAGATGAAATAATCGTTAGCAAAATAGAAAACCAAATCCAGTATCCCGTTGGGACTATCATAGGATTGCAGGGGGGTCTAACATTAAAATCTGTTAAAATGTATTAATGTAATTCACCACATTATCAGATTAAAAGCTATACTGTCACCATAGTAGATGCAGAAAAATCACTAGATAAAATCAAATGTTCATTATGATTTTTTCCTGAAAAAAACATTAGACTAGGAATTTAAGGAAATTCCTTAACAAGATAAAACATCTGTAAAAACTTACAGTGAAAAATCTCATTTAACAGTGTAATATTAGAAACATTTTCTTAAATTAGCAAAGACAAGGGTGCCTGTTATTAGTACTCCTAACCAGCATTGTGTGGGAATTCCTAGACAATGCAGTAATATGAAGAAAGAAAGGAAGAAAATTCATAGTGATCGGAAAGGAAGACACCAAACTGTCATCAATCCTGGGTAATATGATTACATAAAAAGTCCAAAAGAACCTATTAAAATATCAGAATTAGTAAGAGTTCATCTGGGTTCTTGGCTATAAGATCAACATGCAAAAATCAATTGCATTTCTAAACACTACTCCCCACAGTTAGAAAATTAAATTTTAAACAAATACAATTTATGATAACAATGAGAATATAAGGTATCTAGGAATATATTTAACAAAAGTTATTTCTGACCTTTAGAAAGAAATTATATAATTTTGATGAATGTCATTAAGAAGACCCAATTAAAAGCAGAGATACCATATTCACGGATAAGAAGACTCGTCTTAAAGATACTAATTCTCCCCAAATCGATCTATAAATTTGAATCAGAATCCTGACATAATATTATTGTGTAGACGTTGACAAGCTGATTCCATTTACATGGAAGCACAAGGACAAAAACAAGACAATTTTGAAGAAAACTAGAGCTGTAAATATCAACAAGAAAGAATTTTTAAAAACAGCATTCATTGGAAAAAAGCAAGTTGCAGAAGGCTGTATTTCATCTAACACCATTTATATAGGGTTTTTTGTTTGTTTTTGTTTTTTTTTTAAAGCAGATTCCCAGTTACCCTCTTTTTTTTAATTTATTTTATTTTTGGCTGTGTTGGGTCTTCGTTGCTGTGCGCGGGCTTTTTTTTTTTTATGTGCACTTTATTATTATTATTATTTTATTTTGACATCTTTATTGGAGTATAATTGCTTTACAGGTGTGTGTTAGTTTCTGCTTTATAACAAAGTGAATCAGTTGTACATATACATATGTTCCCATATATCTTCCCTCTTGCGTCTGCCTCCCTCCCACCCTCCCTATCCCACCCATCTAGGTGGTCACAGACCACCGAGCTGATCTCCCTGTGCTATGTGGCTGCTTCCCACTAGCTATCTATTTTACATTTGGTAGTGTATATATGTCCATGCCACTCTCTCACTTTGTCACAGCTTACCCTTCCCCCTCCCCATATCCTCAAGTCCATTCTCTAGTAGGTCTGTGTCTTTATTCCCGTCTTACCCCTAGGTTCTTCATGACCTTTTTTTTTTCCCTTAGATTCCATATATATGTGTTAGCATACGGTATTTGTTTTTCTCTTTCTGACTTACTTCACTCTGTATGACAGACTCAAGGTCCATCCACCTCACTACAGATAACTCAATTTCGTTTCTTTTTATGGCTGAGTAATATTCCATTGTATATATGTGCCACATCTTCTTTATCCATTCATCTGTTGATGGACACTTAGGTTGCTTCCATGTCCTGGCTATTGTAAATAGAGCTGCAATGAACATTTTGGTACATGACTCTTTTTGAATTATGGTTTTCTCAGGGTATATGCCCAGTAGTGGGATTGCTGGGTCGTATGGTAGTTCTATCTGTAGTTTTTTAAGGAACCTCCAAACTGTTCTCCATAGTGGCTGTATCAATTTACATTCCCACCAACAGTGCAAGAGGGTTCCCTTTTCTCCACACCCTCTCCAGCATTTATTGTTTCTAGATTTTTTGATGATGGCCATTTTGACCAGTGTGAGATGATATCTCATTGTAGTTTTGATTTGCATTTCTCTAATGATTAATGATGTTGAGCATTCTTTCATATGTTTGTTGGCAATCTGTATATCTTCTTTGGAGAAATGTCTATTTAGGTCTTCTGCCCATTTTTGGATTGGGTTGTTTGTTTTTTTGTTATTGAGCTGCATGAGCTGCTTGTAAATTTTGGAGATTAATCCTTTGTCAGTTGCTTCCTTTGCAAATATTTTCTCCCATTCTGAGGGCTGTCTTTTGGTCTTGTTTATGGTTTCCTTTGCTGTGCAAAAGCTTTTTTTTTTTTAAGTTGCGGTGAGCGGGGGCTACTCTTCACTGCCGTGTGCGGGCATCTCATTGCGGTGGCCTCTCGTCGCGGAGCACTGGCTCTAGGCGTGCGGGCTCTAGAGCGCAGGCTCAGTAGCTGTGGCTCACAGGCCTAGCTGCTCTGCAGCATGTGGGATCTTCCTGAACCAGGGCTCGAACCTGTGTCCCCTGCATTGGCAGGCGGATTCCTAACCACTGCGCCACCAGGGAAGCCCTATGTAGGGTTTTAAATCAATACCGCGTATATATTTTTAGGGCTGCATACATATAAAGTAAAAGTATAAAGAAAGGAGTGGAAACTGGGAACCAGATCAGGAAAACCATGACAGGACAAAGATGCGCAGGTAGGTAAGAGGAGACTAAGGGACCTTCCCTTGTGTTGGTCATGCCTTTCCTTAAACTAGGCAATGGGCAGGATGTCCAGGTGTGTTATGTTATTCTTTTACATTTTCGTGTCTGAAATAGTTAATAAAGTTTTTAATTTCAAAAACTGACAATGAATTTCACAAATTTCAAGCAAAGTGAAGTTAAATTAAAAGTGCATTAAGTACAATAAATTACTAAAATCTAAAAATACATGTTCTTCACTTCGCAGCGTGAAGATGGAAACAAACAAGTTGTAGTCCTGTCCAGGGGAGACGGGCCTCTCGACTGAGATTTGTAATTTTTCAGTGGCAGGTGGATCTGATGTACATAATTCCTTCTTGTTTTAAAATAGCCCAGCAACATGGTCTTGCAATTAAACTCAAACCTATGTGCTTTTCTAGTGGTCACCACGTGGTGGCAGCCTATTCAAGAAAATTCAAGGACAATGTTTCATACTTTAGAGGCCAGGATTTTAGGTTGGGAAGCTTAGTAGAAGAGGACAGTAAACTTGCCCTGAACTGAACAGCTGTGACGAAAAAGAGAAAAATGCCTTCATTGGCAATTCATTGTTTTCGCAGCTGTCACAGATACTTTTGCTAGTTGTATCTGTATTTTTGAACAACAAAGACATCTTTCAAAGTGCTTTTTTTTATTATGGAAATAAATCACCTTGACTCTTTTGGATAAAGCTCACCCTAACTTTGAGAAGATGATTGCGAGGCTTTATTCTCTAGAGAATCTAGAAATTGAATAACATTCTGGTTCCCGCATGTCTAAGAAGGCTCTTTTCAATAGCTGACATTGCACACACATTTTGTTTTCTTAAGTCCTTGGCATTTAACAGTGGCACCACTGTGAATCTTATAGGCCGTCAACTTCCACTCTTTTTATTGCTTCAACTTTATAGCCAAAAATAGGGAAAGATTCAGGGCTCCCTATACTTGGCTTTAAAGTTCATTTGGTCTCTGGTGTTTGGCCCCCTCTACCTGGCTTAATTACTTACAACAGGCTCCCCTCACACCACAGGATAAAGGCTGTATCTTTCCATTTTTTGGTGCTAGCAGCCAACTTCACTAGTCACCTACCTCCCGCTGATATGCCTCCGTGCTTCTGCCTGACATTTGACTTTTCACTATTCCTGTATTTTATTTCTAAAACACAGGCCCATTGCTGGGCCTGGTTTCAGAGGGTCAGTGCACCCTCTGCAGACCACAGTGATGGCAGTTAACGTGGTGCAAAGAACACCAAGACACACGTTAGTGTCCTGGGACACCTCAAAGGGACAGGCTGTGTCCACCCTTGGAAAACCTTCACTGTGAGAATCCTTGAAAGTATACATTTAACAACAGATTCGGATTTTTGTTTTCTGATTCCATCAACAATGCATTTTAAGATTATAGTGCATTATAAGTGCATCTTAACAGTGCATTTTAAGATTATGGCCCATTTAGCTTCTCATTATCAACAATGCTAAGTATCAGGGAGAGAAAAGAGCAAGCAAAGGATTATAGCTATTAGGTCACAGGACGTTATCTTTGAAAAGCATTTCTTACCTGCTTATTTGTACCTGACATGGGACAAGACCCCCTGTTGGCCATCTGGTGGCAGATTTCCAAAACCAGGGGGGTGAGGGTTTGGGCATCAGGGGGTGACTGTAACACTGGAGTCCTGTCCACCACCTCCTAACTACATGTAGCCTTTCAAGTTTGGGATGACCTTGAAGCAGTCGCAGCCTGCTGCAACCAGTAGGAACTGTCTTTGAAGGTCTGGAGTCAGAGACAACATTTGTGTTCTCGGGAAGCAATAAAACATAGGCATTGGTGGAGACAGCTCTGGATTCAAGCCTTATCTGTTGTTTAACCTCTCTGAGCCTGTCTCCTTATGTGGAGAATGGGGATCATAATACTCCCTGCCTCATGGGGCTGCTGTGAGAATTCAGTGATCACATAAGTTTGCTTAGCACAGGATCCCTGGTAATAGCTTGGCTGTTATTGATGGTGAGTCAGGAAGGACACTGGCAAGTTTCACCATACGGATGTGCAATTGATCCTCAGTGTGGAAATGGAAAGGCCAGTGGGTCATCACATTGTAAGGAGGTACTAAAAACTCAGGACCCAGGGTTCCTCATTGGAGGAAAAGTAAGAGACAGTGTCCCTGAGAGAGTGGGTGCCCAGCTTTGGCCAGTCCGGGCTCTCCCTCTGGTCCTCACCTCCAGGGCTGTGGACCTCTTCCTTCCCTGATGCCTGTGTTACCCAGAAGCCGCTCCACTTCAGATCATGTCTCCTGGGGATTCCTGGTTTACCAATCACTCCTTCCAGGAATAGTAGTCCTTCCTACGATTTTGAGGAGTAGTTCCGTTGAGTTAGTCAAATAGAAATGGATCCCTTCTCTAACAGCCTGCCTAGATCTAAAGATAGTCTTTGGATACTGATTACGCATAAAATCTCATGGAGTCTGAACATGAGAATTGAGATTTGCCTTTTTAGAGAAGTACAGAAAAGAGAGTTGACTTCTGTATCTGGTAGCTTGATAGTGTATGCCCCTCTGAGTGTATGACTGAAAATTAAGAATAGGTTTCCTGCTTTGTTCTGCAGCATCAAAACAAAGGTGCACGCTGCTTTGAGATGCATTCTGCATTTACGTGGGAGAGGGGAAGAGTGTCTGGGCACTGATCCAGATTAGCTGCACAGCCTGGAGCATCAGCTGTTGGTACCCCAAAGCACTGGGTGCGATGTTTCTGGGTCCAGATAAGGAATCGCCCTCCTTCCTCCGCCCAAACGAAGGCCCCTCACTCAGCTCCCCAGGCCCCTGGAGTGGAATGACACCCTTATGTAGGATGGGACAGCCATCCACCCTGTGCGAATTGGCCTAAATTTGGAGATGTCCTCTTCCTCACCCCAAGGAGTTCACTCTGATACCAAAAGCAAATGTTCTGCGTTTAGTATTTATGAGGCGGAGTGGTACCCCTCTCCAGGGAAGAGAGGCTGGCAGGCACCCCGGGGCTGTGCTCACGCGCCCTCACTTGCTCCACTGGCTGGAAAGCCTCTTCTGAATCTGCGGTCGGGCGCAGCTGGAAGATGATGGCAAAACGGCCTCCAGCTGCAACGAATCAGGTCAATCCCAGCTGCGTGTATAAGAAATAACCCCGGAATAAGAGAACCGTTGTATTTTGTTTGTCTCAGGGGATCTTGTTTCTCCTGAGCACAGAGATCGTCAAAACTAGCACTAACAGAAGAAGGAAAAAATACAGGTCTTTCACACTTGAAGGGTCAAGGTAGGCTGTTTTCTTGAGCAAAGCTAAATTATCACAAAGTCATTTCTGCTTTAAATTCGGTACACAGCATGGCTTACAAAAGGCCTTAAAAAGGGAATTGGAAGATTCTAAATATATGTGTATTATACATATGAGATCTTGAAAAAGTAATCTATTTTCCAGAGATTGTGGGGAAAACCCTAGCTTTTGTTTTTTGGCCGAGCCACGTGGCTTACAGGATCTTAGTTCCCTGACCAGGGATCGAACCTGGGCCAACGGCAGTGAAAGCACCAAGTCCTAACCACTGGACCGCCAGGGAAATCCTGGAAAACCCTAGCTTTTAAACTGGAATAGATTGGCAAGTTACACGAGTTTTTTTTTTCTTTTTTATATTTATAATTTTTAATGCATTTGTCTTTTAAATCGGGTAGGAAATTATAAGTGTAGTTTCAAACCAAAAATACAAGAATACTGGCTTTTCTGGAGATCTTCATTTCTTCACACAGCTTGGAGTTACTGACTAGTGTCTTTTCACTTCTTGTAGAGCAGGTCTAATGGTAACGAACTCCCTCCACTTTGTTTAATATGCAAATGTATTCATTTCTCCCTTTTTTTTTTTGAAGTACAGTTTTGCTGGATATAGAATTCTCAGTTGACAGATCTTTTTTTCTTCAGGCACTTTAAATATGTCATCCCACTGCCTTCTGGCCTCCAAGATTTCTGATGAGCATGATAATTCTTTTTCACCAGAGAGGCTACACTTAAACCAGTAACATATGGTAACAGCAGTAAGGACAGCTAAGAATCATTGAGTTAGTGGCTACTATGAACCAGGACTGTCCCTCACTTGTGTTATCTCGTTGATTCTGCAGCCATCCTATTCGGCAGGACTCTCACTCTTCCCATATCATAGATGAGGAAACTGAGGCTCGGAGAGGTAAAGAGACTATGCAAATGTACATAATTTAAAAATGATAGAGGTGGCAGTACAGCCAGTATTTTTAGCCACTATCCCATGTCAGCTCGTATTCCAGATAATCACAAAACCCAATCTTTAAAAGTACCTTTAAAGTCTAATCTTTAAAACCCAAAAGTATCTGACAGCTCGCATGGGGAACATCAGCGGGACCAAGGCCCAAGACATTAGACTTGGGTTGAGTTCACCATTGTTTCATTCCCACAGTTAATAGTCCCACAGATATCTTCCTAAGATAAGGAAGCCAGTTGCTTCCTGAGCCCTGGGCTTCTCACCACCCCTCCAGGGGCACCCTTCAGAAGGGATGTGTCCACCCTCTCGAGAGGGCAGGGTGGGGGGCACCCTGGTCAGGTGTGTGGACACGCAGTGCAACCTCACTGATGCGAGTCCCTCCCCCCACCCCACCCCCCTGTAGTGGCTGGATGGAGAAGATAGATACCACCGACCCCGGGGCACCACAGATCTTGTGCCAAGCAAATACCAAGGCTACTGCGTAATGTGTGATTAAGTGACCTGGATCGTGTAGCCCCCTGAGTTTCTTTGACAGATTTTTCAGTGTTCATGGACAGAAAATGCCTTTGGATGTCAGCTCCCATTCTTCTCACTCTTGCTTCTGCCTGATCATTGTCTGGCTTATCAACACCAGAGAAGGAGGTGAATAGAATTTTTTAAAAAGCCCCCAAATCAGGCCATTTATATTTAGCAGCATTGAGAAAGGGATCTGAGAGAGTCTCTTGAAACTTGGCGTGAGATCCAAAGGGGGCGTGTGAAGTCTCAGATGGTTCAAGGCAGGTACTGCACAAAGGAAGGGCTCCAGGCTGTGTCCTGCAGAGATCAGGCCAGTGACATCACCTCCCGTCCACCTGCAGATCGTCCCTGCTTGCCTGTCCGCACCATCGGCAGACCCTGGCTCTGTCTTTTACCCCTTCCTCTCCAGTGTAAATGCTTCCTAAGGATGTAGAATTAGAATACTCTAGTTAGTAGGTCTTAACATAATCTATAATGATAAAGCACCTTACATTTGTGTACAGATTTCGTTTTCAAAGTCTTTTCATATTCTAGCTCACTAGTGTTATATCCTGAAAGCAAGGTGTTACGTGTGGTGCCTTGACCCTGGTTGTCAGTGAAAAGGAGCAGAGCCTGGATATGAATCCGGGTCTTATAAACCCCACCTGCCACGCTCTTCCCTCTGCACCTCAATTCCTCTCTGTCAAGTGCAGCTTCTTCACTTCTCCAAGGAGGCAACTGAGGCCAGAGAGTTACTCAGGGGAAGTGGGATGCAGAAATCCTATGTGCAGCCCAGGGTTCAGGATTGGAAAGCACAATTATGGCGGGAAATGCGACGCAACACTGAATTTCCCACAGTCACATCAATTCACCTTAACTTCAACACGGCATAACCGTAAATCATAAGACTGTCCTGCCTCTGTGAAGTGCAGCTTGCCTCTCGTGGATCTGGGGACCATAACTTGGTCTTTTCCACATTTTTGTGCTACGTGGTTCTGAGTCTTTGTCATATTAGATTATCTCTCATCACACATACACGCACAGACACACACACACACACACACACACACACACAGACAGGTGTGAGCTCACGCTCTCTCTCTCTCTGTGTCTCAGCCCTACTTTTTAGTTTTATTTCTTCCTAGGGTGTGAGAAAGGGAATTATTCTTGATGAATCAAAGTATATCCATTACTGGATTTGAGGTTGCATTTTCCTTTTATCATCCATCATAATTTATGTGAGAATCAAGTAAACTTGAAGAGGGATTAGCTGTCTTTTCTGTATCATTTGGGACACAACTGGCTATCTTTGATACAGTCTTCTCATACGTTGAGCAGTAAATATGTTGAATGATGAGGTAAGACATGAACTTCTTAGAAAAAGGAAGGTCATTTATTAACCTTTGGGGGAAAAATTGGGGAGATAAGTGCTGTGATCATACTCCCAAATTATCCATTTGGCTTGTAGTCATTCTGATTTATGAAATAGGTCTTAATTTTAAAAGCCAGTAATGTCCTACTGATCACAGATGAGAGTGGAAAAAAGAAACATAGGCAATTCCAGAAAGGAAGAAAAGTCTCTGGGATGAGATCACTTGCTGAAGTGGGGGAGGTACCTTTTGCTGAGACTCATTCTCTTATCTTGCCAAAGTATTACAACAGCTGAATGAACATGGTTTGACATTCTTACTTTAGAGTGTTCACACAGTTATTTTGCTGGTCTCATTTGGTAGTGTGCTTAATATTGCAGGAAAATATGTATATTTATCCGTGGGTACAAAGCAAGAATCCTTTGGTAGATATTCAGTTAATTCGAATAAAAAGTTAGACATTCTAAGTTTGAATAATTTATGGATAAATAGGGACTCTGCTCATGAAAAACTCTGCCTCAGTGAAATCTCCATAGGCAGGGGACACACTGGACTCAAAGGGCAAGCGTTTACCCAGGCATGGTTGCCAGTACCCATGTCTATAATAAAGTCACTATGAGTTCCTAATTGCCAAAAACGGAGTTTTTTTGCTTTTAGCTTGCTTAGCCATTGGGCGTCATTGGAACCGGCTGACCACACCCTTTCCCCTTAGCAGCCTGCTTGAAGGCACCCAGTCCTCCTTCCTGTGTCTGGGGTCGCACCAGTCATGTCATTTATTCCCTTCTTTTGTCATTTAAGATGAGTTCTCCCAAGGGATGCATTAAACACCTTTTTCTCCCCATTCTACCTGTCTCCCTCGGGGATCTTGTCCAAGCTGCTAGTTTTAACTATATCTATAATGCTGGCAGATCCCAGCCTGCACCCCCATCCTCCTTGACCTTCCTCGGTTCCAGGCATCCAGCTTCCTACCAGACCTGCCCTCTGCCTGCTGCAGTGTAATGCTTTCCCTCTCAGCCCCTCCAATCCTTCTCAATCCCGCATCCAGAGTAATCTTCCTGAAACACAGCTGATGGTGTGAGGGCCACCAGAGTAGCCCGGTCTGACAACTACTTATCTGTTATCAAGAAAAGGCCAGCAAATTCGGGAATTTGGCATTTATTGAAAGAAAGTGACATTTAATAAAAAAGAAAAACACCTCACTCTTTTTAGGACTTTGCCATGAGATAGCCACGGGGCCTCCACGCCACATGAGATTTCACAGACACGCCCTGTCCTTGCAGAGCACTGTGAAGACTCTCCTGCGGAACATGATGTGATCTGTAAAGCCACTCACCCGGCTTCCACTAACCGCAAAGTGTCCCAGTTCATTGAAAGTGAAAGAATGAGGGCCGGGTCACCTCCCACCCTCCCTCCCTCGGGGCCCCTCCCTGTACTTAACTGTGTGTGACAGCTGCCGGATGTCCCTGTTGTACAGGGACTGCCGGGTGTTAAACACTAGCAGAGTTTTTAAGTATTTTACCAACTGTGTGGGCAAAAGAAGTAGAAATCGAATGTTTGTTTCTTTTCCGTATTCCAGTGGTTTGCCCTGCGCCTCCGTCTTGAAGACCCCCAGCTCTCAAATCCTGCAGGCAGGGATTTTTATATTCCGATCCTCAGCAACCTCAGTGTCTGCCCCAGGCGGCACTTGACAGATGGCAGGTGAATGAGTCTATTCACTAAAGAATCCTGGATCTCTTTTATTCTCTTCAGTCACTGTAATTTGAGAAGCGTGTCTTTGCTGGAGAAAGTACCTATTTTTTTTTTTTTTAAGTATTGTTCTTCATCTTGAACTTTATTTTCTGAATTGTGTTGATAACTTTTGAAGGATGTAGAAGCAGGTTTGATAGGTCTCAGATAATTCAGTCACGATGCTTCAGGACATAGCTCCAAACCTTTTTTTTTTTAACCTGGCCTACCTTTTGTAGGCATACAGATCTCATGCCTGAGATTCATATATGCCCTTTCAAAACCGTTGATAGCATAAGTCCTGTCTTCTAACTAGGAAGGTGGGACTGTCCTTTCTGGAGTTTCCATTTTAAAATGCATTTCATTTGCTAAATACAAAGTTGTGAGGTTCCTTATAACTCTGCAAGTCCTATCTGTCCTCCATCTCCCCCTCCGTATTCTGAGACCTGTCCCCCACCCACACTCCCTGAAAAATCAGTGACTTCAGAAAAGTAGTTTTCATGGTATCTAAACCCTCTGCATTCCCACGTGCTCCACACTAAATGCCTGCATATCTGTGTCTTGCGATTGTTTTAACATTTGGTCTTCTGCCTGGGGAGTGGGCGGTTCGCTGAAAGCTGCTTCCACTCAAGTCTCAGCAGAGAAGGCAATATTTTGTTATGAGTAAAGTTTCAAGCCAGGCTTTGGCCAGGGTCCTTCCCATTAGGGAGGAGGAAAGTAGAAACAGCCAGTGAGACGATAATTCTCCTTGAATCATTAAAAACCTCGCCTGGGCCTCCGTGGGTTATTTATTGATTTAAGCATCTAGCACTTTTCCTTTCCAGAAAGATTAGCATCTCCGATGCGATCACGGCTGGGGGAGGAGATTTTGGCCTTTTCTCTGCGGGATCAACTGCCCCCCCAGTTGCTTGTTAGCACAGCCCACTTTCGTGCTGAGTCTAGGTACACAGTTAAGGGGTCGGAATGAGATTTCCGAGATTTATCGGTAATGAAAAGAACAGGTTGTACCGAAGACACCACATGTGGGAAACTAAGTGCTCTTAGGGGACTCAATTAAACCTGTGATCCTTGGCTTTTTCCAAAATGAACATTGCAGCCTTGTACATATTAACTTCCTTTTTGTAGATGTTTTAACATGTTCTGTTTTTGCCGCCATCGAGCGTGGAAAATGCAGCGAAATGGCGTTTCTTATCCGCTGATCATTTGCCACACGCTAAGCATCTGTGTTTCAAGTCTTACTGTGGTTGAGTGTCTGCAGTAGTAAAGGAACACAGATATTTTCTTATCAGATGTTTAAAATCCTCTTTCCGTAAGAACACATTTTTCCCCTAAATATAACATCACCTGCAAGTCTAGCTGCCTTTCAGCTCTATCTGTACAGAACCCATGGGACGTTAACGCACTAGATTGCTGGGAATATTGGCTGTAAACCTCTTAATTCGGGTTCACAGTACTGTGACTTGGGCATTAAAAAAGTGGTTTTTCCAGTAGGGGCCTCTTTTTGAATGTGACTAATACAGACTCACAGAGATACCATTTTAACGTATTCCTCTTCCTGTGCCTTAATAAAGGGCGGTGCTGAAAAGCAGTGAGCACCTTCGGGCCTCGTTAGCGGTACTCACTGAATTGCTCTCCCCTGTTTGCATGACCCAGCTGATCAAGTGTTCCTGGGATGTTAACCTGTAAGAGTTGGCTTTATCGGCTCGTTGAAAAGACGTGCATTTAAATTTTCACCATGCTTCTTCTCTATCACGGGAGCTTGGAGCTGCTCTAGATCTTGGCTTTTTTGTTCCCAAGATTCCTGAGACTTTAGCTGATGCAGCCTCTTGCCCAAACAGTGTTACGGACTCGGGCTGAGGAGCTGGCCTGGTCCTTCCCCACGATCTTCAGCCATCAGCATGTCCAAGCTGAGAGCGGATGAGGACCATTGGAGCCCGTTCACTTCCTGGGCTGTTGGGTGGTTGGGTGAGGGTAGTGGCACTGGGGGAGTTTTTGTGTTTTGTCTTCCGTTCCTGTCTGTTTGATTCTGAAGAGTCTGCAGTCAGTTGCAGGGCATTGAAGTCTGTGGAAAAAGCAATGGGGGAGGGGCCATCAGCGCTACAGAGTGGGGGGCTGTCAGCTTCCCTTTCTTTCTGCCTCATAGAGTATTGAGTATTCCAAGGCTGGGTTTGCTAGGGAGACAGGACATACCATAGAGGCACTTACACTCCCTGAGCCTCAAGTTTACTTGTCCATTAAATGGGTATAATGACACCAACCTCACGTATTTGTGAGCTGACATGCGCAGTTGTTGGTATTTTCCCCATGGGTCTAAGATTCCTTCTTCAGCTCTCTCCCTCCACATACGGATCCAGTTTGAAGTCTTTGGTTGCTTAGTTGGTACTGGGACAGGTGGTCATTCTTCTGTTGAGGCCAGAGCCAGGCTCTTACCCTACTTCATAAAACTGTCCTTCCAGACATGTTCCTCCTGTGCTGTGTTATCAAAGTACAAACAGGGCAGACATGTGAATGCCTTTTGTAATAGTGGTTGCATTGTTTCCTTTTTCTTTAAGAAAAAAAAAAACAAAAACAGTTTGACAAGAGACTAACCAGGACCTCAAGGAAAATGAGATTCTTGCTTGAGCTCTTGAAAATCTGTCCTTGGATCTAGTAAAAGTTCCATATGGGTCTAATTTTGATTATGCAGTTGTACAGGCCAGAAGACTCCCTGCACTGGTCAGATCTTCAGGTGGCTTCATTGCGACCAGCACTGTCTCCCCCGTAAGTCAGGATGCTGTCCACCCCATTCAGCCTGCAGTCTCCTCCTCCCGTCAGTGCAGCTTCCTTGGCCCCATCCTTTTCTTGATATTGCAGTTAGTGTTGAAAACATGTAAATGATAAGACTATACGTAGTATATATGCTGAAGTGACTGCCCTGAAGAAATTTTTTTTTTTTAATAAGAGTAAACACTTTATTTTCTTTGTTGCTGTACAGATCACAATGATGGAATTGTCCTTCTCTGTGTCTCTTTTTTGTGGCCATGCCATGCGGCATGTGGGATCTTAGTTCCCCACATGCCACATCCCAGGGATCGAACCCGAGCCCCCTGCAGTGGAAGCACAGAGTTTTAACCACTGGACTGCCAGGGAAGTCCCCCTGAAGAAATTTTTAAAGCTTCCTTTTTTTCCCTAGGATATGATGATCACATTTGGTTTGTACTAATATGAGCTACATTATTAAATTAGTAAAGTGATTCTGTCAGTGCATCCGTGTGGAACTGAACTCTGAAGATTGTTGTCTGTTACATTGAAGGCATTTGACGTTGATCGTCACGTCTTTATGCTACCGTTGAAAATGTGTGTGGTGTTTTTCTTTTTCTTTCTAGCTTCATGAGGCTGACATTGTGATCTTGGGCTCACCCAAGCCGGAAGAGATTCCCCTTTCTTGGATTCAACCAGGAACTACTGTTCTCAACTGTTCCCATGACTTTCTGTCAGGTAAATGTCTTCAAATTGGTGCCAGGCCACTGATCAAAATAGGTAAGATTGCTATGAGAAAAGTTAATCTTCTTCAGAAGAGTATATTCCTGAAATGATGGTTGCTGTCAACACAGGTACACAGGTCATGTCATGTGCCTGCCTTTTGGGTTACTTGGTATGGGAACCATATTGTCGGGCAGAGAGCAGCCAAGATGCCAGCTGCAGTCAGGGCCTCTCCTCCTCCTCCTCCTCGTTCCGTTCTTCCCCTTCATCAGCACGTCCCCTGCTGGCCTCCAGCGTCAAGCAGTCAAGTCGGTTGTGACCTAAAGTAGGAAATTTTTACATGTGTGAGGTAAACTAGAAACAGTGGTTTTCACAGTCTTTCAAAAACCAGCAGAATCCTTTCTCCTAAAGCAGTCTTAGATGAACCTCAACACGTAAAAGCAGATGAAAACACAGCTACCAGAGGGATGGGAGTGGAGACTAGCTCCCCTGTGTTTGTAGTTTCCCTTTGCAGTGACCCCCTCAAGCACTCCCTTGGAGCCACAAAGTCACTTCAGAACACTGTGAAAGTCACCCTTAGAAACAGAAGAGGTCTTAGGATAGGTGCTGATATTTGATGGTGTTTGCCAAGGGACCCAGGAACGTCCTGGACCACACATCAGGTCACCCTCAGGGTAGCTGAAGCTGTGCCAGCCCCAGGGCACTCAGCCCAGGGGCCAGCAGGAGCTGGCCCAGCAGGGATACCCTTTTCTCATTCACAGAAAGACACTCGGGCTAAGAGAGCTTTAACACACCCAGCCCACCTCCTCAAGTCCCTGAGTGACATGTGTATGCAAGAGACAATTGCAGAGGGAGACAGAGAACCCTCTTTGTTACCCGTGGCCTCCAAATTTCAACATGTGGTAGGGGAGGCTATACTGAACTGTCCAGGAGGATGGCGTTTTTTTCCCCCAAAGCTGGTCAGAACTTGGGCCAAAAGGAGTAGAGGTCTCTACCGGTACCACACTGGAGTTCTAGACCTTGAAACTTAGGCAGCCCCGGAACACAGAGTGAAATAGAGAATAGTATCAAGGAGAAAATAAATGTAACTTCTGATCCAGTCACCTTGAGATAACCATTTTACACTTTTCCATTAAAAAAGCACTAAACTTAATTTTATTGAAATACAATGGAAAGAAAAGAAAGTAATATGCTAAAAGCTCTACTGAAATTCATTTAACTCTTTCTTCAAAAAGAGAAATAATGCACCTTCCTCTCTGGGAAATGTAGCTCCTCCCAGAATCGACCAATCAGATTAAAAACCCCTTGGAGCTGAAGGGCTAGGGGGTTGTTTGGGGCACTTTGAAAGGAAGATGCTCAGGAATTTCCCAAAATGCTCGTGTACTCAGTTCACAGATGAGCGCACACATGAATAAAGCAATTAGAGGTACAATATAATACGAATGTGGGATTAATGGCTCTTTTTAGCAAACAGAAAGCATGTACTAAATTACTTTTTTGAAATATATGTAATTTCTGGGTACAACTTCTTTTTTTTTTCCTGAAAAAAACAATGCCTAACCCATTAACAGTGGGCATGCACGGTAGATTTGCTCAGAATCCTAGTTGGACTAGGATAGTCAGTTATGACTTTATTATTATTTTTTTTAATGAATGTTTCCTTGCTACAATGTTTACTTGCTGTTTTTTATTAGAGTTTATATGTTTAGGACGATTTTGGTACAATCCTGGCTGGAGATAGGAGAGTCTGCTTCAGTGTTCTTTGGGAATCCCCATGAGCCATATGTTTTATTGGTGAAACGGTGCCCCATTTCTAATAAGTTTCTTTTTAGAACTTTTATTTTTTAAAGGCATTTTAAAAACATTAGATTTAGATGTAGCAATTCTCTTGAGGGAAAAAAAATAAGACCAAGCATTATATTTTAACAATTCTGTATGTAGACTGATTGCAGTTAGTTTATTTTCAATTTATCTGGTCCAGTAGTAGTGGTTTTATTGATTTTTGAATGCCCAGTGCCCAGAACAGTGCCAGACACGTAGGAAGGGGTCAGTAAATACTGATTGAATAAACATGGACTCAGAATTGTACTCTAATTGATTGCACTTTTAAGTTAGTTGCAGATATAGAGACATTTCCTTGAACTTGCATCCCACTTAAAAACAGGGCTGACGGCACAAAAGCAAAGATGAAAAATGCTACACTGATTAAATGGATGAATGTTTTCCAGTCGGTACTATTTATAATAGCATTACATTTCTCAATTGTCAAAAGTTTTTTTGTTTTGTTTTGGTTTTGCTGCGTTGGGTCTTCATTGCTGCGCGCAGGCTTTCTCTAGTTGCGGCGAGCAGGGGCTACTCTTAGTTGAGGTGCACGGGCTTCTCATTGTGGTGGCTTCTCTTGTTGTGGAGCACGGGCTCTAGGCACGTGGGCTTCAGTAGTTGCAGCATGTGGGCTCAGTAGTTGCGGCACTCGGGCTCTGGGGCAGGCTCAGTAGTTGTGACACACCTGTTTAGTTGCTCCACGGCATGTGGGATCTTCCCGGACCAGGGCTCGAACCCATCTCCCCTGCATTGGCAGGTGGATTCTCAACCACTGTGCCACCAGGGAAGTCCAGAACTTTTAATTTTAGCAACTTTAATTAGTATGAAAATTTAATCTATGAGTAAATTGGAGAAAGGCCTTTTCCCTCTCTTTTATATATAATTTTCCACTTTAAACAAATGAAGACCTTTTTCAAGCATTATTAAAAGGAAAGTTGCTTTTATTTAAACTTCAGAGAAAAAGAATTTTTAATATACTTATGACTGGGTGAAGGCAGGGCTTTATGATGAAATTTTCATAGTCATCTTAACGGTACAGGGTTCCCCTTCCCCCCCCTTGTAAAAATAGATAGGATATGGTGATTTATGATGAGGTAATTGTATAGAGGCATTTTATTGAATACCTAATCCCCAGAGAGATTTTCTTGATGGCTGATATCCCAGAAGCAGTGCTTGGAAAACAATTACACCTAACTCGTTGGATCTGTTCACTCTTCTATGGCATGAGTCTAATGTTTAGATTGAAAACAGGGACATAACAGTGCTCAGTTTTCTAGCTATAAGCGTAATTTTATTTTTTTAAAAATTATTTCAGATGGAGGAAGTGGGCTGTGATTTTGTAATGCTCTGCTTGCTGAAGGTCAGAATTCATCCTGAGCAAAACCACTGTGCACTCTAATATTCAAACTTATTTTCTGATGTACCAAATGGGACAAAGGAGAAACCGGTCTTAATACCTGGGCCCAGAGAACAGGATCAAAACAGCAGCTTCATGGGTCAGAGTAGTTCACAGCGTCGTTTTAAGCAGACATAAGTCAGCAGGGAGCCCTGGGCTGCATCCCAGGACTCATGCTAATCAAAGTTGCTGAAATTCCCAGGGTGGCCTCGGAACAGCTCCTGTCAGAAAAGGATTGTCCTGATTTCCAGGGGAAGTATTGTAACACTTTAGCCTTAAATTTTCCGATTGTGGCAAGTTTGGTTATTATAAGAAAAATTATAAATGAAAGGCCATCTTTTAAAGTGATTCACTGACTTGTCCCTGGAGGAAGGAACTGTGAGTTAATGGGGAGTGGTTAGTGGGAAGTGAAAAGACCCATTTGGTTTGGGATGGGAGCCCGGCTGGACTCACAGCCTGAGTGTGGACACCCCTCCGGGTGGGGCCCTGCCTCTACACAGGCAAGGGGGTGATGTAATGATTTCCTTTTGCAATTCTCCTTAGCCAAGAAACTTATTAAGAATGTAGTCCTGATTCACTGAGTTACCATCTTAGTTGCTTCAATTTCTCCAGGTTCAGAACTTTCAATCCATATTAAGATTGCATTGATTCCTACTACAAAAGTGATAACAGTGGTTATGATAGAAAATTTTTGAAGTATACAATAGAAAAGAAGAAAGTAAGTAACTTCTGACCCAGTCAACTTGATATAACCATCTTAGATTTTTTCCTATGAAAAAATTACACTCAGTTTTATTGGATGGAATATAGTAGAAGGAAAAGAAAATAACATACTAAAAGCATTGCTGGAATTCAGATAACTCTTCTTCAAAAAGAGAAATATTGGTCCCTACAAGATTCTCCTACAGTTTGAAATATGAGTGTATGTGTCTTTTGTGTTGTGTTTTAAAGTCTTCATTCGTTTTAGCCATGTTCTATTTTATGCAAGACAGTGGCTAAGAGTATGGGAGGAATTATTCACTGTGTAATTCTGTAGGTGAAATAGTCTTCATTCACATGGGTATTTGTGATTTATTCCTGTAACATGCATTTATAAGTTGAGATCACATCCTAGAATGTAGCTTTTCCTTATTTCTCCATCATTTAAAGATAGAGGTAACAAAGAGGGAAGCATATTTCTTTTCCTTAGTGGCTGGATAAGACCTTTAGATCAGATCTCTAGTGGTTCAAACAAAAGAAAACAAATCTCTCTCATTCTCTAGACTCTTGGCTTTTGCCTAAATATGATTTATAAAACTGAAGTGTTGCTAATCTTTAAACAACACCTGAGGGATATGATTTTCCAACACCCTTAATACATTTGACAATAGAACATCACAAAACACTTACTTTTGTTTCATGCTCTTTCTTGCAAAGAACTTCCAGGAAAATGGATAATTTAAAAGTAGAGTGGTCATGGACTTCCCTAGCGGCACAGTGGTTAAGAATCCGCCTGCCAATGCAGGGGACACGGGTTCGACACCTGGTCCAGGAAGATCCCACATGCCGCGGAGCACCTAAGCCCGTCCGCCACAACTACTGAGCCTGCGCTCTAGAGCCCGTGAGCCACAACTACTGAGCCCATGTGCCACAACTACTGAAGCCCGCGTGCCTAGAGCCCGTGCTCTGCAACATGAGAAGCCCTCGCACCACAAGGAAGAGTAGCCCCCACTCGCCGCAACTAGAGAAAGCCCGCACACAACAACGAAGACCCAACGCAGCCAAAAATAAATACATAGTTAATTAATTAAAAAAAAAAAAGTGGAGTGGTCCAATATGTACACTACCCAACGTAAAATAGATAGCTAGTAGGAAGCAGCCACATAGCACAGGGAGATCAGCTCGGTGCTTTGTGACCACCTAGAGGGGTGGGATAGGGAGGGTGGGAGGGAGACGCAAGAGGGAGGGGATATGGGGGTATATGTATATGTGTAGCTGATTCACTTTGTTATAAAGCAGAAACTAACACACCATTGTAAAGCAATTATACTCCAATAAAGATGGTAAAAAAAAATTAAATAAATAGATAAATAGATAAATAAATAAATAAAAAGTAGAGTGGTCCGAAAAAGAAGAAAATAGTTTCTTACTTCAAAAAAGTTACTGTTAGCAATGTTTCTGTTCTCCAAGAGAGGATGTAGACTAAAGCATTTTACGTGTGTTTACTTTTCATAAACTTCCTAAGTGCCAACCACAGTAGAATTCTTATAAAATGCCTCGCTCTTTTGAAATCCAGGTAATCCTCAAAATTAATGCCCTGAAATATAATTTCTAAGTTTTGATGGAAAATTGTCTCTGTCACTTTTATGACAGGGATTTAAAGAAATTATCCAAGAAAGCCTGGTCGTTCACAGAACACTTTAACTGGGCTTGTCCTATAGGTGTTTTAGTTCTCCTTTTTAATATAGCATTGGCCAAAAAGTTCGTTCGGGTTTTCCCATAAGATGTTATGGAAAAACCCAAACGAACTTTTTGGCCAACCCAATACTTTGTATTCACACATGAAATTGCTTTGATTTTTTTAATTTATTGTTTAAACATGCATACAATGTGACAAGCACTTTACATTACCATATCACATTCAGTTCTCACAAAACTCTACAAGGTTGAACAACATTAATTAACAGGCCCAGAGTCACAACTGCTAGTAAGAGGTAGAGGCAAGATTTTAAGCCAGTCAACACTCTAAGCATGAGGCCCAATTGAGAGCCCCAAGGCTGTGCCAGGACCTACCTGGTAACCTATCTGTAGCTGTGCCATGATATCCTAACTTCCTTGGTTGAAAACGAGAACATCATTGAACGTCCTGTCATTTTACAAGGAACAATATGCTGAAAGTCTTTTTTTTTTTCCAGGGAAGCTTGGATGCAGTTCTCCCGGTGTCCATGGTACTGGTCCCATTGCAGAAGATATGAGTCTCCTTGCTGCCGCTCTGCGGATTCAGGTTTGTCTGACACAGCTATTTGAGAATTTTTGAGTTTGGAGCTTCAATGAATAGTTCCTAACATTTGGAAGTGTTTTCTGTTTAGCAGACACAGTGTCAAACACTTTACAAACATGATGTCATTTAATTCTCACAACAATCCTGTAAGATAGTGTGATTCCCATTTGATAGATGAGAAAATGGAGACTTGGAGAAATGGTCACATGACAAGTATGGGCCAGGGACCCACATCAGGGTCCTCTATTAGTTATCTATTGGTGTGTAATAAATTACCCCCCAGATTTAGCAATTTAAAACAACAAACATTTATTATCTCACAGTTTCTGTGGGTCACATATTTGGAGCCGCGTAGCTGGGTGATTCTGGCTTGGAGTCTCTCATGTGGTTGAAATCAAGATGGCGGGGCTGTAGTCATCTGAAGGGCTTGACTGGGGCCAGAGGAGTCAAGATGGCACCCTCACATGGCTGTTGGCATGTGGTATTTAAATCCTCTTTGGCTACGGGCAGGATGCCTTTGTTCCTCATCACCTGGATTTTTCCATGGGGCTGCTCACGATGTGGCAGCTGACTTCCCCCAGCATGAGGGATCAAAGGAGAGAGCAAGGAGGAAACTGCAGTAGGTTTTATGACCCACTCTCCAAAGTCACATGCCACCACTTCCTCTTTTCTTCTTTGCTAGAACTGAGCCACCAATCTAGTTCACAACCCAGGGAAAGGGAACTGGGCTCACCTCTTGAAGACAGGAGTGTTAAAGAGTTTGTGGACATCTTTTCGAACCACCGCTATCTGTGTGACCTGAAGCCCAAGATCTCCGGCTCCCCACTGCTGTGTGCTAGGCTGGTGCTGAAGCCTGCAGTGAGGGTGCCGGCCAGCAGAGGCGTTAAGTAGCGGTAGAGAAACCTGAGCCTCTAATTAAACAGAAGCAGGTTTTAGTTCATTTCTTTCTTAATACATGCAATACACAATTAAAAATTTTACTTCAAAATGGGACGTAGTGCATTTCTGTAAGGCATCTGTTACATTGCAACTAAAGGCAAATATGTGTGTGTGTATGTAAATATATATATACGTATCACCGATAATTCGGTTTGCTTGTTCTATTATATCAACTGTAGAAGGATTATGCTTGCAATGGTGCAAATTTTTGGTGAAGCTGGGCCTCCCAGCCAGCCAGGCATGCATTCTCATATTTCCCTCATTTTTCTTCTCTGAGGTGATGCTGTAATTTTAATCCATGTACTTGATGACTTTAGTGAATACAAACGTTTTTAATAGTGCTTGTATCTCACATTTTCTTTTTTAAGAAAGATCTGTACATTTAACTATATGTGAATAAAATTAGTCCTGATGTTCACTTGGATTACTGTGCAACTTTTACTCCTTTTCATGACAATATCCCTGAACAATATTCGATATTTTCATAGTTTAGATGTGTAACCTGTCAGCTTTTACTTTTCTGACATGCTTTCCTTCCTATCCCTATTGAAGAACATGGTTAGTAGCAGAAGGAGATGGTTCCGTGAGCAGCAGTACAGGAGGTGGAGACTTCACTGCTTGAAACTTCAGCCTCTGTCCCCCGTACCAAGGTATTCAGGTGATTTGTTTATACTGACATCGGCTCACCAAAGTGCCTTAGATATCCAAAGTTACCCATTGGATGGGGGCACAACTTGTGGTGTTATGGCTTTGATGGTGGATAATTTTCTCTAATCAAATTGCTGCACTATTTTTTCTTTTTTTTTTTTTTGGGCCGCGCTGTGCGGCCTGCAGGACCTTAGTTCCCCGACCAGGGGTCAAACCATGCCCCTGGCATTGGGAGCGCGAAGTCTTAACCACTGGACCGCCAGGGAAGTCCTGCTGCACTGTTTTTTTCTGTCATTTAATTCCTCCAAAATTAAATGATAATGAACATGTTGACCATATTCTATCAGTTCTAAGATGTAGATTTTTTTAATTTCTGAAATCAGGATGCACCTTATTGTCAATGATGTACCCTGTATTCAATGGCAGTGTTTTTTCTTAAAATAATGGTATCTTAGATTTGGCAGAATACAGTAATGTAATATTTGGAATATGCTTTTCAGTGTTAGAAATGCCCAAACACACGTCAGCTTGGTCTTCAGGGCCTCATAGGTTTCTACGCTGCGTGTAAATGACCAACCAAACCAAAGGCCATTAGACGTGGGACCGGAGCTCTGCCTTCTTCAGAACGTGGTGGTATCTGCTCTCTGACAGGACACTCTGGGAGGGTCCAGATGGATATTTTCTTCAGCGTGGTATTTAATGAAGTGTAAGCTACATATTCCCTCTGTATAAATTTGGAAATACAAACTGCAGGACAGTCTCAGCATGTGATTTTGGAACAATTCTCTAGATAAGCTATCTGAGCCAGGCAAATGCATTTTCCAGCCTCCTAGTGAATCCCCCATGGCCACCCCTCCTCCTGTGAATTGGCCCAATCCCCTTCCTACAGGGCGCCCGTAAGTCCAGCGCTTAACCAGGTGATGCCGTCTGCCAGCATGGAATACACAGGACGTAGGAGATAACACCACCCGGAATTGACTCATTTTTCACCTGATAACCAGTTGCTTTTCAGAACTGACCTGTGTTTCCTTGGGCCACAGCCCAACACTAAGGTTCGATTATACCCACCAGGCTGGTGAAACCCTCCAAGCTATGTTTTCACGCCTCAAATAGACTAAACATCTTAGTCATCTTCTGTGTTCACTAATACATAAATTCCAAGAAATGTTCTTTGTAATATCAGCCCTGTAGTTGTGCAATCTGTTTCATAAAATAGTTTTTGAGGCTACTTATGTTGTTATAGAACCTTCATTTTTAAAGCTCAGTGAGTAAATTCTACTTACAGAGAGCTAAAAAAACTTGAGAGGGACTCTGCCAAATTGTGTACAAATCCAAATAAATTCCCCTTGGGGCGAAAAGCCCCTAAATTGCTTAACCAAATTTGACTCCTACAGCCACTGGGGAAAGAAAGGCAGGCTGAGTAGTTTATAAATCACTCAGAAAATCAAAATCATGTCACCATCACTCTTCAGCTAGTGAAGAGAAAACCGTGGAGGCTTTCCAAGAGTAGGCTCTTCAATTTAGGAGATTGTGGGAGGAGAGAAACAGAAAAAAAGGTGTAGCCAGGAAGGTGAAATGAAGTGGGAGCACGGACAGTGAAGGCTGGGGTGCAGTTGGCGGGGGGAGAATCAGAAAGGACGATGCAGGTGGACCTGGGGAAGGGGTTACCTAGCTGCAGGTACAGAGCTCCGCCCATATCTGGGCAGAGGCACCCTTCCCCCTCTCCCGCTCTAGTGGGCATTGGAAGTAGGTTTACTGTTACCTCTTGCACCAGAGTCAGGCTCCGTGGGGTCATGGGGGAGAACACAGGGCAGCATGAGGACTGAGAGATTGTCCGCAGTAGCAACAGAAAAAAATAGAGCAGGGGGCTGCCTACCAGTGGAGAGACCGCTGGGCCACAAAATAGGGACCCCAGGGTGAATCAGGAAACTGCTGCATTGTCAGACATCAGCCCTCAAGACCAAGTCACAGACAGACGGATGGGCCAGACCCCCAGTAAAAGAAGCGGCTGAGCTCAGGAGCCCCAAAAGACTCTCTCTGAGAAGTCTTTTGGTTTGCATAGCACTCCTGTTAAGATGAGCAGCAGCATGCAGATCTTAACCAGTGAAACAGAATAGTTCAGTTGTTTGCCCAGCGACACTCTGGAGTTCCTAAGATTTCCTGTGTCTGAAGTTGAGCCTCGGGCACTAGCTCCATTTACCGACAGTTATGTAATTAATGAAATATTTTGAAATGTGATTTTTGACTTGAGAGGGAAAAATATGGACACAGATAAAACAAAAGAGTATTTCCACATTTTTGAATTGCCAAGAGACACATGTGGCTAGCCCAGTAATAAAGCATTATGCAATAACCCGTCCATTCCTGGTTAAAGAATTCAGCGATGACCCGTAAAAAACACTGGGCTCTATCCTGGAGTTATCTTTAGGGGTGGCCTTCGGACACACTGTAATAATCCATCTCCTTTCCTGTGGCAGAGGTGTATCCTGGCACCTGGGAAGAATTCTAGAATCTAGTTTTCAAGAGTTGCTTCTCTATGTAAAGCAATGTACCGTTTTCTTATGCACTTTAATTGTTAGCAGTTGTACTTAATCCTACTTGGGAAAAAGGACCACAAAGCCATTTGATCTAATTGTTGGCATGGTGTACGGCTGTTTTCTACTCTAGCAGCGACCACCTAAGCTGAGCAGACTCTCTTGCCTCTTATGTTTCCCCACCCAGTGATATCGAGATTTCAAGAGCACAGACTCCAAAAGCTGTGGATATCCTTGCCAAGGAGATAGGGTTGCTTGCAGATGAAATTGAAATCTATGGCAAAAGCAAAGCCAAAGTACGTTTGTCCCTGCTAGAAAGGTTAAAGGATCAAGCAGATGGAAAATACGTCTTAGTTGCTGGGTAAGACTACTTTTAAAATCTCTTTTACTAAGAAGACATTTATAAAACTCTCTTCCCTGTTTATATCTGTCACCACACCCCTCAAATCCATCCTCTTCTCCAGCTTGACATTATTTTGTCCATTTCACTTGGCAGTCCTTCATTTGACATGAGGTAAGTTTTTATTTTCAGTGTAAAACAAATGAGTCTCCTCCACAGAATATAAAGTGTAACGAGTTCCTAATCCAGGACTTTGCTTTTTGTTTCTCATATTGTGTTTTGGTCACCCTGGTTCTGCCTTGGATTTTTCATTTCGCTTTTCATGATAAAAATTAAAATAAGAATTGAAAGTAAAATATTTTGAGCTGAATGGGTTGTTTTTCTACTTAGAAATAACATTGGAAAATGAACAGATCATTGTGTGAGACTTAGACTTTTCGATTAGTATCCTTAATATTTATGAATTTGCATTACAGAAACTCATTTCTCTTTCTTGCATTTCAGAATTAATATTGGGCCACTTACATTTGTGTTGCTCGTTTTACAAAAGGCAAATGCACAGTTTTTGTGAAAAGGAGCATTTGCTTTATTTTGCCTCTTTTTTAAAAAAAGAAACACATTCACCAGCTGAAAAACAATAGAAAACAAGGGATTTCAAATATTTATTTAATGTGACCCAAGGGAACATCAGGAGACCATATAAATTCCTTTGTTGTCTTGAAATGTCATTACATTGACTTACTAATGATATATAAGCCAAGGCTTGGGGCACAAAACCCTATTTGTTAACAGAGACATTTTTGTAACTGGACTTGACTCATAGTTAACTTGGTTTTTATATATCTAATTACTTGTGTAAGTGCTTTATTTCTTTTTCTGGTTATAAAAGTCATGCATACTTGTAAAATTATTTGAAAAATACAGAAAGTAAAAACAAAGTATAAACGGCTGTTCACATTTGAGACCATCTTGACACAGATGCAGTCTGTCATAAATGAGATCATTGTACACATGCTATTCTGTAAGCAACTTGATTATTAACAATATGTTGTATACCTAGCTCCATGTGAGTCAGGATAGAGCTATGTTATCATTTTGCATGACTACCTAACATGCTACTGCTCACATCCCAGATTCTTCAATGTGCTGGGGGATTGGGCTTGGGGGGAGTGGTAAAAATGCCTGGGATGAGGGTGGGTCCCATTCTACACATCTTCCCAGCACCAAGAAACGTAGCTGTGGCTCAGCCACTGATAGTAAAGCATGTTTCTAATTCTTCTTCAAGTGTATTAAGGCAGAAAAAAGGTTTGAAGATAACATAGAGATGTCCCACAATTTATTTAACCAATTCTCTATTGATGGGCTCTCAAATTGTTCCCCATCTTTGGCCATTACAAACAGCGCTGAAATTAACAGCCATGGGCATGCATATTTGTGCATTTATCCAATGATCTGCTTAGGAAAAATCCCTAGAGATAAATTCAATTTTTCATACCTACAAATACAGATAAAACTACAAATAAAGCAAGATAGCATCCATAATATCACCTCTTTAATGGTATGATAATTTCTTCATATCTCTTCCCCTTTTTCCTTTAGCCTCCCTCTACCCCCCATCCCACCCCCCAGCTCCTCCTTCTCCATCTCCTTCTGTTACTGTTTTCTAAGAGGGATGGACAGCTAGAGTCATTCGGTGGCTGTGTTTTTAAGGAATTCATACCTTGCTGCAGCACCTCAGTTGCCTGTGGCTTAAACCTCTCTCAGACTTCCAGGTTCACTACCGCTGGATTCCCAATCCTAATGGGATCCTCTCCAGCCTAGGACCCCAGCCCTGATGTCCCCATAACTGAGCTGTAGGAAACCTCTTTGAGGGGAGATTTGGCCTCACCTGAGGCACCCTCTGGGGGCAGATCTGTGAAAGGAGCTGGCTGACGGCAGGGAGTGGGTACTCCTGGGTCCCAGAGTTTGGAGCAAACATCTGGTCAGTCAGTGTTGCTTTTCTGGAAGTGTGCTTCATGCAAGTTTGTTTACAGTGAGTAAATTAACTCTGAGACATAAAGAACTTCAGAAGCAAATTTAGCATCTTATCCACAGATTTGCTTCCCTTCTTCCAGGATTTAGGTGCTCTTGGTAGGTGAGTTTGCTGGTTTTCTCACCCTGTTTAAGGTAGGAAGAATTAGGAAAACTCAGGAGGATGTGGTCTCAGTTTACTAAGGAAGAATCATGCAGCCATTTTCCACATGGAATGGCTGTGATTTACTCTGTTTTGGGCTTGTCAGTATTGGAAATAAAAGCGCAAATCTACACATGTCCCTGCCCTTCACTGGGAACACAGAATTGATACTTCTAAAACAAAACCTGTGTTGGTACTGTTATCAGATTCCTAACCTGAAGTCATAACCTGGCCTCCAGCTGCATGCCAGAGAGTGACCGCCAGCCTGGCCGCCTAGGATTGCCACTACGTGTTGGTCCATACCCAGTAGAACATTGTTCCACTCTGTCTCTGCTGGCCTTTATGTGTGTAACTGAGCGGAAGAAGCCAGGCTGCCATGTTATACATAGAAGCCAAAATTAAACCTGAATTCTCAAGTACAGATTTAACCCCAGGACATCAACAGTTCTTTTTCTGAAATTGTGGTATAAATTCCCTTACATAACGAAGACCTGTGAAGGAACAAAAATCAAATTGTGTTGCTTTCACCTGCATTGAAAAAGAAGCTGGGGCTTCCCTGGTGGCGCAGTGGTTAAGAATCTGCCTGCCAACACAAGGGACACGGGTTCGAGCCCTGGTCTGGGAAGATGCCCCATGCCGCGGAACAACTAAACCCGTGCGCCACAACTACTGAGCCTGTGCTCTGAGCCCGCAAGCCACAACTACTGAGCCCGCGTGCCACAGCTACTGAAGCCCGTGCACCTAGAGCCCATGCTGCACAACAGGAGAAGCCACTGCAGTGAGAAGCCCGCACACTGCAACGAAGAGTAGCCCCCGCTAGCTGCAACTAGAGAAAGCCTGCGTGCAGCAACGAAGACCCAATGCAGCCATAAATAAATTAATTAATTAAAAAAAGAAAAGAAAAAGAAGCTGTGAGGGTAGGATTTTGAGATGTATATATGCATCTGTCTCAGAGCGTGGAGGTTTTTAGAAAAGACATATAACTGTATTCTATAAGAGAGGAATGAACTCCCCTCACCAACACAACAAGAGATATTTTTTAAGTGTGTAAACTGCCTTTGTTATCTAATCTTTTGATAGCTGGATGTTTGGAATCATTTTAAAACAGCAAGACAGTCATTTATAATCTAAAATGAAAACTTCATTTGAAATAAAATCACCTTTAATTTTTGTCAGGTCAGTTATGGAAAAGTGACATTATCAAGCCCTTATACACATGGTTGCAACTTCTTAAGAAATATAAATTACCCGTCCACATAATTCAAAAAAAGTCATGTACCACAATGTTTACTGCAGCATTATTTACGATAGCCATGACATGGAAGCAACCTAAGTGTCCTTCGACAGATGAATGGATAAAGAAGATGTGGCACATATATACAATGGAATATTACTCAGCAATAAAAAGAAACGAAATTGAGTTATTTGTAGTGAGATGGATGGACCTAGAGTCTGTCATAGAGTGAAGTAAGTCAGAAAGAGAAAAACAAATACCGTATGGTAACACGTATATATGGAATCTATTAAAAAAAATGGTTCTCAAGAACCTAGGGGCAGGAGAGGAATAAAGATGTAGATGTAGAGAATGGACTTGAGGACATGGGGAGGGGGAAGGGTAAGCTGGGAGGAAGTGAGAGAGTGGCATGGACATATATACACTACCAAATGTAAAATAGATAGCTAGTGGGAAGCAGCCGCACAGCACAGGGAGATCAGCTCTGTGCTTTGTGACCACCTAGAGGGGTGGGATAGGGAGGGTGGGAGGGAGACCAAGATGGAGAGGATATGGGGATATATGTATACATATAGCTGATTCACTTTGTTATACAGCAGCAACTAACACAACATTGTAAAGCAATTATACTCCAATAAAGATGTTAGAAAAAAAAAAAGAAATATAAATTACCTGTCCATTAAATGAAGAATTTTTTCCTTTTTTCTGAAAGGTCTTTTTTTTAATCTGAAAATAACATTGACCCATTGAATAAAAATTAGCGTAAAGAAAAGTAAAAAGAAGGAGAAAACGAAATCTCTCATTACTCAGAAGTATTCAAAATTTTTATATTTCCTTCCAGGATTGTATCTCTGCATCTATCCTTTTTACACATTGAGATCATGCCATAAATACCATTTTGTGTCCTGCTTTTATCCCTGAATACTATAACATAAGTCTTCTCTCATGCTTTAGAAGAATTCAAATGCCCAAGTAATTTTTCAGTAAACCTAAATAACAAAATATTATTGCACATTTGAATTCATGTATAAATGTGATTTGAATGTATCAACAGTGGGATTAAAATATTAAAACCATGGGATTAAAAAAACCTTCTACTATTAATAACCCAAATGCAAAACAGATTATATCATTTTAAAAAGCTATTCTTCAAACTTCAGAATTTCTTATTCCGTCAGAGTCATCTGTATTTCATCAGCTACACTTCACATGGTATTTACACCTACACATCACTTTATTTGCTCTGCCTGACAAAATGAAAAGTATTGGGAATTGTTCAGGGAAATATGCCAAAAGAATCTTAGGGTCTCCTGAGTTTTACATATTTTCCTAGTTACACTAATGAAAAGGAATTTGTTTGAGAACTTGACTCGGAGTGCAGCTGCAGGGCATTGAAAGTGTATGCAGAATGGGTCTCCGTCCGCCCTTTACTGATTTCCATGCAGAAGTTTTTAGAATTTCTCTGAATCGCTTGGACCCAGCAGTTAAAAAAGAAGCCCAAATTCAAAGTGTGAATAGACTGAATTTCACATTAAAGGAAAATATTCCCATCACTATTTTTTTCTCTAGAGTGCCAAATACCTGATTTTAATTTATTTTTGTTTATTTTTTAATGTTACAAACCATTTTGGTCAGTGTAAAAATAACTTCTTTTGATTCCTCTAAGATTTCGATTTTCTGCCCTGTGCAACTATCTAAATATCTGTGAGCTTTTCTTCTATTTACATTAGTGGCAGAGCTGAACAAAGCTATTTACAAGCGGCCAGGGACTTTGAACTATTTGCCTCAGTCAAGTGTGATGGGAAACAACCAAATGGACCATGGTTATCCTTTCTTTTTTTTTTTTTTAAACAGACTTTATTATTATTTTTTTTAATGACTTAGGACAAGCTTTACTAATTGTTTTTTTTTTAACATCTTTATTGGAGTATAATTGCTTTACAATGGTGTGTTAGTTTCTGCTTTATAACAAAGTGAATCACCTATACATATACATATATCCCCATATCTCCTACCTCTTGCATCTCCTTCCCACCCTCCTGATCCCACCCTCTAGGTGGTCACAAAGCACCAGGCTGATCTCCCTGTGCTATGCGGCTGCTTCCCACTAGTTATCTATTTTACATTTGGTAGTGTATATATGTCCATGCCATTCCCTCACTTTGTCCCAGCTTACCCTTCCCACTCCCTGTGTCCTCAAGTCCATTCTCTACATCTACGTCTTTATTCCTCTCCTGCCGCCAGGTTCTTCAGAACCTTCTTTTTTTTTTTTTTTTTTTTTTAGATTCCATATATACGTGTTACCATACGGTATTTGTATTTCTCTTTCTGACTTACTTCACTCTATATGACAGACTCTAGGTCCATCCATCTCACTACAAATAACTCAATTTCGTTTCTTTTTATGGCTGAGTAATATTCCATTGTATATATGTGCCACATCTTCTTTATCCATTCATCTGTCGATGGACACTTAGGTTGCTTCCATGTCTTGGCTATTGTAAATAGTGCTACAATGAACATTGTGGTACATGACTCTTTCTGAATTATGGTTTTCTCAGGGTATATGCCCAGTAGTGGAATTGCTGGGTCGTATGGTAGTTCTATTTTTCGTTTTTTAAGGAACCTCCATACTGTTCTCCATACTGGCTGTATCAATTTACATTCCCACCAACAGTGCAAGAGGGTTCCCTTTTCACCACACCCCTCCAGCATTTATTGTTTGTAGATTTTTTGATGATGGCCATTCTGACCGGTGTGAGGTGATATCTCACTGTAGTTTTGATTTGCATTTCTCTAATGATTAATGATGTTGAACGTCCTTTCATGTGTTTGTTGGCAATCTGTGTATCTTCTTTGGAGAAATGTCTAAGTCTTCTTCCCATTTTTGGATTGGGTTGTTTGTTTTTTTGATACTGAGCTGCATAAGCTGCTTGTAAATTTTGGAGATTAATCCTTTGTCAGTTGCTTCATTTGCAAATATTTTGTCCCATTCTGAGGGTTGTCTTTTCGTCTTCTTTATGGTTTCCTTTGCTGTGCGAAAGCTTTGAAGTTTCATTAGGTCCCATTTGTTTATTTTTGTTTTTATTTCCATTTCTCTAGGAGCTGGGTCAAAAAGGATCTTGCAGTGATTTATGTCATAGAGTGTTCTGCCTATGTTTTCCTCTAAGAGTTTTATAGTGTCTGGCCTTACATTTAGGTCTTTAATCCATTTTGAGTTTATTTTTGTGTATGGTGTTAGGGAGTGTTCTAATTTCATTCTTTTACATGTAGCTGTCCAGTTTTCCCAGCACCACTTATTGAAGAGGCTGTCTTTTCTCCATTGTATATTCTGGCCTCCTTTATCAAAAATAAGGTGGCCATATGTGCGTGGGTTTATCTCTGGGTTTTCTATCCTGTTCCATTGATCTATATTTCTGTTTTTGTGCCAGTACCATCCTGTTTTGATTACTGTAGCTTTGTAGTATTGCCTGTAGTCTGGGAACCTGATTCCTCCAGCTCCGTTTTTCTTTTTCAAGATTGCTTTGGCTATTTGGGGTCTTTTGTGTTTCCATGCAAATTGTGAAATTTTTTGTTCTAGTTCTGTGAAAAATGCCATTGGTACTTGGATAGGGATTGCACTGAATCTGTAGATTGCTTTGAGTAGTAGAGTCATTTTCACAATGTTGATTCTTCCAATAAAAGAATATGGTATCTCTCCATCTGTTGGTATCATCTTTAATTTCTTTCATCAGTGTCTTATCGTTTTCTGCATACAGGTCTTTTGTCTCCTTAGGTAGGTTTATTCCTAGGTATTTTATTCTTTTTGTTGAAATGGTAAATGGAAGTGTTTCCTTAATTTCTCTTTCAGATATTTCATCATTAGTGTATAGGAATACAAGAGATTTCTGTGCATTAATTTTATATCCTGCTACTTTACCCAATTCATTGATTAGCTCTAGTAGTTTTCTGGTAGCATCTTTAGGATTCTCTATGTATAGTATCATGTCATCTGCAAACAGTGACAGCTTTACTTCTTCTTTTCTGACTTGGGTTCCTTTTATTTCTTTTTCTTCTCTAATTGATGTGGCTAAAACTTCCAAAACTATGTTGAATAATAGTGGTGAGAGTGGACAACCTTGTCTTGTTCCTGATCTTACAGGAAATGGTTTCAGTTTTTCACCATTGAGAACAATGTTGGCTGTGGGCTTGTCATATATGGCCTTTATTATGTTGAGGTAAGTTCCCTCTATGCCTGCTTTCTATAGGGTTTTTATATAAATGGGTGTTGAATTTTGTCAAAAGCTTTCTCTGCATCTGTTGAGATGATCATAAGGTTTTTCTCCTTCAATTTGTTAATATGGTTTATCACACTGATTGATTTATATATATTGAAGAATCCTTGCATTCCTGGCATAAACCCCACTTGATCATGGTGTATGATCCTTTTAATGTGCTGTTGGATTCTGTTTGCTAGTATTCTGTTGAGAATTTTTGCATCTATGTTCATCAGTGATATTGGCCTGTAGTTTTCTTTCTTTGTGACATCTTTGTCTGGTTTTGGTATCAGGGTGATGGTGGCTTCGTAGAATGAACTTGGGAGTGTTCCTTCCTCTGCTATATTTTGGAAGAGTTTGAGAAGGATAGGTGTTAGCTCTTCTCTAAATGTTTGATAGAATTCACCTGTGAAGCCATCTGGTCCTGGGCTTTTGTTTGTTGGAAGATTTTTAATCACAGTCTCAATTCAGTGCCTGTGATTGGTCTGTTTACATTTTCTATTTCTTCCTGGTTCAGTCTTGGAAGGTTGTGCTTTCCTAAGAATTTGTCCATTTCTTCCAGGTTGTCCATTATTGGCATATAGTTGCTTGTAGTAATCTCTCATGGTCCTTTGTATTTCTGCAGTGTCAGTTGTTATTTCTCCTTTGTCATTTCTAATTCTATTGATATGAGTCTTCTTTTTTTTCTTGATGAGTCTGACTAATGGTTTATCAACTTTGTTTATCTTCTCAAAGAACCAGCTTTTAGTTTTATTGATCTTTGCTATTGTTTCCTTCATTTCTTTTTCATTTATTTCTGATCTGATCTTCATGATTTCTTTCCTTCTGCTAACTCTGGGGTGTTTTTGTTCTTCTTTCTCTAATTGCTTTAGGTGTAAGGTTAGGTTGTTTATTTGAGATGTTTCTTGTTTCTTGAGGTAGGATTTTATTGCTATAAACTTCCCTCTTAGAGCTGCTTTTGCTGTATCCCATAGGTTTTGGGTCATCGTGTTTTCATTGTCATTTGTTTTTGGGTATTTTTTGATTTCCTCTTTGATTTCTTCAGTGATCTCTTGGTTATTTACTAGTGTACTGTTTAGCCTCCATGTGTTTCTATTTTTTACAGATTTTTTCCCCGTAATTGATATCTACTCTCATAGCATTGTGGTCGGAAAGGATACTTGATGAGATTTCAATTTTCTTAAATTTACCAAGGCTTGATTTGTGACCCAAGATATGATTTATCCTGGAGAATGTTCCATGAGCACTTGAGAAGAAAGTGTACTCTGTTGTTTTTGCATGGAATGTCCTATAAATATCAATTAAGTCCATCTTGTTTAATGTATCATTTAAAGCTTGTGTTTCCTTATTTATTTTCATTTTGGATGATCTGTCCATTGGTGAAAGTGGGGTGTTAAAGTCCCTTATTTACTATGATTGTGTTACTGTCGATTTCCCCTTTTATGGCTGTTAGCATTTGCCTTATGTATTGAGGTGCTCCTATGTTGGGTGCATTATTATTTACAATTGTTACAGCTTCTTTTTGGATTGATCCCTTGATCATTATGTAGTGTCCTTCTTTGTCTGTTGTAACAGTCTTTATTTTATAGTCTATTTTGTCTGATAGGAGAATTGCTACTCCAGCTTGGTTTGATTTCCATTTGCATGGAAAATCTTTTTCCATCCCCTCACTTTCAGTCTGTATGTGTCCCTAGGTCTGAAGTGGGTCTGTTGTAGACAGCATATATATGTGTGTTGTTTTTATATCCATTCAGCCAGTCTGTCTTTTGCTTGGAGCATTTAATCCATTTACATTTAAGGTAGTTATCGATATGTACGTTCCTATTACCATTTTCTTAATTGTTTTGGGTTTGTTTTTGTAGGTGTTTTCCTTCTCCTGTGTTTCCTTCCTAGAGAAGTTCCTTTAGCATTTGTTGTAAAGCTGGTTTGGTGGTGCTGAATTCTCTTAGCTTTTGCTTGTCTGTAGAGGTTTTAATTTCTCCGTCTAATCTGAATGAGATCCTTGCTGGGTAGAGTAATCTTGGTTGAAGGTTTTACCCTTTCAGCACTTTAAATATGTCCTGCCACTTCCTTATGGCTTGCAGAGTTTCTGCTGAAAGATCAGCTGTTAACCTTATGGGGATTCCCTTGTATATTATTTGTAGTTTTTCCCTTGCTGCTTTTATTTTTTCTTTGTATTTAATATTTGATAATTTGATTAATATGTGTCTTGGCGTGTTTCTCCTTGGATTTATCCTGTATGGGACTCTCTGTGCTTCCTGGACTTGATTGACTATTTCCTTTCCCATATTAGGGAAGTTTTCAATTATAATCTCTTCAAATATTTTCTCAGACTCTTTCTTTTTTTCTTCTTCTTCTGAGACCCCTATAATTCGCATGTTGGTGCATTTAATGTTGTCGCAAAGGTCTCTGAGACTGTCCTCAATTCTTTTCATTCTTTTTTCTTTATTCTGCTCTGTGGTAGTTATTTCCACTATTTTATCTTCCAGGTCACTTATCTGTTCTGTCTCAGTTATTCTGTTATTGATTCCTTCTAGAGAATTTTTAATTTCATTTATTGTGTTGTTCATCATTGTTTGTTTGCTCTTTAGTTCTTCTAGGTCCTTGTTAAACATTTCTTGTATTTTCTCCATTCTATTTCCAAGATTCTGGATCATCTTTACCATCATTACTCTGAATTCTTTTTCAGGTAGACTGCCTATTTCCTCTCCATTTGTTTGGTCTGGTGGGTTTTTGCCTTGCTCCTTCATCTGCTGTGCATTTCTCTGTCTTCTCATTTTGCTTAACTTACTGTGTTTGGGGTCTCCTTTTCACAGGCTGCAGGTTCGTAGTTCCCGTTGTTTTTGGTGTCTGCCCCCGGTGGCTAAGGTTGGTTCAGTGGGTTATGTAGGCTAGTGCTTGTGTTCTGGTGGATGAGGCTGGATCTTGTCTTTCTGGTGGGCAGGACCGCGTCCAGTGGTGTGTTTTGGGATGTCTGTGACCTTATTATAATTTTAGGCAGCCTCTCTGCTAATGGGTAAGGTTGTGTTCCTGTCTTGCTAGTTGTTTGGCATAGGGTGTCCAGCACTGTAGCTTGCTGGTCATTGAGTGGAGCTGGGTCTTATCGTTGAGTTGGAGATCTCTGGGAGAGCTTTTGCCGTTTGATACTGTGTGGAGCCGGGAAGTCTCTGGTGAACCAATGTCCTGAACTTGGCTCTCCCACCTCAGAGACACAGGCCTGACACCTGGCTGGAGCACCAAGACCCTGTCAGCCACTTGGTTCCAAGCTCCGGAAATCCACACTCCAGAGGCACTCCTTTCAACGTACTGCCTCTCCCCTTCCACGCAGGTCCTGGTTATCCATTTTTATTGTTAGTTTAAAAAGGCGTTAAAAGACCTTCCAGTCAAAGAGTGTTGGAGTTCATGGTTCAACCCATGGCTAATGGCAATAATACTGTCCAACAGGATTCTAGATTTTGAGAACGGATCAGTTTTATGACTTCTCTCTGCATAAGCAGTCTCTTTGACCTTTGAGTAAATGGTAAGCTTCTTTTAGTACGTGTCCAAGTTGTCACAGACAATTGATTCGTTCAATTCATTTTTACTGTAGTTGACAGTGAATAACATTTGTCTTAGAAAAGGTGTCATTCCTTTTTCTAATGTTTTTTGCTCATCTATGCCTGGACATGTGACAGAAACGCAATGGAAATAGTCCTTCACCTTAGCAAGCTTGTAGTCATAACGCCCCCTGAAAAGTTAGATAATAAGCACGAAATGAGTCCTGTGGGAAGTTGGAGGGAGCAGATAAATATCCTAGGAGAAGACGAGGAAGATAATGAGCAGAACCCACAGCTCCATTTCCATAAACTCCAGGCTCTTACAGAAAAAGAAATTAGGTTAACATGGTGCTCATTCTTTCCTCAGTCAACTTGATAGTTTGGAATGTGAGCTAAGGATCGTGAGACGACAATTAAGCCAAATATTGATGCCAAATGTAGGAATGAGGTGAAATAAAATTTTTATGGTAGCTCTCCTTTGATTGCTCCCCATAAATACTTCCTACTTTCTGATTTTCCCGAATTGTATCAGTTGGCAGAACGCTCCGCAGTCCTGTGTTTCTCATTAAGAGTTGGATGCTTAGCTGAAGTTTTTGGGAGGTCATCTCTGGGCGTGTCTGCTTTTGGCTCTCTCCAGCAGCATTGTGAGCGTATCCTTAGGGATGAAAATGTAATCCTTCATGTGACACATTTGAGTAAAGCCTCTATTCCTTTGCAAGAAGTAAATACCAGTACAGTACTTAATCCACCCTACATCTGACCTGCATTTTCTTTACGTAAGATCGTGATGCCTGTGGCTCTTGGTTGGAAGTGTACGTCAGCATTCCAGTGGGATCACTAGCTCCCTCCCAGTGGCCTCCTTGTTGCTAAATCCAGTGACCGCTTTTCACTGGACTGCATTTGAGTCTGTGGACGCTTCCATGACTCCCTTCGGAGATTCCCCTGCCACACCTCTGCCTCCAGTCAGGGTTTCCCTAACTTAATACTGCTCCTTCTTAGTTTCCCTTTGCTCTCTTCTAACTCTTCCCGAAGAGACAATGTTCTTAACAATTCTGTCTTTATCCCTTTTGTACTGTGTTCACTCCACTGACTGATCGTCCCCATTCCCATGCTTTAAATTACTCATTATCGATAATGATTTCCATCCATAGAAATAACCTAGTGAAGTCAGATGACTTGCCTGGGTTTAATTTCCAGCTCTACTGCTTACTAATTGTGTGGCCTTGGGCAGGATACTTAAAATTCCTGTGCCTTAGTGTCCTCATTTATCAAATGAAGATTAACGCAACAAATATAAAGCACAGAACCTAGCATGTTAACTACCCCAAACCCACCCTCACTTTTATCTGGCGAACGCTTATTCATTTGTCAGGTCTCAGCTTAGATGTTACTTCGGCCAGGAAGCCTTCCCTGCTGTCCCAAGTCTACTTAGATCGTCCTCCTATGGGCTCTCATAATATAGTGTAATTGCCCTGTTTCCTCTGTCTCAGTGTTTCTCACATTCATTGTAACTGCCGATTTATCTCTCCACGTCTCCCATCGGCTATAAGCTCTGTGAGGTCAGCAGTGGAGTCCAGTGTGGTCATCACCGTGTCCCCGGGGTCTAGTTACCTGGACACAGTGGTACTTAAGAAATATTTGCTGAAAGAGTGATTGATTGTATTGCTGTGGTGGACGGAGATAGTTGTATTGCTTCTTTGTGGTCACATCGCTGGGATTTACGGGTCAGAAAACTCTGTCATCAGTTTTGTTGTGGTTGAGTGTCCTAGACAATCTGGCTCACAGCATCTAACCCACAGAAGACTAAATTGTAAGGCAAAATAAGTTTTTTAACTTGTAACAGTGGTTAGAATATGCCAAGGAACAATTTCATGGGTCTTTACTTGGGAATGTAATATATGCCTGCCCCGTTACTTAATTCTTTGATGTTGTGAGCCTCTGATGCTTGGCTTTGTAGGGTGTGTGCTCAACAGTGAGCTCCCAGGGCAGAGTTAACCTCCTTAGTGTGCTTAGGAGCTGTGGACTTATTCCTTCCAAATACTGGAAGGGTTGTTGTATGGGAAGGGAGAAGCTGAGTGTGTCTGTAGGAAGCTACAGGAATGCAGATATCTCCTCTTTAGGACAAAGAACTTGTCTAACTGTAAAAGCTATCAGGAAATGAACGGGCCACCCTGGAGGTAATGAGCCTCCAGGACAGCTTGTGTTTAAACATGGCTGGACAAGCCCCGGACACTGATATCTAGAAGGAGATGGATGAATGGGGACATTAGAATCCCTTCTAAAATGAGAGTCTGGCCATGCCTCACCACCCATGGACCATTGACTTAGGCCTCGTGCCCACTTAATGCCCTCAGTAAATGGCCCTGGAAGAACAAATGCCAAATTATCCATCAGCAAGAAAATGACATCGGCTTAATTATTTAAATCATTTTGATGGATAATTCTTTGCCATTTCTTTAAGTTGATAGTGTTATTGGCACTACTGCTGAATAACTTTTCTTTCTTGGCACTCTTGGTAAAGGTATGTCTATATCTTGACTTTAGCTTAAGCGCGGCCTTTGTGATGTGGGTAGACCATAAAAAGATCCAAGGAGGTTGAATGATTCAGTGATTCTGGAGTGGCCTGGTCTCTACCGGTCTCCTCCGAGTTGGTTCTTGTACCACACATTGATTGTGCATAGGTTGTCTAGAAAATATGAAATTTACTATTCTTTTTCCCCCAAACCAGGATCACACCCACCCCTCTTGGAGAAGGGAAAAGTACAGTTACCATTGGGCTCGTGCAGGCGTTGACTGCGCACCTGAACATCAACTCCTTTGCCTGTCTGAGGCAGCCTTCTCAAGGACCGACTTTTGGAGTTAAAGGTAGTTTGTTTAACTAGTATATTTTTCAGAGCAAAATTTATCACCAACAAATGTGGAATTACAACTTACTAGAGGAGCTGGTACATTTCATCTCTACGTGCACTCCCGCAGCCCTCCACCCCTCACCCGCCGCCCTGCACATTCAGTAGGTCGCCCCAACATGATCCTCCCACAGAGAGAGCTTCAGGGGGAGGTCTCAGCGGAGCCCCTCAGGAAGCCGATTCCCTTGCTTCCCTTGAGCGATGGTTGGGCTCTCGCTCAGGACTCCAGCCTTGAGCAGAAGCCTTCCATTTCATCAGTACCTTCTTTGCCGAGCGGTTTTGAAACTCTGCTGTTCATATTGGTGTTTTGTCATCCCAGCCAAGCTAAAAGGTCTTTCCATCCAAACCGTTCAGAGATCCCTTAGGTCAGCCCCAAGCCTCGTGTCGTCGGAGTTGCTGCGTGGGCCCTGAGGAGCTCTGGAAACTGGCTGTGGACCGGGAGATGTGATGAAATTCCTCTGTGGCTATGGTTGGGCTGAGATCTGGCACCTCCACAGTCACTAGTCTTTCTTCATGGATTTATCGTGAATCATTCTTCAGCTCACTTTATAATAGCCTTTACTGCTGCAATTACTGCTTGTTCTTGGTACTTTGTGGTTTTTAGCAGTATTATATTTATATTACTGTTACAAATATTAACAACTCCTAACTTTAAGTACTCTTAGAATGTCATATATTATGTAGTGCAGTGAACACTAGACGTGGGCAAGAAGGCTGGGGTTTTATTTGTGGCTGTGTCTCTTACCGCTGTGTGACCTTTAGCCAGTCATAACTTCTCTGAGCCGCATGTCATAACTTCTCTGAGCCTCATGTGTAAAAGTGTAAAAGGTATATAGTACTAGGCTTACCAGATTATCGTGAGGCAAAATAGTGTATAAAAATAAGGTCAACTGTAAAATGATGTGGACACAGAAGGTATTGTTTTAGGATAGAGAAGTCTTTTTAATGTAATAACTCTACTATTTTGAGGGATAAGCAGCATGACAAATCATATATACTATTAACTAAAATAAACTGACAGAAGTCTGTAATGTGTAAGTCTGTTGATCAGGTAGATTTTATTTAGGAAAGTTTTTTGGTACTTTAAATGCATGTGCAATTTAGGTGAAGCATAACCACATAGATCTAATAATAAATTAACCAAAGAATCTCGTGTTTGCTGTAATGACGTTTGCTGTATTCTGCTTACCCCCCTTTTAAACAAAGAGACCGAAGTTCTTAAATTATATAGTGGGATGTAGGGTGAACTTTCTTCACCTTCTGTTCTGGTTTGCCTGAGAGGTATTATTTCTCACTGCCTGTTTTTATTACATCTTGGGGGTACGTGCCTCCCTGTTGGACTTGGGGGGCTGTGTCCCTGGGGCTCCTGTACTTGGCAACTCATTTCAAATGGTACCTGCTCTGTTGTTTAGGAGGAGCTGCAGGTGGCGGATACGCCCAGGTCATCCCTATGGAAGAGGTAAGATTCCAAGAGACATGTGTCTTGTGTCACTGTTTTTCCCTCCTTGGAACCTTTTCTCTGTGCTTCTATAAATACAGGCCCACAGTACTTTATCCTCAATCGCAAAGTTCTGAAGGCTCTGAAAACCGGAAATGTTTGCCTGACCCATTTGGGGGAAAACCTGACATTTACTGTTAATGAGCTACTTATGGATTTTGTCTATGCCGCTTGGTGTAAATATTCATATATTTTGCTGCAGAAATATTATTTTTAATTAATGGATGCTGACCTGGACCCTGCTTGGAATGTTTTATAAATAAATTATGTGTCCATCACACTACCTTTCTACATTCCAAAAAATTCTGAATCCCAAAACTCACCTCAAGGGTTCTGGATGAGAGGATGCAGAGCTCTATCTCCATCAATCATCTGTTATACTGCCGAATTCAGGAAGGCCTGGACTCTTCACTTCTGTGAACTGAGACTCCAGAATCAAATCCAGTCGCTCATCTGTATCCACAGGTTCCACATCCATGGTTTTGACCAACTGCAGCTTGAAAATACTCAGGAAAAAAAATTTTCCAGAAAGTTCCAAAAAGCAAAACTTGAATTTAATGCACACTGGTAACTATTTTCGTAACATTTACATTGTATTGAGTACTATAAGTAGTCTAGCGATGATTTAGATTATACCAGAGGATGAGAGTATGTTATATGCAAGTACTACACTATTTTACATAAGGGACTTGGAGGGTCTGTGGTTTTTGCTATCTACGGGGGTCCTGAAACCAATTCCTCATGGATACTGAGGGACAACCATAGTTCCAAAAAAAAATGGTCCAAATAGGCCAATGGTGTCAATTCTTATTTCTACAAGACCAGTTTCTACACCCTGTATTAACACTTCCTTGTTCCCTGGATTTAACCAGTGACCAGGTCTTGTCAGTTCCACTCTCCACATCAGCCTCTTGGTTCAGGTCCTGAGAAGTCTTCCTAAAGCCCATGTCCTTTTCTGTTGCCTGCGTTTCAGCAGTTACTCCGTCACTCTCTGTCCAACACAGCATGGCCGCTCCTTGTGTGCCGTCTCTCCGCCCCCAGTGTCTCAGGTTCCCACGCCACCCTCCCTCTCTCCACCCTGTCAAACTCCTTGCCCTGTTGTCTCTTGGTTCCAAGCCTGGAATGGTCTTCCCTTCCTTTCCTGCCTTCCCTGCTAAGCTCACATTTCAGATGGTACCTGCTCCGTCGAGGTTCTGTTCCATCCCACGGATCCCCTCCTGCTCTGTGTTTACCTCCGTGTGGTCCCATCGGCCGTGAGGAGTTAGACCCCCTGGGCCCCAGCACTTAGCAGTGTGCCCAGCACGTAGGAGGTGCTCACTAGGAAATATTTGTTGATTTTGCTGAAGGAACAGGAAAGGTTTTTTTTTTTTTACCCACAGAGATGTGAGCATCATGGAAGCTAGAGGGAAATTTTGGATAATCGTCAAATATTGGGGGTGGGAGTGAGAAAGAATAGTCAAGGCTTGGCTGAGAAAAATAGTCCCAGGCCTCACATCTGCAGGAGGATGAGTAACAGTCACAAGCCAGGAAGCTCCAGAGCCAGGGGGCCAGGTTGGGGATGGAGTATAAGGAACGTGGCCTGGGGAACAGCTCAGGGTTGTGCCATCGAGTATTGAAAGGGCGCTGGTGACCTGCTGTCATGTGGTATCACCTGCATGGCCCAAGTTGGGCCAAACTGAGGGACAGGGTAGTTAGAACTATCTGAAGAAGTTAGCAAATTACAAACATGCTGATTCTACAAATAATAATCATGTGTGCACATAAGATTAGAAGAAAAATAACAGAAATAGAGAGTTGTGAGAGTGATACTTTTTTTCTATTTCTCAGGCTGTCACATTCTATATTATTCTATTGCTACTGTGTGTTTTATTCCCTGCCTTATTCCAAAGTACATTTGATATGGTACTATTTTCTTAATTATAAAACAGTACATGAAAAAAGAAAACCAAAATAAGGAATCCAATCATTAAGTCCATCAGAATTGTTTCACTCTTAACCTGAGAAAGGAAGAATTTGCAATAGAAAGTCTGTGCAAGTGTTCTTTGTTGTCAAGTGGAAGACTCTGACATTTTCTGATCTTCGGATTCAGGCTATATAAAACATATCCTAAGCATTGTAAGGGTATGTCATTAGCATAATATTTTGTTTATTCAGCAAGTCCTTCAGTACTGCAATGGTGGTTTGAAACAAGTAGGAAGATGTTTTCATTTCATTCTATAGTTCAACCTTCACCTGACTGGGGACATCCATGCCATCACCGCTGCTAATAACTTGTTGGCCGCTGCTATCGACACAAGGATTTTGCATGAAAATACTCAAACAGATAAGGTGAGAAAGGCTCCTTGTTGGCCATTTTGGGCATCTTATCCTGGGATTCCTGGATTAAGGAACTCATGAAAAAACTTTTGGAGTCTGAAAGTTCTCTGAAATTCTATTCAAAATGTTGTGAATTGTATATATGTCCTTATTTCTTAAGGAGAGGATCTATACTTTGGTTAGATTCTCAAATGAGTTTATGACCACTACCAAGTTATTGGGAGAATTATGCTAGTTGCACTTTTTAAGCCAAATTGTCTTCAAGACGAACCTTTACTTTTAAAGGTAATTGGTAGACAAGTTCTCTTAGTTTTGCCCATGGGTGTAATCTCTGGTCTCTGCTAAGGGGGTTGGAGAGACATCTTTTAAGATTCTGATGTTACAGGCAGCTATCCTAGATGCCCTGCTAAACAGGTCAGACCCCCTTTTTGGGCCTCAGGGCTGTAGGGTCTGAGAGGTAAATCACACACCTGAAGGGGACAGACTACTAGATGCTAATTCCTCATAGACATAGGACATGGATAAAAGTGGGAATTTCTGACACATTTTACAAAGGTCCTGACATCCTCCAATTAAACTAACTCCCTAGTGAGTTTTTGAAGCCAAAAATAAATATAGAGATAAATTTTAATTTGATGTTTATAAGGCCGTAGATCAAGAAATGTATTTTCATACAAACCCTTTACAATGTGCATTATTGCAGATCTAGTCAGATTTATTAAAATGACAGAACTTCAGGCTAAATTGTTTACATTAACCAAGAATTTTAATAGGGTCTGTAATCTAAACAGTTTGGTTATAAATGTAATGAACTTTGTCATATTCTGTAAATTGTCCAAGTTCATGGTTGGCCCTTAAACTTTTGTGAGTTTTGTTTTTATTTTGCGTTTCTAGGCGCTGTATAATCGACTGGTTGCTTCAGTGAACGGTGTTAGAGAATTTTCAAAAATTCAACTTGCTCGGCTGAAAGTAAGTTTCTAGTTAATGGTTCTTTAAAAAGAAAATACCCTGGAAACAAATCAGAAAAATTGTCAGAACCAGAAATTCTGAACTTGGTTTGATTTTGATTTTCAGTTGCTTTTTTTGGATATTGAACTCTAAATAGACAGAACAATGTAACAGAGATTGCCCGGAACTAGATGCCTGAGGCCTTGATCCTGCACCAAAAAGCAGGTGGACAAATTAGTTCACCCTTATAGATGTCAGCTTCTTCATCTATAAAACGAGAGCACCACTCCGCTGAGAACTCCAACAAATGAGGATTTGCCAGGAGTCTTCCTTTCTCATGGCGTTTCTCAGCGTTCTAAGAAAGACTTTGAAAATTCATCTATTTCAGTTTTTATTGTAGCCAAGATTCTAAGATTGTATTTGTGGATGTGCTCTTAATTCTTATCCATTTTACCATTTTCTAGTGCTGTTTGCTACTTAATGCCCTACTATCACGTAGATTTTCCCTTTGCTTTTTTTCAGAGATTAAAAAATAACTATAATGGTATAATCTACAGCCACTGGCTGGTGAGAATTGGTTTAAAAAATTCATCCCCTGGCTTCTTACCGAACCAACTTCAGTTTGTTGAGAATAACGCACAATATGGTATCCTCAGTATCTCCAACGTTTATAGTTTGTTTCCCAGATTCTTTTCTTATACTTTATAAAAAACCACTTTGTTAGAGTGTTTTCTTTAGAGAAAGAGATGCTTTAAAAGTTTTAATTTTTTTTCTTGTGGAATTAGAAATAACTTGAAAACGTAGACATAATCGTTACTTAAATTATTGGTAGGGACTTCCCTGGTGGCACAGTGGTTAAGAATCTGCCTGCCAGTGCAAGGGATACAGGTTCGATCCCTGGTCCGGGAAGATCCCACATGCCTTGGAGCAGCGAAGCCCGTGTGCCACAACTACTGGGCCTGCGCTCTAGAGCCCGCAAGCCACAACTACTGAGCCTGCCCTCTAGAGCCTGCGAGCCACAACTACTGAGCCCGCGTGCCACACCTACTGAAGCCCACGCGCCTAGAGCCCATTCTCCACAACAAGAGAAGCCACTGCAACGAGAAGCCCGCGCACCGCAACGAAGAGTAGCCCCCGCTCGCCACAACTAGAGAAAGCCTGCGCATAGCAACGAAGACCCAACACAGCCAAAAATAAAAAGAAAATAAATAAATAAAAGAGGAAATTGTTAAAAAAAAATTTATTGGTATTTGTATCTGAAAAGAACAACTAGTGAACTGGAGCATCAGTTAGATGGAAGTTTTATGCCCCTTCTGTGCACGGCACGTGGTGACCATGTAGAGAGCCTCAGGCCATGACAGACAATACGGCACTTATTCTTTGTGTACTGTCACCTGTTATTCGAAGGGTGTATTATTACAAATATCTGTGTCTCCCATTTTAGGAGGTGTTTGGACTCATTCATTTATGAGTTGGACTAACCTACCATTTACTTGAAGTTCAGCTTAGTTTTTAAAAAGGCTTTACTAGTCATGGAGAAGGTAAAAGTAGAGGGATAATTTGGTTCCATCTTGCTTTTTATTCCTTCTAAAACATATTTTGTTCTTCTTAATCATTAGAAACTGGGAATAAATAAAACTGATCCAAGTGCTCTGACAGAAGAGGAAATGAGGAAATTTGCCCGTCTTGACATTGACCCCTCCACCATCACGTGGCAGAGAGGTAGGTGCTGGTGGCTAGATGGGGAGGGTGACATGTCTTCCAGCTGGAGCGCTTCATAAACGCACAATTGTATTTCTTCCCACTGTCTTCCTAGCTTGTGTTACATAATCCCTCCATTTATTTCGGTCACTTATTTTACCAGCCTCTTCTCTCATCCTTGCCTCCTATTTAGGAGAAAAAGCTGTACCCTTAGCTCATCCCATTCACCCCATCTCTTCCAGATTTCCAAGGAAAATTACTTTTTTCCTGTCTCTTCTCTGGCCTCCTGTATTCTCTTTGGGGGTAAAAATGTCTGTGTCTCTCCCCTTAATTGTTCTGCTGCCCTCTGTATCGGCCATTCTAATTTCTTCCTCTCTTCCTCACCACTAGCTCTAAGCAGCTTAGAAATTTGTATTTTCAGTGCAGAATCTTTTCTCTGAGTCTAGTGCTTCCAGCCACTTACTAGAATCCCCTTCAGCACTTCAAATGTGGGGTAGAGGGACATCTGTCCTGACCTCCCTGTTTTCCTCTTGGCTGTGACGCCCCTCACTTCTCCCGCACTGCCCTCCACAGGGGTGGGATAGTGGGGAAAAGCACTAAATGTGGAGTCAGGAGCGTTGAGTGGGTGTCTCCCCCTCAGCCAGTCACATACCTGTTCTGGGCCCCGGTTTCTTGGAGATGGAAATGGAGGCGGTAATATATAATTACAGGCATGTGGTAATAGCACTTGATAAAACCTACCGAAGAGTTAGATGGTGTGTATTCCTTTTTATTTTTTTTAATTTTTTTAAAATTTTTAGAATTAAATCACAGCTACTATTACTTTAGTACCAACTATGACAAGGTTTTTTCCAACTTTTTTTTATTTTTTGAATTTTATTTTATTTATTTTTTTATACAGCAGGTCCTTATTAGTCATCAATTTTATACACATCACTGTATACATGTCAATCCCAATCGCCCAGTTCATCACACCACCACCCCCACCCACCGCTGCTTTCCCCCCTTGGTGTCCATGCATTTGTTCTCTACATCTGTGTCTCTATTTCTGCCCTGCAAACGGGTTCATCTGTACCATTTTTCTAGGTTCCACATATACGCGTTAATATACAATATTTGTTTTTCTCTTTCTGACTTACTTCACTCTGTATGACAGTCTCTATGTCCATCCACATCTCTACAAATGACCCAATTTCGTTCCTTTTTATGACTGAGTAATATTCCATTGTATATATGTACCACATCTTCTTTATCCATTCATCTGTCGATGGGCATTTAGGTTGCTTCCATGACCTGGCTATTGTAAATAGTGCTGCAATGAACATTGGGGTGCATGAGTCTTTTTGAATTATGGTTTTCTCTGGGTATATGCCCAGTAGTGGGATTGCTGGGTCATATGGTAATTCTATTTTTAGTTTTTTAAGGAACCTCCATACTGTTCTCCATAGTGGCTGTATCAATTTACATTCCCACCAACAGTGCAAGAGGGTCCCCTTTTCTCCACACCCTCTCCAGCATTTGTTGTTTGTAGATTTTCTGATGATTCCCATTCTAACTGGTGTGAGGTGATACCTCATTGTAGTTTTGATTTGCATTTCTCTAATAATTAGTGATGTTGAGCAGCTTTTCATGTGCTTCTTGACCATCTGTATGTCTTTGGAGAAATGTCTATTTAGGTCTTCTGCCCATTTTTGGATTGGGTTGTTTGTTTTTTTAATATTGAGCTGCAAGAGCTGTTTATATATTTTGGAGATTAATCCTTTGTCCATTGATTTGTTTGCAAATATTTTCTCCCATTCTGAGGGTTGTCTTTTCGTCTTGTTTATGGTTTCCTTTGCTGTGCAAAAGCTTTGAAGTTTCATTAGGTCCCATTTGTTTATTTTTGTTTTTATTTCCATTACTCTAGGAGGTGGATCAAAAAAGATCTTGTTGTGATTTATGTCAAAGAGTGTTCTTCCTATGTTTTTCGCTACGAGTTTTATAGTGTCCGGTCTTCCATTTAGGTCTCTAATCCATTTTGAGTTTATTTTTGTGTATGGTGTTAGAGAGTGTTCTAATTTCATTCTTTTACATGTAGCTGTCCAGTTTTCCCAGCACCACTTATTGAAGAGACTGTCTTTTCTCCATTGTATATCCTTGCCTCCTTTGTCATAGATTAGTTGACCATAGGTGCGTGGGTTTACCTCTGGGCTTTCTATCTTGTTCCATTGATCTATGTTTCTGTTTTTGTGCCAGTACCATATTGTCTTGATTACTGTAGCTTTGTAGTATAGTCTGAAGTCAGGGAGTCTGATTCCTCCAGCTCCATTTTTTTCCCTCAAGACTGCTTTGGCTATTCGGGGTCTTTTGTGTCTCCATACAAATTTTAAGATTTTTTTGTTCTAGTTCCATAAAAAATGCCATTGGTAATTTCATAGGGATTGCATTGACTCTGTAGATTGCTTTGAGTAGTATAGTCATTTTCACAGTATTGATTCTTCCAATCCAAGAACATAGTATATCTCTCCATCTGTTGGTATCATCTTTAATTTCTTTCATCAGTGTCTTATAGTTTTCTACATACAGGTGTATTGTCTCCCTAGATAGGTTTTTTCCTAGGTATTTTATTCTTTTTGTTGCAACGGTAAATGGGAGTGTTTCCATAATTTCTCTTTCAGATTTTTCATCATTAGTGTATAGGAATGCAAGAGATTTCTGTGCATTAATTTTGTATCCTGCAACTTTACCAAATTCATTGATTAGCTCTAGTAGTTTTCTAATGGCATCTTTAGGATTCTCTATGTATAGTATCATGTCATCTGCAAACAGTGAGAGTTTTACTTTTTCTTTTCCAATTTGGATTCCTTTATTTCTTTTTCTTCTCTGATTGCCATGGCTAGGACTTCCAAAACTATGTTGAATAATAGTGGTGCAAGGGGACATCCTTGTCTTGTTCCTGATCTTAGAGGAAATGCTTTCAGTTTTTCACCATTGAGAATGATGTTTGCTGTGGGGTTGTCATATATGGCCTTTATTATGTCGAGGTAGGTTCCCTCTATGCCCACTTTCTGGAGAGTTTTATATCATAAATGGGTGTTGAATTTTGTCAGAAGCTTTTTCTGCATCTATTGAGATGATCATATGGTTTTTATTCTTCAGTTTGTTAATATGGCGTATCACATTGGTTGATTTGCTCATATTGAGGAATCCTTGCATCCCTGGGTTAAATCCCACTTGATCATAGTGTATGATCCTTTGAATGTGTTGTTGGATTCTGTTTCCTAGTATTTTGTTGAGGATTTTTGCATCTATATTCGTCAGTGATATTGGTCTGTAATTTTCTTTTTTTGTAGTATCTTTGTCTGGTTTTGGTATCGGGGTAATGGTGGTCTCATAGAATGAGTTTGGGAGTGTTCCTTCCTCTGCAATTTTTTGGAGGAGTTTGAGAAGGATGGGTGTTAGCTCTTCTCTAAATGTTTGATAGAATTCACCTGTGAAGCCATCTGGTCCTGGGCTTTTGTTTGTTGGAAGATTTTTAATCACAGTTTCAATTTTGTTACTTGTAATTGGTCTGTTCATATTTTCTGTTTCTTCCTGGTTCAGTCTTGAGAGGTTATACCTTTCTAAGAATTTGTCCATTTCTTCCAGGTTGTCCGTTTTATTGGCAAAGAGTTGCTTGTACTCGTCTCTTATGATGCTTTGTATTTCTGCAGTGTCTGTTGTAACTTCTCCTTTTTCATTTCTAATTGTATTGTTTTGAGTCCTCTCCCTCTTTTTCTTGGTGAGTCTGGCTAATGGTTCATCAATTTTGTTTATTTTCTCAAAGAACCAGCTTTTAGTTTTATTGATCCTTGCTATTGTTTTCTGTTTCTATTTCATTTATTTCTGCCTGATCTTTATGATTTCTTTCCTTCTGCTAACTTTGGGTTTTGTTTGTTCTTCTTTCTCTAGTTCCTTTAGGTGTAAGATTAGATTATTTATTTGAGACTTTTCTTGTTTCTTGAGGTAGGCTTGTATAGCTATAAACTTCCTGCTTAGAACTGCTTTTGCTGCATCCCATAGGTTTTGGATTGTCGTGTTTTCAATGTTATTTGTCTCTAGGTATTTTTTGATTTCCTCTTTGACTTCTTCAGTGATCTCTTGGTTATTTATTAACGTATTGTTTAACCTCCATGTGTTTGTGTTTTTTACGTTTTTTCCCCTGTAATTCATTTCTAATCTCATAGCGTTGTGGTCAGAAAAGATGCTGGATATGATTTCAATTTTCTTAAATTGACTGAGGCTTGATTTGTGACCCAAGATGTGATCTATCCTGGAGAATGTTCCGTGCGCATTTGAGAAGAAAGTGTAATCTGCTGTTTTTGGGTGGAATGTCCTATAAAGATCAATTAAATCTATCTGGTCTATTGTGTCATTTAAAGCTTCTGTTTCCTTATTTATTTTCATTTTGGATGATCTGTCCATTGGTGTAAGTGAGGTGTTAAAGTCCCCCACTATTGTGTTACTGTCGATTTCCTCTTTTATAGCTGTTAGCAGTTGCCTTATGTATTGAGGTGCTCCTATGTTGGGTGCATATATATCTATAATTGTTATATCTTCTTCTTGGATTGATCCCTTGATCATTATGTAGTGTCCTTCCTTGTCTCTTGTAACATTCTTTATTTTAAAGTCTATTTTATCTGATATGAGTATTGCTACTCCAGCTTTCTTTTGATTTCCATTTGCATGGAATATCTTTTTCCATCCCCTCACTTTCAGTCTGTATGTGTCCCTAGGTCTGAAGTGGGTCTCTTGTAGACAGCATATATATGGGTCTTGTTTTTGTATCCATCCAGCAAGCCTGTGTCTTTTGGTTGGAGCATTTAATCCATTCACGTTTAAGGTAATTATCGATATGTATGTTCCTATGACCATTTTCTTAATTGTTTTGGGTTTGTTTTTGTAGGTCCTTTTCTTCTCTTGTGTTTCCCACTTAGAGAAGGTCTGGTTCAGTCTCCCCTGGGGTCACTGCTCCTTCCCCTGGGTCCCAATGTGCACAGTACTTTGGGTGTGCCCTCCAAGAGTGGAGTCTCTGTTTCCCCCAGTCCTGTCAAAGTCCTGCAATCAAATCCCACTAGCCTTCAAAATCTGATTCTCTAGGAATTCCTCCTCCCATTGCCAGACCCCAGGTTGGGAAGCCTGACATGGGGCTCAGAACCTTCACTCCAGTGGATGGACTTCTGTGGTATAAGTGTTCTCCAGTCTGTGAGTCACCCACCCAGCAGTTATGGGATTTGATTTTACTGTGATTGCGTCCCTCCTGCCGTCTCACTGTGGCTTCTCCTTTGTCTTTGGATGTGGGGTATCTTTTTTGGTGAGTTCCAGTGTCTTCCTGTCGATGATTGTCCAGCAGCTAGTTGTGATTCTGGTGTTCTCGCAAGAGGGAGTGAGAGCATGTCCTTCTACTCCACCATCTTGTTTCCTAATCGATGGTGTGTATTCCTGATCCTTCCTGTGTTGTTCTTCTCAGACCTCTTCTCCCTCAACCTTTCCCCATTTCTCCACACTTCCAGAACATTTTTATTATATGCTTGATTTATTACAGTTACCTTTTTTTTTTTTTAACATCTCTATTGGAGTATAATAGCTTTACAATGGTGTGTTAGTTTCTGCTGTATAACAAAGTGAATCAGCTACACATATACATATATCCCCATATCCCCTCCCTCTGGCGTCTCCCTCCCACCCTCCCTATCCCACCCCTCTAGATGGACACAGAGCACCGAGCTGATTTCCCTCTGCTATGCAGCTGCTCCCCACTAGCTATCTATTTTACGTTTGGTAGTGTATATATGTCCATGCCACTCTCTCACTTCATCCCAGCTTACCCTTCCCCCTCCCCATGTCCTCAAGTCCATTCTCTACACTGCAGTTACCTTTCAACACATTTTCTTGCTTCCATTTCCAACCCCCAATTCTGTAGGTTCATAGTGTAGAGAGAGATGTCTTGTCACCTCCTCGCTCAGAAGCCTCCAGCCTGGATGGTAGAATCGCCATCACATAGCATGGCCTTCAGGACCACCACCATAAGGCCCCACATACCTTTGCTTCCTGTCTGCTTTGTCCCTCTGCCCGCCCCTGCTCCACCTCATCTCCATGTCTGCCTTCCCAGACACACCTCAGGCCCCCTCGATCCACGAAACTTCCCTCCTGGGAATCCATTCACCCTGTTCACTAAGAATTTAGTGAGGTGGGGAAGCAAAGACCAGGGAACCAATTGTGGCTCTGCCATTTACGAGCCATGCAGCTGTGGACAAATGACTTACTTTCCTCATCTTTTTTTTTTTTTAATTAATTAATTTATTTATTTATTTATGGCTGTGTTGGGTCTTCGTTTCTGTGCAAGGGCTTCCTCTAGCTGCGACAAGCGGGGGCCACTCTTCATCACGGTGCGCGGGCCTCTCACTATCGCGGCCTCTCTTGTTGCGGAGCACAGGCTCCAGACGCACAGGCTCAGTAGTTGTGGCTCACGTGCCCAGTTGCTCTGCGGCATGTGGGATCTTCCCAGACCAGGGCTCGAACCCGTGTCCCCTGCATTAGCAGGCAGATTCTCATTCACTGCGCCACCAGGGAGGCCATCCTCATCTTTAAATGGAGTCATAATAGCAGCCTTTCCCTTGCGCGGCTCTACTGCGACATGAGAATACTTTCCAAACCCTGAAGTGCCACCCAGATGATCACAGATGCCACTGTGGTATTAGTTGTGTGAAGCAGTTTTTCTGTGTATGTGTGTCTCTCAAACTCCTAAAGGAGAGTAAAATCTCTTTACAAACTTTTGAAGATTTTTTTTTTTTTAATTATAAAAGTGGTAACATTATACAGATTTTGGAAATATCTAAGAAGAATCAGAAACATCTTACTGTACTAATAAAACTACCACTCAAACTTTTTTTGTGTATCTGTTTTGTGTATAATTTGAATTATAATTAGAGGTGTAGATTTTATATCCTACGAGTTTCATTTATATCATAATAAGCATGTTCCGATTTGTTAGTGATTTGTGGTAATGGTCATTTTAAATGATTCCGGAAAAGTCTTTTGTGGATGGATGAACCGCAGCTTACTGAAGCACGCCTCTATTATTGAACAGACCAACATTATTTTTAATTACCGATATGAATATGTTCAGCATTTTATTGGAAAGTCTACTACCTTTTCTTTCTTTTTATATTTTTTTTTTTCGGCCGCATTGGGTCTTCATTGCTGTGCAGGGGCTTTCTCTAGTTGCGGCAAGCAGGGGCTACTGATTGTTGCGGTGCACGGGCTTCTAGTTGCGGTGGCTTCTCTTGTTGCGGAGCACGGGCTCTAGGCATGCCGGCTCAGTAGTTGTGGCTCGTGGGCTCTAGACCACAGGCTTAGTAGCTGCGGCGCACGGACTTAGTTGCTCCGCGGCATGTGGGATCTTCCCTGACTAGGGCTCGAACCGGTGTCCCCTGCATTGGCAGGTGGATTCTTAACCACTGCACCACCAGGGAAGTCCTAACTTTTTTCTATAACTAGGATTAATTATTACTATACCATTATATCTGAAATGCATAGTCAGCTTTTTCAAGGCATTTGTGAGTTTGTGTTACTCTTTAAAACATTTTTGTGAACAAAAAATTAATGCAGGTGGAAATCAGTGTATTTTTTTTAAATTTATTTATTTAATTTATTTATTTTTGTCTGCCTTGGGTCTTCGTTGCTGCGCACGGGCTTTCTCCAGTTGCAGCGAGCAGGAGCTACTCTTCATTGTGGTGTGTCGGCTTCTCATTGCGGTGGCTTCTCTTGTTGCGGAGCATGGGTTCTAGGCGCACGGGCTTCAGTAGCTGTGACTCGCAGGCTCTAGAGTGCAGGCTCAGTGGTTGTGGTGCACAGGCTTAGTTGCTCCGTGGCATGTGGGATCTTCCTAGACCAGGGCTCGAACCCGTGTCCCCTGCATTGGCAGGCAGATTCTTAACCACTGTACCACCAGGGAAGCCCTGGAAATCAGTGTATATTAAACCTAGCATGGGGATATGCTCAAAAAGAATTTTTACACAAGGGGCGTTCTTCCGCATCTGCATTGTGGCTCCAGCTGAGGCAGCCACCAGAAATAGGGCCACGATTCATCCAGTGGGTCTTGGAAAAAGAAGGGCTACACAATCCCTCATATGTACCCAGGGCCACCTTGCAGATTGCTTTCTCCCCAAGAAGCATGAAAGGAGTGAAGCATACCATGGTTGCAAATCACTTTTAATGTGAGTGATAAGTTAAAAAATTACTCCAGATAAATACTAGAATTGTATTGTTGTTTAGGGCACTAAAGTGCTAATTATTGCTATAGACAAGCCACCTAGGTCAGAGGAGCTTGGAATGACATTTGATAGCTAGTTTGGCTCTTATTCCCATGAATTAATATAAGAAATAGGACTGGGCTTCCCTGGTGGCGCAGTGGTTGAGACTCTGCCTGCCAATGCAGGGGACACGGGTTCGAGCCCTGGTCTGGGAAGATCCCACATGCTGCAGAGCAACTGGGCCCGTGAGCCACAACTACTGAGCCTGCGCGTCTGGAGCCTGTGCTCCACAACAAGAGAGGCCGCGATAGTGAGAGGCCTGTGCACCGCGATGAAGAGTGGCCCCCGCTCGCCGCAACTAGAGAAAGCCCTCGCACAGAAAAACGAAGACCCAACACAGCCATAAATAAATAAAAAAAAAAGAAATAGGACTCTCCATCAAATAGATTGAGGTCATTTAATAGTAAGATTTTTTTGTTGTTGTTCTTTTTTTTAAAGACAATATTGGCTTAGAGCTAGAAAGAGTACAGCCTTTGGGTGAGATTAGATGGTTTTATAATTTGATAACTAGAGAGGGGACACTCAGTGACCACATGGGGCTAAAAAACTCTTCTGAGACCATAGATGTCGCATATTTAATGCTCGCCTCTTCCCTTTTATCCTTTGTAAGAAATTTAACTCGTGGTTGTTTTCTCCTATGCTTCCTGTCACTAGCTTGAAGGCCTCATAAGTGCCTGGTAACAGGGTGGAACTGGGAGCCGATAGACTATTCCAGAAACACATAGTATAAGCAGAAGAAACAGTGGACATCAAGTCATTTTATTGTTCCTCGAAGGAAGTGAACCCTGCTTTTCTGAGTGTCAGAACCCCTGGGGCCTCACAGGCCGTTAGACCGAGGACCAAGAAGCCTCAGTCTCCGGGGAACTGACATCCAGTTACTAGTTCCCAGCACTCCCCTACAGCCTTGCAGGGAATCGGTACAGTTCTTCTGCCAAAGCCAAAGTAGTGGGCCTAGCCTCGATGTCCTACCCTGTATTTCCCAGTCCCTGAGCTGGTGCTGGTGGTTTTAACAAGCCACTAGGCACACTCTGGATGCTCCTCAAAACAGAGGGACTGTCTAGGGTAAAGAGTGAAAAACCAGATCTCTCCCCTCTGCAGGGTCCCCCCTCCATGCCTACCTGCACTCTCCATCTCTCCCCTTGCCAGTGAGTGCCTTCCATCAGAGAATGATGCCTTGTCCGTCTTTGTATCCCTGTACAGCTCGCACAGGACCTGCCACAAAGTTGGCCCTCAGTAAATAGCCCTGAAATGAATAAGTACGTTTCTCATTCCATCTTTAGCTCTATCACTTAGAGGGCAGGAATTCCGTATCAGTAACTTAGCGTTACGTTCTGGTATCCATCTTTCTTGTGTATCAGAATTTAATCTTCACATTTCTCTTATGTATCACTGTCATTTCACACATGTCTTTCCATGGACATCAAAAGCCTGGTGAGACGCCCTGTTCTACCAGGGCTGTGCTAATAAGCGCACAGGTGGCCTTCTGATGCCACTGATTATAGTTGATCTTACTAAGTTTTTTGGGGGGGGGGTGGTTCTTGTTTGTGTTTTCTTTGCTAAATAAAAACCAGCTGAAATTCCAATAAAAAGATCACATTAGGATTGTGTATACTACACATGAGAGTAGGAAATATTTTTACTTTATATGATTCTGCACCATTGGTCTTGGGAATAAAGTACTAGCTAGTGGTAATAGTGAGAGGCATTCCTTTCTCTGTATGCCCTCTGCTTATGCCTTAAAGTCATAGAGAGGTTTCTGTGTGCTTGAGGAGGGTTGCCTGGGTGCCCGTATGGGTGTGCGGTAATGTGAATGTATATATGTATGTGTGAGAGAAAGGAGAGGGTTTGTTTGTTTTTGTTTTTTGGGGGTTTTTTTGGCTGCGTCAGGTCTTCGTTGCTGCGCACGGGCTTTCTCTAGTTGCGGCAAGCAGGGGCTGCTCTTCGTTGCGGTGCGCAGGCTTCTCATTGCGGTGGCTTCTCTTGTTGCGGAGCACGGGCTCTAGGCGCATGGGCTTCAGTAGTTGTGGCATGTGGGCTCAGTAGTTGTGTCGGCCCCCGGGCTTAGCTGCTCTGCAGGCATGTGGGATCTTCCCAGACCAGGGATTGAACCCGTGTCCCCTACATTGGCAGGCGGATTCTTAACCACTGCGCCACCAGGGAAGTCCCGAGAGGAGAGTACTGTACGTAGAGAAAGAGGCCGGCAGTGAGTCAGGGAGCTACAGAGGCAGGCAAGGTTGGCAGGTCTGGTCGTGCTTTGTGTGTGGAAGAAAACAGTCACAATTTCATCCTAAGGATGCTTGTAATCCCCAAATACACAATTCCCGCCACCATTTTTGTCAGAGCCATATTAAACGTTTAGTAAATTGGATCTAAGTTGTCAGTGTGGACGGCTTGCTATTTGATGCGGTATAAATTATTAGTGAAGTCTATGTCCTTCTGGCTTTACTTTCTGGCATTGTAGATTTGGTTTTCACAAACAAAATGTAAATCAGTGCAATTCGTACAGGCCAGTGAAGAGAGTAAAGAGAATTGATACTTACTCGAATCATCATTGACTTCTCCCCCCACATATACTACTTTATTTATTTGGGGGTTTTTTATATGGTAAAATATACATAGCATATCATCTTAATCATTCATAAGCATGCAATTCATGGCATTAAATATATGCCACGAATGGCATATAGGCCAAGGCTTGGGATGGTTATACCATCACCACTAACTACACCCCAAACCTTTTCATCATCCTTAACAAAAACTCCAACACTCCCTAAATCATAAGTCCTCACCTCCCCTCAGCCCCTGGTAATCACCATTCTACTCTCTGTCTCTATAAATATGCCTATTCTAAGAACCCCATACAAGTGGAATCATACTGTATCTGGTTTATTTCATTATGCATAATGTTTTCAACGTCCGTCCATGTTGTATCATAATATATCAAACGTTCACTCATTTTATGGCTGTATAACATTCCATTGTATGTCTATACCACGTTTTGTTTATCTATTCATTTGTCAGTGGACACTTCGCTGTTTCCACCTCTTGGCTGTTGTGAATAACGCTGCTGTGATCATGGGTGTGCAATAGCTGCTTCCAGTTCTATTGGATATATACCTGGAAGTGGTGGGTCATGTGTTCGTTCAATGTTTAACCTTCAGAGAGGCTTAATTGGCTTCTTCTTGTGCCTCAGGTTTCAGTGTAAAAAGGACACTCCTTCAGAAATGCTTTTCCTTACTGCCCGTTCAAGACGGCACCCCACCCCAAACCCCTTCCCGAGACACGCCGTCATATCCCCTCCTTGGTTTCCTGAAGGCACTTAGTGCTAGCTGGGTGATCCCTAGTTTATTTGACCCCTTTGTGTGATCCTCCCACGGGGTCATCAGCTCAGGGAAGCCAGACCTGATCTCTTGCTCTCTGCTGCCTCTGCAGCACCCAGAACAATGCCAGACACACACTGGGCGGCCAGTCCCTGCTTGTTGATGCTCTGTTCTCTTCTCTTCCAGTCATGGATACAAATGACCGATTTCTACGAAAAATCACTATCGGGCAGGGAAACACAGAGAAGGGCTATTCCCGGCAGGTAGGTGGTGTTTTCTCCAGGGAGGGCTCTGCTGTCGCACTTAAACCGGCCCAGAAGCTGGTTCCCCACATTTCTCCTCCTGTCCTTCCACCCGCCGTAACCAGTGGGCCCCTGATGAGTCAAGGTGTTTCTTGCAGTCCCTCAGCAGGACTGGGAAATCATCAGGAGACAGAAAGTCCCCAGTATTATTTTGCCATCCTTTTTCTGTGTGATTTTAGTTGTGTTTCTGGTAAGAGCCATTCAGGGTGTCCCTTGAATATACATTCTAACATATTTTATTGCCAACCCACCCAGTTAGTACTGTATCTGCATAACAGCTGAAAAATGAAAATCTCAGACACATTACTCACGTTTCATAAACCAAAGAGCAAACACCCAGTTATTTGGCTTAATAGCCTGAGAAGTTGTTAAGGATAATGTCTTATTACCCAAATCCAGAAAATGTAGAAGATAAATTATGATGTCCACCTTCATTTTAACAGGTCTCCAGTGTGGGGTGATGGTGCTTAGTGAATATAAATTCATTCTATGATTTTTCAGCCAGGCCCAGTAGGCCTCTAAATTATTATTTTTTGTAGTAAACTTTATAGCTTAAGACACTTTTAGATTTATGGCCTTTACATTGTTAAGTTTTTAATTAACCTAAAAAGAATCACTTTTACTGTAGTATTCAGTCCTCATACCAAACAGACTTTTGGATCTTTTGAAATATTTGAATTAAAAAGTGAATCTGAACAACAAGGTCCCACCCTATAGCACGGGGAAGTATATTCAATACCCTGTGAGAAACCATAATGGAAAAGAATATAAAAAAGAATGTGTGTGTGTGTGTGTGTGTGTGTGTGTGTGTATATAAAACTGAATCACTTTGCTGTATAGCAGAAATTAACACAACATTGTAAATCAACTATACTTCAACTTAAAAAAATTAAATTAAATTTTAAAAATGAATATGAGGATTGAATCGAGAAGACAAGCTAAGCCCCTACTCCATCCCTCCTCCAAATCCTGGAACTTGCACACACAAACAGATTTCAAATAGTCAATATCCTTGCTAGAAAACCAGAGTGATGGCCATACTCTTTGGGGAAGCTTCTGAAAGATAGGAAGATGGAATTGGATTGGTGGAGAAAAGCACAAACCAAAATATGGTGGAAGTATTGGAGGGGGTCGCTAAATTCAAAGGCATTAGATACCCTACTTCCCAGATACAGGAGAGGGATGGGGACAGCTCCCAAAAAACTGGTGTACAGGCACCTGCCTGGGACACCTGTGCTGAGACACAGCCAGTGGATACATTGGCCTCAGCCTCGGGGCCCAGCCGTGGGGGGCGGCTTACATCAACGTCACAGATTTGCTTGTGTACCGTGCTTCCTGGCTGGCAGTGCAAGGAAAAGCAGTATATTGTGACACTTAGGAAAGGGCAGCCTTTTGTCATTTGCACAGTGGGCAACCTCAGGACGAATCCTGTGAGAGACTGCAGGACGGGAAGCCAAGGAGCCACATGTCCTATTTCCTACTGTCTTGAATGTCTAGAGACAGGGTGAGGTTGTCAGAAATCAGGTCCCCAGACAAGGAAAAGGGAGCATCAAAGCCAGTAATCGTCCATATTAAAGGAAAACCCATATCATGAACATGGACACCAGACACAGCAAAGAGAAGCTTAGATGCCCTAGACAAGATTGCAGATCAGATAGGGGGGACTTTGAAGAGATTACCATCAGTATTCTCAGAGGCTTAAGGGAGCTGTCCTACAAGGATTGAGAATTAGCTGTTGTGGGAAAAAAAATGGGTTAAAATCTTGGAAATAAAACTGTAGTGTCAAAATAAAAATCCAGTTAGTGGATTGAATAAGAATAGGGTTAACTGAATGAGAGAGGAAAGTTCAATCCAAGAAACTCTCTCAGAACATACTACCAAAAGGAAAACCATAGAAAATATAAAGGAAAAATCAAGAGACATACGAGACACACCGAGAAGTTCTAATACTCATCTCAAGTTACCAGTGAAAGTAACAGAGAATGTAGGAAGAATGTATTCGAGGAAATAATAAAAAGGGAATTTATTGACTTTAAGAAAAATTTAGAATTTTCATATTAAAAGACTGAACAAGTGCTGAGCAGCATAAATGAAGTAGACTTACACCCAGACACATAATGTTGAAATTTCACAACGCTAAGGGTAAAAAAAAAAAAATTCCAAAGAGCTGCCAGAGAGGAAAAAAGTCTTGATGAGTCACAAAGGAGTAAGATTCAGATTGTCATCAGACTTCTCATTGACAGCACTGAATGCGAGGTGACATTGGGAAAACTGATTTGGAGTTCAGAAGGAACAGAATTTTCAATCTAGAATCCTTGAGTAGAAAGAAAAAAAAATTTGGAACGGAAAATACAAAATAAGCTGGAATAAGTCAAACACAGTAGTTTGGCCTAGTAGAATTGGCACTGACATAAAAAGCAGAAACTCTAACGAACAGATAATTTTGACATAAATAAAAATTAAAATCTTCCATATGGAAAAATGATTTACAAAATCAGTAAAAGACCAGTAACAGTCTGGGAGAGGTTATTTGCAGTATAAATATAACAACAGGTTAAAGTGCCAAACATAAAAAGAATTTCCATAAATTAATACTCAAATCCTGCTCTCAGCAAGGCCTTCACTAGTCACCTTCTTTAAAACTGCCCCTGCCTGTCCCCAAACTCCCTCTTTCCTTCCCTGCTATCCTTACTTATTTGTTTATTTTCTGCCTCCCCCCACTAAGATGTGAGTTTCATAAGGGCAGGGGTTTTGGTATGTTTTGTTCACTGCTGTATTCTCAGTGCATAGGACTTTGTTACATAGGAGTAGTAGGTGTTCAATAAATCTATACTAAAGAAATAAATAGGATAAGTAGAAGATAATAAGACTTATCTATGAGCTCATTAAAACATAAATGAATTAATATTAAACGTTAGTGAGGATGCAAAGAAATAGAGACTTTTATACAGTATTGGTGAGAATATAAATTGTAAAGCCTTTTCGATGATAGTTTGTTAGCATTTAAAATTTGAAATGTCAGAACAATTCTAACTTCAGGACTACAGATTATTTTTAAAAAGGGGGGGAGGGCTTCCCTGGTGGTGCAGTGGTTGAGAATCTGCCTGCCAATGCAGGGGACACGGGTTCGAGCCCTGGTCTGGGAAGATCCCACATGCCACGGAGCAACTGGGCCCGTGAGCCACAGCTACTGAGCCTGCGCGTCTGGAGCCTGTGCTCCGCAACAAGAGAGGCCACGATAGTGAGGGGCCCGCGCACCGCAATGAAGAGTGGCCCCCACTTGCCACAACTAGAGAAAGCCCTCTCACAGAAACGAAGACCCAACACAGCCAAAAATTAATTAATTAATTAATTAATTTAAAAAAAATAATAAAAAGGGGGGGAATATTTACTCAGGTACAAAAAAAACTCTATAGGATACTAATTGCAGCATTTTTTGTAATGGTGAACATTGGAAGCAATCCAGTGTTCATCGTTAGCGGTGATTACATATATTTGGTATATCCTTTTGCACAACAGAAACAGGTAGCCGTTGAAAATGATAAAGTGTATATTGGGGGAGTGACATAGAGCTCTCATACAGATTGTGAAATTGAAGGTTTGTCCATACAAACGTTTGGACACCAAGGGGGGAAAGTGGTGGTGGTGGTGGGGTGATGGGATGAACTGGGAGATTGGGATTGAGATGTATACACTGATATGTATAAAATAGATAGCTAATAAGAACCTGCTATATAAAAAATAAATAAAATAAAATTCAAAAAAATAATAAAATAAAATCTTGGAAAAGAAAAAAAACACACGTTAAGAGAATTTGGACTAAAATGAATATAGCGTAATCCAGTTTATGTTAAGAAAAAGCCAGCATACGTGTTTATATGTGTAAAAACACATAAAATGGAAGCTGGAAAGCTGTTCACCTTCTGAAATCAGTGACTTCTGATTTCACATTTTCTCTGCATATTTTTGTACTCTTTATCTTGGCACTAGAGAGATGCAGGATTAACAATTGCTGTGATCTGAATGCCTATTTTGTGCCTGGTATTGGTAAGCCCATTACATACGTGAGCACATTTAGTTTGTAAATCTGGTTTGCAAATGAGAAAAGTTGCCATATTGTGTTAAGTGACTTGTCCAAGGTTATGTTCTATATTGCTTTATGCATACATATTGTTAAGTAAAAAGGGATTATATCTAAGAGGTTTAACTGCTTTTTTTAACCTTAAAACTATTGAGGACATCTTTTTATGTCAGTAAATGTAGATCTATATCATCTTTTTTGGCTTGTGGGACCACACGGCTTGTGGGATCTTAGTTCCCCAACCAGGAATCGAACCCGGGCCTTTGGCAGTGAAAGTGCGGAGTCCAAATCACTGTACCTCCAGGGAATTCCCTATATCATCATTTTTTTAATGCCTATATAATGCCACATCTTGTAGATGTACCATAATAGACACAACCATTTCGCTGTTAATGGACACTTAGGGTGTTTGCAGTGTTGGGCTATCATAAATAAGCTTTAACATACACATGATAAACAGATCCATAATTGCAGAGTCAAAGGGGATTCGCATCCTTGTCAACATGGCTTTTTGTCTTTTGTCTAAATCTGTGATAAACAATAAGAATAATCTCATCTACACCTTTATGTGATTTAGAAGTATTTTATTTACAAAACAAAAGTGAGCAGCCCTCTATTAGCTCTACCATTCAGGCATAAAATGAGTAACTATATACTGATCCTTGTTTCATTCTGATGTTGCTAGAGATGCAAAATTTTGAAATTGTAACGATTACAAATGAAGAACTTATGGGTGTTATACATTCCACTTATCACTTACACAGTTAATATTTTAAGAATATTTCTAGCCTCAGGTTTTGTGCAGAAAGTCTCATCATTTTTAGTTATTTTTCGTAGGTACTGTTTTTAATGGATCGGTGGTGTAGAAAACCCTAAATTTCATACAATGAAAAACCACTTAGGTTTGGAATGGGTTATATTGAGAATGTAATAGTTGAGTATAGGTGCATTTGCCTTTCAGGTAATGTGTTTTCACTAAATCAATGACTACTGAAATCTCAACCAGGAAGTAGCCAGAAAGCTCCTTCTTTCCTTCACTTCCTTTCTTGTGGGTGCCGGAAATGGACAATAAAATATCTCCTGAGGTGCTCCCTCCAGGGCACAGCCATTTTCTATGTAAGACTGAACTTGTCTGGCTCACATGCCCCTTGGGAAGGAGTGTCATGGAGTGGTTTTGTCCAGTGGCTGAATGCAGAGGGGGAGGCCGTGCGCGGTCGTTGTGTCTCTTGTGGTTCCTGTCGGATTGTGTCCAGCTTGGAATCAGAGCCAGGAGCGGGAATAGGAAGGCCAGGAACATTTCTTAGGAAGTAGCCGCTCTCCAGCATTCATGGCTGGACAATTCATGATCTGATGTGGCCAAGCCTCCGTGGACAGCTCAGAATTGATTCCATGTCACCTTATGACTGGGGGGATAACAGCAGTCAAGGGTCTCCTCACCGCTGTGCTGAGCTCGAAGTCTGGGAAACTGGCCTCAGAACCCACTTTTTTCACGATCTGCTCCTCGCCTCTCTGCCGGGCAGACACATGCATCCCCCTTGACATACATAAACAACAGCAGGGGTAGGCAGCAGACTCTTCCTTTATTTTGCCGGTATGCATTGAATGCCTCCTGCATTTCACACTCAGGCCTTCAAGCTGGGGACGCAGGAGCAATCCCTCCCCAAAGGATCCCTGCCTTCACGGCACTTAGAGTCCACTGGTGGAGCCATGCGTCCATCAGATCATCACATTAATAATTACAAGGCTGAAACGTGCTACAGAAGCAAATCTCATAGCGCCGTGAGCTGCTGTGACGGGGGGCCCAGCCAGGCCGTGCTCAGCACAGCAAATGGAGGAAGGGGTGGCCTCCCTAGGGAGCACTGATCCCAGGACCGGGCATGTGCTGGCAACTTGTGCCTCTGAGAACGGCCCATCGAGGGTTAAACCCTGGGCCTGCAGGAATTGCTGCAGTACAGATCCCCATGGAAATGGCCATCCAGGTGGAGCTGCAGCTGACCAGTACCTTGGCTTTGCCTTTTCAGGCGCAGTTTGACATCGCCGTGGCCAGCGAGGTCATGGCAGTGCTGGCTCTGACTGACAGCCTCGCGGACATGAAGGAGCGGCTGGACAGAATGGTGGTGGCCAGTGACAGCAACGGGCAGCCCGTGACGACAGGTGATTTGGTACGTCCATCTCAGAAGCTCCAGAGAGCTCGCGGCCCCTGTTCTTTGGTGATCAGGAGAAGCAAGGTTTTCTTCCTCTTACATCACTGGGTAACAGTGGGAACTCAGAGAGTTTCTGCGCACATTTTCCTGCTCATGATCCCGTTTGTCTTACAACTTCATCGTGTTCTCACAGGCGTTTATAACATGCTTGTACCTGACTGCAACCAAAGCATATGAAATCTATCTCATGAGCTTTTCACGATCCTTTCCAGTCCTGATGTCTGCTCTGCCTGGGGTGCGGTCATCCTCCTGCAGCCTGTGCCTTTTTTAAAAAAGTGTGATCTATGCTGGCTTTAAATTGAGGGCAAATCACCTTTCCAAGGAATAAGAAGTGACTCCACCTTTATGAAAGGGAAGGTTAAGTTAAAAATGGCACATTTTTGGCTCCAGCCTGCTCCCTGGGCGCCCTGGCTTGTTTAATTTTGTGCCTTCGGCTTGGGTTTCACATTATAAAAACAGAGCTCCCCCTTAATCATTCTTACTCATGTAGCTTTCTGTTGCGTGGAATGGTGCTTCTTACAAAGCTTTCATGGTACCCTGGCACACCACCACCTTTCTTAGTGCTTTTTGTGATTTGGCATGCTAATCTTTTTTCCTTTTTTTAATAACCAACTTTACTGTTAATCCCCATCAATGGTGTAGCTATTTCATTTGATTGTACGTGTTTATAAGCACATAGTACTTAGTACAACGTAGGCAGCCATTACTCTAAATTTAAGCTTACTTTCCCACATATAGAGTCACGTACCATAATGGAATCTTAAATGCACACTGATGATTGAAAAACAGTTGTGAAAAGGAGACAGGCAAACTAATATCTTATTAATTCCAGGGCCTTGGGATATAATTTTAAACCTTTGCCAAAATGTCTTGGTTACCTTCTGGCTCTTTTGAAGAGATAAATCTGAATGACTCGAGTCTTGTCAAGTAGATTAAATAGATATATTTATATCAGCAGCCCATGGAATGCTTAGTATAAGGCTTAAAGAGAAAACTCAAACCCAGGTTGCTGTAAAAGTACTGCTTTTAAAAAATTATCGACATCTCAACATTTCTCTCTAAACTTGCATATAATAGTTTCTGTATAAATATTTATCCGTATCCTCTTAATCTTAGCTATCAATAAATATGTGCCAGGAGTAGTTTGAAACTTTATCCACAAATATTTCCCTATACTTACTCTTTTGGTTTGTGATAAAACTCTTGGATCTGGACCAAAAAAACCCAGTTAACTCTTTTTAGTTTTCTTTTGTGTTTCTTGTTTGCAGAAGGTACCTGATTTCTTCATGTATTTATAATAGGAAGGTTACAGTTCTTGCAAGGTTTATTTCCTGCAATAAAGTAGAAAGTAAATTCAATTTTTAAAGAAATCTTCAATGATTAAATATTATAAAAATACAAAAATAGAAACTGATCACATACGAGAAACACAACATTGTTGGTGATAGAGGTAGAAGGAGAAAGTAATGAACGAATGCACCTTGGAGAGCTGAAGAGTCTCTAGATTCTACCACCTGATCTGTTAGGATCTGTTGCATGCCATATTTATTTTTTCAGGGCCACGTTCACATGCATTTGCTCGTATTATGGCCTTCCAATAACTGACTAATCTGTTGAAAGGTACTTGCCCAGTGTCTTTAGAAAAGGTGGAAGGGAGTTTTTTAAAAAAAGCTTCCGCTTGTGGCCTTCTTTGGCACAAATAGTTTCCCCAGTAGCTCTCAGACTTCATCCCTGCCGTGTCTCTTCCTCTACCTCTTCTTTTCCAGGAATGGGATAGGGAGCTTCGAGAGAGCCCAACTCAAGCATTATAGGATTGGAAGGAAGCAGCCACAATCTGTGTACAAGTGGCATCAGCTCCATTCTAGGCAGACATAGCACGAGAGACAGAAAAGGAGAAGCCTTTCCAATGCAACAGTGTTCTGAGTGCCTTCTGTTATCTGTGGGATGAGAGGTCGAGAGAGGGTGGGAAACCAGAATGGGTGCCTTTAGACACGTCCCTTTCTCTTTCTTCGTTCCCTCTGTGTAACAAGCCTTGTTTTTGTTCTTCATCTGATTTCTCGGGGCAACAGTGTAATCTCTGGTAATGAAAACTGATGTGCATAATTGCAAATTGAAAGGTATGGCAAGCCTCTTATTTCCATCAAAGGAGGTTTTTTAAAAAAATGCAGTGACTACTACTTCCCCATCACATCTTAGAAGGGTTGGCATCCATTCAGGTGGAGGAGAGATAGACAGAGGCAAGAGCACTGTGTCACCTGTAGCTCAGAGGTGACGGCGGCCGGTGGGGATGCCCACGTAGGAGGTAGGCTGGTGAGAAAAGGCCGAGAGACCCTTGTGCGAACGATTTTTTGTCAATAATCTAAATAAGTGGGCTTTTTCTCCCTTTCCTTTAGGGGGTGACAGGTGCTTTGACTGTTCTGATGAAAGACGCGATAAAACCAAATCTGATGCAGACCCTAGAAGTAAGTGATTTTCTTCTCATAGACATTGTTGACAGAGTTGCATTAATTAGATTGCTTGTGCGTTCCCACACGTGAGCATTTCCAGCCAATGTGAGCCCATGAGGAGCATCAGAGTAACTGCTTGGTCATCCCCCCAAAAGTTCAAAGTTCTTTGATATGATTCATATCTTGGCTAATGAAGTACTAATTGACCAGAGGAGAAACTTAGAAACTCAGTATCTGATATCTCAGTAACTTGTGTAGCCACGTTTATCACGTTTACACGATGTTTTCTATGTTGCATTTTTTTTTTTTTTTGACTCAGCTTCTCATAATCCTTAAGTTTGGGGAGTTTAGGTTTGTTGTCTTTTTTTTCCCAAGCAAAACGCAGAGTATTCAATAAAATTAAACATACACACACACACACACACACACACAAGTAATGCTGAGAAATGTTTTCCAGGAAAGTGTGCTGTGCTCCACTTTTTTAAGAAGGTCGTTTTTTGTATATGGCTTGCTCAGTGGGGGCTGACACAGCCAATGCTTTTCCTTCCGGAGCGCTTGCTCTCTTGCTTTTGACGCCTTGCTTTCCTGGACCTTCTCAGTGGCCTCTCCTCCATCTCTTTCACTGCCTTCTTCTCACTTCTCCAGCTGCGCTTTCCTCCAGTATCAGCCATGTGATAACCCTTGAACTCTGGTTCTGAATCTCCTGACCTCAGCATTTCAGACTTGTAAGTTTGGTTACCAAGAGCTGCTAGGGTGGGTAAAAGGCATTTCAAAGTTATGCATAAAAAAAGCATCTTTGATTCCTATCCACCTCCTACCTCCTCCCAACTCGTTCCATCCCCCAAACCTGGTCAGTGGTTCAAGCCCAAAACCCACCTTCTTGTCATTTTCTACATGGCACAAAATATTATCTGAGAGCCCCTATTTCTTTGTTTGTTTACTGTATTTCTCCTCCCACCAGGATGAGAGCAGGACTTTTTCCATCTTGTTCACCATCATATCGCCAGCTCCTAGAAAGTTCCTCACACATATTAAGTGCTCAGTAAACACTTGCTGAAGAATTAAATGGATATTTATTGTTTTTACTCCATTGCTCCTAAAAATATATACATGTTAAATAAATAACTAAATGAATGAGAAAAAATGTATAAAGAGACATGATACTGCTTCATCATAACACTTCCCCCTCAAAAATGAACACATTATCATCATCATTAGGGATGATCAGCTTACTGTTTTAAATAATTTGGTAATTGCAATCATTGTTGCTTTTGTTGTGGTCATCCATTTACAATGCTTGGTGTCAGTCTATTTATCTCTTGTAAAAATAAAATACAGTGTGTGTGTGTGTGTGTGTGTGTGTGTGTGAAAAAAAAAACAAAACATAATTATGGATGAACTTAGTACTTATTATAAGTTTAGGCAGAAAATAGATACTTATATACTAGAATCATATTCCTGTTTAATCTTTTTCTAAGATAAATAATACTTTGTGTTTAGTCTTATTATAACTATTTAGAAAAATTACCCCAAACTTGGAAATACCAAAAAGAAACTTGCATATCCTCACAATGTCATTCTAGAGTAGTGTCACAGGCTTATCTAAGAACTTTATGACTGTAGGTTAACTTGAGGATTTCTGTCCTGTAGAGATACAAATGTCAAGAAGAGATCACTTTAAAGGTTATGGTTCTATTCCCCCATAAGGGCATAAACTAATTTTGTCTCAAATTTAGAAAAATTATTTTGGTATAAACTACATAATCATTTTCCTCTTCTTGTATTATCTTGCTGATTCCTTTATTTAAAAGCTAAATAAAAAATAATAATAATAATTATCTTTCTTAGATTAAAAATTACTCCCACCTTTCATACATATCCCACTCTAAAAGGCTAGTTTCTTGTTAGTTGAATGAATTACTGGGTTGGACTGCCCCTAAGCAGCTCTTATTGTGCTCACATTTGTGACATCATTTTGATGTCACAGGCAATGGGCATTGTTTGAAAAATGAACACAGCATTCAGTTAAAATAACTGCATGTATGAACTCTGCTACCTGCGTCCTAAATATTCATTCCACATTAACCTGGCTAATCAGTGGCAGTAGGAACCTAAATCAACAAATGATCTAAAAATCACTGGTTAATGTACAGATTCTGCTTTAGTGCTCATGTTTGAACACACTTGATTGTTAGTCCCAGAGGAGGTTATCAAGGGTTCCGTTGCTGCAAGGTGCCAGGAGACCAGTAGTTCCCAACCCTGGCTGCACATTAGAATCTCATGGAGAGATTTAAAGATGCTGATGCCAAGCTCTCCCCCAGACAAAGTGAACTCTAGAATGTGTGGCAGGTAAAGCTTGGATACCCTGGGTGATCTTTATATACATATAAGCTTGAGAGCTTCCCTGTGGAAGAGAGAGAATAAAAGATCTTAACATTTTACCATGGGTTAACTGTATGCAGTGTTGAGGAAAACACCTACTTGCTGTGGTCTTTTGTCCAATATGGGAGCTACTGGCCACTTGTGGTTATTTCAATCTAAATTAGTTTAAATTAAATAAAGTTTAAAATACAGTTCTGCAGTCATAATGACTGCAGTCATTCTATTTCTATTTATTTATTTATTTTCACCAGCCACATTTTAAGTGCTCCATAGCCACATGTGGATGGTGGCTATTGTATTGGAGAGTGCAGATACAGAATATTTAGAGCACTGCAGAAAGTTCTTTGGATAATGCTTTTTTAGATCTCTGGTCAGCAAAGAGCAACTGAAGTTTTAATCTTACGAAGTGTTTAAAAAGTCCATTATGGAGAATATTCACAGCTTTGTCATCATAGAAACCAAGATAGTTCCTGTTATTACTTTCCTAAGTGTTCTGCATATAAAATAAAATATTGAACTCAGGATAGATATTTTTATGTCTTTGGGTTAGTGACAGAATTTCGTAAACAAAGTATTAACTCAGTATACTGCATCATATAAGTATAAATATCACTTGAGTGTGTATTTGTGTCTGTGTTTGAATGTCCAACAATGGTGGTCTAAGAATTTTTCTATCTAAACCACACACTGGGAGTTCAAAAACCAGGGCTCTAATACTGCTTTCGTGATTAATCTGCTGTGTGGCTTTTAATTTCATTTTAAATTAAAATTAGATGCTCCCATCTAGTCCCCAGAGTGTTATCCCAGGAATAGCAATGTGTTTATGCTGATCCAGCCATACCCTGTCACCTGTCGCCCTGGAGACTGGTGCCCGGTGCTTCTCAGACAGATGGCCAGGGTGAGGGTTGCAGGGCATAGGAGAGTGAAGCCAGCCGCCCCTCCAGGGGTGGAGCCTGTGACCTGGTCTCTTTAAACGTTTCTCATCAGCTCCGCTAGCTTTCCACAGGCAGCCACATCCTAGGACTGGCAAGGCTAGGAGGTGATGGAGACATTAATACCTTTTAAACAGTGTTTCCGTCAAAGCACCTAAAAGGCTTATCTGCATAGCAGTGAGGAACTATAGATGGATAGACAGGTGGAGATCTAGACAGTAAACACGCATGTATGCATTTCCATAAACACGTATCCCAGTGTATTATTTCCACAGACATTTGTATGGCCGTATCCATACTCTGTGACTGTCCCTCCTGAGGACTTTGGGGGGAAAAGTAAATAGAAAACTCTGAGTGGGGGCTTCCCTGGTGGCACAGTGGTTGGGAGTCTGCCTGCCAATGCAGGGGACGCGGGTTCGAGCCCTGGTCTAGGAAGATCCCACATGCCGCGGAGCAACTAGGCCCGTGAGCCACAATTACTGAGCCTGCACGTCTGGAGCCTGTGCTCCGCAACAAGAGAGGCCGCGATAGTGAGAGGCCCGCGCACCGCGATGAAGAGTGGCCCCCACTTGCCACAACTAGAGAAAGCCCTCGCACAGAAACGAAGACCCAACACAGCCAAAAATAAATAAATAAATAAACCCAAAGTTTAAAAAAAAAACAAACTGAAAAGAAAAAAGTAACAGTACTATTGATGGTTATAAATAAATATGGAAAAATAATCAATTTAAAAAAAAAAAAAAGAAAACTCTGAGTGGCTTTGATAAATTCTTTTTCACTCTCAGTGATGATTTTTCTTTCACTGCCTTTCTTCCTGCTTTTGTTCACCTCTCTCAGCTTTGAAACATGTTCGCTCACAGCCCATCCTGGTTCATGGGAACTTTCCATGGCTCCCAGGCCCCATCCCCTGCATCACTCCCTGCCTTCCCCATGTCAGTGAAAGGGCAGCCTGTATTTTCACAGGTGGAGCCAAGGCTTCACACACACAGACCTCAGTGGCCCTGGCTGACTCTGAATACAGCCTAAACAATTTAATGCATGTGGGTGATTTCTTTAGAGAGGGCTACAGTCTCTTCTCTTTGACAAAAGAGAAGTGTAGAAATGAAAGTAAGAATGACTATATATATGACAGATTTTGTTTACATAATTAAAATCTAAAGTTTTTGAGAATTCCCTTTTTTTTTTTTTTTTTGCCTTTTTAGTAACTAACATTTTAGTATGGGTGAATTTTTTCTTTTGTTTTAATAATTACCAGGTAACTTAACTTAAAAAATTAACAGGTAAGAGAAACAATGAGAAAGACAAAGTTTTTAAAAATCAGAATAAGATTATTATTGTAAATATAAAAATGGCTTATAATAAAATGTACTTGCCCTGCCATGATTCCCACGATTCATTTACTGTGTTGACTTTATGATTGGATTTTTCTTGAATTGGTTAATTTCTTAATGGGGTAAACAATTTAAACAAGCCTCTTAGACCATCAAGGTTTAATTCCATTCTTTGTAACAATATAATGCAGCTAATATGAAATAAAGTTTATTTCATGGTCACTGAGACAGCTAAAACAGTGGCTTATCAAAATTATAATAGGAAATAACTCATTCTCATAGCTTTTTAAAATTTGCTCTTCCGCTTCCACAGGGGACGCCTGTATTTGTGCATGCTGGCCCCTTTGCCAACATTGCCCACGGCAACTCTTCAGTGTTGGCTGATAAAATTGCCCTGAAACTGGTTGGTGAAGAAGGATATGTCGGTAAGTCACTTTTTTTAATTGCAGTTTTTGAAGAATATTGAAGAAATCTGAAAGGTGATGGCTGGAACAGAGTGAGATCCATTCTGACTTGAAATATATTCTTGTAAGCCCACCTTTCAGAGATGGCCTCAGTACTGGAAAAACCCTAAGGTCTGGGCTGTACTAGTGACATGACATTGTGGTTGAACCATAGATTTTGATGTCAAGTGCACGTGGTTTAGAATATAAGCTCTGACACTTGCTGACGACGTGACTTTGGGTACAGTGTAATGACCTCTGAGCCTCAGCTTTCTCAGCTGAGAAATGGTGATAACAATATTGTATCAAACCTTATAGGGTTATTTGAAAACCAAATGAGATTATTTATTCATTCAACAAATATTTACTGACAACCTAACACATACAAGGCATGCGACTCAGAGCTGTGGCTACACGGTGAGCAAAGCAGAGGCCTGCTGGAGCATACTGTGTGTGTAATTTAACAGGAGAAAATGCTCATTAAATGTTAGCCAATACTAGCAGTAATAGTAATACTGATTACTTGAAATGAAATCAGTCTGCTCTTCGTTGAATCCGAGTGTGGTTTTGTGGCCTAATGGAGGGGAAATTCCCAACCATTAGACTAGGACATTTTTATTAGTAGGGCCTCAGATGTGTTGCTGCTGTGAAGCTCTTCTTTGTGGTACCTGCTTCTCTCTGGCTTTTGTTGGATATTCCAGCCATAAAGAGGGGGACACTGCCATAGAGTTTGCTCAGTCTGTGCCAGCCCCAATCCCACCCACAATATTAAGATAGTAAGAAGGAAAAAGATAAACAAGGATTCATGGAATAGCACCTTAATTTGACATCTGAGGCATTACACTGGCAGATTTTCACATGCCAACAAGTAATTTATTCACTGCGTGGGTGTCTATAATCAAGTCTAGCAATTGCTTTTTTCACACTGATCATTAGCCTTGTATCTCAGAAGTGAGTTATTTTACATGAAAAGATTCTGCTGGACAAAAGATCTTAGCTCTGCACTTTTACACTTGGCCATTAAAAAGATCACTCAGGGTGGTTGAGTCTGTTTTAAGAATTCCTTACAGACATACAGTCAGGATCAAATGAGGATTTATATAGTTCATTTCTCAAAGGTCTGCATTATACAGCTCTCGTGTACTTTGCTGCTTGGGTACCAAATCCGCTATGAGAGTAGCTAGACATGCCGTCTAAGTGGATTTGCTCAATTGATCACAGCATAATTGTAGAGCTAATGGAGGAGGTTGAGTAAGGGCAGGCACTGAAAAGTTGGATGCTTACGTGAAGTGTAGGTTCTAAAGCATCAACTCCACAAATAAAAGAGTTTCTAGAAGAAAGCACTCTATCTTAGGCTGACAGAGCTCTCTGCCTCTGTGCCAATCCTTCCTTTATCAACACATATTTATAGAATATGTGTTGTCATGGCTAAGGATTTTTAAAGGCATAGGCTGGTGATGTACGCAGAACATAATAGCTCTCTGTGTGACCTTGGACAAGCCATTAGCATCTTTGGGCGTGTCCCTTGTAGACAGTCTCATCTGGAAAATGAGAAGCTGGACTAGACAAGGAATTGGAGCTGGATAGTTAGCCATGGACCCAGAGTTAGAAGCTGTGGAATCGGAACCCTGCCTGGTAACATGACTTGAAGCCATTTACTTAACTTCTCTAGTCTCTGTGTCCTCTCTGATAAAAGGAGAATACCTGTGCTGCAGTATTTTAATGAGTAATATCAAAAGAGAAAGTGCTTTTAAACCTAGAGAACTATGCAAATGTCAATAATTATGTGAATTATTTCTATGATCTCTTCTAGTCTAAGAGGCTGTAAATGGGAGATAATTCAGTGACAGTGAAATCTGTCCACTGCCGGAGGTTTAGAAGGCTAATTCTAGAATCAGAGTATCTCTGTCAACTCCTTTCAAGTTGTGTAACTTTAGGCAAGGTAACCCTTCTGTGCCTCAGTTTCCTTATCTGTAAAGTAAGGATTTTAATAGGACTTGCCTCATAGGTTTGAAATGAGGATTAAATGACACCATGTATAAGTCCTGGCATGGCACCTGACACATGGTAAGACAGGATAATTCTTAGCCACTTCTCATTATTCACTCCATTAGTGATACATGACTAATGGAGGTTAAATTTCCTTTTTTATTTAGTTTTTATTTTCAACTGTGGCAAAATGCTTAGAACATAAAATTTATCATTTTAACCAATTTTTAAATTTTTATTTATTTATTTATTTATTTATTTATTTTGGCTGCGCTGGGTGTTAGTTGTGGTATGCGGGATCTTCAGTTGCGGCATGTGGGATCTTATAGTTGCAGCATGCGAACTCTTAGTTGTGGCACGCATGCGGGATCTAGTTCCCTGACCAGGGATCAAACTGGGGCTCCCTGCGTTGGGGGCATAGAGTCTTACCCACTGGACCACCACGGAGTTCCCACTTTAACCATTTTTAAGTGTACCACTCAGTGAAATGCTTTCACACTGTTGTGCAACTGTCACCATCATTCATCTCCAGGACTCTTCATCTTGCAAAACTAAAACTCTGTATCCGTTGAACAACAACTCCCCACCTCTCCAGTGCCTGAAACCACCCTTCTACTTTCAGTCTCTGGACATCACTATTCTAGATAATTCATACCAGTGTTTTTCCTTTTGTGACTGGCTTATGTCACTTAGCATAATGTCCTCAAAGTTCACCCATGTTGTAGCATTTGTCAGAACTCCCTTACTAATTAATTAAGGCTGAACAATACTCCATCGTATGTATGTAACGCATTTTGTTTATCCATTCATCTGTCCATGGACACTTGGGTTTCTTCCACCTTTTGGCTGTTGTGAATAATGCTGCTATGAATATGAGTGTACAAATATCTCTTTTTATATTATTTTTAATATATAAAGATCATGGTCCATTATGTATAACTGTGTAACAGCAGTGACTTAGATCAGTATAGACCACAAGACTCAAGACCTGTGGTGTTAAACTCTCACGAAGGTGGCAAATTGATCCATGAAATGCTGGGAGCAAAGTCAATGTCCTGAACAGTGGGAATAAGGAACTACGCTCTTTCCCCATTGCCTGGTCAAGCCCGCTCTGTGGGCTGGTTCATTCCTTGCACTTGGAATAAACTTATGGTAGATTGCTCCCGCTCCCAGTTAATATCTGGTTCCTTTAAAATATTTTTTAAAACACTCCTCTAGTCACTTTGGTCACAAAAATAGTCGCATTTTGTTAAAAGGATATGGGTCCAGTCTCATGAAAGCTCCAAATCTCATTCAAATTGAAGCTTCACCCTGCCTTCCTGGGTCTGCCTCTGGGCAGCAGTGGGAAGGGGAAGGCGGCTGCTTCTCTGACCCCCCTCACCTTGCACTTAGGTCGACTCTGGCCCCTCCAGGGTTGAAGGTTGGCCATTCGATGGTACCAGTCTGGCCTCTTCCGCACTCTTGGCAGAAGACCTGTGGGCTGTATATCTCCCTTTCAGAAAATCCTGCTGCTGGTTCCACACCTGGTCTCCGGGTACCGCAGCCCTTCAACCTCTGACCTCCCATCAGTGGGAACGCAGTTACGTCTCTCGCACAACCCTGTCACGGGCTGTTTCTTTTCATCTCATGGACGTTTTTCATACCCCAGTCCACCCCTGTGTCCCTGATGGCAGTGTCACTCTTGATTCTTTGCAGTTGTTCTGCTACAGCCTCACTCACTAGCTCCAGAAAAGGGGGCAGCAGCGCTGCCTCCTTCCCACTGGAGGCGTGGGGTAGGACTGGCACATCCATAACTTTCTCTGAAGGAATCCTTCCCTGGGATTCCTTGTCAGCCCCTTTCTTTGAAAGGTGTCTCTTGGACTACGGGATGCAAAGTGTATTTTCAGACAGTTCCTTTGCACGTGCTGCTAGGTCCAGCATCGTCCTTTGGCATGTGAGCAATTGACATGGTTTTGGGGTGTCAGGCCAAAGACCCCCATTTTAACATCCTTCTGCAGAAGTTAAATGCAGTAGTACGGGATTGTCTGAAGTCTGAGTATGAATTTATGTCCATAGAAAAGTCATTGTGTAGAGGAGACTATCTCTCTTAAGATACAAAAATGCTCAAACTCAAAAAGATTGGTAATTTGGATTACATTTAAAAAATAAATTATTCATGATAAAAGATACAAGATTAAAAAGGCATGTGACAGATTGGGAGGAAACATTTTCAAAGATAACAGACAAACGACCAGCCTTCAGAATAGATAAACTGCCATGGACTACAGATTGATTTTTTTTAAAAAGGGACTTCCCCTGGTGGCGCAGTGGTTAAGAATCCACCTGCCAATGCGGGGGACACGCGTTCAATCCCTGGTCCGGGAAGATCCCACGTGTGATGGGAAATTATTAGAAGTCATGCCCCCCACCCCAATCTCATTTCTCTGCCCTCCCCACTAGATGTGCCCACCGTCCTGGATTTGAGGTGTTGATGCTCAGGTTTTTAGTTATTGCTGCTAACTTACATATATTCTTTGGTATGTATCAACGATTTTCATAACCTTTTTTAAAACTTAGGAGTAGGACCTCTTAATTACAGGTCACCAAATTTTACAACCTGATCTTCCAATGCTTGAGTGGAATTCACTTAGAATAATATTAAGTTAGACTAATTTGGGGGGGGTATTCATTTTGATTCCAGTATGGTTTATTGGTCATTTTCTGCTATAATACTGGAAATCCAGGTAATGGAGAGCAGCCACACGAATTAGTTTGCAGGCTTCAGCCTCCTGGATTTGAATTGCTCTCTGCTGTGTGCCCACTGTGACCTTAGGTAGGTCGAGTAACCTCCCCGAATCTTGGTTTCTCCTTACCTAACTCAAGGCTTGTTTTCAGGGCTTAGTGCAGTAATGCTGGAAAAGCACAGACCCTGGTGACTCTGGCCCAGACAGAACAGTGGACGCCGGCTGCTGTTACGACGTTAAGATGCTAACGATCTTTACTTTTAAGATAAACCTTCACAAATACTAATGCATTCTTTCAAGTGAAGAATATCTGTGTTCTGACAATGGAAAACACTACTGCTTGTTCCCTTCTCAGACAAAGGCGTTTAGGACCATTATCCATAGAAGGGATCTGAGATTCTGAGCGGATCTGATGACTCCTTTGGGTTAGGGGAATCCTTCTGGAAATATGGGGATCCTTCTGGAATCCTTCTGGAAGTGCTGTGTAGTTACCAGGGAGAAAGCAGAATGCCCTGGAACCCAGCAAACTCACAGGTGCATGACATCCAGTACATATCCCTCTTTAAATTTTAAAGTCTTACTTGCTCACTACTGAAATAACAGGAAAAAGATTTTAGAATTTACAAAAGTAATGTGGTGTTGTATCTTCTCTAACCAGTTGCATCTAGCAACGATGAATATACCACCACTTCTCCGTTCTCTTGTCAACAGATATTTAGGTTGTTTCCAGTTGCTGTGTTATTATAAACAGTAAATGTTGTGATGAGCAGACATTCTTGCTCTTATCTCCTGGTGCACTTGTGCAAGAGTTTTACCCTAGGAAAGGATTAAATATGCTGGTAACATCCTACATGTGAATAACATAAAACAAGAATTTTCCCTTGTTAAAGCCTCTCGCCCTCCTCCAGCTACTCCTTCCTCTGTAGGCTCCTTTGCTGAAGCACCGTCCCGGTGCCTGGGCTCATCCTCAGATCCTTTCTCTTGCTGCCTTATACTTTCACCCTAGAACCTGACTGACCATCCCCACACGTAGCCAGGACCTTTCCTTGACCACCATATACCAGATGCCTCCTCACACTTAAATATTTCTAAGCCATATTTTTGATTCTCCTTCCATAGGTCCCAATCCTGTTTCCCCATCTCAGTTGATGACAGTTTCATTCTTCTGGATGCTTTTGTCAAAGGCCTTGAAATCATTCTTCCTTCCTCTTTTTTGTTCACACCCCAAACCCAGTCCCTCAGAATGGATGTGACCCAACCACGCCTGGCACATGGCTGCCCCACCTGGTTCAGGTCACCACCCTCTCTCTCCTGGGCTTTGTGACAGCCACCCCTCACCCCTCCCTGACCACAGAGTCTGTTTCCACAGTGCCACCAGAGTGGTCCTGTTGAAGCCTAAGTCACACTCCATCCTGACTCTGCCAAGACCATCCAGTTCTGTATCTTTCAGAATAAACTCAAACATAATCTCTTCCACCATCTGCCCCTCTGATGTCATCTCCTGCCCTGCCTTTCCCCAGTTTGCTGAGCATCTGGCATGGGCGCTCCCCGCCGCCTTCCACATCAGGGCCTTTGCACGTGCTGTTCTCACTCTCAAAGCTCTCTCATAACCACATGGTTTGCTCCCTTGCCTCACTCAAGTCTCTGCTTATGCGTCAGGGAGGCCTTCTGCATGCATTCTAGCTGAAAGAGCATCCGCCCCCCGCCCCAGCACCCCCGTCCTCTGTGCTGCTCCACTAGACACGCAGGCATTTGTGTGAACACTGTCTGTCTCTCCACTGAATATAAATCCTTTAAGGCACTGGGACTTTGGCCCTTTTGTTCACTGCTGTATTCTGAGCTTCTGAGTAAATATCTAATAAGTGACTCCCCAGTTCAAGGAGCTCCATGGAGATGGGGAACATCCATTAATTTTCCACCTCAGAAGTATAAGAATTACAAACGTGCATTCTAAGGACAACCCTGGTTCAAATACCGGCTCTGTTCCTTATCAGCTGTGACTTTGAATGAGTTACGTAGCCTAGTGTGTTCTCAAACTCAGCATAGCCATTCCCTCTTCTTATACCAAACACTTGACTATCGTAAATAAAACTCAGGTACTATAACCTTGTACAGGTAATTTCAAAACACAATGTAACGTGTTAGTTGTGATATAAAAGTATTTTATGGTAACATGATATGTATTTCAGTATGTATTAATTAGGAGAACTATTTCGACTACACTAAAAGATAGAATTCTGAGTAGTGCTTGCACATACACAAGAATTCGTTCACAGGACAGCCACAAGTGCGGAAGGATTAGGCGTGTTTCAGCAACTCAGATGTCACAAGTGGTTATTGGCGTTGGTGATGCAATTTTCTGCAAAAGTGAACATCTCTTGGCAGAGTTCCAAAGAAAACAAAGTTAACCTTCCTTCAGTTTGCACTCTTGTTTGCATTCCTTAAAAATGATAGCTATTGATAGCTTGATTTGGAGTTTTTATGTAAAACAGATTGCGGGGAGGGCTCTAAGGTCATATAATCAGGTTTTCCAACTACGAGAGTGGAGGGAAAATCATGTGGGGCAGGGGACAAATCTTTGTGGGACTGTCCTGCATGGTGCAAGGTCTCCAGTATCCCGGCCCCGCCCACATCTTGAGGACCTGCTGTGTGCTGGGCATCCTGCTGGGGACTTTCTCTGTGTTTTATGTATACGTTAATATGTCTTATACCAACCCTAGGAGGCAGTTGCCATAATACACCCCATTTTACAGGTGAAGAAACTGAGTTAGTAGTTGCCCAAAGGCTAACAGCTAGTGCAAGGGGGGAGCAGAGATTTGAGTCTAAGCCCCGGCACCGAGCCTTTGCTCTTTGCACTGTGCTTTACTGCTTCCTAAATGTTCACTTTCATTCTGTATCACCATTATCACATAGCCCTATGCTTAGCACATAACTGGCACTAAATAAATGTTTTTTTTAATGAAAAGTTAATAATACACATCAGTTTACTGAATAACTTATCTACTGGTAAACATGTCGGAATTTCCTCTAGGCTTTTTATGGTAAACATTGGCATATTTGCCCGGTGGTTTTTTGAGGCAATAATTCATTAATTAAAAGAGTAGTTAAATAAGAAGAGTAAACAGTTTTGAAAGGAGTTTTGAACTTTAGGAATGTCTAACCCGACCTTGACTGTTTCTTTGTGTGCCACAAAATGCAAATTTATTTTCAATGAGTTATCTAGCCTATCCCTACTTAGGATTTATGTGTATTCTAAATAATGTGGTCGTAATGTAGTTCTGCTTACCATCATAAAACATGGAGTTAAAATAAGACCCCTGTCAAAACACTGTCTTGCAGGGATTAGTGCTGTGAAAGTTAACATAAAATGATTTTAAAATGCATAGGCTTTTTGAGGATTAAAAATAAAAATATCCACTATGCAATGACTTTAAATTTATATTGTTTGACTACTATCTTACCCCATCTTGGCTGTGAACTTTCAGCCTGCTGATAAGATGTCCAACTACCCTTACTTAATGTATAAATTGTAGTTTAGAAAATTGCAGTTATATGAGGTTGTTCTTAAGCTTTTAGCAATGTTTGATATAATTACAATATTGCGCTGTTCTCATGCAAAGAAAACCTAGTAGAACTTTGAGTAAGGAATATAAGGAAGCTGACTGTCACTAAATGAGTAGTGTATTCTTGTGTGGAACTTTTTATATATTTTTGGGGGAGGGGAGAGAAAATTGGATTTTTAGGGCTTTCTAAAAGTCTCAACCTCTTGCTAGCTTCAACCATAAATGTTCTTTTAGCCATTAATGTTTTGATGTAAGTAACATAAATTTTTAAAACTACCTGAAGTTTAAAAGAACTATGGCAAGTTACAAAGTGCTTGGTTATCCAGTTCAAAATAAAGCAGAGTAAAGAAGTAACTCTTTACTTGAAGAAAGAGGTATCTCAGTGTAATGATAAAGACCTCATGCAATAGAAGAATTTAAACAGATTTGAAAAATGGAAACTAACAGTCAGCATCATATTAAATGTTGAAGTCCTAAATGTACACGAATGTATTCAGGCCATGACAAGAATACTTTTGATGATCACCATCATTATTCATCATTATTCTGCAAGTATTAGCCAATGTAATAAAACAAGAACAATACAAAAGTATAAATATTAGGAAGTGATAAATTTTCCACTATTTATATACAGTATGATTGTATAATAGAGTTCAAGAAATTTAAGTAAATTGGTTGATTGGTTATTTGGATGCAATGTAAGTATGTAATAGTTCTTCTTTATATCAGCAATAAACAGATACTGTAAAAGGGGAAATATCCTATTTATATGTGCCCCCAAACTATAAAATACCTTGGGATAAATTTAACAAGAAACAAGCATATAGAAAGAAAACCATAAAATGTTATTGAAAGACACAAAGCAGGACTCTTGAGTCTGAATCATTGGTGAGACATACGCCATGTTCTTTTTTTTTTTTTTTTTTTAAATTTTTATTGGAGTATAGTTGCTCTACAATGTTGTGTTAGTTTCTACCGTACAGCAAAGTGAATCAATATATATATATATATATATATACATATGTCCCCTCTTTTGGATTTCCTTCCCATTTAGGTTACCACAGAGCATTGAGTAGAGTTCCCTGTGCTATATAGTAGGTTCTCATTAGTTATCTATTTTATACATAGTATCAATAGTGTATATATGTCAATCCCAATCTCCCAATTCATCCCATCCCCCCTTTCCCCTATCGTCTATACCAATTTTTCAGATTCCACATATACACGTTAATATATGATATTTCTTTTTCTCTTTCTGACTTACTTCACCTCTGTATGACAGTCTCTAAGTCCATCCACGTCTCTACAAATGACCCAATTTCGTTCCTTTTTATGGCTGAGTAATATTCCATTGTATATATGTGCCACATCTTCTTTATCCATTCGTCTATCGATGGGCATTTAGGTTGTTTCCATGTCCTGCTATTATAAATAGTACTGCAATTAACATTGGGGTGCATGTGTCTTTTTGAATTATGGTTTTCTATGGGTATATGCCCAGTAGTGGGACTGCTGGGTCACATGGTAGTTCTATTCTTAGTTTTTTAAGGAACCTCCATACTGTTCTCCATAGTGGCTGAATCAATTTACATTCCCACCAACAGTGCAAGAGGGTTCCCTTTTCTCCACACCCTCTCCAGCATTTATTGTCTGTCGATCTTATGATGATGGCCATTTTGACCGGTGTGAGGTGATACCTCATTGTAGTTTTGATTTGCATTTCTCTAATGATTAGTGATGTTGAACATCCTTTCATGTGTTTGTTGGCCATCTGTATATCTTCTTTGGGGAAATGTCTATTTAGGTCTTCTGCCTATTTTTGGATTGGGTTGTTTGTTTTTTTGATATTGAGCTGCATGAGCTGCTTGTATATTTTGGAGGTTAATCCTTTGTCACTTGCTTCGTTTGCAAATATTTTCTCCCATTCTGAGGGTTGTCTTTTTGTCTTGTTTATGGTTTCCTTTGCTGTGCAAAAGCTTTAAAGTTTAACTAGGTCCCATTTGTTTATTTTTGTTTTTATTGTCATTACTCTAGGAGGTGGGTCATAAAGGATCTTGCTTTGATTTATATCATAGAGTGTTCTGCCTGTGTCTTCCTCTAAGAGATTTATACTGTCTGGCCTTACATTTAGGTCTTTAATCCATTTTGAGTTTATTTTTGTGTATGGTGTTAAGGAGTGTTCTAATTTCATTCTTTTACATGTAACTGTCCAGTTTCCCCAGCACCACTTACTCAAGAGGCTGTCTTTGCTCCATTGTATATTCTGGCCTCTTTTGTCATGGATTAGGTGACCATATGTGCGTAGGTTTATCTCTGGGGTTTCTATCCTGTTCCATTGATCTATATTTCTGGTTTTGTGCTAGTACCATACTGTCTTGATTATTGTAGCCCTCTAGTATAGTCTGAAGTCAGGGAGCCTGATTCTTCCAGCGCTGTGTTTTTTTTTCTTTTCTCAAGATTGCTTTTGCTATTCAAGGTCTTTTGTGTTTCCATACAAATTGTAAAATTTTTTGTTCTAGTTCTGTGAAAAATGTCTTTGGTAATTTGATGGGGATTGCACTGAATCTGTAGATTGCTTTGGGTAGTGTAGTCATTTTCACAGTGTTGATTCTTCCTATCCAAGAACATGATATATCTCTCCATCTGTTTGTGTCATCTTTGATTTCTTTCATCGGTATCTTATAGTTTTCTGCATACAGGTCTTTTGCCTCCTTAGGTAGGTTTATTCCTAGGTATTTTATTCTTTTTGTTGCAATGGTAAATTGAATTATTTCCTTAACTTCTCTTTCTGATCTTTCATTGTTGTTAGTGTGTAGGAATGCATGAGATTTCTGTGTATTAATTTTTTATCCTGCAACTTTACTAAATTCATTGATTAGCTCTAGTAGTTTACTGGTGGCATCTTTAGGATTTTCTATGTAAAGTATCATGTCATCTGCAAACAGTGACAGTTTTACTTCTTTGCCAATTTGGATTCCTTTTATTTCTTTTTCTTCTCTGATTGCCATGGCTAGGACTACCAAAACTATGTTGAATAATACTGGCGAGAGTGGACATCCTTGTTGTGTTCCTGATCTTAGAGGAAACGTCCTCAGTTTTTCACCGTTGAGAATAATGTTGGCTGTGGGTTTGTCATATATGGCCTTTATTATGTTGAGGTAGGTTCCCTGTATTCTCACTTTCTGGAGAGTTTTTATCATAAATGGGTGTTGAATTTTGTCAAAAGCTTTTTCTGCATCTATTGAGATGATCATATGGTTTTTATTCTTCAATTTGTTAATATGGCGTATCACACTGATTGATTTCCGTATATTAAAGAATACTTGCATCCCTGGAATAAATCCCACTTGATCATGGTGTATGATCCTTTTAATGTGCTGTTGGATTCAGTTTGCTAGTATTTTGTTGAGGATTTTTGCATCTATGTTCATCAGTGATATTGGCCTGTAGTTTTCTTTTTTCATGGTATCCTTGTCTGGTTTTGGTATCAGGGTGATGGTGGCCTCGTAGAATGAGTCTGGGAGTGTTCCTGCCTCTGCAGTTTTTTGGAAGAGTTTGAGAAGGATAGGTGTTAGCTCTTCTCTGAATGTTTGATAGAATTCACCTGTGAAGCGCTCTGGTCCTGGACTTTTGTTTGTTGGAAGATTTTTAATCACAGTTTCAATTTCATTACTTGTGATTAGTCTGTTCACGTTTTCTGTTTCTTCCTGGTTCAGTCTTGGAAGGTTATACCTTTCTAAGAATTTGTCCATTTCTTCCAGGTTGTCCATTTTATTGGCATAGAGTTGCTTGTAGTAGTCTCTTAGGATGCTTTGTATTTCTGCCGTGTCTGTTGTAACTTCTCCTTTTTCATTTCTAATTTTATTGATTTGAGTCCTCTCCCTTTTTTCTTGATGAGTCTGGCTAAAGGTTTATCAATTTTGTTTATCTTCTCAAAGAGCCAGCTTTTATTTCTGCTGTGATCTTTATGATTTCTTTCCTTCTACTAACTTTGGGTTTTGTTTGTTCTTCTTTCTCTAGTTGCTTTGAGTGTAAGGTTAGGTTGTTTGAGATTTTTCTTGTTTCTTGAGGTAGGATTGTATTGCCATATACTTCCCTATTAGAACTGCTTTTGCCGCATCTCAGAGGTTTTGGGTTGTCGTGTTTTCATAGACATATGCCATGTTCTTGAATGGGAATAGTCAGTGTTAATCATCATTCCTCTGTCAAACTAACATGTAACTTACTATAAAATTACTGTGCTATGTATCATACCATATTATGGTATAGCACTGTAATTATGCTGGGGAAGGAAAAAATTTCCCTCTACCCTTGTAGGTTTTTCTGGCTGGCCTAATAATTACATTGACATGAGACAGATTAACAGGAGAAAAACCAAATTTAATCATGTAAGTACAGGGAATCAGAACATGAGAGATTCCAAAGACAGTCAGGTAAAATGAAGTATATATTTCATCCTGGACTAAGGAGAAGGGTTTAGGGTCTGGGACCTCATAGGTTATGAAGGCAATTCACAGGAAGATGAAAAAAACAAATGTTTGGTAAACAAATGTTTCCTTGATTATGCAGAGACAGTGGGACACAAAGAGGACTTTGATCTCCCTGCCGAGTACCCCCCCACGTACACCTGACCCATATTCTTTGTAGGTATCTCTGGTGAACGAGCTCTTCCTGGATCAAACCCTTTATCTAAATTCTTTCAGGCAGTTAAGGAGGAAGTAAAAAGAAAGAATTCCTGAGTCTTCTGTTTCTTAAGAATAATCAACATAAAATAACCCTCATGTCAAAGAGACACATTTTGGGGTGGAAAATTTCGCTCTCCTATGGTTACTGTAAAAATAGAGGAAGATGAGCTTCATAGTTAAATCAATAGCAACATTTGTTTAGATTCTAAAAGAATAAATCATGAGGATAGACAAGAAAAAAAATTTAAAGAACAATGATGGATGATTTACCTAACTAGATATCAAAACAAGATAATACTGCCATAACAATAAAGAGGAATAAACAAAGAAAACTGGTATCAAAAGAATACCTGACTGTCCTTAATCAGACTTACTGCATTATATGTAGATATTAATAACTTGATAAAGATAACATTTCAAATCAGTGGCCAATGGATGTATCACTGATTAAATGATGTTCAGACATTTGACTATTAATTTTTTTTTTTTTGCATCCAGCCACACTAGTCTTCTTGCTATTCCCCAGACACACTGGGTGCTTCCACCTCAGGATCTTTGCATTGGCTCTTCTCGCTGCCTGGAGCACTCTTTTTTTTTTTTTTGGCTGCCCCACAGTATGTGGGATCTTAGTTCCCCGACCAGGGATCGAACCCATGCCCCCTGCAGTGGAAGCGCGGAGTCCCATGACTATTAATTTTTAAACATAAACTTTAGAGTCCTTCATCACAATTTATTCCGAATAAAGATGGATTAAATTTTAATGTGAACGTTAAAACATAAAGCTTTAAGAAAAAAAGCAAAAAGTATGGTATTATTGGTGTAACATCAAGGTTATTAAAAAGAATAGATGTGTATAGAACGTGGAAAGAAGTTCACAATATATAAAGTAAAAGAAATTACACTGCCAAGCAATATTTATAATGTATTTCTTGCATTTTAAAATTATGAAATAAATATATACCTGCAATGAAAAGGTATGAAAGAAGTATATCAGATGATTACTTTTATTCATCTGTGGGAAATGGGGTCATGGTGACCTTCACTGTATTCTTTACGTATTTTGGTATTCTTGAAATTTTTACAATTAGTGTGCATTACTTTTGTGATTTTTTAAAAAAAGGAAAAATTGATTTAAAATCTGAAGTTATTTGACACACAGAGTTAGGGAGAAATGGTTTTTAGGCAGAGTGCACAGAACAAACAAATGAATGTGGATGGGAAAGAGTTAGTGGGTTCTGAGGATAGTTTAGCTGGAGTATAAGGCGTGGGGGAGATGAATTTCGTGGTTAGATCAGGTCATTTGGAGGGGAATAAATGCCGATCTGAAATGTTATGCTTTCAATTACTGGTAGAGATAAATGGACAATTCTTCAATAGTGGTTCCATTAAGATTCCCTTGAGAAGATGGCGTTTGAGGGAGGTTTTGAAAAAAGTTTAAGATATAATCCAGTAAAGGGGGACAGAGGGGGAAAGGTCAGTATGTGTTCAGGGAATCACCAGGAGTTCATCCAGCTCAGCGATATGGCAGAGAAAACAGACTGGACATGTATTTTCAACGTCCTTAAAGGTCATGGAGAAGAGCATACAGTTTCTGATCCATGAGAACTTCCGGAATGATTTTGTAGTGTTACTGTTATCAGGACTCCACTGGAAGATGGGGTTTCTTCCCAAACTACCCCTTTCCCATCAGGTAAGACAGTCCACCTTCCTGAAGAGAATGATTGAGGGGGAGGAGAGGCCAGAGGGTTATCTAATTGGGCCCCTTCCCCAGGAAGGGACTCGGTTAGCAGTTACAGATGTGGGTGCTTCACAACCAGCAGCACTACTCCTGGGTATTTCCGCAAGGTAAGAGCTCAGAAATACAATGTTGAGTGAAAAAGCAGCTAGTGCAATCGTAAATACAGTCTCACACACTTAAAAAACATACAAACAGCACTGTATTTTGTTTATGCCTTTGGACATGCACAGAAGAATGAAAACATGACCCGCATAAGCACCAAGTTAATAAGAATTGCTGACTGTGAGAGGAAGGGAAGGAGCTGAACTGGGTACCCGTGCACGAGGATAGCCTTCAGCTCTATCTGTGCTGCATTACTTCTTTGTAAAAGGAAAATAAGCAGTTGTGGCAAAATGTTAATGTTTGTTATTTATGCAAGGCGGGGGAGGAATATAGGTTGGAATTGAGGAGACAGGCTGAGGCTAGAGGCATAGATTGGCAGTTGTCATTAGTATGTGGTCAAGTCTTTACTTTTTTGAGAGCTAAATCTGGACGCTGACAGTCATGTTTAGTGGGTCAGGGCCTTCACGTTGCTTTCTGGCAGGAGCGATGGTTGTGTATAGCCGTCCATGCTCTTCCGTCTCCCTTGATAACGGGCATGGTAGAGATGCGGACAGTGGCTGACCTGAGGGATGAGGCAGCCTGAGCCCCGGCGAGACTTTCTCTCTACAAACCCACCGGGGAGAAGTGAAGAGATTGCTCAGAGGTTGCCCTTGTAGCCCTTGTAGCCTGCTGTCCAGAGGCCGTGAGGATGGCTTATTCATCCACTAGAAACTCCTTCTTCCCCGCTGAGATGTTCAGTTATGTCCTAAAGAATGAGGGTTTTTTTTTTTATTTTTATTTTTCATATATTCAAGTGTTTATGCACACAGACATACTGAATTTTAGACACCAGCGATATGAGTACCTTCTTTTGATTGCCCTCCGCCCCAGCCCACCTCAGTCTTGTTTAGTCCTTTCTTGTTTGTTTTATACAAGTGCATGAATGTTTTGGTCGACTGGATTGTTTTTACTTTCTAGGGTCAGGCAATAGTTTAATAATAAATTCTAAAAATATTTAAAACAACTATGAAAATAGGTTTTTTTGCCTTCAAAGAACACTTCTTTGTTTAGCACATACACATAGGAGATAGAATTTAGAGTGGGAACAGTTCTGAAAGTCAGATGAACAGGAAACCCTCTTGAGACCTACTGTGTGTCCTCTTCTACTGCAGACTGACATACCGGTTTCTGCTGTCTTGATTTTTAAATCTGTGTCTGGAGCTTTCGATTAGACCCTCTCTCGCTTACCTTCAGTGGCATAGCTTTGGGGCATCTATCAAAGAGTTACAGCCACTCTCAGACTCAGAAATTTTAGCTTTTTCATCAGCAAAACTTTGAGCCAATCTCACATCTTTTCTAAATTAGAAATGTAACCTTGTCTTTAGTCCCAGAGTTACTGTTGTGCAGAGAAAGAAAACACTGCATAACGTTCAAATTATGTGCAAACTGAAATGATAGAAATGAAAAATGCTATCACGTTTCTAAGTAGGCTTTATTTTCACAAAGGAATCTGCTAGGATTAGGTTCACCCACACATAACAGCAATGGTGAAAAAAGTGGCCCAAAGCAAATATAAGTTTATTTCTCTGCCATGTAAAAGAAATCCAGGGTAGACAGTCTCAACTGGTATGTCATCTACTCAGTCATCAGGGTGTGCCTAGTAGCCCAGGATGGTTGCACAGGCCCCAGCCATCACATCTGTAACCCAGCCAGCAGGAAGGAGAATCAAAGGCATATCACCTTTTCTAGAGCCTTACTGGAAGTCATACAACACTTCTGTTTACATCTCATTAACAACCTTGGTCTCATAGCCATACCTAGCTGCAAGAGAAGAAGCTAAGACATTTTCTGATTCTGTATGGGCTCCTTTAAATAGAATGGTGAGGTTAGCATGACATAGTTCAAGAGGTTTTCCCAGACTCAGAATCAAGTTAATGCCAAGTCATCCATGTCACTATACCTCACTCTCTCTCTCTTTTGTGTGTGTGTGTATGTGTGTGTGTGAGACAATATCTGCCAGTGTTTAGAGAGAGTAGACCTTTGACTTCTTTGACTTCACTACACAGACATGCTTAGGATTATCTTCTAAATCAGCCAAACCGACAGGCCCACTTTCATTCTTAAGTAAATCAAAGATCAGTTTTTTTCTTCTGTGATACAAATAATCATATTTTTATTATTGGTACTTAACCCAAGTTGGACCCCACTTCTAGATATAAGGCCAGGCTGGGGACATACCAAGAGCAGGAGAAAGAAACAGGGGTGGCAAATGAGGGTTTGTTCTTTGTTTATACAAAATAAGAATGATACCAAACTTCAGTAGCAACTCCTTCTGCACATAGGGATGGGGTAGAGGTGCAGAGGTGGGAACATGAGAATTATTCCTGACGCTTTGTTACCTTTGTTACCTTTCCCTTATAAACTGTGTTTACTTGGACATCTCAAGGGCATATTCCGTGGTCAACAGTACAGAGAGATTCAAGGACATAAATAACAGCGAAAACGGTTAAAAGGGCCTGATATATTTTCTCCTTCACATCAGATTTTCCAGTAATCGATAATATGTTTCTACTCATGTATATTCATTTTATAGACGGAACGGATTATTTTTTAAATAAGCCAAGGAAAAAATATGCTCATCCCTCCTTTCGGGGCAATTATCTTTACTTTGAGTTTTTTAGACTCGTAAGGAGGAATTACTGGTCTTTTCAGTGAGTCCTCATTTGTTCTGTTAAATCGAATCCTTTCAAGATCTTGTACCGCTGGACAGGCAGGGGGGCTTGTCTATTGCTAGTGACCAGGTCAGACACACTGAAGAAAACATGGAAAGAAGGACCATGGAGACCATGTCTGCCCAGAAGAGCCACTGAATCAGTGAGAGTAACATTGCATCTGTGCCCCTAAATGTACTGGAAATGACTGATACCACTGAGGTTAGGGTCGTCATTCCTTTGAGCTACCTGTGCCGTTTGTCCCAGTGCTGAGCAGAGTGGGACCAGGTCTGGATAATCATTAAATTGATCTTGTGAGAAACCAGTGGGGCTAGACGTGACTGTAAAACCAGCCGGTCTGTCTCCCTTCCTAGATAAGAAATCTGCAGAGTCTGGGCCAGTGGCTCTTGGATGTTTTGACTGAAACCCAGAGCATAAAGTACATTTTATATCACAAAATGCATGTGCACACGTGCACACACGTGTGCAAAAATGGAATCAATGTCTTATGAAACAAGACTACTTTCTCTTATCATATGTCATGTATCCTAATATTTCCTATCCTATTTCTTCTTCTTTTTTTTTAAATTCTTGTTGCAACCCAGTAAATTGATTATGTAAAACAGTAATGGGTCTCTCTACCTTCAGTTCAAAAATTCCTGCCCTGCCTGCTTTTATTTAGTTAAGTGCGTTGTAGAATCTTCCAGCTTTCAAGTTTAGAATGTTTTCCTTCCGTCTTAGTTTCTTTTTCTATAATAGAAGTTGTCATACTAGGAATGTTGGTAGATTTAATTTGTTTCCAAACTCAGGAATCTTGGTTTCTCTTGCTGGGTTTCTTGCAGTCGCAGAAGAAGCTAATATAGGTTTTTGGATGTTGTTTTTTTCCCCTGGGAACCTTTGAGATAAAACGTATTTACCTTTTGACATTTATGCTTTTTTCCTCCTTGGCTTGGTTTTCATCAACTGCTCGATGAAAAATGTTCTACTTCATCTTTCCATTACTTTAGATTAAGGCATGTTGTTAGCAAAGACTTTCAGAATTTGTTTCAAGTTATTTTCCTAGTGTCCGGTTTTCAGGAGCTGCAAGAGAACAGCTCTGCCCCAAGCAGTCATCCAAAAATCCAGGCCCTTAGCCAGAACTTTGGCTTTAGCAAACCACAAACCACAGTTTGCTAAAAATGGAAGGGTTAAAACCGTGGTCAAAGCAATGACATTGTACAAGTGCTCATGATCTGTACAAGAAGATGGCATCTTTGGATAATGAATTTATGAATTTAATTCAGTTGGATTTTTATAGAGGAGGTAAAAAGTAGCATGTATAATTTAATTTTCATCTAAGCATTTTTTTCAAAATCAGATTTCACTTTGGTCAAAATCATTTTACAAAACAAGATGTATAACGATGGGTTCAAATAACGGGAACCAGTGTCTGTACCTAATTAATTCTCTGGAAGAAGGAAATTCTGGATCCTGATACCAGCGTACATCTAAGTGGCATTACTGGTATTTTCAAAGTTTTTATTACTACCAAAAACAGATAGTTCATGTGGACTTATGTCCTTTTTATACTTTCCTTATCTTCTCTTTCCTTTTCTCCTAATAAATCCCCTGTAACCTTCTCATGCTTCTATATGACTACCAAACTTCCCCTAATGTGTGTAAGCACTGCCATCACCAAAAAGGTAAGAAAGAGGAAAGACACATGTTAATATTAATATTTTTTTTCTTTTTTAATTGGTTTCTTTTTCCTTTAAATCTCCTAATATGTGCCCAGTTAAATCTGTATACTTGATGAAAATTTGACCCTAAGACATTTAATAAAACCGAAGAGCAAAGACAAGTCCGAAAGAGCAGAAAGAATTTAATTTTTTGTAGAACTTCATAGACTTAAGTTGGATCCTTAAAATTAATACGTTCTAGGGCTTCCCTGGTGGCGCAGTGGTTGAGAATCTGCCTGCCAGGGCAGGGGACATGGGTTCGAGCCCTGGTCTGGGAGGATCCCACATGCCGCGGAGCAACTGGGCCCGTGAGCCACAACTACTGAGCCTGCACGTCTGGAGCTTGTGCTCCGCAACAAGAGAGGCCGCAATAGTGAGAGGCCCGCGCACCGCGATGAAGAGTGGCCCCCGCTTGCCGCAACTGGAGAAAGCCCTCGCATGGAAACGAAGACCCAACACAGCCAAAAATAAAAATAAATAAAATAAAGAATTACAAAAAAAAAAAAGAGAAAAATATTTTAAAAAAAAATTAATACGTTCTAAATCAAGTCCCCCCACCCTTTTTTTTTCCAGCTGTAGTAATAATACAGAGCTTCCCCTGTCATTTATTGATTCATCCTGGTTTACTTAGTTTCCTTCTAGTCATTGAAAAAATAATTAAAATCCTGGAAGGCCAGCAGCCTACCTTGAGCTCCAATTCACAGTTTATGTGCTTCTGTGACTCTGAACTCCACTTGCCCTGAGTTTATCTGTAGACAGCTGCAGCGGAGTAGACATGTTTACATAGGATAGAAAAAGGCAGTTTGAAGAGTCCAGTTTCCACTCCTTTAGCATTGTTCAGGAATTATAGCCCACAGTGCTTCAGAATGAAGCCTAGTCCGGCATCTACCTTACTTCTTCCTGTACAAAGGTTTTGTTTTCATTTCTGATTTGTCGTGAGAAAGTTAAGTGCTAACTGAATGAAAGCTATGGTTTTATTTCTCCCTCTGTTTACTAGAAATTCTTTTGAGGATTAAGTTAGCAAAATCTGCCCTGTGCAGACATACTTCTTATCTCAACCTATTTTGAGCTAAACTGATTGCAGAGGCTAGTTCTTCTGTGAGGCCTGCAACAGTCCCTAAATTCAAGTTCATGTCCCAAAGTAATGGGGACTCACTAGGTTGTGTATTTGGTATGTATGTTGGTTGCATGTATCATGGAGAGAAAAATTATTAGCATTATAAAGTGGCTGTGAAATCTGAAAATTCTAATCTTCTGAGTACACATGGAGTAAACCCTTAGTGACACAGCAAGGTGGAAATTCAATTTGCTATGGTGTAGTGACAATATTCAGGTGTCTCAAGTAGCCAGAAACTCAGGGACAACTCTTGGTGCCTCAATTTAACTCTATCTCAGAGCCTAAGGAGGGTTTTCCCCAGTGTAAAAGCAAAAACGAGAATTTCAGATCTGAAGTATTTGTTGCCTTTTCTCCCACCGTGGTGTGCAATTTGGAAAGGAAAACCGAAGCAAGAGAGTTGGGGCTGGTCATTTCCCCAGCCAGTGCTGGAGGGTGGACGCCTAGCTTGGAGGAGTCTGGGAAGACCCACCTTGGCATCTGACTCATCCAGTGAAAGGTGGTGAAATACCCCGTGACTCCCAGAATACCATCTGGTTCTCAGGAGGCCAGATTGCAGAGCAAGTATTCTCTACCTGTGACCTGTTTCTGCTGGTGTTGGATACCAAACCCAGATGGAGCTGGTCCTTGCAGCTCTTTCTTTTTCACCAGTATACTGCCCGCCACTGCCCAGAACTCAGCACTGTAGGCTGAGAACTGGGAGAGGATGAGATTCCTTATCCCTAAATGAATTGCTCTAAGAGAGAAAAGAACTTCCTGAATTGAGAGAGAGAGAGAGAGAGAATGGAGGGAAGGAGGGAGAGAGGGAAGGAAGGGAGGGGAGAAATGTAATAGAGAGGAAGACTGCAGATTACTTACTTTCTTTTATCACAGCAGGGCCACATTGCAATTAGAAAACAAGCCTGGGGTTCAGGAAAAGAATCTTAGAGCTACATCTTAGATATCAAATTATTATTGAAGTACAAGGTGTTGAGATTTCCATCTTGGTACACAACTTGCCAAACAGCTGAGTTAAAGAAATGCTGCAGGATCAGTTATATGTGGACGGGGCAGGATGGAGTAGGGGCCTAGCCTGCAGTCAGATGGGCCATGGTTTCCATCCAAGCTCTGTCGCCTTCTAACTGTGTGACCTTGGAAAAAAATTATTTAAACTTTTACATCTTTAGCTTCATAATCTGTAAGCAGAGGATGAAGGCGATAAAAAGTGAAATGAGATGGAGAATGTCTAGTGCATTGCCGGGCACACAGGCATGTCAGTAAATGTCAACGTCTGTGCCTCTCCCCAAGCCCCAGTCTCTATTTGAATAGCTTTTCCCCATCATATATGTTTGTTCTTAGTAGTAAGACAGATCATTGCCATCACCCGCATTGTCCTGTATTCCTCGCCTCCTTACGAAGTTGGTGCATCGGTCACCTGTGAGACACTACTTTTCATTACCAGGAACTGCCGTGTTGTAGTAAACACATCGTTGGCACAGCGCATCAGACTTTGCTGAGTGGAGTTTTTACTCACATTTCAGGGTCTCATATGATTATCGTTAACATAATCTTGTACAGCCTTTTTGTTCTAATGCAGCAAATGCATTTGTAACGTTCTCAGGAAGAGTGTCTAGAAAGTGCAAGGCTCCTTTGTCCTGCTTGAACTAGGGCAGAGTGTCTACCTCTTTGGGCATTTTGGGTAGATAATTCCCGGTGGGTTTTTTGTTGTTGTTGTTGTTTTAAGCGGGTGTGCGGCTGCCCTCTGCATTCTAGGATGTTTAGCAGCGTCCCTGGCTCCTACCTACTAGATGCCAGTTACAATAACCAAAAGTGACTCCAGATATTGACAGATGTCCCCAGTTGAGAACGACTGAACTGCACTTAAGATTGTGATTCCATAGAAATGGGTTCAATAAACGTACTAACCCATGAGATCATCTAGAAGTAATCGCGAAAGAGAGTTGATTCAAATTTGCCTACATACTGATAGATAAATAAACATTTTGAAGTATCAAAGGGAATTCAAGCAGGAAAAAAATGAAAAGAAAGGTTAGAAAGATGTTCCTTTGTTATTAGGTAATGAATGAATCTTCCTCATCTGTGTCTTGTTAAAAATGTGCTGGCTGGCTTCCCTGGTGGCGCGGTGGTTGAGAATCTGCCTGCCGATGCAGGGGACACGGGTTCGAGCCCTGGTCTGGGAAGATCCCACATGCCATGGAGCAACTAGACCCGTGAGCCACAACTACTGAGCCTGCGCGTCTGGAGCCTGTGCTCCACAACAAGAGAGGCCGCGATAGTGAGAGGCCCGCGCATCGTGATGAAGAGTGGTCCCCACTTGCCGCAACTAGAGAAGGCCCTCGTACAGAAACGAAGACCCAACACAGCCATAAATAAATAAATAAATAAATAAACCCAAAGTTTAAAAAAAAAAAAATGTGCTGGCAGCCCTGTTTGCTCACTAAGTGAAGACAGGGGCACACTGATAAATGCTTAGATGCCTGGCAGGGTAATAGAGGTTCAGTAATTATTGAATGAGAAGAAACAAAGGTTTTTCCTAAATTCTGGGGTGTATATGTCTAATCAAGAGTGCTTTTGGGCAGAATGGCAGAGAGTATGTAATATAGAAAGGAGCGCTCTGGGCCGGGCATCAGAGGGACCTGGGACAGCATAGCAGGTTCTTCATTGTTATCTCAAGAAGAGAGCTTACCCGGCACATAGGAGCCCTGAAGAGGTTAGAGTATGTTATCCCTAAAGGTCCCTCATAGCTCTAGAATTTTATGAACCCATGGCTTATAGGGCCTGCCTATGATGTCATGACGTTAATGCTTTTTTTTTTTTTTTTTTAAGGTAGCAGATCAGTGATTACTCTAAAATCTGAGTCCCGATTGTCACTGCAACTTCTCTGTGTATAGCAAGTTGGGGATGTGATAGAATAACTTAAATATAAAAATCATTCTCTCTGCCTCATTGAAGAATTTCGTAGATAGCAAGTGTGCCTGTCAGTAGTGGCTTTTTTGTTGTTATTGTTTCTATTCAGTTTGTACCATGTGACTCGGGGTGTCCTAGCAGATCAGTATAGAGAGCCAGCCACCCAGTTGTCCATTATTGGTTTTTACCCAGAGCTGTTTCCTGTGCAGGTTACGAAGAGTATTTGTCCAAATAGTCCCTTCCCAGAGCAGACCCACTGACAGTTTCTTTCTGAGCGGATTATGGGTTTTGAAGTTTGAATCAAGCCAGGCTACAAAATCCCTATCTACGAGCTTCTGTGCTCACACAGAGTATCAGTCAGCATTTCCTGTTTCCATTCATGCTGTAAGTTGAATAGCTGTAAACAACCCCCTCGCCCCTGCCCCCCCCCCAAAAAAAAAGAGATTGCCAAGACAAATAACTCCTGTGGCATGGGCAGTTTCTCGCAAACCTTTTAAAACATGCAGCTTGCAGAAGTCTACATTATGTGCTCTTCAGGATTGCTAAATCATAGTAAATGTACTTGCTTCATGACTCAAGACCAAGTCTATGCTACAGGCCACATTAAATAATTCCTTCTCCCGTATCTGTTTTAAAATTTATAGAGAGCAGCAAGGGAATAAATTGCTTATTTCAGGTCACTGGGAAAACTTAACTTATGGGTTTTCGATGTCGACCAGTCCCAGGATTTGCCTAGGAAATGGAACTTGCCCCCTTATCACAACCAGACACTGTCCCCCTTGCCCGTGGGACTAAGACACAGATACACAGCACTGCACGATGTCCATGTCGAAGTTAGTTCTTGTTGATGACACCGTATTAAGTGGTCCTTACTTTTGGAATTACTGATCCACCAGCGTACCTTCTGTTTTCCTTAGCAGTCTGATATTTGCAAACAAATAAAAATACATGCAGTATTTCCAAACAGTTTTCAACGGATAAGAATCTGGCACTTCCTCCTGTTTTCTTCATATTGTTTGCCTCCGTATTTCCTTTGCATTTGGAAGCCACAGTCCTAGACCTTTATTACCGCATCCTGTTTCCTTCCCTAACTGAAGTTCTCTTTGTTACTGTGCTTCCTCCCTCCCAATAGGACATTAATCTTGTCTAGCTTATGTAGACATTTGAGGTGGTCTATCTTTTTCAGATATGACCTTTATAGCTCTTATTAAAATGGTTTTGGTATTTTAAGAAAAAAAGATATGCTAGGGAGCTGTAAGAAAACCATTAATTCTGTTTAAATTCTGTATTATGTATATGTCTATCTACCTTTCTCTGTTGAATGATAGCTGGCTCCCTCTCTGACAGTTTCTTCTTTTCTTTGTTAATTCACTCATTTTTTTTTGCACTTGGTACTAGAGATACAAAGGTGATAAGATATGGCCCCTGCCCTCCACATGGGAGGTGACACATACGTCTAATTAGGATGCTACATGCAGAGATAGATGTGGGCTCCGTGGAGCAACAAACCAGAGGTCTAGGAGGGGCAGAAAGGGTAGCTTCCTCTGCCTGAGAAGTTCAGAGCAAGCTTCCAGGAAATGAGACATCTGAGCTAAGGCTTTAAGGGAGAGGGGAGAGAAGAACATTCCAGATGGGAGAAGAGGGGTGAGGATGACAAGTCACATGGTTTGTGTGGGCTCTCCAGGAAGTGGTATTACTCAAACATGAAATTTGTGGCAGAGGGTGAGGAAAGTGAAGGTAGTTACATTAGGGTGGCCTTTGGTTTTACGTTAGGGATCTTGGGAGTTTTTCCTTTGGCAGCACTGAGCTGATGAAGGTAGGAGAACTTGGTAACTATATGTGAAGGCTGAGGAAGGGAAGAGTTCAGGTTTTTTGAAGAGAATTTGAGCATGCAACTTTTGCAAGGGAATTACACGTTTATAAATAAAATGTGTTATTAATATATTAATAACACAATAAAACAAGTGTTTTGACCAAGTGTTTTGAAACTTTCTATTGCCTTTTGTTTGGTTTGGAGGTATATACGTTAATTCAGTGCCTACTATGTGCCTTGCAGTGTTAACAGACATGGTCCCTATCCTCATGGTGTTTACAGTCTAATAGGGGAGCTTCAAGTGGACATGTGCATCCAATTGGAAAGACTAGAGATCACTTGATCAAACCCCATTATGTGAAATGTACATAATAGTCTACTTCTAACTATAGGGTGACATTAAACAGTTTTTAAAATATCATAGCATAGCTACATCGCTTGTTCAAAGGAAATATAGTAAAGGGGAAGAAAATGACTTGTAGCTATGTTCATTCCAAATTGAATACTTTCAAAGGAATGTTTTTCAGTTTGTCAAAAGCGTATCAACAGTCATAAAAAAATTTTATACCCTCTGGCATCATACTCTCACCCTTGGGAATTTATTCCAAGAATATAATTTGAAAGCGATTAAAGTCCATATGCACAGCTATTTTGCAGCATTATTTATATTGGAAACAATCCAAACATCTAATAACAGGGGGAACAATTTTGCAAATCTTGGTACATCAACAACAAAATTATAAGTTGCCACTTATAATTCTTGGAAGTTTGTAGTACAGCAAGAAAACTCTGATAATTTTAAAGTAAAAGAGCAGACTACAAAATTCTACCTATTCGTTAAAAATTATATAGGAATTTGAGGTACTAAAAGGAAACCATAAAGAATTAGGACAACTAGTTGACTAAAAAAGTCAAAAAGAGTCTGAAATTATGGGTGATGTTTTCTTTTTCTTTTCTTTTCTTTTCTTTTTTTTTGAATTTAATTTTATTTATTTTTTTATACAGCAGGTTACTAGTCATCCGTTTTATACACGTCAGTGTATACATGTCAATCCCAATCTTCCAATTCATCACACCACCACCACCCCCCCCCCACTGCTTTCCCCCATTAGTGTCCATACGTTTGTTCTCTACGTCTGTGTCTCAATTTCTGTCCTGCAAACCGGTTCATCTGTACCATTTTTCTAGGTTCCACATATATATGTTAATATACAATATTTGTTTTTCTCTTTCTGACTGACTTCACTCTGTATGACAGTCTCCAGATCCATCCACGTCTCTACAAATGACCCAGTTTCGTTCCTTTTTATGGCTGACTAACATTCCATTGTATATATGTACCACAACTTCTTTATCCATTCGTCTGTCGATGGGCATTTAGGTGGCTTCCATGACCTGGCTGTTGTAAATAGTGCTGCAGTGAACATTGGGGTGCATGTGTCTTTTTGAATTATGGTTTTCTCTGGGTATATGCCCTGTAGTGGGATTGCTGGATCATAGGGTAATTCTATTTTTAGTTTTTTAAGGAACCTCCATACTGTTCTCCATAGTGGCTGTATCGATTTACATTCCCACCAACAGTGCAAGAGGGTTCCCTTTTCTCCACACCCCCTCCAGCATTTGTTGTTTGTAGATTTTCTGATGATGCCCTTTCTAACTGGTGTGAGGTGATACCTCATTGTAATTTTGATTTGCATTTCTCTAATAATTAGTGATGTTGAGCAGCTTTTCATATGCTTCTTGGCCATCTGTATGTCTTTGGAGAAATGTCTATTTAGGTCTTCTGCCCATTTTTGGATTGGGTTGTGTGTTTCTTTAATATTGAGCTGCATGAGCTGTTTATATATTTTGGAGATTAATCCTTTGTTGATTCATTTGCAAATATTTTCTCCCATTTTGAGGGTTGTCTTTTCGTCTTGTTTATGGTTTCCTTTGCTCTGCAAAAGCTTTGAAGTTTCATTAGGTCCCATTTGTTTATTTTTGTTTTTATTTCCATTACTCTAGGAGGTGGATCAAAAAAGATCTTGCTGTGATTTATGTCAAAGAGTGTTCTTCCTATGTTTTCCTCTAAGAGTTTTATAGTGTCCGGTCTTCCATTTAGGTCTCGAATCCATTTGGAGTTTTTTTGTGTATGGTGTTAGGGAGTGTTCTAATTTCATTCTTTTACGTGTAGCTGTCCAGTTTTCCCAGCACCACTTATTGGAGAGACTATCTTTTCTCCATTGTATATCCTTGCCTCCTTGGTCATAGATTAGTTGACCATAGGTGCGTGGGTTTACCTCTGGGCTTTCTATCTTGTTCCATTGATCTATGTTTCTGTTTTTGTGCCAGTACCATATTTTCTTGATTACTGTAGCTTTGTAGTATAGTCTGAAGTCAGGGAGTCTGATTCCTCCAGGTCCGTTTTTTCCCCTCAAGACTGCTTTGGCTATTCGAGGTCTTTTGTGTCTCCATACAAATTTAAAGATTTTTTGTTCTAGTTCCGTAAAAAATGCCATTGGTAATTTGATAGGGATTGCATTGAAGCTGTAGATTGCTTTGAGTAGTATAGTCATTTTCACAGTATTGATTCTTCCAATCCAAGAACATGGTATATCTCTCCATCTGTTGGTATCATCTTTAATTTCTTTCATCAGTGTTTACAGTTTTCTGCATACAGGTCTTTTGTCTCCCTAGGTAAGTTTATTCCTAGGTATTTTATTCTTTTTGTTGCAGTGGTAAATGGGAGTGTTTCCTTAATTTCTCTTTCAGATTTTTCATCACTAGTGTATAGGAATGCAAGGGATTTCTCTGCATTAATTTTGTATGCTGCAACTTTACCGAATTCATTGATTAGCTCTAGTAGTTTTCTGATGGCATTTTTAGGATTCTCTATGTATAGTATCATGTCATCTGCAAACAGTGAGAGTTTTACTTTTTCTTTTCCAATTTGGATTCCTTTTTTTTCTTTTTCTTCTCTGATTGCTGTGGCTAGGACTTCCAAAACCATGTTGAATAATAGTGGTGAGAGTGGACATCCTTGTTGTGTTCCTGATCTTAGAGGAAATGCTTTCAGTTTTTCACCATTGAGAATGATGTTTGCTGTGGGTTTGTCATATATGGCCTTTATTATGTCGAGGTAGGTTCCCTCTATGCCTGCTTTCTGGAGAGTTTTTGTCATAAATGGGTGTTGAATTTTGTCAAAAGCTTTTTCTGCATCTATTGAGATGATCATATGGTTTTTATTCTTCAGTTTGTTAGTATGGCGTATCACATTGATTGATTTGCTCATATTGAGGAATCCTTGCATCCCTGGGATAAATCACACTTGGTCATGGTGTATGATCCTTTTAATGTGCTGTTGGATTCTGTTTCCTAGTATTTTGTTGAGGATTTTTGCATCTATATTCATCAGTGATATTGGTCTGTAATTTTCTTTTTTTGTAGTATCTGTGTCTGGTTTTGGTATCAGGGTGATGGTGGCCTCATAGAATGAGTTTGGGAGTGTTCCTTCCTCTGCAATTTTTTGGAAGAGTTCGAGAAGGATGGGTGTTAGCTCTTCTCTAAATGTTTGATAGAGTTCACCTGTGAAGCCGTCTGGTCCTGGACTTTTGTTTGTTGGAAGATTTTTAATCACAGTTTCAATTTCATTACTTATGATTAGTCTGTTCCTGTTTTCTGTTTCTTCCTGGTTCAGTCTTGGAAGGTTATACCTTTCTAAGAATTTGTCCATTTCTTCTAGGTTTTCCAATTTATTGGCATAGAGTTGGTTGTAGTAGTGTCTTAGGATGCTTTGTATTTCTGCAGTGTCTGTTGTAACTCTCCTTTTTCATTTCTAATTTTATTGATTTGAGTCCTCTCCCTCTTTTTCTTGATGAGTCTGGCTAATGGTTTATCAATTTTGTTTATCTTCTCAAAGAACCAGCTTTTAGTTTTATTGACCTTTGCTACTGTTTTCTTTGTTTCTATTTCATTTATTTCTACTCTGATCTTTATGATTTCTTTCCTTCTGCTAACTTTGGGTTTTGTTTGTTCTTCTTTCTCTAGTTCCTTTAGGTGTATGGTTAGATTGTTTATTTGAGATTTTTCTTGTTTCTTGAGGTAGGCTTGTATAGCTATAAACTTCCCTCTTAGAACTGCCTTTGCTGCATCCCATAGGTTTTGGATCGTCGTGTTTTCATTGTTATTTGTCTCTAGGTATTTTTTGATTTCTTCAGTGATCGCTTGGTTATTTAGTAATGTATTGTTTAGCCTCCATGTGTTTGTGTTTTTAACGGTTTTTTTCCCTGTAATTGAATTCTAATCTCATAGCATTGTGGTCAGAAAAGATGCTTGATATGATTTCAATTTTCTTAAATTTACTGGGGCTTGATTTGTGACCCAAGATGTAATCTATCCTGGATAATGTTCCGTGCACACTTGAGAAGAAAGTGTAATCTGCTGTTTTTGGATGGAATGTCCTATACATATCAATTAAATCTATCTGGTCTGTTGTGTCATTTAAAGCTTCTGTTTCCTTATTTATTTTCATTTTGGATGATCTGTCCATTGGTGTAAGTGAGGTGTTAAAGCCCCCCACTATTATTGTGTCACTGTCGATTTCCTCTTTTATAGCTGTTAGCAGTTGCCTTATGTATTGAGGTGCTCCTATGTTGGGTGCATATATATTTACAATTGTTATACCTTCTTCTTGGATTGATCCCTTGATCATTATGTAGTGTCCTTCCTTGTCTCTTGGAAGGTTGCCTATCTCCACTTCATTTAGTTGTTTTTCTGGGGTTTTATCTTGTTCCTTCATCTGGTACATAGCCCTCTGCCTTTTCATCTTGTCTGTCTTTCTATGAATGTGGTTTTTGTTCCACAGGCTGCAGGATTGTAGTTATTCTTGCTTCTGCTGTCTGTCTGTCCTCTCTATTTTTCTTTTCTTAATTTTTATTAAAATGTGTGTATTCAGTGAATGCTGGGGACAAATATCCTCATTTATTCACATGTTAAATGGTTTTTATTTTATCTTAGTAAATTTTTTTTACTGCCTCTTCCTATTTCTGCCATAAATTATGGCCTTGGTTGTACTGTAAGTATATAGTGCATATTCCATAAATATTTAATATCTATTACATTAATAGTATTCCTTCCCTAGAGCAGTGTGCTTCTCAAATTTTAATGGGCATTCATCTCACTAAGGGATCTTTTCAAAATGCTGGTTCTGATTCAATAGTTCTGGGATAGAGCCCAAGAGTCTGCATTTCTAATAAACCCCCAGGGGCTGCTGATGTGGCTGGTCCAGAGCTCCGCTTTGTGTATGAAGATGATGCAGCTTACCCAGCGTCAGGAGTATTATCTTGGAAGGCAGTGTTGGGTAGTCTCCCTGCTATAGCCGTAACTGCCTCAGTAACATTTTTAGCAATTTGGGGGCAGGGGAAATGAAGGTTAAAGATGAGTGTCCTCTGTGGTTGTGAAGTAAAGATACCATCTTATTATCAAGCCTGATGATCAACCTCCTTAAACGGCTCAACTAACTTCAATTTTGTCCATCAATAGAAATGGCCAGATGGAATGAAAATAAGTGATTCTGTATGTATCTTATAAAGAGTAAGGAAAGATCTTCCATACTAATCATACCAGCAATGTTCTTTGACGCACTTTGGAACCTGATTAAAAAGTTGGAAATCCCATCTGTGTTAAGAAAAGCTTTGCCTTGACCTTCTATACTGGATGAAAAATGTTGGCCATGGCAATGAATCCTTAAGGAACAGTGGTGTGAAGCAGAGTAGAGAGTCATCTTTTTATGGAATGTAAGGAAGTAGGACATTTTCTAAAACCATGGAAACATCTTTTTACCTTTGTATATGAACAGGATGCAGTGGTGTATAGTAACCTTGAACGTGGAGGAAAATTTGTCATCCTTTGAATTTGAACCACATCAATGATTGTCAAAACCTACTGTTGTTTTTTAGAAGGTAATAGCAAGTTTCAAACTTGATTCTCCACAGTGACTGAAGCTGGCTTTGGTGCTGATATTGGCATGGAGAAATTCTTCAACATCAAGTGCAGAGCTTCTGGCTTGGTGCCCAATGTTGTGGTGCTGGTGGCGACGGTGCGGGCTCTGAAGATGCACGGAGGTGGACCAAGTGTAAGCACCATGCTTCCTTTCTAATAAAACAGAAGGAAGCAGAATTGAACCTTGGAAACATCCAAACCTGCTTCATAACTGCAGTTTTCTAGAATATCTCCTTTTTCACAAATCACCATTACAGGGCACTTAGAGTTCAGTTCGATCAAGTAATTAGTAACACCCACAAAGTTATTTCTAAGCAATATTTTGGAAAGGAGCATAATGTGACCATTTTTTAGTTCTAAGAGTCTAAACTGAAACTTATGTCAACATTTTATAACCCTGTGGTAATGGGAGGATAGAGGCTTTGGTTCCTGAATGAAGAACAGAAGGGTTAGAGTGATTGCTTTTGTGGGTGAGGTTGTTCAGTGCTTGTACGGATAGTTTTTTGGTTCACTGACACTACATCTCATCAGATTTCATCTAGCGCTATTTTCCTTCTGTTTCTGTTTATTATGATTTCATTTTATAACTCTGTTAGAGCACTGGGTTATTTCTAAGAGAGCTTTGCTTAGAAAACACAAATTCTATTTTAACTTTTTTAGAGACTTTATCATGTATAGCATTCACACACACCTGAAAGGGAGTTTTCACCTTTCCACAGCAAAGATGTAGTTTTTTGGGTTTTTTTTTTTCTTTATCTTTTTCATTTTTAGGGATTTCCAAAGAGAGAATAAGAAATGTTGTACTGATTAACCATTTTTGAAATAAAATCATTTGGAGTTTCTTTATCACTTATACTATTGATGTGTTACACAAACTGCCAAATCTGATTTCTTAATTAGTATACTGTGTATGCAAATATCACACAATGATTAATTAATATAGCATAAACAAATAACAAGTTTGCCATGATGAAACGCCATAATGTGCACTGTTTAATCATCTTAGCAATTCTTTGTCCTAGGAGGGGCAGACATTATATCATTTTACAGATGAGGAAGCTGAGGTTTGATGTGTTTAGGGGATGTCGCCAGGCCAGCAGAGAGCCAAATCTCAAGCCTGGGGCTGAGATACAGATTCTCCACTTTTGTCAGGCATTCAGAACTGAATATGAATGAAGGGTAAACCTTTTCTGAATCCCTAATCCGTTCATTAATACCAGACACCTGAGCACTTCATTTTAGCCTAGAGCTTCACCATTATATCAAAGGCAAGACTGACACAGCAGGTATTATAATATAGTAGTGCTAAAGAGTTCTGATTTTGTTCAAAACACCAGTTGTTGCTACCAATCACTCCTTGAGTTCAGACTCTGAAGCTGTATCAACTTCCATTTTCAAAAAACGATCTCTACCTATATAAGATAAATTTGAAATTCCCCCTCCCTGTTTTGCACCCTGAAAATTATAAAAGCAAAGGGCTTTAATACTGGAAAGGGCTTAGAAATTAGTCTGGTTCAGTCTTTGCAAAGATAAAATTACTGAGGTGCTGGAGGATTCCGGGTCTTGCTTAGTATCCTCCGTCTATTTAGGGGACTAATCAGACGTGAAGTCGAGGTCTCCGGACTTCTAGTCCAGTGTTTTTGCACACTCCAATCTCGTCTCTGTCCTATAAAAATTCACTACATGATTTATAATCCTGTTTCAGTTCATCTTAATGTGTGTGCTCTGTTGTACAGTGGTTGCATTTTCTGCTCACCTTAATCCTTGGTACCTCTTTCAGTTCCCCTTCATGTCGTGTTTCCATGCTAGTGATGATTGTAACAGGGCTCGAGATTAGTAGGCACAGATATGGGTGGAGGATAATGAAAGGGGAGGGTCAGGAAGCCAGGTGAAGCTTAGCATTCCTCCCCTGGACTCCAGTAGTGCTTCTGCATCATATTATTTTATGAATGTCTATATGTGTACCTCCCCACTCGACTCTGAATTCCTTGAGATTAAGGACTATATCTTATTAATTTGTGTATTCCTCGTGCCCGGCATACTCTGTATCAAGGAAATGTTTTCAGTAATTGAATAATACATGAACTTTGATCTTCTTAATCCTGTATTCCACGTTATCCACCTCGGTGTCATTCCTTCTTACTTGAAACAACTCCATAGTAATGTTTTTGATCCATTATAATTCCTACTTCCTTTTGATATCATTACACAAATAACCACGGCTGCCTCTTATGTTTATTCAGCTTGTTTTTTTACATAATTTATGCAGTGGAAAATCCTATGACCCTTGAACTTGCCCATTTTAGCCCCAGTCATATCCTGTCTTCCAAAATGCTGGCCATTCTTGGTGCAATGGAAGAACTAATACGTTTGGATTCAGATATGTCTTTTATAATTAGTTCTTTAAACATAGTTTCTTAAGGAGGGTTCTCCATAACCAATAGGATGTGTATTTATATAAAAAGATTTGTTATAAGTAATCGGCTCACGCAATTATGGAGGCTGACAAGTCCAAAAATCTACAGAATGGGCCACTGCTGGAGACTCAGGAGAGCCAGTATTCCAGTCCCAGTCTAAAGGCAATCTGCTGGAAAATTTTCTCTTGCACAGATTCTTTTTGTTATAGCAGGCCTTCAACTGATTGAAGTGGCCCACCCACGTTATGGGGGGCAGTCTGCTTTACTCAGTGTCCATCAATTTAAATGTTATTCTCTTTCAAAAACACCCTCACCGAAATACCCAGAATAATGTTTGACCAAATATCTGGGCATCCCATCACCCAAGCTGACACACAAAATTAACCATCGCCCTCATTACTGATTTTTGGTGTGTGGTGTAATGACCAGACCTAATTTTATTTTTTCTGTGTTAATAACCAACTGGCCTAGCACTATTTATTTTAATTAGTCCCTCCTTTCTCATCTTCAAGCCTACTTTGTGATAAATCAATTCTCCGTACATGTGTAGGTGTTTTTCTGGGACCTTCGTTTGGTTGCACTGGTCTATTTACACATAATTGTGTCTGTGCTACACTAAGTCTGTAGTGCAATCTCTCCCTGGTAGTTCTCTTTCTTCATGGGTGCCCGGCCTTTATCAGTCCTTTTCACTTCCATATGTATTTTTGAACTAATCATAAAGTCCCATAAAGAATCTTTCTAGGATTTTGGGGTTTTTTTGGAATGTCATTAAATCAGTAGATCAGTTTTATATCTAGGAACTTGGGATATTCACTGATTTAGGTCTTTTGAAATATATTTTAATAAACATTTACAGTTTATTGCCCAAAGGACTTCTACATCCTTTTACCAATCTGTTCCCATGTGCTTTATATTTTTAAATAGTTTCACAGGTTACTTCTGGATTCTTATATATATATATCCAGTGACCTGTCTAAATTTTTTAAGGTATAATTGACATGCAACATTATATTAGTTTCAAGGTATACAACATAATGTTCAGTATTTGCATACAATGTAAAATGATCACCACAATAAGTCATTAACATCTGTCACCATACATAGTTTAAAAAAAATGTTTTTCCTTGGAATGAGAACTTTTCAGATCTACTCTCTTAGCAACTTTCAAATATTCAGTACAATATTTTTACCTATAGTCACCATGCTCTTTATTAAATCTCTATAACTTAAAAAATTCTCTTATTAATTGTACTAATTTAGCTGTAAATACTTTAGAGAGTTCTATGTGGACAATCATATGAAAATAATGACAGTTCTGTTTCTTCCTTTCCGATCTTGATACTTTTTTTTCATCACTAACCATATGTTTCTAGTTGCAATGCAGTATTAAATAGTGTTGATAGCCAGCATCCTACTGTTATTCCTTATCAGCAAGAGAACACTTTTAATAGTTCACCGCTAAGTATGATGTTTTCTGTAATGTTTCAGTATATGTTTTTTATCAGGCTAAGAAAATTGCCTTCTGTTGCTATTTGTCAAGTTGTTATACTATATGTTGAATAATTTTCTTCATCTATTGAGATGATATGATTTTTCTCTTTATTAATGTTGTAAATTATATTACAAATATTAAATGAACCTTTCATTATCTTTTTTATGAATAACTGAATTTTGCTTATTGATTCTTTTTTATATTCTCATTAAGGGATTTTGTAACATTAGAATAATCTATTTATTCAAAGATGGGAAGGAGCCACCTATAACACTCCCTGGGCCTGTTGCTTATTGGTGAGGGGTAGGTTTTTAACTACAAACCTAATTTTTTTTAATGAGTAGAGAACTGTTTAAGTTCTCTATTTCTTCCTAAATGAGTTTTATATTAAAACTCATACTAAGGTTCTCTGTCTTTTAAAAAGTATTGGTATAAAGTTTGTCCCAGTATCCTATTAATTCTGTCTACAGCATGTATAGTTATAATTTTTTTTTCATTCCTTTTTAAAAAAAACTCTTGCCAGAATATTATCAATTTTGTTAGTCTTTAAGAACCAGCTTTGGTTTTGTTGATCCCCACTACTTTCTGGCATTTGCATACAATCCATTTTTCTTGATTTTGCCTAATTTTTGATTTTGCAGAACTTTGCATATGTTCAAGCTCAGCGGTACTTTATGTTCCTTTTTTAATCCAGCATTTTGGTTGTTCCAACTGAAGGGTCCATTGTGTGTTTTAGTTTATGCTAATGCTGAAAAAAAAACCCATCTGAAAATACCTTGTGATGTTTCCTCACAATCTCAAAAAACAATCTGTCATAGAGGTAACTTTTCAAAGGATTTCTAATATTCTCAAGACCTCTTTCGCTGAGAGGAGAATAAGTCACCACGTCCTCAGTGAATTAAAATGTTGTCTAGGGTTTCTCACTGAAACCAGTTGCAGGCTATAGACAAAAAAAAAACAATGGGGAACTGTGAAAAGGCACTAAATTGGGGTTTCAGAACCCTATTATACTCATGCCCCTGTTCTGCCTCTCATTTGCTGGGTAACTGTGGGCAAGATACCTGCCTTCTCTCACCTTCAGTTTCCTTATCTTTAAACTGCCAACCCCATCGGCTTCTGTAAGAAACTAGGCCAAAAAAAGGGGAAAATTAATGGCAATTATTTTTAAATGACTTAGAATTTATTTAGAACGATTATGCACTCTGTATAAATCAGGTATTAATCATACTGTGAGTTCCCTTTTATGCTAGGATAATGGGCAACAGTATGAAAGTTCTTAATATTAGCTCAAATTAGAATCACCTGAGAAATTTTTAACCATCACTGATCCTGGGTCCCACTCCCAGCAATCCTGGTTTAATTGGTCAGGGTGGAGCTCAAGCATCAGTGATTTTTAAAAGCACCCACAAGACTTTATGTTCAGCCAGGGCTGCCAGTTACTGGTTTAAAAGCACAAAATGTGGTCCCAAAAAAGGACCATGATTTGTTTTTCTTTCAGATCTTAATCAGAGTAAACAGTTAGATAGGATTATTCTTAATTTTTGTCTTTTCTTATCTCAGGTAACTGCTGGGGTCCCTGTTAAAAAAGAATATACGGAAGAGGTAAGAGTGAAGAATTATTCAAATCCAGTTAACCATTGACTAGCCGTTGAATCTCAGTCAGGGAATAGGTCCTCCACCAGTGGCCTCTTAGAAAAGTGCTTTTCTAATAAACCAAGAGGAAATGGGTGGGGGAAGGGATAAAATCCATTCAGTTAACTCTCCAATCTTAAGAAAAGATGGGTGTAGGCTTTCTGTCCAGTTCCTACCCCCTGGGCAGCCGTCAGAGCAGGCCTCTTACATCCATGTATTCTTTTTTTTTTTAATAGTAATCTTTTATTTATTTATTTATTTTTATATTTTTTATTTTTGGCTGTTGGGTCTTCGTTTCTGTGCGAGGGCTTCCTCTAGTTGCAGCAAGTGGGGGCCCCTCTTCATTGCGGTGCACGGGCCCCTCACTATCGCGGCCTCTCTTGTTGCGGAGCACAGGCTCCAGACGCGCAGGCTCAGTAGTTGTGACTCGCGGGCCCGGTTGCTCCGCGGCATGTGGGATCTTCCCAGACCAGGGCTCGAACCCGTGTCCCCTGCATTAGCAGGCAGATTCTCAACCACTGCGCCACCAAGGAAGCCCCCCCCCCCATGTATTCTTTTGATGTAGCAGATACTGACTTTTGGAAGATATACAATTGGCTTTATGACTTGCTTGAGTAAATAGACTTTGATTGACTGGCAACAGTACCTCTTAGCTCCTACGGGTGGCGCCAGGGACTTGAGCAGGGAATAGCTGGACGGTGCTCGTCGCCCTCCCGGGACCTTACGCCTTCTGGTCCACCAGCGCACAGAGCGTGGGCATGTTGCTGACGTCCTGGCCACCAGTCTGCAGCAGAAATAGCTGCCTGGCTCAAGACCCGCATATGCCATTGGATCTAGAATAATTTTAGACTTTATTTGGAAAATGAGCCTCCTCCTTCTGCAGCCATCTTTTCTTGGAGGGAAAAAGTGATTGATGGCTTGAGTATAACGTATAACGTGAGTATAGATAGACCCAAAACCTGCCAGAGTGGGCCTGCCTGTGTAGTTTGGCAGGTTGGATGGGAGGTGATACACGGGGGCCTGGTTTTCTTACAGAACCTCCAGCTGGTGGCAGATGGCTGCTGTAACCTAGAGAAGCAAATTCAGATTGCTCACCTCTTCGGGGTCCCTGTTGTCGTGGCTCTGAATGTCTTCAAGTAAGTCAAGTGTCCTACTTTAAATGTGGTCACATCGCTGGGCCACCCTGTGAACTAACTGCATTTGTGTTTTGAGGATGTTTGACCTTTTCTCTGCTTCATCTAAAAGTATAGAGAAATACTCTGCTCATTCTATTTGTTTGATTTTCTTTGAATTGGTTTTACTTTAGCAGAAATGTTTTCAAATGTTATCAGGGAAGTGAAATCTATATAGTGAGTTACCATTTCTTTGGCTTTTTTTTTTTTTCTTCTTCTTCTTCTTAATTCCACCCAGCATTTCTGACGGAAAGACTGTGGATGATCAAAGGGATATGTTATGGAATTTTCTCAGTAAAACCCTTAACAACTTGAAATATTTGAGTCATGTTGGAGAGGATTTTTCCCCCATGCTTTTCTTAAGGTCTGATTTATTTAAGCACAGTGTAACCACTTTTGATGTTTAAAATATATTCGGTGTTTGGGAGCAAAGTTCTGTATAAGCAGTTAGTCTTTCTTTAAAAACATCGCTAAATGAATACAGATGCAAAACCACAAACATTTTCATCACCAGGACCGACACCCGAGCAGAGATTGACTTGGTGTGTGAGCTTGCAAAGCGGGCTGGCGCCTTTAATGCAGTGCCCTGCTATCACTGGTCGATTGGTGGGAAAGGGTCGGTGGACCTGGCTCAGGCTGTGAGAGAAGCTGCAAGTAAAAAGAGTCGTTTCCAATTCCTGTATGATGTGCAGGTAAGATCCAGCACGATGACAATGGTGCCTGACGGGTCTGGCACCTTGACTGTATGCCAGGCCAGCGCGGAGGGCTTCACATGGGTTGTCACAACAGCCCTGCAGATAAGAAACCGAACGTTAAAGAGGTTAAGCCATCTGACGAGGTCCTATTGCCAAGGGGCCCCAGCTCCTTGCCCCCAAGCCTGTGCTCTACACTCAGTGCAGAGGGGTTTTGGAGTACAGGGTTCAACAGAGTTTGCACAGGAACAAGACTTTTGAGCAACTTCATAAGGCATGGGATATCACGGGCAATATTTTCCTTGTCCGTTTCTGCTATAGCCCATTTGCACCATGGTTTTCTTGAGCTATGCCTCGTATATTTTTAAAATTTTTTGAATTGTGGTAAAATACATCATAACATAAAATTGACCATCTTTACCATTTTTAGGTGAATAGTTTACTAGTGTTAAGTAGCTTCACATTGTTGTGCAACCACCCTCCTTCTCCGTAGGTCTTTTCAAATTGCAAAATCGAAACTCTGTGCCTGTTAAACACTAACTCCCCATTTCTCCTTCTCCTCTGTTGCTGGCTGTCTCATACCAGTAAGCCATAAAGTTTGTCCCTTGTTTGACTGGCTTAGTCACTGTCTCAGTCCTTTCAGGCTGCTATAAGGAATACCATAGTACTGGGTGGCTTATAAACAACAAATTTATTACTCATAGTTTTGGAGGCTAGGAAGTCTAAGATCAGGGCATCAGCAGATTCGATGTCTGGTGAGGGCCTGCTTCTTATTTCATAGATGGGAGTCTTCTCACTGTATCCTCATATGGTGGAAGTGGGGAGGGATCTCTCTAGGTTGTCTTTTTATAAGAGCACTAATCCCATTCATGAGGGGTGCACCCACATGACCTAATCACCCCAGAGCCCCATCTCCTAATGACATCAACCTAATCACTCCCAAAGGCCTCAGGTGCTAATATATCATCCCATTGGAAATTAGGCTTCAACATAACAATTTGGGGGGACACAAACATTCAGTCCGTAGCACTTACTTAGCATAATGTCCTCAAGGTTCACCCACGTTATTGCATATGTCAGAACTTCTTCCCTTCTTAAGGCTGAACAACAGTCCATTGTATGTTTATGCCACTTTTTTGCTATCCATTCACCTGTCAGTGGCCACTTGGGTTGCTTCCACCTCTTGGCTATTATAAATAATGCTGCTATGAACATATGTGTAAAACTGCTTCCAGTTCTTTTGGGCATATACGCTGAAGAGGAGTTGCTGGATTGTCTAGTATATTTTTTAAACACAGCTGGATAATGAGTGTTTAGTCAGAATATCTGAACTTCTCGGGACCTCACTCTTCTTGGTTCATCTTTGCTGCCACCCAAACATCTCCATTCTGGATTTGCTGGCTCCAGCTCTGGCTGCTGGATTTGTTCTCATAGGTAGTTCCTGGTTGCCAGAGTGCTCAGGCTTCAAACTGGTGGCTTCTCTGGTTCCTTCATCCCTCACAAATTCCGTTAGTCTTGAGTCTAGAGTTACATCATGAAGAACACGATGATAACTTTACGTCTAAGGAGGACTTGTTGTCTGCCAGGCATACGGGCACTTTGTGCTTGTTAACTTCTTTAGTCCTTACTTCCCCGACGGGTAGAAACTGTTGCTTTTCCCATATTTTACATACAAGGAAACTAAAGCAAAAAGAGGTTAAGTAACCTACCCTATGTCCCACAGCCAGACAGAGGCAGAGCTGGGGGAGTGTGTGTGGAATGATGGAGGCCATCATCCTACTCTGTCATTCAGAATCCAGTACTGTGTTCAGAAGTGGCAGTTGGGATGGGGGGATTCCTCTCAAATGGGCAACAACTGAGTGACCCACCTGAAGAGGAAGGACCATGATGGGCAAAGCATCCATGCTAGATGGGGTCACTGCAGGTAGTTGGTAACTGTGGGAGGAAGGATTTCAGGAATGAATTGGGATGGTTAGCTCAGAAAAGGTGTGTCGTGTTCAAAGGTCATTTTATGAGAGACCCTAATGTTCTGTCTTATAGAGGTGGTGGTGATCAACTGGGGGCAGGATGTGGCAGTGGGGAGGGCGGTGGGCTTGGGTTCTACAGGAAGAAAGATGTCCTAATTAGAAGCTGTTCTTTGGAGATGCTGAGCATAATATAGATGCAGCCCTGCAGTGGGCTCATCACGGGGAAGGAAGCCAACTCAGATGGTGGCTGGCCAAGGTAATCTTGTGTTCCTTCCTGGGCCTTGATGCCCAGGGAAGCCTTGCTGGGTTGAGGGTGATTAGGTCATGAGGGTGCAGCCCTCATGAATTGGTGCAGCTCTTGGCCCTTTTACACAAACAACTGTCAGGAAACCCTCAGACCACCGCCCCACTCTGATCGTGAACCACCCCACTCTGAGTGGCAATGGCAGTTTTTTTGTTTGTTTTTAATAAATTTATTTATTTATTTATTTTTGGCTGTGTTGGGTCTTCGTTGCTGCACACGGGCTTTCTCTAGTTGCGCCGAGCGGGGACTATTCGTCGTTGCGGTGCGCGGGCTTCTCATTGCGGTGGCTTCTCTTGCTGTGGAGCACGAGCTCTAGGTGCGCAGACTTCCACAGCTGTGGCTCACGGGCTCTAGAGCGCAGGCTCAGTAGTTGTGGCTCACGGGCTCTAGAGCGCAGGCTCAGTAGTTGTGGCGCACAGGCTTAGTTGCTCTGCGGCGTGTGGGATCTTCCTGGACCAGGGCTGGAACCCGGGTCCCCTGCATTGGCAGGCGGATTCTTAACCACTGCGCCACCAGGGAAGCCCCGCAATGGCAGATTTTAAATGAATGATTTCACAAAGTGGGGCTTTTTCAAGGAAACCATCTAAAGTGAAAAGGTCAGTAAATAGAAGCAATGTTTTGTGAGTTGTGCTGTCTTAAACATGTACTATCCCTAAAATGAACCCTTTTCCTTTCCACCAATATCATAATTTTTTTTTCCTGAATTCCCATTTTTTGTGGAGATAATGCTGTTAAAATGTCTGCTCTTCTGTGAAAAGGGGAACAATTTTATAATAATGTGGTCTAAAGTCATATTTGATAGGATTCTTGCCTCCTTTGCCATACACAATTCCCTTTTCTTATAACACAGAAATTAGATGTGAGCTGCGTAATTGCTTCTTAAAGAATCAGCAGCGCAGCCTATTATTGCTACATGACAGTTTATGAAAAGAGCTGTTGCTGCCTCTGGCTCACTAGGGACTGTCTCCTTGATAGCTCTGTCGCTCACGCTGGCGAGTCGATCTTCGATAATATAAGACCATTTACAATCTTGTCTTGTAATGGTGTAGAAATCTGAAGTCATCATTGCAGGCGGTAACAGAGCTCAACCTCCCTCCCGCCACAATTACGTGCATAGTCAGTGTTGGTGAGCCTTTGTGGACTAAGTAATGGTTTTCTTCTTCTTTTTTTTTTCTTTTTTGTTTTTAATTTTTATTTAAGTAATAATGGTTTTCTTGAAACCCTTTAATTCCCTTTGTTTTCCCCCCACGACTAGCCCTTTGATGCTGGACAGCTCAATTAGGTATCAGACTGCCCTACAGGAAAAAAAGAAGTGACAAAATGCTTTTGGATAAAACACGCTGCTGCCTTTGCTTCTCTGCACAAACTGGGCTTCTGTGTGCCTTTTGCTATCATCCCAGACTCTATTCCACCAAGAATGTATTCAGCGTAGGATTGATGGCATCTTAGTTCCTGCTCCAGCCCCGCCCCAGTCTCGTGTTACAGAAGAAAGACACCTGAGCTCATTGGAGAAATTGGAAATAGTGTCGGAGCACAGGGCATGATTGCTTTTGTGTGGGGAGTAGAAATCGCCTCAAACCCCCAAATGGAAAGAGGAACAGCTAGAGAGAAATAGTGTTTACCTGACCTCAGTGACACTGTAAAGGCCGGACAACTTGCAGAGCATGAGGCCTTCTGATGACGGTTCCATTAGTTAAAGCGAGAAACAAGCTGCTCTTCTGACTCGGGAGTCTGTGCTGAACTTTGAAAAATTGAGGGAAGCAGTCACTGTTCTCTAGAGAAAATTCTGCACCTCTTTTACCAGAGTAGCTTCTAATTCAAGAGGAGGCAACTTTTGTTCATGGTACTAGAGGTGGCTGTTGATTATTTCAGAATAAAAAAAAATTTTTTTATATAGCAGGTTCTTATTAGTTATCTATTTTATACATATTAGTGTATATATGTCAATCCCAATCTCCCAGAATAATAATTTTTTAAATACAGAATAGGAGGCAGTGGCCTAATTGTTCAGAGGAAGTTTATCCTGTGAGAATTGATATATTTAGACTTGAACTACACTGCGTCATTTCCTCTCAACCGTTAATGATGATCATAGCCCCCTTTCCTTTTAAGGAGCAGTTAGAAGTCCTCCCCAAAACCTATCTTTTCCATTATTACTTTTGGCAATTATATCTTTACAGGTGACCAATATATCTCCATATCTGCAAGCACCCAGGAAAACAGTATAGCAGATGAAAAAAGAGAATCTGTATTTACACTTTATTAGCTAACAAATCCCTCTTCCATACATAATTTCAAGTATACCTGATCCAATCCCATGGGGTGTGTGAGCTCAACTCTGTATCTTAAATGCAGAAATAGGAATTCAGAGAAGGTGAGGGACGTGCCCCATGACAAATGGACACTTGATGGACGAAGTAATGTATTATAGTTAAAGGGGTCATTCAGAATTGAGTTCAAATCTTTTTTTTTTTTTTAATTGGCGTATAGTTGATTTACAATGTTGTGTTAGTTTCAGGTGTACGGTAAAGTGATTGTTATACATATACAGATATTCATTCTTTTTTAGATTCTTTTCTCATATAGGTTATCACAGAATATTGAGTAGAGTTCCCTGTGCTATACAGTAGGTCCTTGTTGGTTATCTGTTTTATATAGAGTAGTGGATATATGTTCATCCCAAACTCCTAATTTATCCCTCCCCCTTCCCTTGCCCCTTTGGTAACCATAAGTTTGTTTTCCATGGCTGTGAATCTGTCTCTGTTTTGTAAATAAGTTGATTTGTGTCATTTATTTAGATTCCACATGGAAGCAATATCACGTTATTTGTATTTCTCTTTCTGACTTACTTCAGTATGATAATCTCTAGGTCCATCCATGTTGCTGCAAATGGCGTTATTTCATTCTTTTTTATGGTTGAGTGGTATTCCATTGTATATATGTACCACATATCTTATTTATCCATTCCTCTTTCGGTGGACATTTAGGTTGCTCCCATGTCTTGGCTATTGTAAATAATGCTGCTATGAACTTTGGGGTGCGTGTATCTTTTCTAATTAGAGTTTTCATCTTTTCCTGATATATGCCCAGGAGTAACTCTATTTTTACTTTTTTAAGGAACCTCCATACTGTTCTCCATAGTGGCTGTACCAATTTACATTTCCCACCAACAGTGCAAGAGGGTTCCCTTTTCTCCACACCCTCGCCAGCATTTACTGTTTGTAAACTTTTTGATGATGGTCATTTTGACCTGTGTGAGATGATAGCTCACTGTAATTTTTATTTGCATTTCTCTGATAATTAGTGACGTTGAGCATCTTTCCATGTGCTTTTTGCCATCTGTATGTCTTCTTTGGAGAAATATCTATTTAGATCTTCTGCCCATTTTTGATTGGGTTGTTTGTTTTTTTGACATAGAGGTGTATGAGCTGTTTGTATATTTTGGAGACTAATCCGTTGTCGGTCACTTCATTTGCAAATAGAGTTCAAATCTCGATGGGACCTCCCACTATGGATATAAATGCGGACAACTCTCTGAACCTCAGCTTCCTAATCTATAAAATAGTGTCTGATATTAACACCAACTTCACCCAGTTGCTGTGAGGACCAAATAAAATGTCCTGGAGTAAAATGCTGGGACATAGGAGGCTGGTAATCTATGTTAGCGCTTCCTTCTGTCACTTTCACTTCAGGAAGAGAGGGGGTTTCCTGAATTGACCTTCAAGAATTGTCTTGTAACTCAGGTAACCTGGAGGTCGGGCTCCAGGGTTGGTTTCCTGTTCAAGTGTGTTAAAACCAGCAATTAGCAGCCCCTAGTGCACCAGGAAAGAAAGGCCCTCCCAAATTAAAGCAAGACATTTAGCATTCTTTCTCCATTAGAATTGGGAGCTATTAGTGATTTAATAGAAAGTCAGTAGCTTTCGCGAAGAATGTATGGCACCGAAAGTCCATCTGAATATTGTTTGTTAAATCAGGTGTAAAGGTTGAAAACCATCTCCACATCCCTCCATATCCTTCCTCTAAACTTGTAAACATTTAGAGGTGTAACCTTGACAGCATGAGAAGATGGTGTTTGTTTTTATTAAAAGGTCTTTCCTGTTCCTTGGGTGAAGCCATTCTCTTGATCACAGCAGGGCTAGAATCAAGGGAGATCAAAACAGACCAGGAAGACTCCATCTAGGGCCACAGCCAGCACCGCAGATTTCTGAACTATTGCACTTTCACTGCCTGTGTGTTTAGGAGTGTTTTCTCCCCTGCTGGCAGGGGATCGAGGGGTGAGGGAGTTCGTTGATTATTGAGGAATTATGTATGTTATATTTTTTTAGGATTCAAACCAGTTGTTGGTAGGGTTTTGAGTTATCCTTTAATTGGACTCCGGGCATCAGCCAGCAAACAGAGCCTCAAAGTTTAAGGAAATAAGTAAAAATGCACACGTATAAGTACTTGTATGTATGTATGTAGAGTATATGTGTTTGTGTGTGTATGTGTATAGTTTTTTTAATTGTGGTAAAAAATATATGTAAAATGAAATTTTCCATTTTAATCATTTTTAAATATATACAGTTCCATGTATTTAGAATATATAAAAATGTATACATAAATACTATATATGTAGTTTTAATTCATAGACCTTAAAACATACATCTCTGTATGTCTTTTGTATTTCATAGTAATTGCTAAACAACAGTCTAAGGAGAAGGGATGACCTTTCTTTTTCTATTTTTAATTAACTAATTAATTTTTGTTTTGTTGTTGTTTGAATTTTTGAATTTTATTTATTTTTTTATACAGCAGGTTCTTATCAGTCATCAATTTTATACACATCAGTGTATACATGTCAATCCCAATCACCCAATTCATCACACCACCACCCCACCCCCTGCAGCTTTTCCCCCTTGGTGTCCATACATTTGTTCTCTACGTCTGTGTCTCAATTTCTGTCCTGCAAACCGGTTCATCTGTACCATTTTTCTAGGTTCCACATATATGCGTTAATATACGATATTTGTTTTCTCTTTCTGACTTACTTCACCCTGTATGACAGTCTCTACATACATCCACGTCTCAACAAATGACCCAGTTTCATTCATTTTTATGGCTGAGTAATATTCCATTGTATATATGTACCACATCTTCTTTATCCATTTGTCTGTCAATGGGCATTTAGGTTGCTTCCATGACCTGGCTAATGTAAATAGTGCTGCAATGAACATTGGGGTGCATGTGTCTTTTTGAATTATGGTTTTCTCTGGGTATATGCCCTGTAGTGGGATTGCTGGATCATATGGTAATTCTATTTTTAGTTTTTTAAGAAACCTCCATACTATTCTCCATAGTGGCTGTATCAATTTACATTCCCACCAAGAGTGCAAGAGGGTTCCCTTTTCTCCACACCTTCTCCAGCATTTATTGTTTGTAGATTTTCTGATGATGCCCCTTCTAACTGGTGTGAGGTGATACCTCATTGTAGTTTTGATTTGCATTTCTCTAATAGTTAGTGATGTTGAGCAGCTTGTCATGTGCTTCTTGGCCATCTGTATGTCTTCTTTGGAGAAATGTCTATTTAGGTCTTCTGCCCATTTTTGGATTGGGTTGTTTGTTTCTTTAACATTGAGCTTCATGAGCTGTTTATATATTTTGGAGATTAAACCTTTGTTGATTCATTTGCAAAAATTTTCTCCCATTTTGAGGGTTGTCTTTTCATCTTGTTTATGGTTTCCTTTGCTCTGCAAAAGCTTTGAAGTTTCATTAGGTCCCATTTGTTTATTTTTGTTTTATTTCCATTACTCTAGGAGGTGGATCAAAAAAGATCTTGCTGTGATTTATGTCAAAGAGTGTTCTTCCTATGTTTTCCTCTAAGAGTTTTATAGTGTCCGGTCTTCCATTTAGGTCTCGAATCCATTTTGAGTTTATTTTTGTGTATGGTGTTAGGGAGTGTTCTAATTTCATTCTTTTACATGTAGCTATCCAGTTTTCCCAGCACCACTTATTGAAGAGACTGTCTTTCCTCCATTGTATATCCTTGCCTCCTTTGTCATAGATTAGTTGACCATAGGTGCATGGGTTTATCTCTGGGCTTTCTATCTTGTTCCGTTGATCTATGTTTCTGTTTTTGTGCCAGTACCATATTTTCTGGATTACTGTAGCTTTGTAGTATAGTCTGAAGTCAGGGAGTCTGATTCCTCCAGCTCCGTTTTTTCCCCTCAAGACTTCGGGGTCTTTTGTGTCTTCATACAAATTTTAAGATTTTTTGTTCTAGTTCCGTAAAAAATGCCATTGGTAATTTGATAGGGATTGCATTGAAGCTGTAGATTGCTTTGAGTAGTATAGTCATTTTCACAGTATTGATTCTTCCAATCCAAGAACATGGTATATCTCTCCATCTGTTGGTATCATCTTTAATTTCTTTCATCAGTGTCTTATAGTTTTCTACATACAGGTCTTTTGTCTCCCTAGGTAAGTTTATTCCTAGGTATTTTATTCTTTTTGTTGCAATGGTAAATGGGAGTATTTCCTTAATTTCCCTTTCAGATTTTTCATCACTAGTGTATAGGAATGCAAGAGATTTCTGTGCATTAATTTTGTATCCTGCAACTTTACCAAATTCATTGATTAGCTCTAGTAGTTTTCTGATGGCATTTTTAGGATTCTCGATGTATAGTATCATGTCATCTGCAAACAGTGACAGTTTTACTTTTTCTTTTCCAGTTTGGATTCCTTTTTTTTCTTTTTCTTCTCTGATTGCCGTGGATAGGACTTCCAAAACTATGTTGAATAATAGTGGTGAGAGTGGACATCCTTGTTGTGTTCCTGATCTTAGAGGAAATGCTTTCAGTTTTTCACCATTGAGAATGATGTTTGCTGTGGGTTTGTCATATATGGCCTTTATTATGTCGAGGTAGGTTCCCTCTATGCCCGCTTTCTGGAGAGTTTTTATCATAAGTGGGTGTTGAATTTTGTCAAAAGCTTTTTCTGCATCTATTGAGATGATCATATGGTTTTTATTCTTCAATTTGTTAGTGTGGTGTATCACATTGATTGTTTTGCCTATATTGAAGAATCCTTGCATCGCTGGGATAAATCCCACTTGATCATGGTGTATGATCCTTTGAATGTGTTGTTGGATTCTGTTTGCTAGTATTTTGTTGAGAATTTTTGCATCTATATTCATCAGTGATATTGGTCTGTAATTTTCTTTTTTTGTAGTATCTTTGTCTGGTTTTGGTATCAGGGTGATGGTGGCCTCATAGAATGAGTTTGGGAGTGTTCCTTCCTCTGCAATTTTTTGGAAGAGTTTGAGAGGGATGGGTGTTAGCTCTTCTCTAAATATTTGATAGAATTCACCTGTGAAGCCATCTGGTCCAGGACTTTTGTTTGTTGGAAGATTTTTAATCACAGTTTCAATTTCGTTACTTGTGATTGGTCTGTTCATATTTTCTATTTCTTCCTGGTTCAGTCTTGGGAGGTTATACCTTTCTAAGAATTTGTCCATTTCTTCCAGGTTGTCCATTTTATTGGCATAGATTTACTTGTAGTAGTGTCTTAGGATGCTTTGTATTTCTGCGGTGTCCGTTGTAACTTCTTTTTCATTTTGAATTTTATTGGTTTGAGTCCTCTCCCTCTTTTTCTTGGTGAGTCTGGCTAATGGTTTATCACTTTTGTTTATCTTCTCAAAGAACCAGCTTTTAGTTTTATTGACCTTTGCTATTGTTTTCTTTGTTTCTATTTCATTTATTTCTTCTCTGATCTTTATGATTTCTTTCCTTCTGCTAACTTTGGGTTTTGTTCGTTCTTCTTTCTCTAGTTCCTTTAGGTGTAACTTTAGATTGTTTATTTGAGATTTTTCTTGTTTCTTGAGGTAGGCTTGTATTGCTATAAACTTCCCTCTTAGAACTGCTTTTGCCACATCCCATAGGTTTTGGATCGTCGTGTTTTCATTGTCATTTGTCTCTAGGTATTTTTTGATTTCCTCTTTGATTTCTTCAGTGATCTCTTGGTTATTTAGTAACGTGTTGTTTAGCCTCAATGTGTTTGTGTTTTTTACGTTTTTTTCCCTGTGATTGATTTCTAATCTCATAGCGTTGTGGTCAGAAAAGATGCTTGATATGATTTCAATTTTCTTACATATACTGGGGCTTGATTTGTGACCCAAGAAGTGATCTGTCCTGGAGAATGTTCCATGCGCACTTGAGAAGAAAGTGTAATCTACTGTTTTTGGATGGAATGTCCTATAAGTATCAATTAAATCTATCTGGTCTGTTGTGTCATTTAAAGCTTCTGTTTCCTTGTTTATTTTCATTTTGGATGATCTGTCCATTGGTGAAAGTGGGGTGTTAAAGTCCCCCACTATTGTGTTACTGTTGATTTCCTCTTTTATAGCTGTTAGCAGTTGCCTTATGTATTGAGGTGCTCCTATGTTGGGTGCATATATATTTATAATTGTTATATCTTCTTCTTGGATTGATCCCTTGATCATTATGTAGTGTCCTTCCTTGTCTCTTGTAACATTCTTTATTTTAAAGTCTATTTTATGTGATATGACTATTGCTACTCCAGCTTTCTTTTGATTTCCATCTGCATGGAATATATTTTTCCGTCCCCTCACTTTCAGTCTGTATGTGTCCCTAGGTCTGAAGTGGGTCTCTTGTAGACAGCATATATATGGGTCTTGTTTTTGTATCCATTCAGCAAGCCTGTGTCTTTTGGTTGGAGCATTTAATCTATTCACGTTTAAGGTAATTATCAATATGTATGTTCCTATGACCATTTTCTTAATTGTTTTGGGTTTGTTTTTGTAGGTCCTTTTCTTCTCTTGTGTTTTGCACTTAGAGTAGTTCATTTAGCATTTGTTGTAGAGCTGGTTTGGTGGTGCTGAATTCTCTTAGCTTTTGCTTGTCTGTAAAGCTTTTGATTTCTCCATCAAATCTGAATGAGATCCTTGCTGGGTAGAGTAATCTTGGTTGTAGGTTCTTCCCTTTCACCATTTTAAGTATATCATGCCACTCCCTTCTGGCTTGTAGAGTTTCTGCTGAGAAATCAGCTGTTACCCTTATGGGAGTTCCCTTGTATGTTATTTGTCATTTTTCCCTTGCTGCTTTCAATAATTTTTCTTTGTCTTTAATTTTTGCCAGTTTGATCACTATGTGCCTCGGAGTGTTTCTCCTTGGGTTTATCCTGTATGGGACTCTGTGCTTCCTGGACTTGGGTGGCTATTTCCTTTCCATGTTGGGGAAGTTTTCCACTATAATCTTTCAGATATTTTCTTGGGTCCTTTCTCTCTCTCTTCTTCTTCTGGGACCCCTATAATGTGAATGTTGTTGCGTTTAATGTTGTCCCAGAGGTCTCTTAGGCTGTTTTCATTTCTTTTCATTCTTTTTTCTTTATTCTTTTCCACAGCTGTGAATGCCACCATTCTGTCTTCCAGGTCACTTATCCGTTCTTCTGCCTCAGTTATTCTGCTAGTGATTCCTTCTAGTGTATTTTTCATTTCAGTTATTGTATTGGTCATCTCTGTTTGTTTGTTCTTTAATTCTTCTAGGTCTTTGTTAAACATTGCTTGTATCTTCTCAATATTTGCCTCCATTCTTTTTCCGAGGTCCTGGATCATCTTCACTATCATTATTCTGAATTCTTTTTCTGGAAGGTTGCCTATCTCTACTTCATTTAGTTGTTTTTCTGGGGTTTTTTCTTGTTCCTTCATCTGGTACATAGCCCTCTGCCTTTTCATCTTGTCTATCTTTCTGTGAATGTAGTTCTTGTACCACAGGCTGCAGGATTGTAGTTCTTGCTTCTGCTATCTGCCCTCTTGCTGGTGATCTGATTCTATATATATAAAATTCAGCATACTGCTAGTGTTGGACGGTGTCCTGCAGAGGCTGGGGGTGGCTGTGGCTCACCGTGAGGACAAGGCAGCAGAAGTTCTGGGAAGTACTCCTTGGTGTGAGCCCTCCCAGAGTCTGCCGTTAGGCCCACCAGAGATGATGACCTTTCTTTTTATGCCCTTATCCCTTTACTATTGTCTCCTTCTCAAGGCCTTTGACCTCCTCTGGCTCTTTCCTGCCTGTCCTCAGACCTGCCCTTGGTCTGCCTGTTCCCACCAGTCCTTTCTTCAGCTCTCTCCTTTCCTCCTTTTGTGCAATTGAATGTTTGGCATGTTTTATAGGAAGCTGTCCCTTATATTTCCAGTCAGTTAAGTATCTCATTCAGAATCCGTGTCTCTTCCCTGTGCTCTCATGTGCTGCTTTCTTATTTATGGTTGAGCTCTGGTCATCCATGCTGAACGCTTCTAGCCCTTCCCTCATCAGCCTCTTCTCCTCTTGCCTCCTTTTCATGATTCAGCTCCAAATTCCCACACTGCATCAATACCACATCCTTCTGCAAACACATCTTAGATCGCTATCAAAACTAGATTGTTCTCCAACACTGGCCTCTAGGTTCTTTGTCCAGACTCCTTTGGACAGCAGTGTATCACTCACCTCCTTGGCCTACCCCTACTGCTGCCTCACCCATCTGTGTTTGACAGGTCTATTCAGATCTGAACCTATTGTTAGATCCAGCCCAACTTTCTCAATGCATCCTATTCAGCCCTTTGTGATTCTGGCAAAGCATCCCGCAGCTTTGTCTCCTTGAAGCTAGAAATAGCACCTGATGAGAAAGAAACAGTGGTCTATATCCATTTCACTTGTACATGTCACAAGGATTCCTATAATTTCATTTAAGTGCTTCTAACAAAAAATGGAATGTCACTATGGCAAAACTTTCTAGAAATGCATTATTTCATCCAAAATTATGGGGCAAGCAAGAAAGACAGGGATGTAAAATGAACTGTCAGTGTCCCACCACGTGTTAGCTGGTCACCTTCTGCCATCACTCCGTCCGTCCGTCCCTTGGTCTTTCTGACTTAAATTCAGATGACACGAGAGGACTCAGTGGGGAAAGCGTCCATTTTCTCAGCCTGAAAAGCAAGCAGCATTATTTCAATATTATCACAGGTGTATCAAAGACCACTTCAAAAGGAAAACGACAACCTTAGGACTGGAGGGGGAAATCACTCAAAACAGCACAGGCTTCCAGTCACCCCAGGATCTGAGAGGTTAGGGATTTGTCGTAGCAATCATTTTATTTCAGAAAATGATTTATTTTTCCTTTCATGAAAGTAGTTTACTCCGCTCTTGAGTGAGACTTTTACTCTTAGACCAGAAGATTTTTCCTTGACAGCACTGCTCCAGTGGATGAATGAGGGAAGTATGACTCCTGCCCAGGAATGCAGAGGCCAGGCTGCACCTCGTGTTCATTCATATTAGCCGTACAACACACTGAGGTTTGCGAGTAACTTCATGCCAGGAGGAGCAACAGGTGTGTCATACATGCATATCATTAGGCCAAGCAAGTGCTCGGGCCACTGCCAGTCCTTCCCCCTCCTTTGGGTGAGATCATTAAAATCACCTATTCCTCTATATTGCTTTCTTTTGGCGTTGCTGTAATGTTCTGTTTAAGAGTATACAGCACAGGGAACTCTGCTCAGTATTTGTAATAACCTAAACGGGAAAAGAATTTGAAAAAGAACAGATACATGGGGGCTTCCCCGGCGGCGCAGTGGTTGAGAATCCACCTGCCATTGCAGGGGACACGGGTTCAATCCCTGATCCGGGAAGATCCCACGTGCCGTGGAGCAACTAAGCTCATGTGCCACAAATACTGAGCCTGTGCTCTAGAGCCCGTGAGCCACAACTACTGAGCCTGCGTGCTGCAACTACTGAAGCCCGCGTGCCTAGAGCCCGTGCTCCACAATGAGAGAAGCCACTGCAATGAGAAGCCCGCGCACTGCAAAGAAGAGTAGGGGACTTCCCTGGTGGCGCAGTGGTTGAGAATCTGCCTGCCAATGCAGGGGACACGGGTTCGAGCCCTGGTCTGGGAAGATCCCACATGCCACGGAGCAACTAGGCCCGTGAGCCACAATTGCTGAGCCTGCGCGTCTGGAGCCTGTGCTCCGTCCGCAACAAGAGAGGCCGCGATAGTGAGAGGCCTGCACACCGCGATGAGGAGTGGCCCCCACTTGCCGCAACTAGAGAAAGCCCTCGCACAGAAACGAAGACCCAACACAGCCATAAATAAATAAATAAAAATTAAAAAAAAAAAAAAGAAGAGTAGCCCCTGCTCGCCGCAACTAGAGAAAGCCCACGTGCAGCAACGAAGACCCAACACAGCCATAAATAAATAAATAAATAAAAATAAAATTTAAAAAAAAAGAACAGATACATGTATATGTGTAACTGAATCACTTTGCTGTACACCTGAAACTAGCACAACATTATAAATCAACTATACTCTAATATAAGAATTAAAAAACAAAACAAAAGAATAAAAATAAATAAATAAATAAAATAAACATGTTATTTTTAAAAATAAAATTTTTAAAAATTGTTTAAAATTAAATTAAGAAATCAAAAAAGGGAACAATAGTGAGGAAAAAATCCTCAACTAGGAGTAAAAATCTAAAATTTTCCCACTAGATGAAACAAAATTCAAATGAATTCATATTCAGTGAGCAAATTTTAAACCCAAGGCTCTGTATATCACTCGAGATTGCTCTGTTAGACACTATGTTGATCCCTTTGCATATTTGGTCCTATGAAATATAGTCCTCAAGATGTCCAACTACAGGAAATTGGACAAAGAAAATTCCTGTGACCTGAAATAAATCAAACTGAAGGCAAAAAACAAACAAAAACGAGTATACAAGGTCACCCTTGTGATTTGAATGTGAATTCCTTATCATCATCATTTCACATGGACAAATGCAGACTTTCTGGCGATGAGCCTTTTTTCCTTTCCCAGACCCCATCTATCTCCGACATGTGTCCTGGTTGTCTTAGGAGAGCGAGATTCTTCTGGGATTCTTCTGGGTTGACCTGTTGCTCAGGACCAACACGCCAGCGGGACGAGCCACTCAGGGAGCGGGCTCATGGCACTCAGCACGTACACCTTGGGTAGCTCAGATGTGCTGGTTCCCAGCCAGTGACATGCTTTGTGTCAAAGACACAAGGGTCTGTTGTTCTCACTCACAACGCAGAGCTGCTCCCATGACACCAGGGGGATGTTGTAATGAAGCCCTTGCTCCTGTTGGAAGCTGGTTTCACATTACATACTTTTATTTGAGGTACAGGAAAGGCCATTTACCAAACTGCACTTGTAGATCACTGAAAATTCATGCTTCATTTTAAATACAAAATACAAATTGAAATAATTACTGTATGTCCAGAGATTTTTATTCGACTTACACATTTACTAATTGATTCCTCTTTTTAAATATTTCATGAGCATTGAAGTACTTCAAGCCAACATCACAGCATAGGAACACTTAACTTATGTGAATTCCAATCTAGGCTTTGGTAAAACAAAAGAACAATGTACAAAGGATTAATCTCCAAGATTTACAAGCAGCTCATGCAGCTCAATAACAAAAAAACAAACAACCCAATCCAAAAATGGGCAGAAGACCTAAATAGACATTTCTCCAAAGAAGATATACAGATGGCCAACAGACACATGAAAGAATGCTCAACATCATTAATCATTAGAGAAATGCAAATCAAAACTACAATGAGGTATCATCTCACACCGGTCAGAATGGCCATCATCAAAAAATCTACAAACAATGAATGCTGGAGAGGGTGTGGAGAAAAGGGAACACTCTTTCACTGTTGGTGGGAATGTAAATTGATACAGCCACTATGGAGAACAGTATGGAGGTTCCTTAAAAAACTAAAAATAGAACTACCATACGACCCAGCAATCCCACTACTGGGCATATACCCTGAGAAAACCATAATTCAAAAAGAGTCATGTACCAAAATGTTCATTGCAGCTCTATTTACAATAGCCAGGACATGGAAGCAACCTAAGTGTCCATCATCGGATGAATGGATAAAGAAGATGTGGCACATATATACAATGGAATATTACTCAGCCATAAAAAGAAATGAAATGGAGGTATTTGTAATGAGGTGGATGGAGTTAGAGTCTGTCATACAGAGTGAAGTAAGTCAGAAAGAGAAAAACAAATACAGTATGCTAACACATATATATGGAATCTAAGGAAAAAAAAAAAAAAAGGTCATGAAGAACCTAGTGGCAAGATGGGAATAAAGACACAGACCTACTAAAGAATAGACTTGAGGATATGGGGAGGGGGAGGGGTGAGATGTGACAGGGTGAGAGAGTGTCATGGACATATATACACTACCAAATGTAAAATAGATAGCTAGTGGGAAGCAGCCGCATAGCACAGGGAGATCAGCTCAGTGCTTTGTGACCGCCTTGGGGGGGTGGGATGGGGAGGGTGGGAGGGAGGGAGATGCAGGAGGGAGGGATATGCAGGAGGGAGGAGATATGGGAATGTCTGTATATGTGTAGTTGATTCACTTTGTTATAAAGCAGAAACTAACACACCATTGTGAAGCAATTATACTTCAATAAAGATGTTAAAAAAAAAAAAGAACAATGTAGTTTTCATTCAGTGTAATGGCTGAGGAAACAGCAGTGTGTTTCAACACGTCAACAGTTATGTGCTTAAGAGATAGTGGAATATCGATAATAGAGTATTGTGTCATGTTTTCATGGGTCTTCTAAGAGACCTTCAGGGCTGCTGACTTTAGAACCTGACATCTAAGTAAGATGAGATGCCACTATATTATAAAGCCTTCATACTTCTTTATTTTCCTCAATTCTGTCAGCTTCATTTATTTTAATTGAAGTACAGTTGATTTACAATGTTGGGTTAGTTTCTGGTGTACAGCAAAGTGATTCAGTTATATATATATATACACACACACACACACACTCTTTTCAGAAAAGAATATATACTTTTCAGACTCTTCCATTATAGGTTATTACAAGATATTGGATATAGTTCCCTGTGCTATACAGTAGTACCTTGTTGTTTATCTATTTTATATGTAGTAGTGTGTATATGTTAATCCCAAACTCCTAATTTATCCCTCCCCGCCTTTCCCTTTTGGTAACCGTAAATTTGTCTTCTTTGTCTGTTACTCTATGTCTGTTTTGTAAATGAATTCATTTATATCATATATTTAGATTCCACATATAAATGATATATTTGTCTTTTTCTGTCTGAATTACTTCACTTAATATGATAATCTCCAGTTCCATCCATGTTGCTGCATATGGCATTACTGCATTCTTTTTCATGGCTGAGTGTGGTATTCCATTGTATATATGTACCACATCTTCTTTATCCATTCAACTGTTGATGGACACTTAGGTTGTTTCCATGTCTTGCCTATTGTCAACAGTGCGGCAATGAACATTGGGTGCATGTGTAATGAGTCCAGTGGTCTTTTCAAGAAGGATATGCCATCTAACTTTGAGTAACTTAGCTTCTATGAGCCTGGATCACCACATCTACACAAGGAATGTGGTAAAGAGTGAAGACCCCTACATCCTCCAGCCTACCTTCCTAGTGTCACTCAGCCGGGATTCTGGGTGGGCATACTCTAAGCAAAAGACCATAGACAATACGACCCCCAGTCAGGGTTCTTTTCTAGAGCTAGAAAGAACTCCTGCCCAGTTCAGTAGCCACTGGTCATAGAAAGCTATTGACATTTAAATTAACTAAAATTAACAGCTCATTTCCTCGGTTGCACTAGTCCCATTTCAACTACTTACTAGCCACATGAGGCTGGCGGCTACTAGCCTGGAAAGCACGGTTGTAGAACATTCCCATCATCACAGAAAGCTTCCATCGGAAAGCTCTCTTCTAAAGTATTTCAGTTATTTTTATACATTTAAGAGGTTTGGGAGGAAGATGGAGATTTAACATAGTGTTAGTTCCAAAATGATCAAAGATCCTGGTATAGACGCCAGGCTTTGTGAAGTAGCTTATATGAGTATGTTGAGCATAATACAAATAGAGTAGTCCCTCTTTCCAGAAAAAGCCTTGTCTTTGCTGCCATTCACACCTTGATGCGTGCCGTTCTCCTTGTGTGAAATAATCTTTCCTTTTATTGCTTATTAAAATCTTTCACATCCTTCAAGCACCCTTCAAGTTCCTTTTTAGGTCTTACCAACTTATGCTGACTTCCATGCCGTCCCCTGCAATCTGTGATCTTCCAACTTGAGTAACATAGAGGCGGAGGCTTTATCACACACTCCGTTCTGTCACACTTCACTGTGTCATTGTCCCCACCCCATCAGACATTCTTTGTACACAAAATCTCCGAAATTCTTTGTACACCATGACGTCTTGAAAGTACTTGCCACAGATGGTTGTTCATTCAGCAGATGTTTGTGGAGGGCCTACTGATTGGAAGTTACCATCCTAGACATCAGGGATGTAAGGAGGAAAGAGGTGGCAAATAGATAAGTTTGTAAATATTTAGGAAGTTGGAGCAAAGCCAGGGTTGATTAATGCATACCCATTCATAATTTATTTTACCATTTTATTTGTTTTATAAAAACTACCACTTAAAATGAGCAGTACAAGTGAATGTCAAGTTCAGATCAAGATCACTGGACATGAACTTGGCTTTTTTCTTTTTCTTTAAAGATGACACTGCTCCCCAAAATCGAGCAGAGAAACAGCAGGAAGTTCCTTTCCTGCTGTCACAATATAAATAGATGGTATACAGTGAAGCTGCCTTATCAGGGCAGGTTTTAGTTTTTATATTAAACCCAAAAGTTGTGTTAACTGAGATGTTCTTTTTATTTATTTACTTGTACACATAGGTGAAAACGAATAATTGTAGCAAGAGTCCCAAGAGAATTTTGGTCTTGGGATTTCTAGCTCCATGGGCTGAAGCACATTATTTATCCAGCATGGGGCTGTGAGGCACACACCAGGTGGTGATGGTCCCTCTCATAGGCTCTCGGTGGACAGCTTTGTGCATGTCGAGGCCGGCGAGGGAGTGTCGTCTTCTCTGGGGCTGGCGAGGCTGAGGCTGGGGCATGGGAAGTGCAGGATACCGGGAGCTGGTCGTGGTGACTGCTGGGATGCCCCAGGCTCTGGCACCTGCGGGTAAGGAGGGGAAACAAGTCGCCTGACCGGGAGTCACTCGCACCGCCAGCCCCTTCCTGCTTCCCTGCTCTGCCTTCTGTTTGAGTCATCCTGTCATGTGTGGTTGCAGTTTTCCTATAGGAAATAAGACCACAGCTACACAGTTCACAAAGTCAGCCTGGCACCTGCTTGAAATTTCCGCAACACTTTCAAATAAACATTAGACAGGGGGCTTCCCTGGTGGCGCAGTGGTTAAGAACCTGCCTGCCAATGCAGGGGCCACGGGTTCGAGCCCTGGTCCGGGAAGATCCCACATGCCACGGAGCAACTAAGCCCGTGTGCCACAACTACTGAGCCTGTGCTCTAGAGCCCACGAGCCACAACTCCTGAGCCCGCGAGCCACAACTACTGAAACCTGCGTGCCTAGAGCCCATGCTCCGCAACAAGACAAGCCACCACAGTGAGAAGCCCACGTGCCGCAACGAAGAGTAGCCTCCGCTCGCCTCAACTAGAGAAAGCCCACGTGCAGCAACAAAGACCCAAGGCAGCCAAAAATAAATATAAATAAAATAAATAAATTTATTTAAAAAAAGAAAACATTAGACAGGAAGGCAGTTTAGTTGTTGATAAAAATGTGTATTTCCTTATGCCCCAAAGAATTGAAGTCTGGAAGAGAAATATTTGTCCGTCGACCCCCCCCACTTTTAGCATAGCAGCATTATTCACAGTAGCAAAAAGGTGGAAACAACCCGTGTCCATCAGTGGATGAATGGATTTTTTTAAATGTGGTATGTCCATACAGTGAAATATTATTCAACCTTTAAAAGGAAAGAAATTTGTAACATGCTACATCATGGTTGAACCTTGAGGTTCATGCTAAGTAAAATAAGCCAGATGCAAAAAGATACATATTGTATGATTCCACTTATACAGGGTACCCTGAGTAGGCAGAATCATAGAGACAGAAAGTAGAAAGGTGGTAGCAAGGGGCTGAGGGGAGGACAGAATGGGGAGTTAGTGTTTCATGGGTACAGTTTTAGTTCTGCAAAATGAAAAGGGTTCTGGAGATTGGCATCACAACAACAGGAATGTGCTTAACAGTACGGAACTGTACACTTCAAAATGATTAAGATGGTAAATTTTCTGTTATGTGTATTTTACCACAATTTAAACTTAAATATATGTATTCCTTGAAAAAAAATTTCGTGTTTAAAAACTAAAAGTAGGTCAGTTAAATACCCACTCACACTAATTCCTTCATTGTCATCCATTTACTATTACCTTGTTCACTTGTGAGTTTTTTTCAATTATTATCTTATAGAAAAGTCACGCTCACTTTTCCTTTTCAGATCAATCTAGAGTTCAGTAAATAGTGCATTCTGTTCATTAAATGTGTCATGAGTAGTACTAATCTGTTTTGTTGTTGTTTTGTTTCACTTCCAGGGAAAACATAAATCTTTAGTTAGCCCTATTGCCCTCACGCCATCATAATAACATTACTTAAGGTTTGTGCAGCGTGATATTTGTAACACACTGCGCGGCTTCAGTGCTTGCAGTAAAACGAGTACAGCAGCATATTCACATCTCCCGCTAGGAATGAGGTTGCGTGATTCAGCCAGATCTAAGGGGCTGTGTTCTTCCTTTGCCCTCCTGTCCCACAGCAGCCCACAAACCCCCCACCTCAGCTGCTCTGGAGGGCTGGAGGAGCCAAGGTGAGCCAGGTTGCATGGGACCTATCACACTGCTTGGGTGACACCATATTCTGTGAGCTGCCTTCCCCTGAAAAAGTGTAACTGTCACATCACATGGAATCCTTGCTTTGTCAACAGGAAGGTCAGAAAATATTTATTCATTTATTCAACTGTATATTGAGAACCTACTCTGTAGTCCAGGGGCTGTACTGTATCCCACCTCTACGTGAACAAGAGGTGGTCCTTGACCTCAAAGAGTTTATAGGCTATTCTCAATTCTTCAGCTAATGAACATGGAATCTTTTACATTAGAAGTTACACTCGAGGTTTTCTCTAGCCCAGACTCAACTTTGCACTCATGCGGTCATTCTCCTGCAACAACCCTGGAGCCATACTCGGCTTACCCTGAACTCTGCCAGAGTAAAACAGCTCTGGTTATTATAGCTTTTCCTTAAACATTTCCTTCTGATTTCTGTCCTTGCTTCACCTTCTGCCTTCCTGGAAAATAACGATCATTTCTTTCTAGAGTTGTCCCTTCTAGAGGTGGAGATTCTTCTTCTTTTTTTTTTTTAAAGAATCAACGTTATTTATTTATTTTTGGTTGCATTGGGTCTTCGTTGCTGCGCGCGGGCTTTTTCTAGTTGCGGCGAGCGGGAGCTACTCTTTGTTGCGGTGCACAGGCTTCTCACCGAGGTGGCTTCTCTTATTGCGGAGCACGGGTTCTAGGTGTGGGCTTCAGTAGTTGCGGGCTCAGTAGTTTCGGCTCCGGGGCTCTGGAGCACAGGCTCAGTAGTTGTAGTGCACAGGCTTACTTGCTCCGCGACATGTGGGATCTTCCCGGACCAGGGATTGAACCGGTGTCCCCTGCATTGGCAGGCAGATTCTTAACCACTGCGCCACCAGGGGAAGTCCTGAAGTGGAGATTCTTCTCTGATTTCTCTTATGACATGTTTTACAAAAGGCCCCTTGCCACCCGGTAGATTTCAGCATCAGAGTTTGATCCTGGCACTGTTACCATCCGAGGTCCATCAGTGCATCCCAACAGGGCGTGGGCTTTGCTAGCAGCCACTCATTGCCAGGCCCTGCTGAACCTCTGGTGCCATGTAACACCCAGGTCAGAGCATTACAGGGCTATCGGATGGCAAAGAAGAGAACGCCCACGTGTGCTTAAGGAAGGTCAGTACAGGCTTCCTGGAGATGCTGGCCTTTGAGATAGATCTTAGAGCGCTCAGGGAGTTTTAGCAGAGGTGATCTTGAGTTTTTCTTACTTAGGTACATTTTAAGAAGGTTAGACTTGCAGTAGAGGTGAGGGTGTGTTAGGAGTGAAGAAACCAGTTAGGAAGCTTTCATGGTGGGCGAGACCTTTAACATCTCAGCCAAGAGCACTTGGAAGGGTCATCTTCCCCACATCCTCACCCACGCTTGATAGTCTCATACTTTCAGTTCTGCTGATCTCACGGTTGTGAATTGGTTTTTCATCATTTTAATTTGCCTCTCCTTGATCACCAATGAGATTGGGCATTTTTTCATATTGTTGTTAGTTACTCTTTTGCCTAGTATTAAATATTTGTTTGTCTTTTTCTGAATTTGTGGGAGTTTTATGCATTCTAGTAACTAATCTTTTAAATATTTGTAAGCATCTTCTCCTTATGCTTTATCCTTATTTCTGATGTCTTTTTTTTTTTTTAATACAAGAAACTTTAAATTTTGATGTCAGGTCTATAAATCATTTCCTTTAAGGCGGAGTTTGTTGTTACCTTGTTTAAGAAATCCTTCCGTACCCCAGGATAATAAAGAGAGTTCCCCGATTTTTTTCCCCAATATGTAGAGTTTTGATTTTGAAGATTTTGCCTTTGTTCCATATTGGACTTATTTAGGGGCCTGGTGTGAGGCAGGAATTTAATTTTATTTCTCCAGCCAAAAGTCAGTTGAATAGTCAGTCCTTTCCCTGTTTTGTGCCATGTCTACTATATACTATCCCACACCTGCTGAGGTGTCCTTCTATGTTCTTTGTTGTCTTCCCTTGATTAATCATCTTGTCCTGTGCCGATACCACATGGAATTAATCAGCATAATTTTGTAGTATGATTGATACCTGGTATGGCAGGTCCCTTATCTTTGTTCTTTTGGTTTTATTTATTTTTGAAGTTATCTTACCTATTTATGCTGTTACTCTTCATTATGAATTTTAAAATCGGTTGGCCAAGTAACCTAAGTGCTCTTGGGATTTTTATTGGAATAGGATTGAGCTAATAGATTAAGTTTGAGAGACCGACCTCTATTCAGTATTGCATCTCCTCATCCATGAACAAAGTATTTCTCTCCGTTGATTCAGATCCTCTTTTATGTCCTTCAGCAAAAGATCATAATGACTTGCACCTTCATTTCTTTTTTATTTGTTGAAACATGCAATATTTCAGTTCCAGACCACAGAGCGACTCTACAGTAATAAAAACTGTAGTAATAAAAAACACATTTTAAAGCAATTTGGGGTACTATCAGATTGGCAGAGCAGAGCTAGCTTTTATTTTCTCCTGTTAGGTAACTCTCCTCCTGTATATATCAGCAGTAATTCATGCAAATGTACCATTTGCCACTGCCCAGCAAAGTCCTTGAGGTGGACCATGAGAGGCTTCTGCCCCTTGGTTGACGTCTGTTCCATCAGCACTTGGTCCAGCAGCCCTTCACTGAACAGTAAATCCACCAACCGACTTCATTATGCCTACGTGTTTTCTACCCACAGTGAAATTAGGAACAATTTTGTCAAATGCTTTGCTTGAATTAAGAGTCACTTTATCCATGACACATTCCTTTCCTAATGAACCATCCTTGTTTCTGAAGGCCACTTTTAGTATTTTACTAGCAACCTATATCCAAGTGTTGCATCCAACATTGTGGAAGGTTTTCCCATCTCCTCCCCACACACTTATTTGCCCATATCTAGTCTTCTCAGATTTTTCCCATTCTCCTTGTTGTCTCATAATTTGCTAAAGTGACACTAGGTTCAACCTCTGGTTTTCCAATAAAGTGTTTGATCACATTAGCATTTATATTAAAATCTCAACCCATTCCTGCTCACCAAAAAAAAAAAAAAAAATGTGTTCTTTAGAACTGCTACATTTCTGTCATATAACCCAAGTTGAGACCCACTTAAACACCAGCACTATTTAGTTAGGAGACTTTTGTTCTGACTTAAAAGATCACTAAAAAGCATAGTATAAACTACATTTTTTAAAAGGATGCAGTGGATAAGAATGATTTAACTAGATAAGCAGCCTCTGAACTGGCTGAACATCTAAGGCTTCTTACTTGCTAGTTGATCTCTGATCTGAAAATTTCAGTACATTAAGGATGATAGAAGAGAAAAGTGCTTCAAATACTACAGTTGATGAGGAGGGAATCTGGTAGTGAATTTTAAGCAATTACAGAAAATCTCACTAAGCTCTCCCTTAATTCTTTAACCAGATTGAAGTTAACGATTTTGTGGTCATTTGTGTTTTTCCAGCTTCCAATTGTGGAAAAGATAAGAACCATCGCCCAGGCTGTCTATGGAGCCGAAGATATTGAACTCTCTCCGGAGGCACAATCCAAAATAGATCGTTACACGGAACAGGTAAAAGTTGTGCATCTAGGGGGGAATATCCAGCTTAGGCTTTTGAAATTATTCGCCTTGACTTGAGAGCTGGTGTATGTCCCACCAGCTGAACTTGGCTTAATCTACTCTGTGGTCTACAAAAATTGAATTAATGTCCTTGGGTAGGACGTTAACTGTAATTATGGTGAGAGTACATACATCATTGACTTTTATGGTTATAAATTTGTCTCATATAGGTGGTGTCCATGTTTATCTGTGTGTGTGATCTTTAGCCCCTGCTAGTCAGCCAGAAACATTGAAACTGTTCTTGGATGTGCAGCAGTGGAGTCAAGAGTTAAATAATCTGTAGTGCTTCCTCTTACTGTCTTAAAAATGGTAGCATGGTGCCAGGTTAGTCAAAGAGGACTGCAGCACATGAAGTTGGCGGTGCTTGGTATTCTTTCTTATACAAGTGCTTCATTGGCTTGGTGCTGAGATTGTCCACAATGGCTGAAGGCTCCATCACCTTCTGCCGTGCACATGGCCAAGATTCAGCAGCGAGAGTCTAGTCCTGTAATGGTTTTGTCGAATAGGCTGCACTGCAGCGTGTTCGGCCACCTTAACCAAAGGGGCCATGTGCCTCAAACACCCCCTCCAGTTTGCTGTGATCAGATAGAAGTCAGAGCTCTTCAAGAGCTTGCTGGCAAAAGAGCTTCATGATGAGTATCGCTGATCTATTTTTTTTAATCCCCCAACTCCTAAATTCTATTTTTAAAGCATATTTAATATTTTGTCCTATGCTACCAGCACTAGCCAGAGTATTCTCCCAGGTTTGGTAAGATAGTCAGCAATTCATTTCTTCTTAGGATTTTCCAAGAGCTTAGAATGCTCTTGGCTTGTGCTTTTTAATAAATGATTCTCAAACATTGCTGTACACACTGGCATTGTTCTGCAGTGAAATTTTCCCTCATCTGCAATGAAATGAGTAAAATAAGGTCATTGTCATGAGGTGTTTTTTTTTTAATAAGTTTTTAATAATGCTATTTAAGGACTATCATTAATTCTAATATTAGGTCCTTCCTGATGTTTTCTCAGGCTTAAAATCTTCTTTCTTTTATGAAGTAATATGGTGATGGTATATAGCATATTGGGTTTTTAAAAAATATATTCTTACTGGCAAACTTTTAAATTGGCAAACCTATATCAGTTCATAAAAATTATTTCAATATTTGATTGATCTCTGAAACCCAAAATTCTGGGCACCATTTCTGTAGAGCAATTGTGATCGCCACCAGCAGATTTCTGATCCGTATCTGAGAGTAAAGGGAACACCCCACCCCCAGCCCCAGTTGATAGTACTCTGAAATCTTCCAAATAGTTCTACGTTGAATCATAAGAAATTCTGTGTGGGTTACCTCTGAAGATTGCATTCCTTTTATCCCTGTCTGTCCACCGAGGGAATGTTCCTTAAAAGTTACGCGTCAAGTATGTGGTTGCAGTTAATTAGCCAAGTCTCTAAGGAGGCACTGTGTGCCCTTAATCGGGACCAGGCAGCGAGGACACTGTCCTTTTTGTGAGACCCCACATGTGACTTCCTCCCCTTTCACCTTTGGAACTCTGGGTCAGGCATCGCCTTTGGTCCTTAAAAATAAGAGGCTTAAATAGTGACCTCATCTTAGTTCATATAATGTAATCGCAGATCAAATAGCCATGATTCATAAAACAACACAAAGAGGCTCTTTGCTTCCTGACAGCCTCTAAGAATGAGCGAACAACGGGACTAAAAGCCTTGTTACAAAGCCTTTCTCCAGATTACCTTTCTGAGTGCCGGATATTAATATCCTTAGAAAGTGGTTTCTACAGCTGCTGCTGCCGCCGCCTCTTTGCCTGCAAATAACCACCTTTTCTTCAGAGACACACATAATGCTGCCTTTCTGTAGCAAGAATTATCCAAAATAAGTAATAGACACCCTCAACTTACCAGGTGATGATCTCGTGCAGATGAGTTTTTGTCGCATCTTCTTGTTCAGTGAACAAGCAGTAACAAGCACTATTGTGTGTGTGGATCTGAGTCGTGGGGATTCTGTGGCGTGCGGGTCACACAAGTACAGAAGATGAACGTTTATGCTCAAGGAACACCTTTCCTTACCTTTCTTACAGGGTTTTGGAAATTTGCCCATCTGCATGGCTAAGACCCACCTTTCCCTGTCTCACCAACCTGACAAGAAAGGCGTACCGAAGGATTTCATTCTACCCATTAGTGACGTACGGGCCAGCATAGGCGCTGGGTTCATTTACCCATTGGTTGGAACGGTGAGTGTGTAACATTCTCCAGAAACCTTCCCCAGTCTGTGTTGTCATGATGCCTAAAATCCTTATGCTCTGGGAACACCTTACAGATCGGGTATTGGGAAGTAATTAATAGTATTTGCTCTTTTCCTAAATAACCATCTTCTACCATGAAAAATGCACCTGCCATCAGGGTTTGGATTTTTCTTTTCTTTAGATCACATGTTCAGGATCCCTTGAGTCATAAAATCAATTCCCCCCTCATAGAACATGGAAGAGAATAATTTGGGAGGAGCCAGTCTGCTGTTGAAATGGTGGGGGATGGCTTAGTGTAGGGCTTCTGGATCTTCACATCACTGCGCTCAGAATGATAAGACTTCACTGCGGTGGGATAAATGGAGGCCACCACCATGTCCAAGAGACAGGACCAGCCCCCCACCCCAGGGCTGGGGAGATCAGTCTTTCACCCTTCACCTCTTTGTCAGCACATTAAGGGGGGAGGGAGCTCTGCCTTAGAAAATGAGCAAATCACATGAGTTCTCGTTTTTGACCTTGCCGTGAAGGGACATTGTTGCTATGGGATGGTTATTGTTATTTCAAAGCTTCTCCTTGGACGGAGGGGAGATAGCACGGAAGTGAAAGCTTATCAAAGCGCTTAAAATCCATGATGATAGGCTTAATACATAAAATGCTTCATTATAGCCACACAGAGACATGGTGGTTTCCCTTGGTCTGTCTTCTTATCATGGGACGCTCCTGGATTAGATTCAGCACAAAAAATCTTGATCATCTCTGTTGCTGTCATTGTTGTTACAAGCTGATCCAAGTCCAAACAGGAAACATAACAGTTTTTAAAATAAGCCATGTGGCTCTGTTGTTTAAGCAGTGGATGGGTAGAAAGTGCATAATGAGTACAGAGTTGCTTGCCTTCATGTTTACACGTTTCATCTGATATTGGGCAAAGTGTTTTCAATAAGCGTTTTTTGAATTCTTAATGCCTGTGACGCACAGAGATACTAAGACGAGCACTGGGTTGAACAGCACAGAGGCATCTAGTAAGTGTGGTGTTGGTGTTGGCATTTGAAATGCTCTCAGGGCACAGGGGAGGCAGTAGGTATTTCTCACCAGGTTGGGGACAGAGGGTGTGTGGAAGAAAAAGAGAATCAACCTCTGAACTCGGGAAACAGTGAATCTTGACTCAAAGGCACAGAAGTACATGGTACCCTTCCCAGCGTGGTCCAGTGTGGCTGGAGTTGGACAGGGGTTGAGAGGCTGAGAAATGGGATTAGGGTAGCAACACCAGGCCAAACTGTTAAGGATCTCAGCTGCCATCTTAAAGACCTTGGATTTTATCCCATGCACACTGGGGAGTTACAGTAAGGTGGGTTTTGTGCCTGGTTTTTATTCTTTCTCTTTGTTCTCTTTTTTTTGGCCACGCCACGTGGCTTGCGGGATCCTAGTTCCCCCACCAGGGATCGAACCTGCGCCCTCAGAAGTGAAAACACAGAGTCCTCACCGCTGGAAAAGAAAAATGTCTGATTTATATTTTAGAAAAATAGCTCTGGTAGCAATGTGGAGAATGTTTAGAGGAAAGAGAACCAGACCCAGGGAGACATCGGCTGAGGCCAGAGGTAATCAGGGTTGGCGTGGCAGCCGTAGAAGTAAATATGGAGAGTAGAGACGAATTCGAGGTATATTTTGAAGGTAGCCACCTGCACGTGGGGCTCGGGGGAAGGGGCACTTCTAGCCTGAGTGTAGACGGTGATGGTGTCCGTCGTGGAAGGAGTACAGTCAAGAAGACAGATGGGCAGGGCCAGAAATGCGTCTGGCCAGGACGTAGACAGCTGAAAGGGCTCATAGGATCTATAAAATGGTCTGTGAGTCCATGAGAAATACAGATACAACACTCAGAAGAAAGGAACAGGCAGGAAGAAGGCCCTGAGAGCTTTAAGAATATACATGAGGGTGGACACGGGGGAGAAGCAAGGATATGCATGAGAGAAATAAGCGGTAAAGGATGGTACTAGGAAAACAGCCATGTTTCCGGAGCCAGCGGGGTAACAGGAGCCCTCGAGGGTCTGGGCAGAACCATCCTATGTGGCACGGGGAGACCAGAGAGTAACCACAGGAGCTGGCGGTGGAGTTTCCCACTGAGGGAGGCATAGCAACGGTGCTATGAGAGAGAAGGGTTCAAATAAAACAGGTTCTGAGTGGTAATTTTAGAAAAGGTGCAACTGAAGGTAAAAAAAATTCAGATCAGTGGTCCAGGGGGCAGAGGGGGGAGGGGACAGATTGCAGAGGGGCACCAGCGACCTTTTGTGGGTGATGGAAATACTCTATATCAGCGGTCCCCAACCTTTTTGGCACCAGGGACCAGTTTCGTGGAAGACGATTTTTCCACGGATGGGGGAGGGGGGATGGTTCAGGCGGTAGCGCGAGCGATGGGGAGCGATGGGGAGTGATGGGAAACGATGGGGAGCAGCAGCTAAAGCTTCGCTCGCCTGCCTGCCGCTCACCTCCTGCTGTGCGGCCCGGTTCCTAACAGGCCGCGGACTGATACCCTTCCATGGCCTGGGGGTTGGGGACCCCTGCTCTATGTTTTCATTGTGGTGGTGGATCCATGACTGTATACTAGTGTCAAAACTCACAGACCTACACGTTTTTAAAGGGTAAAATTTATTGAGTATAATTTAATCCTACCTCAGTTAACAAAAACACGAGGAGAGCTTGCTTTATATTCCTTAGAATGGCCTCCCTGATGGCAGCCCCTCAGGGCCAAAGATCTGGTCTTCAGTCCGTGAAGGCCTTTGCTTAGCAGAGCACAGCTGGCTAGTACCCGCCCAGAGGGACCAGGGACAAGCGGCCACGAGGGTCCCAAAGAGCATGGAACAGCGGACACAACTGAGGAGGGAATTAGCCGAGTTCCTAATCTGCCCTGTCTTGTCCTGCACAGATTTGAAATCCCACAGTAGTTCTCCCAACAAATTCATTCATTCAGGGAACGTGCACATGGCCCTGTGCTCCATGCCGTGGGGAGCCCCCAGTAAAGCAGCTTTCTCCACTTTAGGCAGCTAGTAAAGGTAGATAGAAGGGAATTTAAAAAGACAATGGTTTGGTGTAAAAATTGTGAGTCAGTAAATGATACCTTCTGAGTATCTGAGCATTTAAGAGTCATTAAATACCAATCATAATTTTAAATCTGTGGGGTCACTAAGCAAATAGATGCTGTGAGTCTCCTCCCACCTCAACTGATACCCTCACATCCACAGCCTTGAAAGACCAGTTGTGGAAAGCCAGGATTCCGTCAGCCACAGCTCGTGTGTGTGTGCATGACCCCTAGTCCATCCCTCCGTCCCTCTGCAACTCCTTGACGCCTGACTAGTCGTTAGAAAATGACGGTGTGAGCGGTCCTCGAGGGGTGGCCTCCGGCTGCCTGGGCTCCCTGAGGAGGTCCCCGTGCCTCCACCCCCGGGTGGAGCCGTAAGCAGCAGGGCCCCGTGGTAAAATCCTCCAAAACAATCGTGTGAGGAGCGAGGAAGGAAGAAGTTCCTGGAGGTCAGGAAGCATCACGTGGAGGCGGTGACCTGCAGTCTGCTTTCTGTGACAGAGCAGGAAGCCGCTGGTGTCCAGGGCAAACGCACCGCAGGAGGCCAGGATCGCCTAATAAGGGCTGGTATTTACTTTTACTTGACCCCGTCCGGGGCCCTGCCACAGTCTGTGAGAATGCTTCTAAGATTCATCATCTGTGTGGGAGACACAGTGTAGTAATTTCCTGCTGAGATGACCGAGGCAAAGGGGGATGGGGACACCGGGGGGACTGGCTCCTGCAGGTGGGAAAATTCTAGCCTGATGAATCACCCTGACTCAACACGGGCTTATGTGAGCGCCTCTGAAGCACACATCCGTCTCTCCCCTCCAGGAAAAAAGCCCAGACTGAGACCTCAAAATCAGAAAGCCCTTCAGTTTTGCTGCCTTGCTCGTTCATTCATTTATGCATTCATTTATACCTGTCGGGTGGGAGGTGCTGTAAACCACGTGGAGGTGAACAAGCTCCAGTCCTCTCCTGAGGGGCCTTATGGCAGATGCTGGCAAATAAAATCATACACGTGCAGAACACTGTGAGCTTTATAGCAAAGGAGAAATCCCTTCCGGTGTGTCCTCAGGGGAGGCCCGTCCTCCTGGCTACCTCGTAGGTCTAAAAGTGGAGGATCTCAACACAAGCATGTCCCTCCTCAAACAAACATCTCCAGCTTTGCTGACTTTGGGAGATCGCACGGGGAAGTGCTGGAGAGTTCGGTGTTTTCCCCTCCAGGTTTAGTTTTCTAAATATTTACTTTTACCTTCCATCCTTACTTATAGGCCAGAGTTTTCTACCACTGAATGATTTCATCATGTTTTATTTAGTTACTGCTTTAATTGGAGTTGATCACCAATTTGTGACCTCCAGTTGGTGTAGACACTTTACCAGTACATTTCACTTCCTGGTGCCGTTTTTTATGGAAGCACCCAGTCGTACATGGGTTCCTCAGCTAGGGCCATCTAAGACCTTTGCCCCATCCTTAGGTGCACTGGCAGTGTTTTCTATCTCATTTTTCCTTCCTAAAATATCTTCATTCCTACTAAGCTCCGTGTGTATCCTTGCCTCTCTTTAATGACATTATTCTTGTATATTCTTTCCATCGTATTATTGAAAGCTACAAAAGAGTATAAAATCCTTGACCAACACACCACCACTTAGTACATCTCCTTGTAAGAAATAGTTTAGCAAATCCAGATCTTTGATGTGGGGAGAAAAGAGCAGGCGGTTTTTAAGATTTTCCAACCCTATATTCTACAGATTACCCTGTTAAGTTTCCAAAAATTCTTTCAAAGCTTATGGTTTAGAGTGCTCAATAAATCTCGTAACTTATAAAACTTCTCCAAAACAATCTCATTCCCCACCCCTTCCCCAATTTAGTAGGTGGTCTTTGTCTGGTGGTCCCATTGCTTTGGTATTGTCTTTAGGTTTTTATAATTTATCAGGGCTGTTTAATCATTTGACATAAATTTCATGACATAAAAACATTAATATGGGGACTTCCCTGGTGGCACAGTGGTTAAGACTCCACGCTCCCAAGGCAAGGGGCCGGAGTTCGATCCCTGGTCAGGGAACTAGATCCCACATGCATGCTGCACCTAAGAGTTTGCATGCTGCAACTAAGGAGCCTGCCTGCCGCAACGAAGACGGGGCCCAAATAAATAAATAAAATATTAAAAAAAAAAAAAAAAACATTAATATGTAAGCAAAGTTTATGAAATTATATTATTGGGAAGTAAATTACATTCCATATAGAAAAGACTAAAAAGACACCAAAATGTTGACAGGGGGCTGTGACATTATGAACAGCTTCTTTTCTTTACTTTTCTGCTTATTTCAAATTGCTGCATCAAGTATATGTCACTTTCATAACATGAAAATACAATAAATAGAGAAATGGTAAACTGAAAGTACTTGGGGAAATGTTTAGCCAGGGCCAGTTAGTTGCAAGGGAGTCAGAGTACACGTATGGCAGGCGGAATTAGGCTGGTAGAATCATCTTGCCCTTCCTGGCTGTCTTGTAGTGTTTTAACACCTGAAAATTGGGACACCAAAGAATGGACAAAAGAGCTGGAATGTTCCTCTAAGAAGTGCACTCCTGAGTATGGTTTGTCGAGTCTTGTCAGATGTTTGCTGGCCCCAAATTCTGTTAAGGAAATGCAAGATCGTTTTTTCCATGTTAATTTGTTTTCTTGTGGGGCTTCCTCATAGAGTGACGCGTTGTCAGAACAGTTGGCTTGGAGAGGTGTCCAACCAAGTGTGAATTCCTAGCAGAAGTCCATTTGAAGGTAGTTTTTGGTGTATCGGACTATTTTCCTTTGATATCACTTTGAGGCAATGATATTGGCTCCTTAGAAGAACTTAGAAGTCCTCTTGAATATGAAGTCTTCTTTATTGACAAACTTAGGACATAAAATTAGGACCAAGTGGTTATTAAGGACAAGAATATGAGCTGGAATCTTGGGCTTAAGCCATCCTGCAGTTTACCCTGAAGGGATTAAGACTTCCTACAGCGTTTACATGGTGTTCAGTGCCAGTTAGAGCCTTTCTGGGGGACACAGTGGCTACTTGAAACCGTAGAGAGAATCCTAGTGCTTTGGCCTCACAGACCAATGGGGAGAGAGAAGCATCTAGGCTGGGGGCTGTAAGATGCAGTGCGTCAGAGCTCCGAGTCCGTCTGGAGCAGTGATTCTCACTGGGCAGTTCCCCTCTCCCTTCCTACACCCTTCACTTTGGTCCCTGTGCTCTTTCTGGAGCAGACTGTGTGATCCTGGGCACTGAATATGTGTACATGCCATGATTGGTCTGGGCTGGCCCCATCAGAGCACGGAAATCTGTCCAAGGAAAGGGGACTGAAAAATCAGCAGTAAAACAAGCAGCTCATTGAACGAGCAAACAGGCCCTGGTGTGGCCTTCATTTCCACTCTGTGACCTGACCTGGCCACATCTCTACCCAGGTGCCCCACTGACGACCTCGCTTGGCTTGACCCTGGAAAGCAGGAAACTGCTGGAGCGTGTTTGGGAAATCAGTGATGTCATCCACAGCGAATGCTGGGTGGAGAGTTACTGGTCTGCGGGGAACGGGGGCCAGTGAAAGAGCAAGCTGAGGCCCCACCCAGCCAAGTCATTGCCGTTTTCTTTCTCACATTTCAGTTAAGCTCACTTTGTTTTCCGTTCTCCTCCCTCTCCTGTAAAAGTATGTACTGAATGTTTTGTTTCCGCTGCATCTGATTCAGGCCGTGATGAAGTTATTCTGCAGCTCAGTGGGGAGGTGTTTTCTTCCTGGCACACCGACCCTACTCAGGGATGCATAGTCATAAACTCGGTCCACCTGGTTAGGCATGAATTAATTCAGACCTTGTAGGTTTCAACCCAATGCACTACTCCTCACATTTTCCAGAGATTCATGGCCAGGTACACACACTCACTCCTCAAGCTGCCTTTATTTTTTTTAATAAATTTATTTATTTATTTTATTTTTGGCTGCGTTGGGTCTTCATTGCTGAGCGAGGGCTTTCTCTAGTTGCAGAGAGGGGGCTACTCTTGGTTGCGGTGCGCAGGCTTCTCACTGGGTGGCTTCTCTTGTTGCAGAGCCCGGGCTCTCGGCGTGCGGGCTTCAGTAGTTGTGGCACGTGGGCTCAGTAGTTGTGGCTCGCGGCCTCTAGAGCATGGGCTCAGTAGTTGTGGCGCACGGGCTCTAGAGCGCAGGCTCAGTAGCTGTGGCTCGCGGGCTCTAGAGCGCAGGCTCAGTAGTTGTGGCACACCAGCTTAGCTGCTCCGCGGCACGTGGGATCTTCCCGGACCAGGGCTCGAACCCGTGTCCCCTGCATTGGCAGGTGGAGTCTTCACCACCGCGCCACCAGGGAAGTCCCCCCAAGCTGCCTTTAAATGAGATGGCTAAGCAGTCGTGTTGTAAAGAGCTTCCCATCCTATGAGATCACACAGAAGGTCTGTCGGAAGCTCAGTGTTGGGCATATTTCCTGCAAAATAATCCACTCCTCCTCTCTCCTTTCCCTCACTCTCCTCTTGCCTTACTTTCCCCACACACACACCACCCACCCCCCGACAAATAAAGAAACTCTTAGCTTATTTTTTTAAAGTCTCTGCAAGTAGCCTTCCTAACTCCCATGTTCCCTGGCCCCAGTTAAACCGACACCTGAAATCTCTGTGATTAGTTTGAAATAATCCAGACTCGCTGCACAAATGGCCGCAAGCCTCCCCTCCCCATCTGGCCTCACTTTCTTTGTATCGCTGTGTCCTTTCACCCCATTCGTGGGGACCTGGTCGGGTTCCTCTTCTCCACCCAGCTTGGGTCTCTCTCCCACTAGTCTTCTTATCTCTACATCAGAATTTCCTGCTTTCTTCCAAACGTGACCTTCCTCTGGAGCAGGCACCCCTCGCTTCCTCTTATCCTGACGTGGCTGCAGCAAGTGACCCAGTTGCTTTGTGACCATGCCCCCTTCCCGGTATCCAGAGGAGAGGCACACGTGTGTCTGTCTCCAGCAGGAGAGAACTCGTCACTGCCTTTTCAGTATGGCATGTTTAAGCGAAAGGAAAGTGACCAGCAGCATTCTCGATTTCCAGAAACTGTTTATCAGATTGATGAGACACAGGAAGCTTTGTGACTCAGGAAAATGTTTGCCCCTCTGCCACATACTGTTATCTAGGTCTAATCCATTTGTTTCAAGGACGTTTTCTCCCTGAGTTTGATGCTAATGTTTTTTTTTTTAAATAATGTGGGTTTTTACATTTTATTTATTTTTATTTTTTGCTTCGTTGGGTCTTCGTTGCTGCGCGCGGGCTTTCTCTAGTTGCGGCGAGCGGGGGCTACTCTCCGTTGCAATGCAAGGGCTTCTCATCGCTGTGGCTTCTCTTGTTACGGAGCACGGGCTCTAGGCACGCAGGCTTCAATAGTTGTGGCACGCGGGCTCAGTAGTTGTGGCTTGTGGGCTCTAGAGCGCAAGCTCAGTAGTTGTGGCACGTGGGCTTAGTTGCTCTGTGGCATGTGGGATCTTGCCAGACCAGGGCTCGAACCCGTGTTCCCTGCACAGGCAGGTGGATTCTCAACCACTGCGCCACCAGGGAAGCCCAATGCTAATATATTTTTAGCATAAATATAAAATTACTTCAAATGAAATCAGCCTCAGCCAGGGAAACGTGCTGAGTAATAACGTTACCAGATATTTCTATTATTGAGTTATTTTTTTTTAATTGGGTTAAATTTGTAACCTACCACTATTAATCCCTATGTGTAGGCTCTGTCTTTCTTATTTTCTGTGAACCTAGAAAAGGGTACTTGTGATGCTTAAGTGTCCACCCCTATCATCAGGATATTGACCTTTTGTTTTCTCTAGGGATTGATGAAATTGGCCCATTCCTCTTCCACTTCCATCTCTAGCCTACTTGTTTCCTGCCACATTTAGTAGTTTGGATTCAGAGCATAAAATTGCCAATCAAGATATACACAAGTCAGAAAGACATCCATAGAAGTATCTGGTACTCAGGGCACTTCTCTTTATTCTCCGCCTCTTTGTTGCATTCGTTTACTTTGTTATCCTAGTCTTTACTAAGAGGCATATAGTTGGAAGCAGCTAAGCAGTTTAAGAAAGGGAAATAAAATTAATACAAACCAAAATACCAGCTTTCAAATTAAATAACTGGGCCACCCTTAGAGTCAGTTTGAGCATTTGGTGGGAATGAATGAATAGGAAGAAAAGCTAGATTTAGAAGAAAAATATGGCACTTTCAAACTGGGATTGTAATTTGAGGGAGGAATATAGTTGATATTATCTGGAACTCATAGCAGTTCACAGGCTTAACTACGTATGTGTTCATCAAAGTATCCTCCCATGGACATCAGATTAAACGTTAAAATAAAAATAGTATATGCCCCTGTAAAACATTTGTGGTATACTGCTTTTGGAAAAGTTGGTTCCCCCCTGCTGTTTTCTGGGTATCATTGAAAATTCAAAACATTTTATACCAGTGACTATAGCCAGATCTAATTAAATCAGGGAGCAAGTATAAAGTAGGTATTAGAGAAATAATTTATGTTGGGTTAAGTGATCAAACGGAGGTATTTATATATATAGTCCCTGGAAGACCCAGAATGAAAATTCATAGCCACATTGCCACCCTCCTGTAAGGATTTCCAGGGGTGCCTGCATTACGTATGTGCCCTTGGCCAGTCTGCTGAGGGGGAAACCTAGGGCTAAGAATACAAGCTGAATCCATAGTGTATGTCAGTCTCCTGTTTGAGACTTAAGCCAACCCCAAGCATCAGCTCTGGGGAGTGTGAAGCCTGTGAAAGTCACTGGGTGACCGCCGTGCTTCTTTGTACCTTCCAAAATCCATCATCCAGTTCTCAAATTTATCCGCGTTTCTTCTCTGAAGACATATTTACTCACTCCAGAACCTTCCCCCAGGACTGACATTGTGACCCCCTACTCACCTCCCAACACTGCATTTCTCCCTCAAGCACACCTCTGCTTTTGTGCTGCCAGCTCTACCCAGCTAAGATCTCTTGCACTTATTTCCTTTGGGTGTCCTATCCTTTATCAAGTCGCCTTACCCAGTGTCTCCTGTTAATCCAGGCCTCCCCAGCGTAGAGACCCTGCCTTTGGTTCCCTTGATCTGTCCACACTGGGGAGTCCAGTGTAGAACATACGGCTGAGCCAACCCAATGTGAGGGGGTCAGCCAACTGCGCGGAGGGCACGGGGATCCTTAAGGTGTCGTCTGCCGATGTGACCTCACAGTATCAGGATCTCCACTCAAGTCCCAGTCTGGAAAAGCACATCTTGTAAGAAACTAAGAGGACAGGCTCAAATGCCCACCTATCTTATCTGCTCGTAACTCCAGCCTTTCGGGGTCAGTGCTGTAGCCCTTCTTTTCAAACCAGTTACTGACCAGCAAGGCTGGTCTAAATATATTTTTCTTAACGTGTTTAGATATGGACTTATAGATCGACTATCCCATCAAGCTGTATCACTTGGCATATGGCCGTTTGTGTGGAAACTGCTTGTTAATGAATCTCAGCCCTCATTTCAGTGGGAATAATAATAGCAGTAATAATAATAATAATAAATAATAGCTGTTATGACTACAGGCCAGACACTCTTCCCAATGCTTTATATAGATTAACTCATTCATTACTCCTCGTACCAGCCCTGTGAGCCGAGTTAGTGATAAGTGGCCAAGGAGAGTTCTAGCGCTCCATGAATATTAAGGCTTACGAGATCTTTGCACAAGAATAACTTAAATTTTGAACATCTTGGTATTTTCTTCTCAGTAGGTCAGTCAGTGTGTATTCCCGGTGCTGTGTGGGCGGCACACTGAGACATATAACAAAGCATAAAAGGTGGCGCCACCCTCCAGGGACAGCAGGTGCTTGGACAATAGAGCATCAACACCAGGAAATTACAGCAAACGGTTTGTGCAGTTTGCTTGCCACAAGGAAGGCGTAAATGATCCATCAGTAAAACCTCAAAGAAAACCAAGACCACGGTGGGTCTGTGCGTAGGCTGGGAAGGTTGCTTGGAGACTGGGGCCTTGAGTGACATACTGGGGCATACCAGGACGTTTGAGATTTTGTGGGTGGAGGACCACCTGGCATCAATCACCTGAAGGAAGTAGAGACAGGTCAGGAGCCCTTGAGTGCATGTGGTAGGCCCAGGATGGGGGCAGTCATGGTAGAAATGGAGAGGATGGTGTGTGGCCGGGAGACCACTAGGAGTCACAGAAACCGAACATGGATGGAATACGAGGAGGGGGTCCAGGGTGACTCCCGACGACCTGGAAGGAAGGGCGCACGAAGAGCAAGCTGGTGTCTCAGTGGAGGTGACCGGGAGCGCCATGTTGTTTGCGGCGCCTGTTGCATTTCCCTGTCAAGTCATCCATCAGCCAGTTAGAAATTCGTTTTTGGAGCTCAGGAGAGAGGCCAGAGCAAAAACATGGAGACTTTTTTTACATTCGGGTGATACACAGTCTCCAAGTTCCCTTCCAATTCAAAACATTGTTGCCTGTCTGATATGCACTATGCACTGGGTGACGGGGACGGGAAAGACCCAGTCCCTGCCCTGGACGCTTAGTGCTGACAGACTAATAGATCCAAGCAAAGTGTTGAAGGTGCGGGTTGTAGAGAGACACGAGGAAGAGGTGCTCGCTTCTCCCGAGGGAAAGGACAGCCGTGCAGAGAACCTGCCTGGAAGTGCCCTGGGTGTCCTGAAAAAGGGCAGCGTTTAGGGGGAATCATTCCGGACAGAGCAGTGGGCAGGAACCTGACTGCAGAGGCCCTTAGACCCCGTAGTTAGGAGTTGAACTTGACCCTGAAGGCAGTGGGAGGGAGCCCTTAACCAATGGAAGGATGTAATAAGATCATTCCAAGGCCTCCGCCTTGACAGCTCCAGGGGGCTCTTCACAGCAGTAAGTGTGAATGGTTGGCCCTGGGCATGGGCAGGGCCACCTCCTGCATGGCCACAACACAAGGTCTCTGGGTCATTCTCTATTGCCTTTGAGGCAGAAAAGCAAAACTTCCAGCAGTTTCCCTTGCCCAGGCTGGTGAGCCCTGTTCCAGGATGGACCTTGTACTAGGTAAACAGGAAAGCCAGAAGTGTCAAAACGGGCAGCTCCAGGCTGTGTCTGGGGACAAATGAGTTGTTTCTGCACTCTATGTGGTCGCCTGTAGTGAAGTACTATTTCTGTGTCCATTTAGTCATTAAGCCTCAATAATTTGGTTTCTGAACGGACCGTGATTTGCTGCAGGTCAGAGGCTTTTAAAGTTGTTTCAAGCTACATTACACAAATAAAGAGAATTCTCCTAAAAATAAAGGAAGTAATCTCTTCTCTGTCTGAGACACCATGCATAATTTGTCGAACTTGCACAAATATTTCCAGCCCATTAGAATCCTCTATTTTCAGCGTGTTTGCGGCATTATCACAATTATTATAAGCCCATGGGGACCAGTAACCTGGGTTTCCACTATCTTTGCTCTTTCTTTTTATGGAGTGGTTCAGTCTGCTTACAGGTGGCAAAGAGTTAACTTGTCATCAAAGCTATAAAATCACAATGATATGTGAAAAGTTCTCCCTGAAGTGTAAATCCCAAGTACTTGCTCATATTAAGAGACAGTTTTTTGTTTGGGCCTGAAAATAATTAGAACAAGGACTCTTCTGCAAAAGGTCGGTTCTCCAAGTTGCATACGGTCGGTCCAGCTCCCAGGTCCGTGATGTGGTTGGCGTTCCCTCCAAAGTTTATAAAATAATGAATTTAGTAAATGACTCATTTGTAGTCCTTTATGCCATCTAAAACCCATTTATTTAAAGAAATAGTTTTCACATGGGTAAAAATCATTGCATAGGTAGCTGTAAGTTCTTTATTATTTACAATAACCACAACTGACTTCTTTTTTTTTTTTTTTGAAGTTGTTTTGACAGCCAGAGGTTGTTATTTTTAATTTTGATAAGTTTGTCCAAAAGAATGGAATGTGCTTCATTTTAGAGATGGAAAAGTTTGGGCAGGGAGAGAGGAGAGAGGCACCACCTAACAATGGGATTCCAAAAGGAGATCTATTTGACTTCTTTGAAGTGCTTTTAGTTTTCATTTGAGGCATAAATTGGAACCTGCTATCTTTCTTTGGAGTAGAATGCATTACAGACAGAAAAAATATATATATCACTGCAAACACATCACTGGAAAAAGAACGGAAGATTTCAGGAAGAAGAAGAATATTAAGTGTATGGATTAGAATTTCAGACAGAGTCTTCTTGTCTTTGGACAATAAATAGTTAATGGTACATGGAAACCCTGATGGGGAATCTCTGCAGCACTGAAAACAAAAATGCCCATAAATCCCTCTTTAGCACTTCCTTGTGATCACACATTCAAGCTGAGGACAAGGGTGGAATGTCCAGTTCATCTCAAGTGCACCGGGCTACTCTGCATCTTACCCTGACATCCTGTCCTCCTTCCTGTGTTATCAACATGCAGGCACTGCTCTCTGTGTGTTATTGAACACAAACAAACAAAAACTCTGTCTACGGTAGTCCTGTACGTTTTCACAGATCTTCTATTGTGATTTTATTTCTTCCGTATCTTCTCTGTTGAGCACATAAGCTCACATCTTTCTAGCCCCCAGAATAATCCATTCTTTTCCCCTAGATGTAATGTGTGATGCGAAAAGGAATCATTGAAAGGAGGGTTAAAGATACTAATGTCTGGATAGTTTCAGGACCAGAATGTTGTCTCTAAATATATACAGCGGCTATATGCTTATAATGTTTAATGACTTGGAGAAATAACTGGTTTGTTTAGTGGGAAAATAAATGGGATTCATAGACTATAATGTCAACAGTGTAAAAATGCATAGAAAAAGCAAGTAGAAACAAAGGGATGTTTACTTAAATTACAATGATAAAAATTAAAACTGTAGGGCTTCCCTGGTGACGCAGTGGTTAAGAATCCGCCTGCCAATGCAGGGGACACGGGTTCGAGCCCTGGTCCAGGAAGATCCCACATGCCACGGAGCAACTAAGCCTGTGCGCCACAACTACTGAGCCTGCGCTCTAGAGCCCGTGAGCCACAACTGCTGAGCCTGCATGCCACAACTATTGAAGCCCGCGTGCCTAGAGCACATGCTCTGCAACAAGAGAAGCCACTGCAATGAGAAGACCACGCACTGCATAGAAGAGTAGCCCCCGCTCGCAGCAGCTAGAGAAAGACCGCACAGCTACGAAGACCCAGCACAGCCAAAAATAAATAAATAAAAATAAATAAATTTATTTAAAAAAAAAAATTAAAACTGTAATCAGCACTAACATCAGAGCCAGACAGCGTTTTCAGCAGTATATATCAACTCATTTAATGCTCACTGCCCCCTTCCAGGTAGGTAACATCACTGCCCTTGTTTACACAGAGGGAAACCGAGGACAGAGACATTAAGTAAATTGCCCTGATCCTGGAGCCAGTAAGTAGTAAAACCATGATTCAACCCCATCATTGCCTCCTCAGAAATATTATATCATCTTTCTGCTGATTATATGGTCTTATTTTCACATCCTATCCATTACTGGACATGAGCCTTGATTCTGGTAGCCGTCCAATTAGAAAGAGTGGCTTCAAACGATCTATTCTAAAACTAATCCCATTATGTGAGAAGATGGTATCCAGAACCTTACTGCTTGATAGCCGTTAATTCCATTCTAGCTTTAAAATTGTAGTAACTTAGGATAAACTGTGTAACTAAACTTTTGGTTGCTTAGCAGAAAGCTGTGTTGCTCAAAGGTAAATTTTTCATTGTGACATGTTGAGATTTTTCAACCAGCCTTTCCTGGTTGAAACTATTTGCCTTGAGTATCTTCTAAATCAGAATAATGTCACCCATTTTTTTTTTTTTTTTTTTTTTTTGGTGTGGATCTTGGTGTTTCTGTCACCCATTAATTAATGTGCTTTAAAAGGTTAAAGAGGTCCAGAATTGTTTTCTACTGGCCTCTTTCTCTCTTTGGGATAGGTTGGTCATCTCTTTAGGTGAGAGACTTGATTTTGTTCCTTAATTTCACAAAAGTATTATCAACCCTACCAGCCCAACGATTGATCTGCTAGGCCGTAGGAACCTGCTCAGCCAGCGTGATAGAATAGAGTCAGTCCCTGCTGTCACTGGAGATTATAACCCTGACCTGTCGGCTGCCAGGCCCAGCGCTTGGCACACAGTAGGTTCTAGTTACTGAATGAATTTCTTCCGATCTTAAGTGACAGTAGTATTTTGGGGTTATTTACTTTGTTTTCTGTGCTGCTTTCCCAAGGGAGTGAAAATACCTTTTCAAGACACATCGTTGGCCTGAGTGTTCTCCCCTTTTTCTTGGGTTGTCAGGAAGCTCTAAAACTAATAAACAGCTCAGTTCTAATAATTGTAGGATGCCTGGACCACACACCTACTTTCTAACAGGATCTTGACGTTTATTCAGTGTATATTTTCCTGATTTCTGTCAATCTATTTCTTAAACTTTATTTTAAAGTAAGCCTCCTTAAGTTGTTTGCTGAAAACCTCCACCTTCTGAAACCAGACTTCAGAAGATTAGGGGGCAAAGTCGAAATAAAGATACCACCCAGAATGCTCCAAGGCTAAAGAGATCTAGACTTTCCAATACACACACACACACACACACACACACACACACACACACACACTCATACAATGTGTATACAATAAAATGTGTTCCTACCATATCTTTCTCAATTCAGACACTGCCCAGAATAGTCTTACCTTTGAGGAAAGCAGTACACAAAATCCTTATTTTCATTGCCATTCAGGGACAGCCCATGGCTTATAGATTAGCGGTTTCAATTTCTTCTTTCCTTGTTTCATTTTCGTACCCAGTAAGAGCTTAAGCTGATTTACCGCACTGACGTTTTAATGCAATATAAATAGCTTCACAGAGAGACAAGAAAGATATGTATCTAATGCAGCTTGAGACTCTGGGAAGGTCAGGACCATGTTGGGTTTCGTAAAGGAGCAGGAAGTATGGAGGCACTGATTCTTGGGGTCTGTCACATCCATTTTTGGCCTTTGGTGGAGGCTGCTTTTCTGATCCTGCAGAAGCTTGTTGGTACTCTTTGCAGAAATGTGCTATTTGCTTGCTTTTAAGGATGACCTACAGGCTGACAGCCAGCAAGAATCATGAACTGCATTATACACTTGCAAATTCTTCAGTGAGGTCGATGATAATTAGCCTACAGAAGCCCATTTAACCCTCAAGATAGAGCTGTACCATGAAAATTATGCTTTGTGGGGTACGTGTAATTTGTCCGCCACCTCCCCAGAAGGGAGAGCCACAGCTCACGCACATCCCCAACCCTGTGCCTGCAGCAAGGCCCTGGTCCCCTCCTTTCCGAGGACTCCTGCCCCCATCTGCATGGCTGGGCATGGCCTGGCCAAGTGAGTTGTCTAAGAGCATCTGCAGGTGTGGACCATGGGTTGTTTTTACTGTTTTCACTTATTTGGTGACACTTGAACCAATATTGCGCCTTTCTCAAAACTTCGGCAGGAATTTTTTTTTTTTTTTTTTTCCACCAGAAGTGAGACAGCATCAGGATGAAGGGCAGGAGGGCGCCGTGATGAACACCCCAGGTAAGGCATTGCCACATCCCGACTTAAAGTCTTGCCTCTGCCACAGGCCAAGGCCCTTCGCCTCGCTGATGGGATGATGGCCTCTGGTCTCTGTCAGCTCCAAGCCACTGTAGTCCTAAACTGGATGTTGATTGGCTTTTTTATAAAATCAGAGTATAAAATTTGAGCACGTCCTTCTCTTTTGTGAGAAACGACAACTACTAAATGATGCAAATGTTCTAAAAGCTAGCAGGTACTTACCTAAGTATTAAGGCCCTTCTCTTACCATTTTGTTAAATAATTTTTATTCCTGAAAACTAACCGAGATGTTAAGTATCCTTGCTAATCAAAGCACATAGATTGGCATTTGCCAGAGCAGTTTCTCAAGTTTACCTGACCCTGCATTTCAAGCACTCAGCCTGGAGGTTGGCTGTGCTCTCTGTCCTGAGGGCGTGTGTAGAGATCATCCATGAGGTGGTAAGGAAGGGCTCTTCCTCGGCTCGTTGCATAATGCACCGGGGAGTCATCAGTTTCATTTACAAGTAAGTCAGTGTTTCCAATGGATTTTGGCTTTGCTTGGTTCCAAATTCAAATCCTTCATATACTGTAGGAAGGGAACAGTAGAGACTTGAAGAAGGACATTAGGATTTAAGTGAAGGGCAAGGCAAGCCAGGGTCAGCAAGCGGATATCTCTAAGATAAACAGCGCTGAATTTGTGGGAAGCAATTCAGAGAAATCTGCTGAAAACACTTCAGTTAATATTTGCATAGTAAAGAATCATATGCATTGCCCCGGGGTGGGTTATGGACCGAAGGTAGAGGACCACATGGGTCTGAGAAAAGGGAGCTCTGGAGAAGACGATTTTATTGTCATCACCAGGAGAGTCCCGGGCAGAGAGTTCTGTCCTTGGCAGTGACTAATCCTCTTCCTTTAGATGCACTTCAGATACTCAAGCTAATGGTGATGATTCATCAGGGCATTCGAGCTTAATGAATGCATCACTGTGCGACCACACAAATGCCTTATTTCTGATTCACTCATACAATATTTATTGAAGAGTGCCGTGCACTAGGCCATGAGAAAAAAAACAAACAAAACAACAAAAGGACTGGGCCTTGCCCTCATGGAGTTCACAGGCTAGTGAGGGGCAGCAGTTAAATATATTAACACCTAAAAGAGCCGAGAGCTCTTTCCTTCCGAGAGACAGGGATGCAGAGGTGCCCCAGGGCCCATGCGAGAGACAGGGATGCAGAGGTGCCCCAGGGCCCATGCGAGCCGATGGCACTGGGAGCTGGCAGGGTTGGGGAGCTCAGGCTGGGTGTGGGGTTGCCTCATCCTACTTGTGAAGGATGAGAAGAGGCTAGTCAGGTGACGTGGGGCAGGAAAAGAGCAATACGTAAAGCATCAAGGTGAGACAGAGCGTGGTGCTGTGGTGATGGTGCGTGCAGGCAACGAGAGATGTGGAAGGAGCGTGCGCAGTGACACTGGGCAGGAAGCGAAGGCCCAGCTCATGCGAGGCCTTGAGGGTCAAGCTCAGGAATCAGAACTTAATTCTGCAGGACCTGTGGATTTTAAGCAGAGCAATGTCATCACTGTGTTCACAGTTTAGAGCCATCTGGAGAGTAGTTGGAGAGAAAGGAGACCACAGGCATGAATACCTAGTTAGGAGGTGGTAGTGCTGATAGTTAGGAAGGCAAGAAACGCACCGCCTAGCCTGCAGCAGAGCCAGTGAAGGTGGAGGAGGATGTGGGTACCAGAGGGATTATGGGGGTAGAATGAGCTGGACTCAATAAGCAGGAGAGGGGAGGAGAGACTTCAGAAATGGCTCAAATGTCTGACTTGTTCCCCAGGTGGGTCTGGTTGTCATTTACTTAGATAAGCAAAAAAGGAGGAAAAACCAATTTTAGGAGGCAAATAATTGTGCTGGGGGAACCCAGACCACCCCCAGTGATTCACTAGAGGGACTCAGCATATAGTCGTACTCACAGTTACAATTTATTACAGCAAAAGGATACAAAGCAAAATCAGCTACGGGAAAAGGCACAGGGGGTGAAGTCCAGAGGAACGTAGGCACCCTCTGCCTGGCACTCACCGAATTCCAGACTCCCACAAGAGAAGCAGGTGTTCAGTATAAACCCTTTCAAAAGCCAAGTTCCCAGACACCAGCCTTGCAAACAGGTCTAAGGGTAGCTTTCTCTCTTCCGCACAATAATGAATTCCGTTTTGAACATTTTGAGTCTGAAGCATTTGTCGTAAGTTCAAGTGAAGATGTCCACTGGGCAATTGGTTATTGGGTCTAGGGTTCGATAAAGAGATCTGGGCTATAAATTAAATGTTCTGGAGTCATTAGCACTACTAAAACCAGCGTCACACAGAGAGGAAGCCCATCCCTGGATGTCTCCCAACCACCGTGCTGGAGATCGTCCAGTTCAACTCTCTCATTATATAAATGAGGAAACTAGGACCCTACTATGGGGCTTGCCTGCGCTTTTTTCTGTTTCATGTCTGTTGCTCTTTCCATCATTCTGCACTGCCTTCTCAAAATGGCTAAGTCATACCTTACCCAAAATGAATAAAATGGGATTTAGATTATAAAACAGACTTTGTAAGTTTGCTTAATGCAACTTACTTCACAGTGAATCCTTGGACCCTAAAATGTCGAGTTGATCACATCGAGGCCTCCACACGGAAGAAATTTCTAAGCAGCCGCTAAGTCAACCATTCATGGTCAATCCATCTGGATTATCAACGGGCAGTAAATTATTAGGGCCTTTCCCATCTCTTTCCTCTTGTGTCCATTCAACAAATTTTTGTGTTTCCACTTTGTTTGCCACTAGGGATAAAAAGGTAAATGTGGCAAAGTCTTTGCCTTCACGAACTTATTCCCTAGGGTCAGGAAAGAGAAAAACACAATATATTAGGGGTGTGTCAGGGGCAAGAGTGTAGGCAGGGTGACCCCTTGGATACGGGAAATGAAAAGAAGTCAAACTCAAAACATGTTAGTTTTTTGCTTGAAGCTCTGATAAAGGATAAACTGGAACTTGAAAACTGTCAAATGAGGTTGCTGCATATTTTCTTAGTTTTGGATTTCATTCCTGGGTGGCCTTAAACTTGGATAAACAAGTACTAGAAAGCAATGTGACTGTAGTTCTGTAAGACATCCATTTAACTCAACACATGTAAGTTGGCTTTGGTCTTAGAAGTTAACTTTGGTGCCTAAACAGGTAACCTCCTCTGATGCCCCCTCGAGCCCTTTTATGGCTAGATTGAATGCATTCACATGTGTTTGCTGCTTTTTGTGTGATTATTAATAGTCAATTTTGTATTATTCTAAGTTGTCTCAGAGGATATCATGTAATATGTACAGAGTCAAACTTAATGGTAGAATGTCGATTTTAAAATAAGTTGCAGGTCATTTGTATAGTCTCAAAATGCGTATTAAAAAAGAAACAAAATATTTTCCTCTCGAATCTTTATTCCTATCTCAGCTTCATTTACTGCCTCATTTGTCATCTAAACAGTCTTTGTTCTTTCGGCTTTCAAACATAATTAACTGATGGTGTGCAGCGTAGCATAAGAAAAAGACTGAATATTTTGTAAGATGAGTAATCAGGTCAAACACCCATCTTTCTTTTCTTTTATACTTTACCAACAAATATGTCTTATGTGGATGTAAGGGCAGTTTGCTTATTTCCCTGTTCAGAATTTTTGTGCTTTTAGCATAACGTTTCCTTTCCATTAAGCTAGCCAAATATAATATTGACAAATTCATGGAGCCTTCCATCTGATACTGTTGTAAACTTATGCAAATATATTTAGACAGTTAAGCGAATAGAATAATTAAAAAGCCAGATGTCAAGAATGGGAAGTGGCAATGTCCATCACGTTATCTGGGCTCAAGCTGGAAGTTAATGAAATGTTTGAAAATATACCTTCAAAACCAAAGACTTGAATTTGTGCTCCAATTTTTTTTTCAAGAGGGCAATAATTTGAATAAAACGCAGTGTAATATTATAGTTGTTGCAGGGAGTTATGAGTATTTCTGGGAGTGTTCGTTTCCAGCACATGCTACTTAGAATTTGAAAAGATATTCAGTGTCTCTTTGTCATGAATCTTTCCACTGGGACCAGGCCACTCCTGGATGAACTCACAGATTGAGAGTTTCTCAAAATACATAATCAAATTGTTGGTCTTAAAAATATACTATTTTAAAGTCTTGAAAAATCAAAGAATGAAAATAAGGTTAATATTTGGCAAAAACAGTCAATTTGAGGAGTTGTCTCTTTCAAAACTCTGATTTCACTTACAGAGTTCGCTTCCAAAAAAATTCACTTCGCATGTCATAAATTAAAATTGTTTCTCTTTATGCCATTCCTTAAATTCCTGATAAATTTCCTTGAAGTGTTAAATTGTTTTTAACTTGTTGGGAATAGAGGTTTGGTAGGTTTGGGGTTTTTTTGTTTTGTTTTGTTTTTTATTTATTTATTATGTTTATTTTTGGCTGTGTTGGGTCTTCGTTTCTGTGCGAGGGCTTTCTCCAGTTGCGGCGAGTGGGAGCCACTCTTCATCGCGGTGCGCGGGCCTCTCACTATCGCGGCCTCTCTTGTTGCGGAGCACAGGCTCCAGACGCTCAGGCTCAGTAACTGTGGCTCACGGGCCTAGCTGCTCCGCGGCATGTGGGATCTTCCCAGACCAGGGCTCGAACCCGTGTCCCCTGCATTGGCAGGCAGATTCTCAACCACTGCGCCACCAGGGAAGCCCGGTTTGGGGTTTTTAAGTGCGATTTAGTGAAGACTGTTTTAATACTCACCATAGTTCCAAACAAAAACCTTAAAATATTAAACGAAATCATAGCTTATAACTTTTCAAGGTAGCAAATGTTTGCTAGTCTTGAAAAATGTGTTAATGGTCGTAAATGACCTCCTGCACATTTCTTTACACTTTTGGACCTCTGGTGTGGTTTAATTTAGGAGCGTCTGCAGCACCACTCCCGTCTCACAGCCATGGGTAGGGGCGCCTGTGAGCAAAGGAAGGGCTGCTCACGCACGCGATGGAGCACAGACGTGCCGAGCCTTGTTCTACGGGAAGAGACGGCCTGCCTGGGACTCGGGCCACCATGGCTCCGCCTCCCAGTGCTCTCCCGCGTCCCCCGCAGGGCCCGCCCCGCCGAACAGCCCCTTCTCCAGGCTGGGGGCCTAGGCAGGGGCTCCTGGCCAGCGAAGTCTGACCCTCACTGCGCTCGTCAAAACTCGCTTTTCATGGCAGTAAGAGAAACTCAACTCAAGTGTATACAAAAAGAAGAACTGACCCAGATAACGAAGTTCTAGGATTGTCTGGCTTTAGCCACTGCTGCCTTCTGGCTTCTGCTGTCCGTTTCTCAGCCCTGCCTCTCTGGAAGGGATGCCCTCCATATCACAAAGTGACCTACTTCTAACGTAAAACCCACTATCCCAGAGGAAGACGAACCTTGTCTCTCCCACCAACTGCCTATTGGTACGGTTGACCCTTGAGCAACACCAGGCTTAGGGGCGCCAGCTTCAGCACAGTGGCAAATGCACGTATAGCTTGTAGTGGGCCCTCTGTGTCTGCAGTTTCACATCCACAGAGTGAACCAGCCACGGGTTGTGTAGTCCTGTACCATTTACTATTGAAAAACAGCCCTGTATAAGCGGGCCTGCTGCAGTTCAAACCCGTGTTGTTCAAGGGTCAGCTGTATTCAGGAATCCCCTGACGGCCCTGTTTGCCGCACATCCCCGTCCTGACCCACCAGTGTGTCCAGCCAGGGAGTGACTGTCATGCCCATCCTGTGGGCGAGGCAGAGGCAGACCCCCCTGCACCACATGGAGCTGCCCCTACGGTTACCGAAAAGCCGGGATAAGAGTGCCGGTCAGGCACGACCCCCAAAGGCTACTGCTCAGACTGTGCGTGGTCTGTAGAGTGAATAAATCGTGTCTCCCATGGGCCAAAACTACCGTTTGTTTAATTATAGATAGAGGTTGGCATGGATGAAATACAAAGTCATTTAAAAACATAACTCTCAATTTATAGTCGCTCCTTCTCATTATGCATTTTCATGTTGAATGGACTGTACCCCATGGGAACCATTTTGTACTTCAAAGAGAGGTCTCCATACTCACAGCGATTGGGTAGCATTGGGTTTTTTTTAAATAAAGCTTTGGCTTGAAAAGAACCACAGGAAAAGTGCGTTGGACCTTAGTCTGCTGCTCGCCTTTCCCCAGAGTGCATCCTTTTTGTGATACTTGAGCCCGCCATCCTCACCAACCCCCCCTAACCGCGTCCCCTCAAACTTGAGGTTTCTCATCTTATTCCTGCAGAATTTCTACAGTTATTCATTGCATTCCTCTCCTGTTCAGCTCATTAAAGCAGTGTGTGTAGGTCTTCGTAGTCCACATTAGTGTTAAAGACGTATCAATTTGATTATTATAAAATCAAATTATATTAGTTTGATCAGTTTAAAATATCAATATTTATTAAAGCAGTTCTTTAAATCGTAATTTTTGTTAAGCTCATAAATAATAGATACCGGCTTATGACACTGGAAATAAGATTGCGTGTTAATAAAGTTTAAGGTGGGTAACGTATATACACACACATATCTCCATGTACTGATGAAGTGAAATCTCTCAAACCCAGTGACCCAGGCTTACCATGTGGTTGACTCTTCTCCAGGAATTGGAACACGGTGGCCGCTTGCCAGCTTGGCATCACCACTGATTCCTTTTCTTTCTTCCAATGTTGTGCGGACACCAGCCAAATGAACTCTCCCGTCCCGTGTTATCGCATGTGGACTTCTGGTGCATGTAAACCATGGACGCTTATTCTTGACTGCATGTCTGTAACTCAGTGAGGCTCTAAGGGAGACGCAGGAGGACTTGAAAGGAGCATTTGAATAACAAGTTTATTTTCAGGGATGGCAACATAAAAGAGATGAGAAATGCTAATAAACACGCAACACAATTCCAGTTAACCCCATTGGCAAGAGAGGAGGCTTTGGGTAAACAAACCAAAATAACAGCTAGAATTCAGATCTGATAACTGTGTTTTGATTAAGTCAAAAGATGGCAAAAGATCGTTTTTGCTACTCCTCCTACTGCAGCAACAGAGGCTCACCTCCCCGACCGCACCGAAGTGGAAACACCACATTGTGATTCTGCGGGGACCTGGTGCATTTTGCCCAGTGACCCATCAAGAGGAACTTGAGCCAAGATCTTATCAGTGATGGAGATGGAGACACCTTAGGGTTTTCCAGTATCGTTTTTCACTTTTTCTTCTTCGACATGGTTATTAACGCTACCAGATCTTTCAAATCCTGAGGTATTTTCTTGTGGCTCCAAGTAGCTGCTACGGGTTAGGTTCTTGAACTGAGGGTCCAGTTACAACATCCATATGCTTCCCAGCCCACTCTCTGACCTTCATTCCTTTTCAGTACTTTTTCAGACTTTTAATGTTTCCATCCACTAATCCCAGGAGACTCAATATTGTGAACACTCAGCCCAGTTCTTTCTTTTCCAAAAGTTAAATAGAAATTAAGCTTGATATGGATTGCATAACTTTTTTAAGTTAAAAGTCCTTTGCTCACAACCTAAGACAGTTAATCTTGACAGCATGTAAATGCTAAAAATTTAAGAACTTCCTTAGGTAGGCCAGAACCTTACCACTTCCTCCTGCACTTAGTGGTGTCAGCAATGATGCATCTGCAGGAGGGATCGTCAGTGTCCTTAAGAATAATATCAATACTTGTCCACGGCCTTATTTCTTTTGAACTCTGCTCCATTTCTCTGAAGCACTGATCACAGGATCCAGCTTTGATTCCTTTCGTGTGGACTTGTGCCAGTTTGCCTGATTTCATTAAGTTTTTGGAAAGGGCTAAAACTATGGTATCGTTTCATTGCAATCCTCACATCAATCATAATTTGGGATGGTCTTGGTGAAAGATGAGGAATTCAGACTGGGAGGCTGGAGCAGGCTGGTCTAGTGGTGAGGGGCTGGGGTACGGGGAGTAATGATTGCATGTTCCAACTCCAGGCACCTCTACCTCAGGGTTTTTTAGTTGTGGCTTCACTCCAAAATGATTGCAGTTATAAGGCCCATACCCAGGTATATAGAAACCATGCAATTTTTTAAAAAAAATTTTAATGAAGTATAGTTGATTTACAATGTTAGTTTCAGGTGTACAGCACAGTGATTCAGTTATATATAGAGATATATATATAGATTATATATATATGTTCTTTTCCCATACAGATTATTACAAAATATTGAGATATTGAGTATGGTTCTCTGTGCTATACAGTAGGCCCTTGTTGGTTATCTATTTTATATATAGTAGTGTGTATATGTTAATCCCAACCTCCTAATTTATGAAATCATGCCTTTTTTTTTTTTTCGGGCGGGGGGCTGTGTTGGGTCTTCATTGCAGTGCACGGGCTTCTCCTTGCGGTGGCTTCTCTTGTTGCGGAGCATGGGCTCTAGGCACACAGGCTTCAGTAGTTGTGACCCGCGGGCTCTAGAATGCAGGCTCAGTACTTGTGGCGCACAGGCTTAGTTGGTCCACGGCATGTGGGATCTTCCCAGACCAGGGATCAAACCAGTGTCCCCTGCACTGGCAGGCGGATTCTTAACCACTGTACCACCAGGGAAGTCCATGCCAGTTTTAATTAGGCACTTATCCTCTCTCTCTCTCTTTTTTTTTTTTGAATGGGGACCCCCTGATCTTCCAGGTTTACAGCCAGGAATGGTAAGGTATAGCCAAGGATAAGCAAGTTACTCCCTTGCTGACTTGATAGGCCAGAGGACTTTTAGATGATGGCTGTTCATCACAGAAGCTAAATACCATAAATTCTAGCTTACTCCGTGTTTTTTCCCTTTACTACTCTTCACCCTTGACCAAATTTTCCATTGTATTGTTTTCCTGTTGCAATCCTCTCCTCTGGATTTATAACTTTTCATCTTAGGAAAGTGCCCCTCCCCCCCCCTTACCCCCCATTATTAGCTAAACCACTTTGCTATGGCAACTTTATTTTGTCCAGTGGGCCTCAGTGTTTCTTTTCTACGAGTGTCCTTGGTTCTATTTAACTGCCTGTCCAGGGATCACTTTCCCTCTTAAGGTCCCTCTGGTGACCCTCTTGTCTCAGAGCCCCTCTGGGCCTTTGGTGCCACTTGCCCATCAATCCACATTACCAGGGCCAAGTCTAAAAGGACATCAGCAAGTACTAGATCACCGCAGCTACAATTTCAGAGTTCTCAGATCATTGATTCCTCAACAAGTCTCATCGATACATTGAACATGCCATAGAACCTGTGTTTTCTCTTTCAGTGCATAGTAGAACACTACCTCTTAAATATCAGTGATACACAGAGGACCTGGTTGGTCAGTAAGAGTTCATCCTTTCAGCCTTCAGATGACACACAGATAGATAGGCTTACCACCTCTAACCCAAGTGGAACAGAAGGTTTTGCCCTCTGGTGCAGCATGTCACATCTCTAAGAATTCAGGTGTTTTCCCAATCAAAGAAAAGTAGACTTCAGGGAAGCTCCCTGGGGTTCCAGTGGTTAGGACTCAGCATTTGACTGCCATGGTCAGTCCCTGGTCGAGGAACTAAGATCCCGCAAGCCACATGGCACAGCCAAAAAAAAAAAAGAAAAGAAAATTAGACTTCAAGTAAAACATTTATCTAGAATCTACAAATTAGGTGTTATGAATTTTATTCTGCAAATGAGAACTCCATGAATTACAATCTTTGAAGTAGATTCTAAGTAAAAAATACTATAAATTAACATCCTACCACTAAGCATCTTTTAAACTGAGAATGACTTTCCCCCAGCAGTCTCCCAAAACATTGAGAATATGCCAGGTTAGTGCCCTTGACCTTTCGCTTTTGGAAAATGTGTTCTGTTGAACCAGTAATCTAGATTCAAACACCATCACCCGCCTCTGTCTTTTCAGTTGACACCTCTACTTTACTAGTTATAAAATGTTTTTGGTGTCTTTAGGGAAAGTTAAAGAATATCCACAATCAAATTCTTCGTCTCTCTTGGTTTTCATTAAATCCTTTTGTCTGTGACATTGTCTTTTAAAACAGAGATCAACAAACATTTTCTGTAAAGGGCCAGAGAGTAAAATATTTTAGGTGTTGCAGCCCAAACAGCCTCTGTCCTCACTACTCAACTCTGCTGTTACAGCACAAAAGCAATCATAGACAATATACAAATGAGTGTGTTCCAATAAAACTTTATTTATAAAACTAGACAGCTGGCCTGATGTATGGTGTATGGGCTATAGTTTTCCAACCTGTGATTTAGAAGAAAGGAGAGGTCCATGAAATTTCCTGTTTGAGTAATAAGGCACACAGAACTGTCTCAGGACCGCCTAACCTCTTTCCCATTGGGAACTGTTTTGGGTTTCCCAATGTCCCTAAGTACTGGTGTGAATGAAATGAAAAGGGCTGAGATGCTGTTCCCTGAGGCAGATAGCCAGCCCTATTCCTTTCCCCCATGGAAATCCCCATGGGCTGCAGGGAGGGGAAACAGCTGGTCTGGGAGCGCCCAGCCAGCCCCAGTTTATAGAAGGAATTCAAAGCCCTGCTTTAGGTCACTTTGCCTCAACTCTGAAATATAACAACATATGAAATATAAATATTATTTGTACACTTGCCACATCTAGTAGACGTAAGTGCTTGAAATTAAATTTTCATAGAAAATTACATCATGATAGGTAGAATGGTTGTGGAGGTGGGGATAGAAGGTGGAGGAAGTAGAAATTGGAAGGTGAGATTGTAGTCAGAAAGGGACACCACACAAAGCTGGCAGACGTGTGGTACTGACGGAACTGTTTTTGGGTGTAAAGTGCATCCACATTGATGCTTTGTGTTATTTATGTGCAAGTACATGAAAAATTCAGGCTTTATTGGCTGGGTGTCTGTGGGAAAATAGCTGATGGACTGATGGTATCACTCTCCTTCAACACGCTAGAGAATTACTCAGACACTCATCAGATGCCTGGGCCACATATTTATTTGAAAACGTGCCATCATGGGAAGCTTTCATTCACCAAGGTCACTGAGAGGGCAGCAGAGGGAGGCCTACTGAACTTCAAATGGTTCTTGCCGCTTGTGTCAGTAGCAAAGCAATGAAGGAAGGATCTGACTTGCCAAAAGAAGAAAAGTTCAGAGAAAACTGACTTTGTTTTGATTGAGAAAAGCAGATAGCTGAGCAGCAAGTATTCTCTTTTTTATTCCTGTTTTTCAGTTTATAAACATAAACAAAATGTGTATTACCTTATTCCTAGTCATTTCTACAATTTTCTCTATTTTTTTTCTATTAGTATAATTTTATTCTTGGACTACTTATTTTAAAATCAAATTCTGTCATTATATGTAATAATATGTTTCCAATAACCTTGCTCTTTAATTAGGTACACTGAGTGGTGTAATCTTTAAAACCTCCATCAAAGGGAACAGTGCATAGCTCCCACACAGGGCCAAGAAGGTCTTGCCTCAGTAGTAGGGGAAAAAGTAATCCTAGACTAAACACAGTTCTGGTCCCACCCAACAAAGCTTTAAAAGAAAAACCCCCCAAAATCAAGTTGTTTCCAAGTAACTAAACTGTATCCCAGAACAGAGTATAAAATATTTATAAATATAAAAAATACAGTATGAAAAAAGATAAGATGTCTGACATCCAATTCAAAATTAGGCATGTAAACAAGCAGGAAAATACAACCTATAATGAAAAAAATCAACCAAAATTAATGCTTAAATGATACAGATAATAGAATTAGGAGACAGGGACATTAAAACAGTTATGACATTTTTTTTTTATGTTCATGAAACTAGAGGAAAGAAGAAAAGATTAGTTAACTTGAAGACATGATGATAGAGACTATCCAAAATGAAGCAGGAAAAGGCTGAAAAAAAATGAAAAGAGCAATCAGTGACCTAGAGTCCCATAGGAGAGAAAGGAGAGAACTGAAAATATTTTAAGATATAATGGCTAAATTTTTTTCTAATTTTATGGAAACTACAAACCCACAGATTCAAGAAGCTTCAGGGAATCCCAAGTACAAGAAATGTGAAGAAAATCAGAGCTAGTCACATCTTAATCAAATTGCTTAAAACCAGTGATAAAGAGAAAATGTTAAAGGACAAAAGACTTTATATACAGAGGAACAAAGATAAATTGACAGCTGATTTCTTGTCAGAAACAATGCAAACTGGAAGACAGTGGGGCAACATCTTTAAAGTACTGAAAGAAAATTCTCCACCTAGAATTCTCTGCCCATTTAAAATGTCTTTCAAAAACTAAGCTGAAAAAAATAATTTTTCAGACAAGTAAAAGCTGAAAGAATTTATCATTAGCCAACCTGAAGTATAAGAAATGATAAAAGAAGTCCTTCTGCAGAATGAAAATTATACCAGGCAGAAACCTGGATCTACTCAAAGGAATGAAGAGGACCATGAAATAGTAACTACGTGGGTAAACACAAAGATTTTTGAAGTCTCTTTGAAAGTTAAGTGACTCTATAAAGCAAAAATAATAGAAATGTAATGCAGGGTTTCTACAATACATGGAAACAAAATAAATTACAGCAACAGCTCAAAGCCTAGGAGGAGAGAAATGGCCCTATATTTTTTTTTTAGATTCTTACACTGTATGTGGGGGAGTAAAATATCACTTGGAGGTAGACTGAAAAGTTAAATGTGTATCATAAGGCCTTCCCTGGTGGCACAGTGGTTAAGAATCTGCCTGCCAATGCAGGGGACATGGGTTTGAGCCCTGGTCTGGGAAGATCCCACATGCCACGGAGCAGCTAAGCCCGTATGCCACAACTACCGAGCCTGTGTTCTAGAGCCCACGAGCCACACTACTGAAGCCCACGCACCTAGAGCCCACGCTCTGCAACCAGAGAAGCCACTGCAAGGAGAAGCCCGCACACAGCAACGAAGACCCAACGCAGCCAAAAATAAATAAATTTTTTAAAAAAAAATGTTTATCATAAACACTAAGGAAACCAGTAAAATAACACCAAGAGTTATAGTTAATAAAACAACAAAGAAATAAAATGAAATCATTAAAAATGGTCTATCCAAAGAAAGCTGAAAAAGGAGAAAAAGAACAAAGAATAGATAGGACAGAGAGAAAAAGAATAGCAAGACAGTAGATTTAAACCCAGCCATATCAGTAATCACATTAAATGTAAATGGTCTAAATACCCAAATTAAAAGACAGAGATTGTCAGATTGGCTAAAAATGCAAGATGCAGCTATATGCTGCCAACAAGAAACCCACTTTAAATATAAAGACATTAGTAAGTTAAAGGAAATAGGCTGGGAAAATGCTAATAGCGATCAAAAGAAAGCTGGATTGGTGTCAGAATAGAACTAGAGCAAATAATATTAACAAAGATAAAGAGGGTTGTTTCATATTTGTAAAGGGGCCATTTCATCTACAGGACATAACAATCCTAAGTGTTTATGCATCTAATAACAAACCTTCAACGTAGACGAAGGAAAACTACAAGGAAAAATAGACAAAGCCAGAAATACAGTAAGAGATTTTAAAACCCTTCTCAGAACAAATAAACAGAAAGTTAAGAAGGATATTAGAAGACTTGAACAGCACTATAATCCAACTTGACCTAACTGGATTAAAAGAACACTCTACCTAACAATAGCAGAATACACATCCTTTTCAAATGCAAACAGAATATTTACCAAATAGACCATATTCTGGGCCACAAATTAATTTTCAGTAAATGTTGAAGGATTCAAGTCATACAAAATATCTTCTTTAACCAGAGTGGAATTAAATTAGAGATCAACACTGAAAGACATTTGGAAAACCCCCAAATATTTGGAAACTAAATAAGCCACAGAAAAGGAGAAAACATTTGCAGATCATCTATCTGATGAGGACTTGTATATGGGTAATAAATACATGAAAATGTGCTTATCATCATTAGTCATTGGGGAAATGTAAGTTAAAACCATAATGGGATACCACTGTATAGCTATTAGAATACCTAAAATTAAAAAGACTGACCATACCAGATGTTAGTGAGGATGTGAAAACAATTAAAGGCTAAACATGCACCTACCGTATGACTAAGCCATTCCATTCCTAAGTGTTTACTCAAGAGAAATGAAATATATGTCCATATAAAGGTCTGTACATGAATGTTCACAGCAGCTTGTTTTGTAATAGCATAGAAGAAACTTTACACTTGAACACATGCAGCTTATCGTATGCCACGCTGCTAAATAATTCACTCTGTTTTTAAAATTAAGTTGCTGAAAGTAGAAAAACAAGAGAAAAAAAATTTAAAAGAGAAAGTTAAGTCCATTAATTTTTTTTTAACTTTCTATGCTGCATAACAAATTACCAACAAATTTAGCAGCTTTAAAATAACACCAAACCCAGCTTAGCTAAGTTGCCTGCTTCAGGCTGCAGTACTGCCATCAGCTAGGGCTGTGGTCTCATGTGAGGCTAGGGGTCCTCTTCCAAGCTCACAAGGTCGTTGGCAGATTTCAGTCCCTTGCAGTTGTAGGACTGAAGGCCCAGCCTTTTGCTGGCTGTCAGCTGGAGGCTACACTTAAGTCTCAGAGGCTACATGTGATTTTTACCACCTGGCCTTCTTAGACCGTCTCATGGCATGGTAGTTTATCAAAAGCCAGCATGGGGGAAAGTTGAATCTGCTAAGACAGAAGGACCCCATCACTTTTGCCATATTCTCCTGGTTAGAAGTAAGTCACAGGTCTCACCTGCACTCAAGGAGGGGGAGTTACTGGGAGTCACCCTAGTGTATATGAACCGCAATACGGTACACAGCACATGGAAACAGAGACAATAGAAAGGAGTCCCCAGGATCATGGCAAAGGGAGATGCCACCATCAGCTGTTTAGTAGGCCTACAGGAAGAAGGGCGCCCGCAGGATGGCCACAGGGATGACTAATCTCATGTGTGGGCATATGAAGAGATGACCAAGACTGTCAGAGTGCATTAGTGCGTGAATGATAGGCCTATAGAAAGGTAAACTAATGAAGATACGAGACAGTTGTTAACTCCAGGAGAAACAGGAGTTGTACAAGAAGGAGAAAGTGATCAGAATATGTATGATGGCCCTCTGTGAATAATACTTACATTGTCCTAATAAATCCTGATCGGACCAAAAGGAATGATAGCTCTTCATTTGCGAGATGGAAAGTGGAGGTGGGGGAGCATGGGTAGTAGGATGTCAAAGAGCTAAATCCTCATCTTCTGTGTTAGAAAGCCAATAGGTAGCATCTGAAGTTGCAAATCAAGAAAGAGCAGGGATGATAAAAAGAAAGCGCTGAGAGGCCTTTCTCACCTTCCGGGATGGCCCACACTCTGTCTGTGGAGTGTGTGTCTCTCTAAATAAATCCACTTCTTACCTATCACTTTGTCTCTCACTGAATTCTTTCTGCGATGAGACATCAAGAACCTGAGCTTCATTAAGTCCTGAAACCAGGGACTGAAGACTCCCAGTTCTGCTTCATAAGTAAAGGTTAGCCGGAAGCGCTCAACCACCAGATCAACTGGAACCTAAGGAATGATGATGTTCACCTTCTCTGATTCTTGTGATGTCAATCCAGTTTGGAGTCAGTCGATGTCCCAAGCCCCTTCATGAATATGCATGTACGCTTACCTTAAGACTTCCCTGGTTTTGCTGTTGGGGAGACAATGCTTTGGGAAAGATCCCCGGTGTTCTCCTTACTTGCTGCAAGTAATAAATCCTTTCTTCTCCCAAAAAAAAGAAAGAGCTGAGAATTGCTAGTGGTTGCCTCTGAGGAGCTGGAATACAGCTGGGGTGGGGCAGCAGTGGACAGGGAACTGTCATTTTTTATAGTATGCCTTGAGGGCCAATGTGACCTTTTAAGCCACGTGCATGACTTGCTTTGATAAAAATTAGATTTACAAAATAGAAATCCATCATGTTGCTCTCTTGATGTTTCTCCTTACTTTTAACACATGCTGTGTGTTTGTGAGAAACAGAAAGAGAGCAAGGTACATGATTTGTGAGTGACTTAAAGATACTTGGTCCACAGTTTTCTTTTTCTTCCACTGCATTAATCCAGAGGAAGCAGGTCTGGCAGCTGCAGCATCCCTGCCGTGTTGGGGAAGCCGGGTGAAGAAGGGGAAAAGGCGGGAGGGACGGCGGGGGGCTCACCTCCCAGGCAGGATCTGCACCCGCTAAGTCCTTTAATTATCGGCTGCCCTTGCAATGAGAAAAAGTGTTGTGTTTAGAGAAGCCTTTGCAAGTAGCCCAGTTAGGACTCTTTCCATCCAGGAATTGGAGAAAGGTAAAGCGGGGAAAACATGTTTTGTGGATATTCATGGAAGTATGTAGAGAGAAGGAAATACCCACATAAGTACATGTGCATTTGCTAGGCCTGCCATAGTAATGTATCGTGGACTGGATTGCTCAAACAGCAGGTTTATTTTCTCAAAGTTCTGGAGACCAGAAGACCAAGACCAAGGTGTCAGCAGGGTTGGTTTCTCCTGAGGCCTTTCTTCTGTGCCCATGCATCTCTGGGCTTTTCCTCTTAGAGGGACACCAGCCCTACTGGATAAAGGTCCCACCCTTATGACCTCATGTTGGAGGTTGGGGCTTGAACATATAGATTTGGTTGGGGGGTGGGGGGGACACAGTTCAGTCCATAACATCCTGTAAATCACTTATAGACCCAATCTGAGGTCCTGAGCATTCAGCTGGGATCTGGTCTGAACCACCTAAAAGAAAAAAAGAAAAAAAAAAAGAGAGAGATGGCAGAACAATATAGGCCTCTAGTATTTAAAATAGTTACATTAGGTGGCAGGGTGGCCATGAATTCTTTGCTAATTCAGTTTCCTGGTCAAGCCTTGGCCAGCCAAGTGTCCGGTTAGTAAACATGAGATGTGATAACTCTTCCCCTCCCCCTCCTCCCAGGCTCCCCCAGACCACGCCTTTGCCTCTGTCCCAAGAGAGCCATAAAGGGGACATTAAAATAATGGATACAATTTCCCTCTGTCTTGTTATGTTTTCCTGCTGCAGCAGCTTATTATCTCTGGGGAGGAGCTTTGCCGGGGTTGGAGGAGGGGCGGGGGGAAGAAAAGGGAAATGCTAAATTACATGGGCAGCTGTGTCTTCGATAACAAGCTCGGTGAAGAAAAGGACCAGCTCAGCTAAGTCAAGGCGGTTTTCGCGACACCGCCCCCCCCCTGCCCCGCCCTCCTCCTTCTCTTCCCTTCCCCTTCATCTTCTCTCTCCTTCCAGGAGTTACAGAATGATGACTTAATTGCTAATAGGACCTTGGGATAAAACACACGCCCAGAGTATCACAGTTCATTTTCAGAAGATGAGCTTCTCAGAAACCAGCATTTGATTACTTAATATTGAGTTTCCAAACAATGAAACGTTATAAAATTGGTTTGTTTTGCCAAAGCTGGGGGGGTTCTCCTGGCCTGCCACCTGTCCATCGAAAGGCCGGAGAGGAGACACTGCAAAAGTTGCAGCCGAGAGGAGCAGTGTGTAAAGAACTGAATTTGTGCTTCTTCTCTTCACAGCATCTTCTTCGGCCTACGCAGAAAGAGTAATCCTCTCCTCCTAAAGACTGAACTCAGTTTAAAATCATACTTGTTTTTAGCTCCTCATCACACTTCTGAAGGTTTCTCTCTTAAAATAACATTGGTCATCAGTCAGAGGCCCCCGATTACTCGATACTTAGGTCTTGGTTATTGGGTGTAGCGTCAGATTTGATTGTCATTAGTAGGAACAACAGAAAGGGGCTCTTTTAAACTGTTTATAGAGCAGGAAACATTAGGGGGAAATCTCAAAACTAATGAACATCTTTTTTCTTATAAAAGAAACATATAATTATTCACAGTTCAGATTTGTTTTCAAGTCTCCTTTTTCTGTTTCTATCATAAGTAACAGCACTGTGCTTCATCTAGACAATTATAGTTGTACCTTCTATAATAGAATAGCAATTGTATCCATTGTGTATTACACACTAAACTAGGGTCCTTTCTTACTTTATCTCATTTTAATTTTGAAACAGAGCCTATAACATAGATCTGTTTATATTCATAGTGTATTTCCAGGTAAAGAACCAAGACTCAATGATGTAACTTACCCAGGTACACAGGCAGTACAGGAATGGGGCCCTTCCCCTCACCCCTCAGAGTCACCTGGCTTACTGCTGCCCGTCAGACTTTGGTTACCTCTTCCAGCCTTTGTACTCGACGTTCCCATTCCTAATTGGTCCAGGGAAAGTCACACAACTGTCTTGAGGCCACGTCCACACCTCTCAGTGGGGCTGCGCAGACCTCTCCCGCCTCACCTGTCTCACACGGCTGTTGGCAGCCTCAGCTGTGGTCCTTACGGTGAAATGAGGAGAGATGGGGAAGAATCTCCCCAGCTCCCCAATGGATATGGAAGAGTGAGATGTGAACAGTGTAATACCTGTGTAGATATGACCTTTATCTATCATTTTGGCAATGGATAAGAACAAAGCATGTGATGAATGAATAAGAACAAAGTAAGTGAGAGAGGAACCAATTGGTTGGTCAGCAGTAGCAATGTTTAACAGTCACAAGGTATTATTTACTCACTGCTGACTAGTGTGACTAAGATGTAATTTGGAAAGATACCACCCCGGGTGTAAGCTGTGTTAACATTTTCTTGCATAAATATTAAAAGTTTAAAAGGAATCAAGACTAAAATTGTAAAGTAAATGAATCTGCTTTACAAATTCATGTAAATTTATTTACACAAATATTGTAGCTGAAATCTCAGTAGTTTGATAGGACGTGTATTCCCATTGCAAAGGCAGCTCATAACATTTCTTTGTGCAGTTGAAGCACACATGTTGCCACCGAGGGGCAGCGACACTAAATGCCATGATGTAAGGGAGGCAGGAGGGATCAGTGGTTAGAGCTAGGACTTTGGGGTCACACTGTCTGCTTTTGAATTCCAGCTCAACCAGCTGTTAGCCGTGTGATTTGTGTTATTATGCTTTTCCTCGTCTTATTTTCCTAATCTGCAAATTGGGGATAATGAAACTGTAATAACATGCACCTTGTGGAATTGTTGGAATTAAATGAGATACAGAGCATGGAAAGCACTTGGCAGAGTCCCAGAGGTATTACCATTGGGCACCAAACTATTGTTTTGAAAATTGGTAAATAAAAGAAAGGAATCAGGGGGGAAAAAAATGAGTCACTGAAGGGGACATTCTTTCTCGCACTGGATATCACAGGGTGTGGCTACGATGTGGCCTGGAGCTGCCCACGCAGAGCAGAAAGCCTGGGGATGAAGCCAACACCAAGAGGACAATAGAGAGAAGCCCTGGGGCTGCATTATGCCACCTCTGGTCTTCCAGGCACGGAAACAGGAAGGACAGTGTCTTACTGAGCAAGCCAGCGTGGGGCTTTCCTGGCAAGCATAGTTGAAAGCTGACTAAGGATACCGTCCTTAAAATCAGAGCAAAAAAAGAAAAATAAATTATTTGGTGGGGAAAAAGATGCATTCAAATGCAGAGTGGTCTTTGAACTAAAAGCTCTTAGTCCTTTGTAATATTTGAGATGCATGAAAGGTGCCGAACTTCTTCGTTTCCTTTGTCAACATCCATTAGGTCAGACGCCCTGCTCGCATTTATTTTTCTTTTCTTCTAAAGAACTCTCCCTAATCTCTCATCTTCCAAAAGGCAGGGCGCATTGACTTTACAGTTGATCCTTGAAGAACAGGGGTTGGAACAGGGCGGGTCCACTTCTATACAGATTTTTTTCAATCTAAATATGACAGTAGTATTTCAGTCTCAACAATCCACGGTCTGCACTGGTTGAATCTGTGGATAGGGAGGAACCTCGGCTACCAAGGGCCAACTATAAATTATCCTTGGATTTTCAACCCTGCTGGGTATCAGTGCCCCTAACCCCACGTGGTTCAAGGGTCAACTGTAGAATGTGTTGGCAACAACTCTTCTTGGGTCTCCCCACTCCAGCCACATTCCTTTGTTTAGAAATTACCCCAGGTGCCTCTTTTAAGTTTTACTCTCCCTGAGAATCAGATTTCAGAATTGTACATGTGGAATTTTCCAATTTCTGTACGTAACTACATAAATACATGTTATATAGTCACATGGCTTATATAAGAATAGAAAATTTCTTGGGAGTTTGCACAAGACATTGTTTACAGGGGTCACCTCCAGGAAACAGTATTAGGAGAACAAGACTTGGCTTTTTACTTCTATTATTTATTACTTCTCAGTTGAAAGTATTTTCTTTTTGAAAGTGTTTTTTGTTGAAAGTAAGTTTTTTCTAACTAATGGAAAAGTTAGTTTGGAACAGCCTTCTTACCACTAAGACTTATAGTTTCCTTTACAAAAGAAGAGAGAAATAACTGTACTTGCTCAGTCTTTTATTCAACGCCATTGAAATAAATTGGAATAGTCGGAGCTCTGTAATACTGGCCCAAAATGTGAGCACGATAGAGTCATCTTTATAGTGATTGAACTTGACTTCCATCTTCGAAAATCAGACGTTAAGAATTTATTATGTTCATTCTTTTTATATGAAAAGCAAAGAATGAAAAAGATTTTTTTTTTTAACTAAAAAGTAAAAAGTGACTCGACCCAAATGATCTACTTAATGGTCCGTCCCTCTGGAAGCAGGGACCAGGTCCTGGTCACCTTGGTATCCCCATAGTGAGTGCTCAGCAAAGGATTGTGGGTTGAATGAAGCCTCACTGTCCTTTCGCACAGGAACAGGCACTCTGATAGGACACGCCCCAAGCACCCAGAGCATCCCTGGCAGTCACGGGCCGTGCAGGTGAATGTTACCTAACCCAGAAGGAAATCCCAGAGCCTCCATCGCCGCTAAGTCAGGCAAGTGCAATCCCAGTGGTAGCAGCACTGTTTTCATTATCATGATTTTTTTTAAATTTATTTTTATATTTATTTTTGGCTGTGTTGGGTCTTCGTTTCTGTGCTAAGGCTTTCTCCAGTTGTGGCAAGCGGGGGCCACTCTTCATCGCGGTGCGCGGGCCTCTCACTACCGCGGCCTCTCTTGTTGCGGAGCACAGGCTCCAGACGCGCAGGCTCAGTAGTTGTGGCTCACGGACCTAGTTGCTCCGCGGCATGTGGGATCTTCCCAGACCAGGGATCGAACCCGTGTCCCCTGCATTAGCAGGAAGATTCTCAACCACTGCACCACCAGGGAAACCCCCTCATTATCATGATTTTTAATACTTCTCTTCTTTCCTTTCACTTGATGTTTATACCGGCCATTTTTCCTCTTGCATCATCTTAGTTTAATTATCTAAATGACCATTAGATGTAAACAGTTCTGTCCCTCATGTCCAAAGAAGAGGGAGAAGGGAAGAAACAAAAAACCCAGTCCTCGAAAAGTTTTCTGTTTGTTTCCTAATTCTCTAATCATCCTCCATTTTACTCATCTGTTTAAAAAGATATTTAATGCAGGCCTAATATTGCCAGGCAGTGTACTTATAATTCAGAAAATACTTTTGCTCAGTAGTTTAAATGTTTGAGTTATTATTTCATCAAAAAGAATCTTTTTATTTAAATTACATCATCGTGTAGTTAACCATTGTAGTCTCTTTGGTGGTTCTTTTTTTTTTTTTGGCTGTGTTGGGTCTTAGTTGTGGCATGCAGGATCTTCGTTGAGGCATGCAGGATGTTTCGTTGCGGTGCGTGGGCTCTTCCTTGCAGCACTCAGGCTTCTCTCTAGTTGTGGTGTGTGGGTTTTCTCTCTCTAGTTGCGGCACGCAGGCTCCAGGGCTTGTGGGCTCTGTAGTTGTGGCACATGGGCTTAGTTGCCCCGCGGCATATGGGATCTTAGTTCCCTGACCAGGGATCGAACCCGCATCCCCTGCATAGGAAGGGGGATTCTTTACCACTGGACCACCAGAGAAGTCCCTTTTTGATTGTCCTTACATTTTTGGAACAAGATGATGGGTGTTTGGCCATATTGGTGGAGGAAAGAAATGTATAGAAGGGATTCCCTTTCAGATCATGAACTGAAGGAATAGTGAGTTCAAATGCTTATTTCTTTTCTGAATTACAACAAATCTGAATGATTTATCCAGTAGGAAAAAGCAGTAGATTTAAGGAGAAATCAGAAAAGAAATTATTTCACAAACACAACAAAATTAACTACAACGATATTTTGGTTAAGTGTTAAGTATGATACTATCACTTTATGAAACAGATTTTTAGGTAATTTTTCTACTCATTCTAAGAGTGTTTTACTCTTACTTCTGAATGACAACTTTTAGGTGTATGAATATTTTCTCTTTGCTGGTGTTAATGAATGTTTATAAAGGCTATTCCTATAACTCGTCGTTTCTCCAAAATAAGCTTAACCCGAAATCAAAGATTTGGAAGATTCATTGTAGTTAAAATTAGGGGCATGAAGGGCAAAAGCCCATGCTTTTCAGCCTTTGTAAAAGAATCCATTAATGCAGCATGACAAGTAAGTACAATTTAGTGGCCCCTCATTATTTTAAGCAGGAGGCCTTCTTCAAGGGCACACAAATAAGTCAACATAGATCACCACTGACCCCAGGCCTGGATCCAGAGGTCAACTCCCAAGGGCTGTCCGAATTCTTCTTTCCTGTAGTGCCCTGCTGACTCTTGTCTGGGGGCTCCAATCCTTTGGAAGCAGAGTGTTTTTTATTGGGAGAGAATCTGATGCGAATGTGTAAGGTCTTGTTAACATAATTCCATACTGTGTCTGCTCAGCAGGACTTTTATGTTAAACATAGATGTTCTGGAGGCGGCTATGTCTCCAGGGCTGGGAGTCCCCCAGCTCTGCACACTCCACATGCTTCCTGGTCTGTTGTTGCTCATCATCCCGAATAAGTAGGGAATCTTGATTCTTGAAAGTGACGATTGCATCATTGGAAAGGAACATGGGAGTCTTCTGATTGATCTCATTTTTCTCCCATTTGAGAGAAGTAAGTTGAAAATAGAGGAACGACATTTCATACTTCCTGGCATTTAATATTTTGGCTACTTTGAAAAGCTCCCAGTTTCGTGACAGTATCAGAATGACCCAAAGATGCACGTGCTGAGTCACTGCAGCCAGTGGTTCAGCTCCAGGAAGCATGCGAATCACACTGCCTTTGTCGGTCTTGGTCTTGCACCAGCTAAAAGTGAATGGTGGAAAGCTGAATTTTCATGTCTGTTAAAAAAGCTTGTAAACAAGCAGGCAGTGCAACTGTGTTATCCACAATAGAAGCTTCCATTATAATTTTGCTCAGATGAACCCAAATGCACTGCCTGCGGGGTTCTTCCTGGGTTTTCTCATCTCGTGTGGATTTAGATATGATCTGCCTCGTACTGAATTCTGCCCTGGAGTGGACAGTGTTGCAGCCTCAGGAGCGGCAGCAGTCAAGTCTGGGTAGCATCTTCACCCAGATACCTTCGACCGAGAGACTTATTTTACGTTAGAGACAGAGCAGCTTCACTGTGGCTGAATGCGGTCACTCGCTTCTTAAACTGTAAAACGCTGGTTCCTTTTTCCAAATCCATATCCCCGCACAGATTATAAAGGCGTCTTAAAACGCTCATGTCAGAATGCAGTTAGGTAGGAAAATTGTTGTAGAGTAACTGGTATGAGTTTGTAGCCCAGGAAACTGGAAAAAATATGAACAGTTCCCACCAATGTCCTTTGTGTTTGATGTTTCAGTGCTAAAACATTAAGCGTGGGTTCTTGCTGGGGTCTCCTAGGAGCAGCGACTGTAGTAACCAGAGAAAAATGTTACCCCCCCTGCTAGGAACAGAAACCTCAGGAGGATAAGCAGCCATCCACATACCTAAAGTTTTAAAGTACGGGAAATCCCCACCTACAAGCAGGTTGTGTGCCAGAACTTTATTTGTAGTTCATTGCTTGAAACGCAGAGCACATTTTCCTGAAGACATGCTATCAGTGGCGCCTGTATTCCAGGCAGGCCTCAGAAGCCTTTTTAGCCCATAATACACTAAAGTGCAGTCCTGTGCCATTAGCAAGACAGGAGCTGGCCACCGTATAGCACAGCGTTCTATGTGTCTGGCCACGTGGACCCACCTCACTCACACTCTCATCGTCCAGGTGGTTATGAGGCCGCAGGTGCACAGGTTTCCTCCTGGACCTGGAGCTCGGGCCGGGAAAAGGTAGCAGCACTTGGTCAGGGGTGAAAGGGCTTTCCTCTCCCCTTCCTCCTCAGCACCTCACCCCCTTCCCCAGGAGCTCCCTTTCCCAGGGCTAGAGGGAGTGGGGGGAGGCATCCTAGGCCGTATTGACTAAGCCAGGGCTTCTCAGATGGAAGCGTGCACACAGATATCCTGGGGATGTGCTGAAATTGCAGATTCTGATTCAGTGGGCCGCAGGTGGGCCCTGAGGTCCTGAATTTCCCACAAGCTCCTGGGTGATACCGACGCTCCTGGTCCACAGACCCCAGTTTGAGTAGCGAGAGTCTGTCAGCATCACAGGGGGGAAGAGTGGGTGTCAGAGAAATCCTGTCCCTACAAAAAAGGACCTTGAGAGTGAGAGGACGGAGATCTATGACAGAGGCCTTATCTGGCTTCCTTCGGTGTTGAGAACTTTCAGCCTGGTAAAAAGAAGTGGGAATACTAAAACTGATAAGGGGCAGCTCATCCACAGTCCTCACACTCCGGGTCCTAGACCCATGTGTAGTGTGTGAGCATCTCCAGAGGAAACCGGCCAGCTTCCCCAGCTCACCGGGGGTCTCTGGTGCAGGTGGACAAAGAGCGCTTTTTGCAGAACCGATCTAGACACAGTGCAGCAAAGCAGTGAGAAGCACGGGCCTGGTTTTAATTCTGTCTCCACCACTGACTAGCTGTGTATCCTTGAGCCCATGCCTTTGTGCCTAAATGTCCTCTGTCCTCATCAGTAAAGTGAAGCTAAAATTAGTGCCTACCTCTAAGGGTGATGGGGAACTTAAGTTATTATCTATGTAAAATTCTGAGTATAGAGTGCCCCAGCGGTGGTGGAGGCAGCAGTGGTGGTGGTAATTTGAGTAATTTGAGATTACAAACGTGGAGTCCAATTTCCCATTTTGCTGTTTATTACCTGTGTGGCCTTGGGCAAATGACTTAACACCTCTAAACCTCCATTTCCTTCCTTGTAACATGGAAACGATAAAAGTACCTACTTCATTGAGTTTGGGGGACGATGAAAAAAAAAAGCACTTACACAGTGCCTAGCACATAGTAAGTTCTCAATAAACAACAGTTACTGCTAGTAAAGTAGGCCAGCTATCTGGAGATCAGGAGTTTTCAAACTGTGCTCCAAGAGTTGAAGATTTTACCGAAATGTGTCTTGGGGGTTATTCATTAATTCATCCCTTCCACACCCACTGTCCCCTTCAGCCAGAGGGGCTTATCTTTGTTGGGCTTCAGCATTAAGATTTGACTTAGAAAAAGAGTTTGAAAATCACTGTTTTGGAGCTATGCTATGCTGTGGGACCATGGAGGGATTTCATTTCCTTAAACAAAGATGGAAATAGCAGATGGTGAATTTAAAAAGATACATGTATATATAACCCAAAGTTACATGAGGCTGAATTGAATCATATAGTTAATTTATGTCGTTAGATGTACAGTGTCCGGAGTGGTCGCTCTGCAGCACTGGCTAATACATAATCTTTGGTTCTCTCCCCTAGATGAGCACCATGCCAGGACTGCCGACTCGGCCCTGCTTCTACGACATAGATCTTGATACGGAAACGGAGCAAGTTAAAGGCTTGTTCTAAGTGAACAAGATTTTCACAGGACTCAATTCAGGTAGGCTATTGTGCTTTTTACTTTTTCTTTCTTTCTTTTTTCCCTAGTTCAAATCTCTTTTAGTTTTATTTTGTTTGGTTTTTCTGATATTTATTACAGAAATGGTCTGATAAGTAACTTCCTGTTACTGTGGTTGGTTACTGTGAATTCCTACCAGGTTACAGCCATGCCCTGGGTCACTCCTGGGTGTGGATAGGCAGTGAGATGGTCAGGTCCTTGGTGCACCTGGACCCGATTCCAGTGAAAGTCAGTCACACCGTCTCTGAATATAGATTCGTTTTAAGGCATCTCTTGCTATAACAAAGGAGCCCTGTAAATTCATTATTCTTTTTCGAGAATTAAAACTAACATCTGCTGTCATTAACTATACCAGCTATACCTTCGTCCCACATACCTCTTGGTACAGAGTTAGAATCATGTGATAGAGGACTCCCAGCATGCTCGTTTCCTGGGGCTGCCATAACAGTGTCACAGCTGAGCAGCTTAAACAACAGACATTTGTTCTCCCACAGTTCTGGAGGCCAAAAGTCCAAAGTCAGGGTGTCATCTGGGCTATACACTCTCTGAGATTCTGGCAGAATCCTTCCTGGCCTCTTCCTAACTCCTGGTGGTGCCCATTGATCCTTGACATTCCTCTGTCTCCCTGTGCGTCTCTGTCTTCCTTAAAGGACACCAGTCTCATTGAATTGCGGCCCACCTTATTGACCTCTTCTTAACTTGATTATATCTGCAAAGACCCTATTTCCAGTTAAGGTCACTCTCAGAGGTACTAGGGGTCAGGACTTCAACATACCTTTTGGGGACACAATCTAACCCATAGCACTGTCGCACAACAGGGGGATTGGGCTCTCATACCACCGGAAAGATTCATAGAGATGGGACAGATCGTCTAACTCCAAGGGCCCTGTGAGTCACAGGAAGGACAGGGCAGCAGAAATTAGAGCCCTTGATGATTCAGCGTCTGCGCAGTGTAAGAGGGTTGGGCTTGCCTTGGCGCTGGCTTAGGCGGCCCACAGCAGGGGGCCTTTGGTCTCATTCATGTCTGTGCCTCGGTCCTGCAGCCGCAGGCACACCTGCTGGCTTCTGTCCTAGCTTCCCATCACGAAGAAGAAGGACCCCCCCCTCCCCCCGCAAATCCTCCTCCCTGGGAAACTCCCAATCAGAAGTCTCAGAGACTTGGAGCTGCTTTTCCCCATCCCATATATCAGACAAGCCCTCACCATATTCTCAAGACGCATTCCTTCCCCATAAACACCCCCATTCCTTCTTCCTACTCCCTCCTGCTCCTGTTCCTTAGCCCAGCACCCATCCCTCTTCCCAGTATATTCTGGGCCTTCCAGATGAGCTTGCTTGACCTAAAGACCCTTCTTTCCAATTGTCTCTGAGTTATGCCCTAAGCCAAGCACACAGGACTCTCACATTTGTTTGTTTGACTTTCAGTAGTGAACATGGGGAGATTTTTTTTTTTTTTTTGCAAGTCTTTGTTACTAAAACACTGAAGACTTAGGCTATGATGAGAAAGGTAAGAGACACATTAATACAAGTTGTGGGGTTGTTCAGTTTGGGTTGTGTGTGTGGTGTTTGGTGTTGTTTGTATGTGTTTTTTGCTGAGGAGTGGGAGCTGTATTTAGTTTTAACCACAATCACATTTCAAATCTTTGTCATTTCTGAAAAAGAAAACTCCAGAAAATGAACTAACGGAGACTAATTTAACAGAGAAGCCCATAAACTTGAGCTTTGATAACAGAGTTATTTTGGTCTTTTGATATGACTATGCATGTGTATGTGTGTGTGAATGTCTTGGGTTTCCCAGCCAGGCCTTGGGAAAATCACAATATCATTCCTCTTAAACTTTGAGTTGATCCCTGTCCAGACTAATTTCCCTTGTCATGTCAACCCATTATGCTACATTTCTGCCACTTGTCATTTTTCTCCAGAACAAGTGTGTGTAATTCTTTCGTCTCTCTCAGATAGATGAGTATTTTTCCAGCCTTTTGGTCCATTTTTATTTGCTCTCCAAATAGGTCATATAAATGCATTTATGCCTTAATTCTTGCAGTTGGGACTCAGGTAATGCCAGGTGGCGTGTCCTTAGCTTTACCAGTACCTACCTCTAAAACCTTGTGTTCAAGTTCGCTGACAACTATCCCTCTGGACTTTGTTCAAAGACTGCGCAGGGGGACTTCCCTGGCGGTCCAGTGGTTGAGACTGCACACTTCCACTGCAAGGGGCGCAGGTCGGATCCCTGGTCGGGGAATTGAGGTCCCGCATGTTGCGGGATGCAGCCAAAAAAAAAGAGAGAATTAAAAACAAAAACAAAAAACAAAGACTGAGCAGGGGTTGGGGGTCAAGACACTTGCCTTTGGGGATTCCCTCCAATGGGCCAGGCACAGTGCTAAGCACGTCTCATGGGCAGTCACTGCACCCCTCGCAGGCAGGTGTCGTCCTGTCCCCTGTGGTCACAAGAGGGGGTAGCTGAGGGATGGCCCTGATCCACCAGATAGCAGAGGAGTAATACTGCCTTTCCACTACTCAGCCCTGCCTCTCGTTCCATAGCTGTAGCAGGAAATGCTTTGCCATCCCCGGTCACATGTCATGCTGGCCTCAAATTTCAGAACTGCGGAAACTCTGGCCCAGAGACATCAACAACTTGCCTAAGTTGCACAGCTGATAAGTACAAAAGCCAAGACTCAACCCAGATCTGCTTACTCTCGGTCTCACCCCATCCTTTCTGCCCCAAACCAAAAGATTTTCACGGGGTAAATGAACTTTGGCCCATTCTGGAAGATGATAACCAGCTCTTTGAACAGACCCATAATTTGGGGACAACCAGGTGATGTTTTCATAGCAAAAGATAATTGAGTGCTTCCCTGGTGGCGCAGTGGTTGAGAATCCGCCTGCCAATGCAGGGGACACGGGTTCGAGCCCTGGTCTGGGAGGATCCCACGTGCCGTGGAGCAACTAGGCCCGTGAGCCACAACTGCTGAGCCTGCGCGTCTGGAGCCCGTGCTCCGCAACAAGAGAGGCCGCGACAGTGAGAGGCCCGCGCACCGCGATCCACAGCTGGAGAAAGCCCTCGCACAGAAACAAAGACCCAGCACAGCCAAAAATAAATAAATAAATTTATTTTTTTAAAAAAAAGATAATTGAGTATTAAAAGCTATGACTTTGTCAAAATTCTTTTCAGTCAAACTATACTAGAGCTATCTCTTACTTAAGTCTCTCATTGAATGTCATTTTCCCACTCAGTTATCCAAGGTTCTTTCTTCTGTGTGAATTGCCAAACCTTCTTCTAGGCTTGGTAGGCAGTGTTTCAAAACCCATCCCTTGACCCTGCTTGAATAATCGCAAACCATCCGGTGCTGTAAGAGAAGACCACTGTGCAAAGCACACATTCCCTCTCGGGTGTCCTTCAGAATAACGATCCCGCAGACGTTCTTCCTGCTTCCTGTCCGCTCTCGTACACGGCAGGCAGGGACCTCTCCTACTAGCAGTCACAGGTCTGTGGCTATTAAAAACGCATAAAATACAAATGTTAAAGCTTGGATGATACTCGGACAGATTTGAGCATCAGGAGAGGAAATGTCCGGTGGGCTGCTTTGCTCACATCGTGGTCAGACTCCAGCTCTTCCTCTGGACTCAGCTGCAGGGCATCACTCTCCTTACTCCTCGCAGAACGTGTTGCAGACGTGACGTGTCCCACGTGGAAGAAGCCCCTCGGTTGAGGACTGCTGTCTTTCCTTCCGCTTCCTCACCTTCCCTGCTTATCTCACCCTCTAGGAAACGGTGTGAGACAATATGAGCCGGAGGTGCCAGGAAATCACCAGAATTTGAGCTCTTGCTTCTTCTTTCCAAAGCTTCCCTGTCGTGCTTTCACTATTGTTAGACTAAGGGCATGATTCATTCGTCTGGATGTTACCAAATAGAACTAATTAAAATGAGTTGTTTGTCCCAGTGAAACTGATCCTGTGACATGACTGGTCAGTCTTTTGTTTGAAGATGATTGGATTTGGAGGTTTGATTCCCCCCCTCCCTCTGGGTTTCTCATTTTGAAGCTTTATCATATTTCTGGGCCTTGGCAGGATTCAAATGAACTCAAGAAAGCCTGGCAGATTTCCTGAAGGATTCAAACACTCCCTTACTTTATTCTGATGTGCAAAGTTATGGTTAGTACGGAATCAAATTGACTCTGGCCCTGCTAAAATTGTTTATCTTGAATTGCACACGCAAAAAGGAGTATAATACCAGCTCATTTCTTCCCTAAACGTTCTTTCGAGCCGAAATTTTCAGTGATGTATAATAATTATAAATTAATCTTCAGACTCTGCTTGTGGACAGAGCCTCTTATCCCCAGGTTATAAACCACAGAGTTTCAGGGTTTCCTGGGGGAGCTCCAGGGCTCTCTGATTTTAATTTTGAAACTCTGTCTTTTCAAGAAGCAGCTCAAAAATTGTTCATCACCGTTGTGCTTCAAGAAGAAGTCCTCAGTTCCTCACCCCAAGCTATCCTTGGGACAGAGGGAGGCCCCCTTTTCCCACTCCCAGGCAGGAGCCAAAATAGGCTGGAAGCCCAAGCTACTTAAATAAACGATTGTGATAATTAAATCTAAAATGGAATCTTTAACATCTCTAAAAGATGGTGATAATTAAATCTCCCTTATCTAACTAAAATGGAATGTTTTGAGGCTTAACGGTTGTGAAATTCTTAATTAATTCCCTTTTAAAAGAAACTTCCCAGGAGGCAGTGGATCTAATCATCTTATACTTTTTTTTTAATAAACCAAGAAAAATAATATTTCATCAAATGCTGGAAAAATATGATTTTTCTAATAACTCTAAATTTATACATGGTTAATATAATATATAAGAAATTATAGGGCTTCCCTGGTGGCACAGTGGTTGAGAATCTGCCTGCCAATGCAGGGGACACGGGTTCGAGCCCTAGTCTGGGAAGATCCCACATGCCGTGGAGCAACTAGGCCCGTGAGCCACGACTACTGAGCATGCGCGTCTGGAGCCTGTGCTCCGCGATGGGAGAGGCGGCGACAGTGAGAGGCCTGCGCACCGCGATGAAGAGTGGACCCCGCTCGCCGGAACTGGAGAAAGCCCTCGCACAGAAACGAAGACCCAACACACCCAATAAATAAATAAATAAATAAATTTATAATTTAAAAAAAAAAAAGAAAAAAGGAAGTTAAACACATACAGATTGGGAAGGAAAAAATATAGCTGTCTTTGTTTGCAGAGGATATGGTTGTCTATATAGACAATTCTAAAGAATCAAAAAACAAAAACAACAACAACAACAACAACAAAAAGAACAAATAAAAAAGAAAAATTATAGGTCAATGAGGAAAGCTTGGATGAGCTTTTGGAAAAGCTTGGAAAGCTTGGAGAAAAGCTTCAGTTATGTCATTAGTTATAATCTACCAGTTGGTTTGAAAAAATTAGAACTTGTAAGGTAGGGTGAAAGTTTTAACCCAATGCTTATGAACTTGAAATTTTCTCCATTTTGCAGAAGCCATTTTTTATCAGACATTCAAGCGGGTTAATAAGCATCCAGTGACTATCATGCAGTTTCACTAATAAGAGAAATAAATAGACTTACTTCTCCTCAATTCAAAAGCAAATCTCAAAAAAAAAAAATTCATGATATAAATGATTCCAAATTATTCACTTTTCAGGTTTTAAAAAAATTGTCAAAATATGTTGCCATCAACTTTACAAATACTACTGAGGTTGACTTCGTTTTTACTTTAAATTCACTTTCAGGGGCTTCCCTGGTGGCACAGTGGTTAAGAATCCACCTGCCAAAGCAGGGGACGTGGGTTCAAGCCCTGGTCCGGGACGATCCCACATGCTGCGGAGTAACGAAGCCCGCGAGCCACAACTACTGAGCCCATGTGTCACAACTGCTGAGCCCACATGCCACAACTACTGAAGCCCACACGCCTAGAGCCCATGATCTGCAACAAGAGAAGCCACCGCAATGAAAAGCCCGCGCACTGCAACGAAGAGAGTAGCACCTGCTCACCGCAACTAGAGAAAGCCCACGCGCAGCAATGAAGACCCAACGCAGCCAAAAATAAATAAATAAAATAAATAAATTTATAATAAATAATAAAGTCACTTTGGTAGCGTATTTAACTTAAACCTCTGTTATTCAACAGTGGGAACCAAAACAAGATGGTTGTCAGCAAAGAGAAGCCAAGAACCAAGTGTCATTACCAATAATTAACATAAGGGTAAATACAATGAAATTGTCTTAGTTTAATAAATAGGAGAGAACTCCCCTTATGGGGGGGGGGAATGTGTGTGTGTTTTATCCCCATGGCTGCTATAACAAATCACTTGGTGGTTTAAAATACCAGAAATTGATTCTTTCACAGTTTTAGAGGCTAGAAGTCTGAAATCAGTATTAGCAGGCTGAAATCAAGGTGCCAACAGGCCACACTCCCTCCAGAAGCTCCAGGGGAGAATCCTTTCCTTGCCTTCTCCAGATTCTAGCGGCTGCCAGCAGCCCTTGACTTGTGGCCACGTCACTCCAGTCTCTGCCTCTGGTCATTCACGTTGCCTGGGCACTTTGTAATTTCTTATTATTCACATACCATGATCGGATGTCTTACATATTCTGTCTTCCAAAAGATTTAACACTAAATCAAAATTTTTTTAACATCTTTATTGGAGTATAATTGCTTTACAATGGTGTGTTAGTTTCTGCTTTATAACAAAGTGAATCAGTTATACATAAACATATATCCCCATATCTCCTCCCTCTTGCATCTCCCTCACACCCTCCCTATCCCACCCCTCTAGGTGGTCACAAAGCACTGAGAACACTAAATCAAATTTAAAAATTTTTTGCCCCACTGAATACACAATAAACAACTGATTCATTTGCACCTTCGCTATTGTGTTTCTGATTTCTTTTTTTAATTTATATTCAGACTTTCTATACCTTTACCAACCCTTTGAGTTTCCTGAAAATATGGAACCACAGACTCTAAGCCTCTTTAACTATAAAACTGTTGATACCGAGGTCACGTGGTCAATCCACGGGTCTTCCACTGAGCCCACCCTCGTCTCTCCCGCCACCCACCTTCCCTCCCCAGTAGTCACTGTGCCCCGTATCTAGAGTCACCAGAGCCACCGACGGGAGGCTGGCACGTCACTGAGAGGAGGGGCAAGGTCTGCACCAGGCAAACCTCCCTTCCTAACATCAAAAATATTTTCTTTTTGTTAATGTTTACTATGCTTGCGATGCTTCTGTTTTCTGTTTATTTCCCTGATTTGAACCAGACATCGGGGAGTATTTGAAACTCCTAGTCCCCTGCCTTCATCACCATCTTCTGTTCTGAAGCTAATAAAGCATCCCCTCTGGCTCCAGACCCTGCCCTCATCCGTGGGAGGCTGGCTCGCTGTATTCCAGCCGAGTTTGAACTCTTGGCCGAGTGGATAAATTCCTCCTTGTATAAATTCAGATCAAAGGCCAAGTGCTTGTATTTTACATTTCTCCTGATGAACACTTTTTTTTGGTACTTAGGTGTTTTGTTTGCTTTTTTCTTTTTAAAATGTAGTTTGATCACTTCTTTTTCTAAAAGATTGGAGAATTCACAGTGACAGAGAGTGCTAGTATCCTTTGCGGGAAAACAACGAAGCTTTAACAATAATACGAAATTCCAGATTCACTCACTTCCATTCTTGTCCTAAATGCATTTTTCAGACCTTGCTCTCTGTGCCTGCTATAAAAGAGAAACTGAAATCCAAGGCAACAGGATTGCTAATCTAAAATCCTGGATGTTCTCACTTGACAGGATCCTGGAAACGTGTAGATTCCAAATTTAGAAGTCATGGAATTTCAGCCACGGTCCCCAAGCAAAATCTTTTAGGAAATCAGAACTGCTGCCTGCCGTGTCCGTGCTGGCTCGGTCCCGAGTGGTGCAGAATCGGATTCTCCACTGCTCATAAGTAAAAAGATTCCAAGCAATGATCCCAGCCTTGCCTTGTGAATAGACTCACTTGTCTGCTCTTATATTTTCTTGTGGTCTCCAACTTCAGAGCTATAATATATGAACAGTTTGACACCAGAGGATAAAAGCTGTTCTTAAACCACCGAAATATTTTTTTTTCCTGTTTTTCAGGCTCCACAAACACAAACTACTCCTTGCCTTTTTGCTGCAGTTGGAGAAGAAAGTGAATTTGAAATATGCTCTTACGCAATGCTGGGGAAATGGTGAAATAGGCCAAAGATTTATTCTTCGTTCAAGATGAGTTCTGTTTGTAACAGAGTGTAGTGTTCAGGAAAAGGACCTCCACCAAGTCTGAAAGAAACTAATTTATTTTCTGTTTCTGCAGAGTTTACATTATTTCCCACTGCTTACACTTCAGAATGTTTATTTTATGGGGACTGGGGGATTAAAAGAGTGTGAACTAAAAGGTAACATTTTCCACGATGGAGTTTTCTATTTTGTCTTTGAACTGAAAATAAACATGTATGTAGAAAACCAACCAGCAAGCTTTCAGTGCCAGATAAGACTCACTGACTGCTCTCTAGAGGTAGCTTTTCATGGTGGGGTTGTTACCTGACACTGATTTCCTGGAAAATTGTGAATGCAATGAGAGCTTTATAAACATAACAAGGAAAAAATAACAGACAGAGAAATATCAGGTCAGTTGTGAAATCTTCTGACTGCTGGAAAGTGGTAATATCCTTTGGAACAAAATACATTTTATATCCAGAACTACTTTTCAGTGCCAGTGAAGTTTACATCACTTACCTAGAAACTGATGGGATTATGCTAGTTTCTTCCACCGATGAATGAATCTCAATGGCCATTAAGGTCTTGCAGGCCCATAGGGCAAGAGAAGTGACTCTTAAAGATCGGGTGTTTGGCAAATGTTTTTTCATTTTTCCAGCCCTTAAATTGTTCCTGACCCTCTCTTGTTTCCATTTTTTCCCTACAATAATATAAAATTACATAAAAGTTAAGACAAAACCAAGGATTCAAGAACAAACAAGCAGTGATTGTCCTCTAAGCAGTATAAGTAAGATAGTCACCATAAATATCTTAAATGTCCCCCAGGCACATCCTGCAAAAGTCCTTGCCATCAGATCCTGCATGTTCTTGTACTGCACCCTCAGTGACCCTGCTTGTTAGCTGCTCTGCCCATAATGTATCTTTATGCGCAGTTTAATTTGTTCCAAAACACTGTTTAATAAGTAAAAAGCCTCCCCACGCAAAGACTGTCTGTCCTGAGAATAATTTTGCTTCATGTTTCTGAAGTGTCACGGTCCCATTGTCATCCACCCCACCTGCCCCTCTGTCCCTGCCTTTTATTTGCGTGTATGTCTCTCCAAATACACAGTGAACTAGCATCTCCGATGTATGAATCTATTTCAGGATTATGAGGGTTCACAGTCAATTTGTTCTCTATATAATGTGAGCAGCCTTTCTCACGAAATGATTTTTATTTAAATTTTTTTTTTATTCTTTTCACTTTATTTTTTGGCCAAGCAGCATGCGGAATCTTAGTTCCCCCACCAGAGATCAAACCTACGCCCCCTGCATTGGAAACACGGAGTCTTAACCACTGGACTGCCAGGGAAGTCCCCGAAGTGACTTTTAAGCAGTTCTCTTCTGCTTGTTATTTTCCTCTGCCATTTAAAGTTTCATTTTGTATTTTTGAAAATGTTTTAGGAAAAAAAAAAAAAATCTTACAAACCTATATTCCAAGGGCTTTAGGACAGAGACTTCTTTCCTTACCTGCTTTCACCAGGCAACTCACCAATTCATCAAAAAAAGGAGAGGAAAAAAAAGAGCATCCTGAATACAGATGTGGGAGAGCTTCTCAACACTCACACCGAAGGACATATAATCCAGGTGTTGCTGGGAACTCCAGTTTTCCCATCATGTGGGCTCATCTTAACTGCTAGGTGTCAGAACTCACGTTCCGATGGATTTGTTTTCTTTCATGCGCTAACCCTACAAGGATACACTCCTGCTGAGGGATAAGCAGCCTCCACTGAGAAGAAAGGTCTTTGGCAGGTTAAATAATGGGCTTATGAACTCATGATGACCGAGGCATTCACGGGCAGGAGAAGACGTTATTTTAGAAGAGAGCTAGTTACCTACCATCTCTTCTGAGGCCAAGGCATGAAAAAAAAAAATCACATAACCTTTGGCATGGCGGGTTTTAGACAGAAATCTTCCCGAGAAGGGTAGATCCTGATTTCTCTCTGCCTCTATAACTGAAATGTAAGAAACTACTAACAGACCAGAAATGGTGAGGGCCACAATAACCACCATGGCACACAGAGACGTATGGTCTTTTTTTTTTTTTTTTTTAATAAATTTATTTATTTATTTATTTATTTATTTTGGCTGTGTTGGGTCTTCGTTTCTGTGCGAGGGCTTTCTCTAGTTGCGGTGCGCGGGCCTCTCACTATCGTGGCCTCTCTTGTTGCGGAGCACAGGCTCCAGACGCGCAGGCTCAGTAGTTGTGGCTCACGGGCCCAGTTGCTCCACGGCATGTGGGATCTTCCCAGACCAGGGCTCGAACCCGTGTCCCCTGCATTGGCAGGCAGATTCTCAACCACTGCGCCACCAGGGAAGCCCGAGACGTATGGTCTTGCTTCTTCTCTGCTCAGGGTCCTGAAGTAACACCTGCAAGGGTTAAGACCCAGACCAGAAGGATCTTCTGAAAGCTGACAGAGGAACACACCATAGTGATTAACAAAAAAGCAAGGGAGAGATGAATGGGGAGTCAGGAAAGTAGCGGCAAGGCAATTAGCCAATCCATTCCTTAATATTCTTTTTATTTCTCTATTTCTAGGGTTATTCTCTTTGTTTTAACTGGAATGTGCTGACTCCATTAAAACAATACATCAGTGTTCTTCACAACAGATATTCAAAGAGAATCCTCCTGTCTAACATTACCCAGGGACTGTTTTTTTAACATAATTTACACCTGCCGATAGATAAGATGGTGTATGAAGCTTACTTTATTTATTCCAGAAAAGTCCACAGACACATATTTGTCCATTGCTTTTGTATAAATGTATATGTACAAGGGAGTAAAAATTAAGTAATAAGTGCATTTTTATAGCATTTGTTACAAACCTGTAATCCATATCCACTGAAAAAGTTGAGCACTATGGCAGAACAGTTGGTTACTAATCAGAGCTTCACTGGTTCCTTAGACTTTAATGCAGCCGTGGATCGAGGGACCCCAAAAAAGCTCTTATAGCTACACTTTAAACAAGGGATAGTGCTGAAATCCAAGAGTCCATGAACTTGGATGGGGGAAAAAAGTACATCTTTGTATTCACTAACTTCTAACTGTAATGTCACATTTCCTTCCATTATGAATGTCAGCAGCAAATCACAGCAATATTCACAGTACCTGTGTCTGTCACAGTAGAAATCACTGACATTCTAATATTACAGTTTCTGCAGAGTCACAGTAGCAATTATGCCCATCACAGTAGCACATCATCTAACAAGGCAGATGTGCCACTATCCTGTTATTTCATGTGTCAAGAGCCACATATATTGCTGTAATCAAATTTGATAACTTTTTCAACATTTTAATAACTGCATTTCACTGTTGTTCTGCGTTATAATCATACATGGTATTTAAAGATATTCTGAGAAGGGCTATACAGACTTCATCTGACTGTTTAAGGGATCTATGGCACCAAAATGGTGATGACCCCCAGGGACTGGATGAAATTCTAACCTCCTAAATCCTGCAGCCTGTTGTGATGCTCTGGGATGTTAATACATCTGCATCTGTGCTCCAAGCCGTCCCTAAGGGTCCCTGCTCCAGGGCTCCTGTATCTGAGATCCTTGTTCTGGGAGTAGCCCAGGTAGCACCTGTCACTGGAGCCCTCTCAAGCCTAATTCAGATGAGATAGAAGAAGCTCTGGAAACTGTAGAGTGCTGTGTCAATGTAGAGCTTGCTTAGCAACCCCAATCCCTGGGCCAGCTCCTGAGCTCCCACCCCTGCCCTGCTTTGGGGTCAAACTTTCCCACATGGCTTTAGACGCTGCCCCTGGCAACTAAGGTTCTACCTGACCTGGTCTCCCCAAGGCTCACACAGAACCTCAGCTTGCGTCCTAGTTCTGGGGACCACTGGCTCAGGGTAACCACAGATGCCATTCCCACAAAATTACAAGTTTTACTGTATGGTTTTCCTGATAAGGGATCTTAACCATTGTTGAGTAACATTGTTTAATTCATTGACTTGTCCATTTGTTCTGCAAACCCCTATTGGGCAGCTACCATGTGTGAAGCAGAATGTCTTAAAAAGAAAAAGAAGTCGACGTACAAGGTCCATGACTGAAGGGAACGTGTTGGGGCATTCCCCACTGTATCCCAAACCCACAGAGTAGTGGAATGGAAGGTAGTAGTTGATCAGTAAGTATTTTCTGAGCGAATTCATCTGTCCACTCACTGAACATGTGTCAGCCCACTTGCTGACACCAGTGACTGGTGTTGGAAGTGGGGGGCAGTCCTGTTGGTTGGGGACCCTGCTCTCTAACCTGTGGGGTCTGCACTAACTCTGGGTAGTGAGCGTCAGAACTGAATTGAATGGAGTTGTAAGACATCCAGTTGGTGTCGGGAATGTACACCAATGGAGGATTTCATTAAGCGAAGGATTTTAGTTCATGTCGTGAAAAACTATTGAGATACATAAATACCAAAAGTTTCAGAAATCATGGGGCAGATTTCATGGCCTACATCATGTCCCTGACAGATTGCCCACAGGCCCCCATGTCACACTTTGAGAACAACTCTTACTCAGTTTTAGATTGAGCTATTGGTCAATTCGAAGATCTGATTTGGTTTCAAGCCCTTAGCCATCAAGAGATAGGCAAGATTTCTGCTAGACCCCATAAATTTCCTGAGAGCAAGCCAGTGTCCGCAGATCTGGGCAGACACCGTTGGTCACTGGAGATGAGACACTAAATAGCTATGTCCCTTCCTGAAAGGCCAGAGTCCCCCTACCTGGCAGCTGTCCGTGGGATGTTACCCACAGTTGCACCATGTTCTGAACTTGCATTAAAACAACCATAGATTCAGGGGATTGTCCAAAGAACCGTTCTTTTCTTTCTTTCTTTCTTTCTTTCTTTCTTTCTTTCTTTCTTTCTTTGGCTACATTGGTTCTTCATTGCTGCACGCAGGCTTTCTCTAGTTGCAGTGAGCAGGGGCTACTCTTCGTTGCGGTGCACGGGCTTCTCACTGCGCTGGCTTCTCTTGTTGCAGAGCACGGGCTCTAGGCACACGGGCTTCGGTAGTTGTGGCACGCGGGCCCAGTAGTTGTGGCGCACGGGCTTAGTTGCTCCACGGCATGTGGGATCCTCCCGGACCAGGGCTTGAACCCACGTCCCCTGCATTGGCAGGCAGATTCTCAACCACGGCACCACCAGGGAAGCCCCAAAGAATCATTCTTAATGATGACTCTGGGCCTTCCTTCAGGTCTCAGTAAGATGGTTGATTCTAGGACAAAAGATGAATGTCATGAACCAAGAAAGATGGCGAAAATACTTAATAAAAACGGAGTAGGACCATGTAGTTGAGCCATCAACATGAGATAAAAAAAGAATGAAATGCCCTGCTGTGCCATCCTCCTGTGATCTCAGCCTTATCAATGTGGGCTGTCTTCCTAGTTAATCTAATGCTCTTCCTTTGTGCTGCTCAGGCTCTGGGGTGAGCATCCTCCTCGGGTCCAAAGTGTAGCCACCTAACCTAGCGTCGCTTTCCTGAGTCCAAGACTACGATGAACACTTTTCATGGAGCAACACCGTGACTGGCCACGGCCAGTGTATTCAAGGCAAGCTAAATCCATATGAGCTAGCTGAACGTCAAAATCCTCTCTGGGCAGTTAATAGCAGACTCCCAAGCATTTGGGCTAGTTTTACTTATAGGTTTTAGAATCATGATTTTTTTTTTTTTAACTGGTCTCAGGACCATCTGCATTAGAATTACCTGCAATGCTTGTTAAAAATGTAGCTTCCCACCTCCACTTAGACCTAATATATTCAACTCTCTAGAAATGATCCTGGGAATCAGTATTTTTAGCAATTCACTAAATTATTCTCCTGCATCCTAAATTTAAAAATTAACGCAGACTCCGCTTTTGTATCACCACTGTGCTTAGCACGATGCTTCACACCTAGAAGGTGCTATGCAAGGACTCGTTGAAAGCCTGAGTACACATTTCTGGCCGTCTGTCTCCTGGCCCGTGGCGGCCCTACCTGCATGTTATAAATCATCCTTACAGCCCTCTCAATTCCTGATACCCCTTCAGAGCCAAGGAATTAAGTTTTGGTTTTTTTCATGGCATTTCTCTCCTCCCTTCCTCAGCTGTGGCTTTTCCAGGCTCCCAAGCACCCCCCGCCCCAAGTTGAATCCTTAAACCATCTCAGGAACCACAGACCTCCTAGGAAGATTCAGTGGACAACGAAGAAATATATGAGGCCAGTCAAGTTCAGGATCTCTCATCCCAGACTCGTGTCTAATAATCCAGTATGGGTTGAGTGCCTACCCAGGCAAGGCCTCACACTCGGCTCCGTGGATTAACGAGGATGATCAAGGTCGGGGAGGGGTGCTGGTAAAATGGTCCCAGAAGCCACTGGGAGGATCCTGGAGGCATTGGGGGATGGCTTTCCACCCGTCTGCCAGAGGGAGTTTATACCCATGCTTTTGAGTTTTTCATAAACTCACACTCCGTGGCAAGGCTTCCCTTCTCTTTAGCACCCTAGGTTTGTATTTAAGTCTCCTGAAATGCTTTAAAAAATACAACCTTTCAGATACGTTGTCAATCATATTTCATCCCACGATTAGAATGAGACTCAAGGCAGGTTTGTTCTGAAAACAGCCCTTGTCTCCTCTGTTTTGGCAGGGCAGAGCTCAGAGGAGGGCAATGGAATTGCCCAGACTGAGTCTGAGGTTAGAGTGTTTATGTAACAAATCCGCTAAACTTAAATATTTCTCGTGGTGTGGTCAGGGCCGCAAACCTTTGCCCGGGCTCACCACGGTGAATGTCATCTGTTTACTCAAGCCTGTGTGGGCATCTCTGTTTATGTGAAAGGACCCTGCTAGCTTAAAGCCAGTTAATATGTTCAGTCATAGATCATGATGCTTACGTATTTTACAATAATGATTGCAAAGACAATTTTTCAAAGTAATCAGACTGGTTAACATTTGTGTGTGCACTGAGCAGACATATTGAATGAATGTTCGCTTGGCAAAGTCTTACAATTAAGGAATTTTTCTTCCCCAGATAATTACATGAGCCCTGATAGTGTTCCTCCAAGCCAGCCTACCGATTACCTTCCCCCTTGATAGAGACAACGTGTACCAGACAAACAGCTGAGACAGACACCCCGAAGGGACTGGAAAGGCTCTCCTGGGGCCAGAATTAGTCAACTATATGAGAAGTGATGCTTTCCAACTTCATCACGGAGCTGGGAACCAAAGGATGCTTCAGGGGCCACGGGAGAAGATGCTGAATAACACCCCAACTCCTTCCAAGCCATTTTCTACTGTGGCTTCATTACTGAGTTTGAAATGTGAATTCCCAGAATATCAGACATCCCCAAACTCAAATGGGAGTACAGAAAGGCATTCCAAAGCCAAATGTAAATTATTTTTAAATTATTCATGCCACCTCGATAGCCATTAGAGCAGATAATTGAACTAACTGTAAATATATATGAACAGAAGTGACAGAAACAGAAACATCCACAACAAACTACAGATGAACAGAAAAATCCACTTAAGTGCTAAATAATTAGGGAGGAGAGAAGCCAGGGGAGGTGGGAAGCCATAGTTGTAGAGTGATGAGTGATTTGGGACTCAACTGGCAAGAGCCAGCGAGATGGGAGCTGGCTTGAAGAAGAGGAGGGCTGAGCCTTGGCGGAGAGGAAGGGGGAGTGGTGAGGGCTGAGGAGGGAAAATAAGATGAATCTGTGGTGGGTTCTGGTTTCTGACAAATCTGAGCTCAGCGAGGCAAAAGTGACAGATGGAACCCCGGCCAACATGAAAAAAAGAAAGTACACACTATATGAGATATTTGAGGTCCTCCTGGAACCTCAGGACACAGCGCATGGAAATAACATTCCATCTGCAGCCTTCCACCCCAGGACTGGCCCCCTTCTCTGCAGAGTGAGCTAGGGGTAAAAATGCTCTTAGAAGCAGCGCTCTCCTCCAGAGAGTAGCAACTGATTTGGGAGCAAGAATGTGTTACCTGGCAAATGGTTTGGGACGCCCCTATTTTAAAAAATTCAGAGGGTTTGGGAATTCCCTGGCCGTCCAGTGGTTAGGACTCCGTGCTTTCACCACCAAGGGCGCGGGTTCAATCCCTGGTTGGGGAACTAACATCCTGCAAGCTGTGCAGCATGGCCAAAAATAAATAAATAATTTAAAAAATTTTTTAACGTTTATAGAAGCTGGTTTGTAGACGTGGTGACTCAAAACACTTTAAAAAGATTCAGAGGGTTCAAAGCAGCTAGTGAGAACACACAGGTTTTAAGGGTAAAAAAATGTGATGCTGTCCCCCGCAAAAGGCTCCTGTTCACCACCACGGCGTGTTCCGGTGCAAACACAGGAAGGTAAATGATAGAGAAATTGCATTCAAACCCTAACGAAGTCAGCAAGCAACCTGAGAATGAAAGCTCCAAATTAGCTGGCGGTATTGATCATTCCTAAAGGAGACATCAAGCATGAAAAATTCAGTTCCTAGCAGATTCTGAAGCAGGAGCAGAGATTTGAGCAAATGTCCCTCATCCATGCAGACACCTGACGGTTGCTGGCAGGTCCCAGACTTGAGCCGCATCAACTGTCCCATGAGGACTGAGGGTGAAGGAGACCAGCCCTGTGGGGCGGATGAGGAACAGTCTAGATGAAGGCTCACAGCCACCTGGATAACAACAGACATAGGAGATAAGTGAGTAAAGGCCAGGGTCTATTGAGTTAAGCGCCAGAGAGGCTGTCTCCAGTGTGTGTAAGAAGACAGTAACTTTACCACGGAGCTTGTGCCCTAGCTCACACGGCCCCCAACCTCTCCACACCAGGGCTTTCCCCTCAGTGTGACCAAAGCGGGCAAGTGTCGTCCTAGGAGGCAAAGCTCTCTCTACACCCTGTGACCAGAGCTCCCACACTGAGGATGGAAGCGCAGGGCAAACCTACCAATCCCGCACAGACTGCAAAGAGACATCACGGGCACTGACTCTGGTCCTAGACCTGAGTTATGGGATCAAAACAGAGAAATTAACGGCGAAATTGGTAATATTTCCACCCAGATATTTTTAGGATAATCGTGTTTAAAATTCTGTGGTCTTGGGAATTCCCTAGTGGCGCAGTGATTAAGAATCCGCCTGCCAATGCAGGGGACACGGGTTCAAACCCTGGTCCGGGAAGATCCCACATGCCGCGGAGCAGCTAAGCCCGTGCACCACAACTACTGAGCCTGTGCTCTAGAGCCTGCGAGCCACAACTACTGAGCCCGGGCGCCTAGAGCCTGTGCTCTGCAATAAGAGAAGCCACCGCAATGAGAAGCCCGTGCGCACCGCAAAGAAGAGTATCCCCCACTCTCCGCAACTAGAGAAAGCCCGCGCGCAGCAACAAAGACCCAATGCAGCCAAAAATAAATAAATAAATTTATTTTTTAAAAAAATTCTGTGGTCTTACAGAATTGTCTCTGAATCACTGTACTTAGAGATGAATAGCATGTTTTACAGGGTATTCGATTAAACTTAACCAACATTTTTCAGTGTTCTTATCCTGTGCTTGATACCAAGGCCAGGCTCTAGGCAGACACAGCCAGGATAGATAAGGACTTCACACAGCACGGGTAGGCAACTACACTGCAAAATGTAATGCACGACAAACGGACGATTCCTGATCATTATTACTGATAGTAGTATTTCTCTTTCTGCTGTCAAAAACCCAGAAACGGGACTTCCCTGGTGGCACAGTGGTTAAGACTCCGCACTCCCAATGCAGGGGGCGTGGGTTCAATCCCTGGTCTGGGAACTAGATCCCACAGGCAGGCCACAATTAAGAGTTTGCACGCCACAACTGAGGAGCCCACCAGCTGTGACTAAGGAGCCCACATGCCACAACTAAGACCCAACTCAACCAAATATATAAATATTTTAAAAATCCAGAAACAGCTAAATTCAAACCATCAGATCAATAAAATGGTAATTAGTAAGAGTTTATTGTGCACATAAGAACAGTTCACGAACTGGGAGCTTTCAAAACAATAGTGGAATGAAGCTCAGAAGTATGTGTTATATAGGACAGCTTATATAGTGAAAATTTGGAGGCTGTTTATTTTTTACAGTGATTGGTTATAGCATTGAAGTTTTTCCTAATAATGGGGATTGGGTAAAATGTTTATCTTATGCCAATTTTGGAAAACAGTCTAAGTTTCATTTATGATTTTCAAAGGCATCTACAAGAAGCGTCCCAAGCTAATGTCACTTGTGTTGCAGGATAAGCTAAATTAGTTTTTCCTTACATGGCTTAACTGGTTGTATCTGTTCAGGGAATTTTCAAGTCTGGTCTCCATTTTGTAGTTTATTTTATCACTGCTTAGTAGCCCATAGCAGGAGCTGCTCAAAATTTTTGTTGTTGTTGAATGAATGAATTAACCAATTCATTATCAACATGGACATTACAATTGCCCAAGATGGCAGCGGGAAACAGGACAAAGAGAAGAACCCCTGAGTCAGGCTCCATTGGGAAGATGGCAGGCTTGCCTTGGAGGTTGGTAGAAAATGGCAGTGAAGGATGGATACGTCACCTCACATTGACTGAAGCGTGTCCAGGGGTCAACAGTAATGCAGAGAGAATAATTCATGAAGTTAAAGGAATAAGACTTTCTCCTTAAAGACTTCCTCCGTCTGCTCAAGTACAGTTGACCCTTGAACAACATGGGATTGATCTATGAGGGTCCACTTATACGTGGATTTTTTTCAGTAGTAAATGCTACAGTACTACCTGATCAGAGGTTGGTTGAACCCATGCATGCAGAACCAGATTCGAAGGGACCGTGTATGTGGAGGGCCATGTAAATTATATGGGAATTTCAACTGCGCGGAGGGTCAGCACACTTAGCCACCCCCCGCCCCCGCATCACTGTTCTAGGATCAGCTGTACCGTATCTACGTTGAGGCTTGCGAGCCTGAGGGGTAGAATCTAGTAACGTGCTGGAGTCTGGATGGTGGGAAAAGGGAGTTGGAGGGAGCCCTGCGAAGTGCCTGCCGGCTCTGGGGTCCCTACCAGGGGTTGCCCCAAGCTGTGAGTGCAGGTGCCGCCAGGACCTCTGAGGGCAAAAAACTCCCACACAGGGAGCTGACCCCTGAGGAAAGAGTCCTGCCTGCTCCCTCAGGTCCTCACCTTTTAGATGTGAAACCCACAGACGCGGACCAACGGGAGGGCCCGGCCTGGGCTCCCAGGAAAGCTGACGATGCCCTCCCCTGAGACAGCCCCTCTAGAACAATCTGGTCCTTGTCTGCCACCCAAGTCGCCCTGAGAAAAGGACTGGAGAGAAAAGGCACTCGCTGGTGCACTTTATGAATGAATTTAATCCACTGTCACTTTACTACCCATCTGCTGAGAGTGTGTCCGTTTTCACGTGACCTGGTTAGGGCTGTGCAGGCCGACAGTGAGGCATCAGAATGGCCACAGTTACAGCTGTGTCCCCAGAGACTCGGCCCCCCACCTACACACTGAGGCATCACAGGCAGAAAAAGTGCTTTGAACTGAGAAAAGAACAAAGCTCTGCCGTGATACTTCAGAGGCAGCAGAGGAGCTTGAGGACCCATCAGGTGGTTTTGCCAAGACAGCTCTTAGTTGCCTTCAGCAGTGGAATCCAGGGTTTTCCCAACAACACTGCTTTCTCAAACTCCAGATCACCAGCAGCTCTGAACTGTCATCTTTTTTTTTTTTAATATATTTATTTATTTATTTATTTATTTATTTATTTTATTTTCGGCTGTGTTGGGTCTTTGTTGCTGTGTGTGGCCTTTCTCTAGTTGCGGCGAGTGGGGGCTACTCTTCATTGCGGTGCACAAGCTTCTCACTGCGGTGGCTTCTCTTGTTGCGGAGCATGGGCTCTAGGCTCACGGGCTTCAGTAGGTGCAGCACGCAGGCTCAGTAGTTGAGACTCACAGGCTCTAGAGCGCAGGCTCAGTAGTTGTGGTGCACGGGCTTAGTTGCTCTGCAGCATGTGGGATCTTCCCAGACCAGGGCTTGAACCCATGTCCCCTGCATTGGCAGGCGGATTCTTAACCACTGCGCCACCAGGGAAGTCCCTTTTTTTTTTTTTTTAATTTTTATTGGAGTATAGTTGATTTACAATGTTGTATTAGTTTCAGGTGTACAGCAAAGTGAATCAGTTATACATATACATATATCCACTCTTTTTTTAGATTCTTTCCCCATATAGGCCATTACAGAGTATTGAGTACAGTTCCCTATGCTATACAGTAGGTCCTTGTTAGTTATCTATTTTATATATAGCAGTGTGTATGTGTCAATCCCAATCTTCCAATTTATCCCTCCCCCACATCCCCTGGTAATCATAAGTTTGTTTTCTATATCTGTGACTCTACTTCTGTTTTGTAAATAAGTTCATTTGTACTCTTTTCTTAGATTCCACATATAAGTGACATCATATGATATTTGTCTTTCTGTGTCTGACTTACTTCACTCAGTATGACAGTCTCTAGGTCCATCCATGTTGCTGCAAATGGCATGATTTTGTTCTTTTTTTACAGCTGAGTAATATTCCATTGTATATATGTACCACATCTTCTTTACTCATTCCTCTGTTGATGGACATTTAGGTTGATTCCATGTCCTGGCTTTTGGAAATAATGCTGCAGTGAACATTGGGGTGCATGTATCTTTTCAAATTATGGTTTTCTCCGGGTGTATGCCTAGGAGTGGGATGGCTGGGTCATATGGTAGTTCTATTTTTAGTTTTTTAAGGAACCTCCGTGAACTTTCATCTTTAATTCGCTTGCAGCCTTTGGGTGGTCAAGGAGTAACTTCAGACAGAAGCCAGTGTTCCTGCTCCCCGCCAGCCTGCACCCGAGTCAGGGTCTCAGAAGTGCCCCTTCCTTCCACCTGCTCAGAACTGTGTCCTCCCTTGGCCAGGCCCCTGGCCTCCCAGGCTTAAGCCTCTCCCCGGGCCTAGCATCTCCCTACAAAATTGCTAGGGAGGCAGGGTCAGTTCTTCCCGCCTGTCTTTCAAATACCACCTCTAGAGCGGAGAGACTCTATCCTTGGAATACAACCACAGATTTCTAATAAGGCTGAATTTTAAACACAGTTTTTGTAACAATCCACTCACATCTTAACTTTGTGTTATCAAATTAAAAATATATTGTCAAGGGCTTCCCTGGTGGCGCAGTGGTTGAGAATCTGTCTGCCGGTTCAGGGAGCGCGGGTTTGAGCCCTGGTCTGGGAGGATCCCACATGCTGCGGAGCGACTAGGCCCGTGAGCCACAACTGCTGAGCCTGTGCGTCTGGAGCCTGTGCTCCGCAACAAGAGAGGCCACGATAGTGAGAGGCCCGCGCACCGCGATGAGGAGTGGCCCCCACTTGCTGCAACTGGAGAAAGCCCTCGCACAGAAACAAAGACCCAACACAGCCAAAAATTAATTAATTAATTAATTAAAAATATATATATATATTAAAAAATATATATATATATATTGTCAAGAATATTCTTGCCATTCTAAACCACAAATGGGATTGTTTTGTTTGGTTTTTAATCATAGCAAGGAAATTTACTCTGTGCAGTTGCAGCATATCTCTTTTTTAAACCTATTTATGTCCATAGCAAAAAAAAAAAAAAAGAAAATTCCTCGTAAAGTTAAATATAGAATTAACATATGACTCAGCGATTCCATTCCTACGTATGTGCCCAAAGAATTGAAAACAGGAACTCAAACATGTACACCATGGGGAATTTGGCGGTCCAGTGGTTAGGACTCCAAGCTTCTACTGCTGGGGGCATGAGTTCAATCCCTGGTCAGGGAACTAAAATCCTGCAAGCCACACGGTGTGGCCAAAAAAATTAAAATGTACACCAAGTTTGTAGCAATAGCCAAAAGGTGGAAATGACCCAACAAATAAATGGATAAACAAAATGCAGAATATACATACAAATGGATGAAATTTTGACATGTGCTACAACATGGCTGGACCTTGAAAACAACATGCTGAGTGAAATAAGCCAGATGTAATAGGACAATAGTATATGATTCCACTTATATGAAATATCTAGAGTAGGCAAATGCATAGAGACAAAAAGTGGATTGGAGGTTAACAGGGGCTGGAGGTTGTTACTTCATTGGTAGAGTTTCTGTTTGGGTGATAAAAATGCTTGGAATTAGATAGTGGTGATGGTTACCCAACACTGTGCATGTAATTAATACCATTGAATTGCACACTTTAAAATGGTTAAAGTAATAAATGTTATGTGTGTTTTAGCACAATTTTTTTTTAAATCAGGCTTTTTATTAGTATGACAGTTTTTGGCTACTAGAGCAATTATACATCTTATTGGCTCAAATTAAAATCTTGGTAATGATATTTACTCCCAACATAAAAATCTAGTTTTCAATGTCTTGTAGAACTTTGCCGACATGACCAATGTAACCAGTGCACACTGCCTGGAAATGCCCTTCTCAGGCACATGGGTCCAGAAAGAGTGGCAGACCTGGAGAAGCCTGGCCTTGTGTCCAGCTCTCTGCTTCCTGCTTCTGCGACCCTGCAAGTCGCTTATGATCGCAATGCATCAGTTTCCATATGGCACAATAATGACACCAATTGTTTCACAGGGTTGTTGTGAAGATAAAATGTGTGGGGAATGTAATGTGCTTAATACAGTGCTGGTGCAAAGTCAGTGCTCATCATTAAGCTATTGTTCTTATTAATATTATCATGACAGAATTCAGGGCTTTGTTAAATGAGTGATTGAGATTTAAAGGGGAAGAGTGATTAAGAAGCACTAACAATTCCAAAGAGAGGAACCGAAGAGCATGGCTCAAAGATTTACGATGAAACTCAGTCCTGGTTGTTGAGAAAAGGCACGAAGCCTTTTTGAACATTCCACCAGCTGAGCCTGCAGTGGCACCTTGGGGCAGCAGGAGGAGCCCAGGCTGAGTCATTCTCAGGGGTCCCTTGGCCTGATCCCATGGAAGCCTCTGGTCCCAGCAGCTGCGAATCACAGCTGTGGGCAAATAGACTGAGTGTCTTTTGCTGTGATAATTGTTTGCTCTGATCACTTGCACTGTGTTGGTTTATGCTGCTGGGATGCATTGCCAGTTTAAGCACCTTAACCTTCTGTTTCCTTTAGCTCTCAACCTCTTAACAACCTTCCCACTCCGGACCCCAGTGACATACAGGGAGGTGTCCAGAATGGCCACTGGGACATTGTTGGTCGGGATCAACATCCGCTTTGAAGGTGTCAGGCCTGATATGAACCCAGTCTAGGGAGGGAGGGAGGGAGGGAGCGCGCCGGCAGGGGAACAACATATTTCACATAAACAGACCCTTCAGCCTTTGCAGCTTTGGTTTCCCAGGAGCGCAGCCAGCGGCAGGAGTTTGGTTTTGAGAAGTAAAGATTTAGCTTTGACAGTTGGGCGGTCACTGCATCCCGATTGCTTTCCTCTGTGTGAGTTGCTATTGCTGGTTGGAGGCTGTTGTTTTCCCCTATGTGTTGTGTAGGATTCAGCCCTTTCCTGGGAAGAGAGCGCACATTCCTTGCTTCCCTTAATCACTACTTTGGCATCAGTGCGGAACACTCTAGATAAGGGACCACAGTGCCTGAAGCATCCTGGAGAGGAGGGAGGGCAGTGGCTGGAGTGAGAATACACACTGTAAAGAGTGGAACCCTAGAGAGTTTAGGGCTCGTCTCCTGCCCCCGGAGCAGAGCACGTGCAACCCGGGGGCAGGGAGCGGGAAGCAGAAAGCATAATAGCTGAAGGTGAAGAGGAGGAACTTGTGAGATTTTTAAGTCATAACTATATGCTAGGATACCCTGGAAGTTTATTTTCCCAATTCAAAATATTTTTTTTCTGACTCAAAAGTACATTAACGGACCTTACATGAACCAGTGGGGCAAGTGTGCTATGAAATGAGAATTTGATACAGCAGGGGTAAAAAAACAAAAAACAAAACAAACGAAAAGCGTAATTTAAAAAAAATGTATATAACTTATTTAAAAAGGAAATCAACAATTGTTTAATGGGTGCAGAGTTTCAGTTTGGGAAGACAGAAAAGGCTCTGGAGATGGAAGGGCGGGGGGTGGTTGCCCAACAGTGTGATTGTACTTAATGCCACAGGACTGTATACTCACAAAGGGTTAAAATGGTAAATTTCATGTTATGTATACTTTGCCACGTTAAAAACAATTTTTAAGTGCTTTCACTGATACATATTTGTCTCCTCATTTGTATCCATTTTATGTCTGGGGTTTAGGTAAGCTCTGGTTCTGATTACTAGATTCTACTCTAGCTAGTTATGTGACCTTGAGCAAGTCATCTCACCTTTCTGGTCTTCAGTTGCCTCACTTGTCATAGGAGAAATTTGAAAAGAATAGTCCGTTACAGCTCTGATAGCCAAGGATTAGTATTTCTTGAGGGTGTGCCATGTGCCAGGCTCTCTGCTACACATTTTATCAGCATGACCTCATTCAGTCCTCACCAGTATCCCGTGAGGCTGGTATAATCATCCTCATCTGAGAGAGAGAGAGAGAGGAATCAGAGGCTTAGAAGGTTCGGTGACTTGTCCACGTACAGCAAGCGAGTGGGATTTGGACTTAGGTCTGGGGGACCCCAGGGCCCAGGCTCTCAGCTGCTGTTCAGTACTGCAGCAGGAAGAACGTCATAGCCAAACCACCACGAAGCTTTCTCCCTGGAAAAGCTATTAGCCTGGAAAATAAGACCGACGTCCAGCCAGGAGCCGGTTCTGCTGTGCTTTCTTATTCCACTTGGTGACCATGCTGCGGCCTCCTGAGAATGTGGGCTGAAGGGCGGGCAGGAAGCAGGACGGGCAAGCTGGCCAGGCTGCTGGCTCCTGCAAAGTCAGGTCTCCACAGTAAGTTTCACTTTTTTGCCCTAAAGTAATTGAAATCTCCCCAAACTAGATCCCTCCTTATTTCAGCATAATTAAAATATGTATGAGAATAAAGGCATTCTATTTAGATTATGTTTCCTCCTATCCTCCACCACGAATATTTGTATTCATAATGCAATCAAGAGTTGGTTGCCTGAGAATCGGGTCCCTGAAGCAGACAACGACTGACTCTCAGCTATGCAATGAAGATTCACTGGTCTTCAAATATTCTCCCAGTCTGTTTTAACCATGATTGTTTCCGTCCCCGTTAACCACAGCATTAATTAGGGCACTTAGCAAGAAGCACATGGGGCATGTCTGCATGTCACCAGTGACCCTCGGACAGAGAAATAGAGAAAAAAGCAAGAAAAGACAGCAACGGTACAAGTGAACATTGGCTGCCCGTGGGATATTGCAAAACCATGGCATATTTGCATTTGTTGATGAAAATCATTGCAAATCAGCCTAGGAATTAGATAACAACAACATCAACAAATCATTGGAACATCTGTACAATGACACTATGTAGACATTAAGAATGAGTCAGATCTCTAACAGAGCAAATCAATGGATGAAGCTTTGGAAGTTGAAGCCAAGTTGAGCAATCATCCTTGCGGGCACGGAGACAGGTCTGAAAACAGTAATGGGATCCTTAAACAAGAAGCAACCAATGCCACAACAAACAGCCTGGAGAAAGAATCGCAAGGACACCACAGAGGAGCAGCTCAGGTGCAAATAGCAGGAATGTAAACCCAAGCGTGACTTTCTCCCCAGCACCTGAGTGACTAAAGCTCCTCGCCACGGCTTAGTGAAGAGGAACTGACGGCTGTAAGCAGAACTCTGCTGACCAGCATTTGTGTTCTGTCATATGTACTTGTGCTTAAAACACTGAACACACCAACACACACACACACCTTTAATTCTTAAGATTCAAATATTCTCTTTTTTTCCTATAAAGTCCATAATTCCAAGGCCTTTGGTGGTACCTTCACAAAAAAATTTCTGCATTGGATACTAACTACCAACCACCAAAATCTGTTACCTGGTACGGGTAAAACCCAGTAAACCGCACTGTATTAGTTAGTTAGGGCCACATATCAAATTAACCCAAACCTTAGTGACTTAAAGCAACAATTATTTTTAATTATCTCTCACAATTTCAGTGGGTCAGACATGTGGGTCACAGAAGGAACAAAGATTTATCTCCGCTCCACAAGGACTGGAGCCTCAGCTGGAAGGTTTTCGGGGTGAAAGCTGGAATCATCTGAGGGCTTGGTCACTCGCACGTGTGACAAGTAATGCTGGCTGCCAGCTGAGGGCCTGACTGGGACTGTTGGTTAGAACCTCCACCCATGGCCTCTCTGTGTGCACTGGGCTTCCTCACAATATGGCAGCTGGGATCCAAGGGCAAGCATCCCACAAGAGGGAACCAAACAGAAGCTCTGTCCTTGTTACGATCTAGCCTGGAAGTCACACAGCTTTGCTTCCACTGTACTCCATTGACCAAGGTGGTCACAAGCCTATGCCCAGACTTAAGGGGAATGAACACAGACGCACATCTCAATGGGACGGACGTCAGCCACACAGTAAGAAGGGCATATAGAGCGGGATACGTATCTAGGGGTGGCCATCTTTGGAAGATACAACCTGCCCTTACAGAATTCTGCTTTAAAGCCGATTTCTGTAGGAAAGTGCACCATGGTTGAAAGATTTCATGAACAAGAGAGTCTTAGGTGGATCCTGAGACATAATTGGGGAATATTTGGTGTCCGGTGACATGGTGGGTGATAGGATTAGAAAGGTATGTTAGGGCCAGATTTCAGAGAGTCCTAAATGATATATTAAAAGTGTGGTCTTTATTCCAGGGACACGGAGGAGCCACAGAAGTATTTTCACCAAAGATTTCTCTCGAGGCCCTGGAGAGAATGGATTAGAGAAAAGGGGAGGCAAGTCCAACTGGGAGCTAAGTAAAGTGGTCCAGGTGAGATATGTCAGCACTCTGGACAATGACATTTACCTGCATCTTTGAGCAACCAGCCTGTACCTTCTGTCCACTTTGTTTCTCTCTGATTACAAATTCAGCGAGGACCCGAAATCGTTTCAGCGTCTCATATTAATAGATTATAGGTCTCAAAGACATACATTCGATATGTAGTTTGTATTTGTAATCATACACATACAGCATAAAACAGCTTGCCTTAAAATGACACTTCTCACATGGCTATGAAATTATATAAAGCATTCATTTTGCTTATAAGCCCCACAAACTTCCTCCTACAGCTTCTTTTCGGACTTGTTTTTAGTGTATCACTTGAATATATTGCTCGGGTCGCTCTGTCCTCCTTTTCTGTCTTTGCTTAACCCTTAGCATAAATCAGAATCACAGAGCAAATCATGTCCCTGGTTCTCTAGAAACTTTGACTGATGGCTGAGCTATGATCAGAAGTTCTAGGGGTCCATGGGCTGGGAGGGGGGGCAGGGACATGACACAGACATCTCTAAGAATCTGATGACAATTCATAGGGAGTGTGGGCACCCCCAAGTGGACTTGTTGTCTCATGAGACGGCACGTACCTTTGGGGTACTGGCTTGAATCAACAGGCTCCTATGAATCAGCTGGCGATCGTCACCTGGATGAGGTCAGAGTGGTCACAGGTACTCCGGCCCCTGAAATGAGGGCTCTGTCTGACTTGAAGCAGTCATTCATCTCTTTGAACTTCAGTTTCTCAAGATGAGCATGGTAATGAAGACACTTAACCCCTGGAAGCAATGTCCTGACGTGCTGGCCATCAGCTTAGAAATCTGTGTTTGCTTATGTGCACGATCAAGGCAAATGTAACCTGTCCTTTCAGCCAACTCTGCTGAGGTTGCTTTTACAACTATGACTGGTAGTTAGGTTTACTCTTCAATTGCTTTATTTAAACTCGAATCTAGTTATATAAACATACCTCAGCACAATTTATAGGCTGGCGATTCTTTCTATCATAGCTGACTTGTTTTTCTTCTTGAAACAAACTCTTGAGTCTAGACTTTGTCAGGTTGATACATGAGGGTGGGGACTGTTTATACCGAAACCATATACACATTCCAGACACGTGCCTTGTTACTGATCCGAAATAAAGGTGATGAGCCTTTGACTTGTAAAGAGACACTCAAGAAATTGTTTGAAGTGCAAACTCTGATCTATTACTAGAAAGAGGCACAAAGAGTTCCTCAAAACTTTCTTTGCTGCTTTTGAAGAGGCGGGTGTTAGGGAGGCAGCAACTTTATTTTATTTATTTATCTATTTTTTTTGGCATGCGGGATCTTAGCTCCCCAACCAGGGATCGAACCCGTGTCCCCTGCAGTGGAAGCTCGGAGTCTCAACCACTGGACCGCCAGGGAAGTCCCAGACAGCAACTTTAGATCAATACAGGAGAGAACTTTCTCATGATACAAACTCTTCTACAATGAAAGGGGCTGGGGAATCTCTAACTAGTGACTTTCCTCACAGGGGAAATGCTTAAACAGAACCGATTGACCATCTTCAAGAAATGGTAGGAAAGGGTTTAATCAACCAACGGGAAAGGAGATGGATTTGGAGGTATCTTTCCATTCAAATATCCTTTCTTAGATGTCTCCAATAAGCCTATGAGGATGAAAATAAGATTTTGTTAATGGTTCAGTCCTAAAAACAGATCTTTGCAAACAGTGCGTGTGGATAGCCTACTGAGGGTGGGGTTTGTGCGGGTAGGGTGAGGATATGGGTGCATGTGTACAGTGCTATGCTGGGAGTTTTAGGTCAGGTGTGTTGTCCAAAGAACATATTTCTAAGCTTTCAAAACACAGACAAAAATTATGCTCAATAGGTCAGTATCCAGTGGCTTCTCCATTCTAGGGCTGAGAAAATAAAACTGGTAATGGCAAAGTTTACTTTGCTAGCCTGTCAGAGACTTCAGACTGTTGGGAGGGGGATTCTAGCAGAGGCCAGGCCTAAAGCAGTGAGGAGGGAAGGGAAGGTCTTGGTCCTTCAGAGGGGACTGACCTTTATGGCCCGCTCACAGTCAGACTAGTGCTAAGGTACATGAGGTGCAAATCAGTCCCTGAAGCTCTATGGTGATGGTACATTTTCATTACAAATAAGCCTGAATGTCATTACTTGGTTTCTTCATAACAGAGGTATCACCTCACACCGGTCAGAATGGCCATCATCAAAAAATCTACAAACAATAGATGCTGGAGAGCGTGTGGAGAAAAGGGAACCCCCTGGCACGGTTGGTAGGAATGTAAACTGATACAGTCACTATGGAGAACAGTATGGAGGTTCCTTAAAAAACTAAAAATAGGGCTTCCCTGGTGGCACAGTGGTTGAGAATCCGCCTGCCAATGCAGGGGACACGGGTTCGAGCCCTGGTCCGGGAAGATCCCACATGCGGCAGAGCAACTAAGCCCATGCGCCACAACTACTGAGCCCGCGTGCCGCAACTACTGAAGCCCACGCGCCTAGAGCCCGTGCTCCACAACGAGAGAAGCCACCGCAATAAGAAGCCCGCACACTGCAACAAAGACCCAACACAGCCAAAAATAAATAAATAAAATCAATAAATTAAATTAAAAAAAAACTAAAAATAGAACTACCATATGACCCAGCAATCCCACTGCTGGGCATATACCCTGAGAAAACCATAATTCAAAAGGACACATGTACCCCAATGTTCATTGCAGCACTATTTACAATAGCCAAGACATGGAAACAATCTAAATGTCCAACTACAGATGAATGGATAAAGAAGATGTGGTACATATATACAATAGAATATTACTCAGCCATAAAAATGAACGAAATTGGGTCATTTGTAGAGATGTGTATGGACCTAGAGTCTGTCATACAGAGTGCAGTAAACTAGAAAAAGAAAAACAAATATTGGGATTTTCCTGGTGGCCCAGTGGTTAAGAATCTGCCTGCCAATGCAGGGGACATGGGTTCAAGCCCTGGTCTGGGAAGATCCCACATGCCACGGAGCAACTAAGCCCGTGCGCCACAACTACTGAGCCTGCACTCTAGAGCCCGCGAGCCACAACTGCTGAGGCCGGGCACCACAACTACTGAAGCCCATGCACCTAGAGCCGGTGCTCTACAACAGGAGAAGCCACAGCAATGAGAAGCCCACGCACCACAACGAAGAGTAGCCCCCGCTCACCGCAACTAGAGAAAAGCCCGCGGGCAGCAAATGAAGACCCAATGCAGCCAAAGATAAATAAATAAAATAAATTTATAAAAAAAGAAAAACAAATATTGTATACTAACGCATATTTGTGGAATCTAGAAAAAATGGTACAGATGAACCTATTTGCAGGGCAGGAATAGAGATGTAGAGAACGGACATGTGGACATGGTGGGGGAAGAGGAGGGTGGGACGAATTGGGAGATTAGGTTTGACATAAATACACTACGTAATGTGTAAAATAGATAGCTAGTGGGAACCTGCTGTATAGCACAGGGAGCTCAGCTCCGTGCTCTGTGACGACCTAGATGGGTGGGATGGGGGTGGTGAGAGGGAGGTCCGAGAGGGAGGGGATATAGATATACATATAGCTGATTCACTTCACTGTACAGCAGAAACTAACACAACATTGTAAAGCAATTATACTCCAATAAAAAAAAGAACTTCATATGAATCAGCACATGAAGATTGATAAAGTTCAGAAGCTGTGTCTTCTAATAAAAAGGGCAACATATATATATATATATATATATATATACATGAATGAGTATATATACATATATGTGAATATGCATGTATGAATTATATGTATGTATATATGTATATATATGAATCAGTATATATATGTATATATATAACGTATAAATATATATACATTATATAGATATTCATATATACATTTGTGTATGTATACATATATATACACATATATACATTTGTATATATACATATATGTTCATATATATATACATTTGTGTATATATGTGAATATCTATATTTTATATATATATATATATATATATTTTTTTTTTTTTTTTTTTACATACAAATGAATTCCTTCCCCATGTACTACCAGAGAGTAAAAATACAGAGATGGAACTGTGCTCTCATCACTAGGGCTGGAAATGTGACCTAAATTAGGCTTGTGAAAGCCAAGCCTAAGACTTTGGAGAGTGGGGTTTCTGAAGGAACAAAGTACTAGTTTTTCCACTTAGGTTGCTGAGTTGGTAGGAAGTAAGCCTGGAACTGCCAGGGTACCACCTAGAGACTGGCATCTTGAGAATGAAGCCAACAGAAGAGAGGGTGAAAGATGGAGACAGGGACAATATCCTGATGGCATCCTGGATTCAGTTACGACTAAAGCTGTTCAGTTACTGAGCCAGTAAAAACACACTTTACGTTACACCCATTTGAGTTGAATTTCTTTGACTTGCTATCTCCAGAAACTTAATAAATCAGAGCAAAAGCCAAACTACAAAGATGCACTATGGGGCTTCCCTGGTGGCACAGTGGTTAAGAACCTGCCTGCCAATGCAGGAGACAGGGGTTCGAGCCCTGGTCCAGGAAGATCCCACATGTGGAGCAACTAAGCCTGTGCGCCACAACTACTGAGCCTGCGCTCTAGCCCGCGAGCCACAACTACTGAGCCCGTGTGCTGCAACTGTTGAAGCCCGTGTGAAGCCACCACAATGAGACACCTATGCACCGCAACGAAGAGTAGCCCCCACCCTCCACAACTAGAGAAAGCCCGTGCACAGCAACAAAGACCCAACACATCCATAAATAAATAAATTAAAGAAAGAAAGAAAGAAAGAAAGAAGAAAGGAAGAAAGGAAGGAAGGAAGGAAGGAAGGAAGGAAGGAAGGAAGGAAGGAAGGAAGAAAGAAAGAAAGAAAGAAAGAAAGAAAGAAAGAAAGAAAGAAAGAAAGAAAGAAAGAAAGAAAGAAGAAAGAAAGAAAGAAAGAAAAAGAAAGAAAGAAAAGGAAGGAAGGAAGGAAGAAAGAAAGAAAGAAAAAGAAAGAAAGAAAGAAAGAAAGAAAGAAAGAAAGAAAGAAAGAAAGAAAGAAAGAAAAGAAAGAGAGAGAGAGAGAGAAAGAAAGAAAGAAAGAAAGAAAGAAAGAAAGAAAGAAAGAAAGAAAGAAAGAGAAAGAAAGAAAGAAAGAAAGAAAAAGGTGCACTATGAAGAGTTCAGTCCAATCCCTGCAAGTGGCATATGCCTGGGTGTCTGGCTGGGCTGCCTTGAACAGGCCTAATGAGAAAGGTTCAACTTGGTGATAACTTTTAAACTTTCTGATTTGTGTCTTAAACCTTTATTCTCTGAGCTTCAGAGATACAATTGTATTTTTTTAAATATTATTTGCTTTCCAATAAGGAAGGCACATGAATCATTGGGAGTTTGGTCTGTGTAGTGATTGTGGAAATATAAGTGGTTCAGCAAGTGACTCCCAATGCATCCCTGAGGATTAACATTTTATAAGGAGCACTGAGATATAGCTATCTTTAAAAATAATGCTCATTTTAACTTGATTTTTTGCATTTGCCAAAGTAGCGCAGGTTTGCATGATCTCAAGTGAATTTGGTCCAGGCCTGGGCTCTCCATTCCTTTATCCTGTGCTAGCTCATGTTCTTTGTTCTCAATTTATGATGAAGTGTGGAAAACTTAGGAAAATTATCGCATGCTCAGGTCTAGTGGAAGCAGTTGGCCATATTGAACGTTGGAAAGTTTGTTTCCTCTGAGGGATTGTGGAGTTTCCAAATTCACTTTACTAAATATACCTATTTAATTTGCATCCAGTTAGAGAAAACAGCTGGGTAGAACCTGGAGCATGGGATATTAATTCATTCATTCAGGGGTTAGAGTGTGAGGTGATTCATCCAGATGAATGCATTTAAATTGCTCTAATCTACAAACTGGAGCCAATGCTCTGTACTTTGAAAGCTTGCAAATGTTTCCTTTACAACATGTTTCCTGCAACGCTCAGAATGATGGTGCTAATGCAGTCCCACTTGTTAGGAGCATGCTTTTTTAAGCAGAGGAGTGATGTGATCCGTTTTACATTTTAGAAAGATCGTTTTGATGCTGCCCAGAGGATGGACTAGAGAAGAGCAGATGGGGCAAGAAGGACAGTTTAATGACAGTCCAGTCAAGAAATGACAAGGAGGTGGCCCAGGAGGGTGGGAGACAGTAACTAAGAAACTTCACTTAGTAGGGCGCTGGTAGGGGGTTAAATAACGCCCTCTCCCCAAAAAAGACATGTCTACCCAGACCTGTGAATGTGACCTTATTTGGAGAAAGGGTCTTTGCAGTTGGGTTCAGAATCTTGACATGAGGACTTTCCTGGTGGCGCAGTGGTTAAGAATCCGCCTGCCAATGCAGGGGACACAGGTTTGAGCCCTGGTCCGGGAAGATCCCACATGCCACGGAGCAACTAAGCCCGTGTGCCACAACTACTGAGCCTGTGCTCTAGAGCCCACGTGCCACGACTACTGAAGCCCACGCGCCTAGAACCCGTGCTCCGCAACAAGAGAAGCCACCACAGTGAGAAGCCCGTGCACCACAACGAAGAGTAGCCCCCGCTCACTGCAACTAGAGAAAGCCCGCGTGCAGCAATGAAGACCCAACACAGCCCCCCAAAATTAATTAATTAATTATTTTTAAAAGGTATCTTGACATGACATCATCCTGGATTAAGCAGGTGTATCTATTTGGCATCCATTCATCACAGGGCCAATGATATTAACTGTATTTTCTTATTTTCTGCATTCTTGATGGTCTGGCATCTGTGAGATTTCAGAGGGGCATAGTAGCTTCATGTGGTTGCCAGGGTCCAAACTGCATCCGGGAAGCAGATTACAGAGCTAAAAAGAAACAAAGGTGACGAGCACCTTGATGGAGAGGATGTCAAAGAAGTGATGGGTTTGGGTGTGGAACCAGCTGTCCACATGCAGTGGAAATCATCCAGGATGGTGGTCGAAATAGACATGGAGAGAAAGTCTGAAATGGATTTTCAAAGCCCAGTGCCTAGGGCACAGTGATCCCTGTGGACGGAAGGAGAGAGACAGAGCAGGTGGCAGGGATGTGAGGGAAAACATGGACATTGGCAAGAAAGTTGGAGAAGTCAGCAAGTGAATAGTGGAGTGTGGGAGGATGTTTTGGGTAGAATTGTGTCCCCCCAGCATTCACATGTTGAAGCACTAACCTCCCTACCCCAGTACCTCAGAATGTGACCTTATTTGAAGATGGGGCCTTCACAGAGGTAATCAAATTAAAACGTGGTCCTGGGGTGGGCTTTAATCCAATATGACTAGTGTCCCTATAAAAAGGGGAAATTTGGAGACAGATGTACTTAGAGGAAAGCCACCATGAAGAGACGCAGGAAGAAGACGCCCATCTACAGCCCAGCAGAGGGGCCTGGAACAGATCTTTCCCTCCCAGCCCTCAGAAGGAATCAGCCATGCCAACACCTTAATCTCGGACTTCTAGCCTCCAGAACTGTGAGACCATACACTTCTGCTGTTTAAGTTGCCTAGTTCGTGATAATTTGTTAAGGTAGCCTCAGCAAACGAATACAGAGAACCACAGAGAAGTCTTCTGTCTATGCTGAAATTCTCCCAGAAACATGGGGCTACTCACACGGTTAAAAGAATTAGCTTGAGGCGAGTAATTGATCTGGTTCTCACACTTCGACCTTTTCCTCTCTTCTCTCCTGGCAAATAAAGGCTTGTTTGCAGCCAGCCAGCCGCCCAATAATTAAGGAGATGGGGAGGGAACACATCAAAGTGGCAAACCACGCACTGTCTTTGTTACTTGAGTGACGTGCTGCATACTCCTATCCTCCCAAGGGCCAAAAGAGTAAATGGCCCGCAGCTGTCTTTGGGGAGCATCGAGTATGTAAATTTGGGAGGATTTATCCATTTGGTCAAAGGAGCATCTTGAATACTGGTGTCTAGGCAAATGCCTCTGGTGTTTTTATTCCTGTAACCTCGGCTGCTTCACCAGGTTTCAAGTATGTGGCTTTCCTCCCACTCTCTTCCCCCTCCACTTTCTCCCAGCACCCCACCCCCACCCCAAGTCAGCTCTGCTTTGGGTGGGTCTTGGACAAAGCAAATGTAGAAGGCCCAGATCTGGGACAAAACTCCTCTTTTCTGTTTGCCTTCCCTTCCAGTTCTGCCCTTCTCTTGTCCAGCCTTTTGCATCTCCACTTTAACTGAGGGATCCTGAGAGCTTAAAGACCATTTTCAAATCTCAGAGGAGGAAATCATAACAATGACAGATATCAGAACTCAATTCAGTCACCTCTCAGAGAAAGCAGGAATATTTAAAATCTGTATCAATATAGCACCAGAAAACAGATTTTTAGACTGACAGATCGCCGCCTAGCATCTACTTAGACTATTATTTTTTCGTGATTTTTCTGTAGTTAACGTAACACAGATTGGAAAATTGATAAAAGGGACTTAAAATGCACTTGGAAAATATGAAGTTCTATATAAATTGTAATCATCCTTCTTAGCTGAGGTTGCTCTTCCATATCGGCTTTCATCTTCCATGCCTTTCATCATTTCTCGTTATCTTTCATTGAATGCAGCTGACTATTCAATTCTCTGTTCTCTCTATCAGCTTTTAAGCTACGGATACTATGACTATACAGCTGAGGGAGTTTATTTCGCAGAAGACTTATAGAATCTTTGGGAGTTCCTCTGCTTCCATAGAACCCTTTGTGGGATGAAGGAGGGAAGAGATAGATTAGACAGAGAGATATAGATATATGGCCCAAGGATTTTAAAATCATGGAAACCTCAGTTAAATTGTCAGGAGACCAGAAGGGGGCGCTCCCCCGTTCTGTGACAGTAACAGAGCCCAACAGGAAGAAGAAAGATTTCTCTTCTTTCCTGGCAAAGACTCAGCCAATGAAGAACCATGGGCTCTTTGTTTACTTCAGCGCTTCCAACTTCCTTTTCCTCTCTATAAAAGCCTTCCCCTTCCCTTGCCTGTGGGGACTTGCTCAAGGCTGCAGACACTGAACTGCAATTCTCTACTGAATCTGAATAAACCCATAATATCTGCCAGTCTATTTGTTTCAGGTCAACAATATAAAAATATCAATATAGACCAGGGCTCAGCAAACTTTTTCTGTAAATGTAGCCTTTGCAAGCCACATACTCTGCCACATATTCTTTGTTCTTATTACAACTCTTATCAATGTAATAACCATTCTGAGCTCTCAGCCCATACAAAAACAGGCCACAGGCCATAGTGTGCCAACCCATGATATATAGGCCATCCAGATGAAAAAATTTATCTGTATTTGGAGTTTCATAGAAAATGTTACCAACGATGACCGTGTGTCATGAGTAAGAAATAGGAAGATAGAAATGTTTAAAATGTGATGCATAATAACAATTAGGAATAATCTGATCTGAGCATCTTAGGACCAGTTTTTTTAAGCAAGTGCTTTAAATATTGAATGTTTAATATTTAGGTATTCTAAAGTTAACTTTTAGCCTAGGGCGGAAAAAACCTTCACTTGGCTTTTCTCATATCAAATTGGAATTTTACTTTCTTGTTTTCATATGTATCTTTTATTCATTTTCAAAGAGAAAAATGGTCTTCCCCACTGAAATTTCTTTCCTGATAGACTGAGTTGAGTAGAGGAAGAAGGACTGTGTTTCATCAAAACTTGTTGGTTCAGCAGAAAGACTAAAAGCCCAACAGTAGCAAGGAGATTTGGGTTCTAACCAGCCAATTACTAGCCCCATAAACTTGAGCAAGAATCTTGATTTTTTGGGGGCTCAGCTTCTCTCTCAAGAGTGTGGGAGGATCAGATTAAATCATATGCAAAAGGACTTTATGACTGTCAAAAGCATATATACATGTAGGTTATTACCTTTTCATTTTCCATTCTTCACGCCTAAATATGCCAGTGCTCAAAATGATTTCCAAAAGCCCGTTCAAGCCTAATGGAAATATTCATCCCTTTTCATCCCTATATCCATTCTTTAACAAACATGTACCAAGACCTGGGTACTGCAGTTGGTAAGAAAACAGAGTTTCTAAGGGCAGAAAACCCTGCCCTTAGAGGGTTTATAGCCTCAGGAATTGTTGCAATCATGGCTCAAAGAGAAGGGGAAGCAGTGCTGGGGCTCAACACCTGGCTTTTGATGTGGTGTCTTTTGGGCCATGTGAGATCTTAGCTCCCCAACCAGGGCTCAAACCTGGGCCCCGTGCATTGGGAGTGCGGAGTCTTAACCACTGGACCGCCAGGGAGGTCCCCATTGGTGTTGTGCTTCGCTTTAGGGATTTTGAATCTTCTGCGATGAAATAAGGTTAAAACGTACTCATCGAATAGGCATGGAGTGGCTAGTGAGTGGCTAGGAATACATTTAATAGGCAACGTTCAAAAGATACAAAAAAGCACAGGGAACTATATTCAGTATGCTGTGACAAACCATAATGGAAAGAATATGAAAAAGAATATATATACATATATATATATAACTGAATCACTTTGCTGTACAGCAGAAATTAACACAACATTGTAAATCAACTATACTTCAGTGAAATATTTTTTTAAAAAGATATGAAAGAATCTGCAATCAAAAGGCACTGTGCTGGGTCACTGCAGTCAAAAGTCAAATAGGAGGGTCTCCCCCCGCAAATTCATGTCCACCTGGAACATAATGTATGTGACCTTATTTGGAAGTACGGTCTCTGCAGAGGTAATCAAGTTAAGATGAAGCCATGCTGATGAGGGTGGTCTTTAATCCAATATGACTGGTGTACAGACACACAGGGAGAACACCTCGTGACAACGAAGGCCAAGACTGGATTGGAGTAATGCACCTACAGGCCAAGGAATGCCAAAGATTGCCAGCTAGGAAGAGGCAAAGAAGGATCCCCACCTAAAACCTTCAGAGAGACACTGGCCTTACTGACACATTGATTTCCGAAGGCTAGAAGTCTGGAATCAAGGTGTGGCAGGTCACTGTCTCTCTCTCTGATGGCTCAGGGGGAATGGGGGGAGGAGGGATCCCCTCCACCTTCTGTGTGGTCAGCCATCCTTAGTGTTCCTGGGCTTGAAGCTGCATAGCTCCAATCTCTACCTTCGCTGTCGCGTGATGTTCTCCCTGTGTGTCTGTCTCTCTTTCCTCCTTCTTATAAGGAATCTCGACACTCCTGTATGACATCATCTTAACTAATTATAGCAACAACAACCCTATTTCCAAATAAGGTTACATCCTGAAGTTGCAGGAAGAAATGACTTTGGGGGTGACGCTCTTCAACCCAGTACAGGTGGCAACTGTTTACATGGAAGGAAAGCTCTGCGAGGTAGAGTGTGGAGAGTGAGAACCAGTGTAAACACAGAACTGTGGGAAACTCCTCCATGGTAGGGGAAGAAGGAGAGCCCACACAGAGACCTGAGGAAGGGTGGTCAGAGAGGTGGGAGGAGAAACAGGAGAGAGGGGCATTCTGGAAGCCAGAGATGCCGAGGGACGGGGAAGAGTTGACTTCAGTGACAGCAGTTTTTGTCGCGTGATGTGGCCAGAAACCAGAGGACAGTGGGCTGAAGAGCAAATAAAATTCTTCGAGTTCCAAATGTGTACGTGTTGTTGATATCCTGTCATCTGTTTTTCTTTTTATGAAATTGTTCCTATAATATGGTGCTAAAAGTGCTCACAAGGGAGGAGTTCAGGGCTGTCCAGGATGTGTTTTCCCACATCTCTGGCTGAGAGGTGAAGTCCAGTGAATCACGGCTCCTCCTCTTCCCTGCACCCCCTTTTCATAGAGCAACCTGGACTCTTAATGCCTTGGGTATCACAAACACCACACCTATAAATGTGACCCAGGCAGAAAATGTTAAAGGCAAGGAGAAGTGCATTTGGCCAGACCTTTTATGTGATGGGTGGAACTTCTACCCCCAGCTACCAATTTGGCTTAGGAAATTTTTAATCAAGTTCCCTTAATTCTATACTTATACGCAAAAACGGTTTTTTGCAGTTTACAACATATATTGAAGTTTTATAGCTATTTTACAAACACCTTATTTGAACCTCAACACACATTTATTGGGAATTCCCTGGCGGTTCAGTGGTTAGGACTCTGTGCTTCCACTGCAAGGGGCATGGGTTCAATCCCTGGTCAGGGAACTAAGATCCCACCTGCCCTACAGCATGGCCAAAAAAAACCCCAAAACACCCACATGTTTATTAATTCCTAGTATTATCCTCATTGGAAAGCTGAAAAATTGAAGCTCCAGAAATTATGTTAAATTGCCCAAAGTCAAACGGCAGATCGATGGGGAAACTGGGATAAAAGCCTAGGTCTTCAAAGCCAACCTGCGTTCTTGAAGTAGCCAGGGTTGTTCAATGGTAGCTCCGTGATCATGGGTAAAGCAAAATGGAGTCCCAGTTTCATCTCTTATCTTCAGTCCTCACCTCCTCCTCGTCCTCCTCCTTTCCTTCTTTTTGTGGAACTGATATTTGATGAGTGACTGTCATAAGCCAGGCCTGTGTTAAGCTGGAGATAATAGTGGTGAGCATGCCAGGCACTATTTATCCTGCTTCATGGATGTCAAGACGCCTGCAGATGGGCAGGAAGCTGGCAATTAGAGCACCGTGTGCTCAGGACCGCATCAGGGTGAGCCCAGGGGACCAAGAGGGCGCCAGGCAGGCAGTGCAGCCAACCCAGAGGATGGGCAGAAAAGGTTTCCATGAGAAATCACATCTGGGCTGAAGGGTAAGCAGTGAGGTGTGTCAGCCCCAGGCACACACACACACACACACACACACCAGGGTCCCACACCTCCAAGTCAGGAGGGGCAGGCAGAATCTCACCAGCCTCTCCCTCAGGCAACTCCTCTCCTGGGTGCTGGCCCCGTCAGCCATCTCTTAGGCGGGCACACTTCCAGGAGAAGCAGAGGCCCAGGTCTGCAATACCTGTGCAGCTGTTATTTAATCCTCATCTCTTTCTAACTAAGAAGGGGAGGAACAAGAGACCTGGAAGAGCCCCTGCCTTGTTCAGAGCTGTAACCCAGATGCCCAGTACAGGGCCTGCACTCAAATCCCCTGGAGGGAAAATGAATCAGACTGATGCCCTCTCCCTTCAAAACTGGCCACTCTGATCATGGCGAGGAGGGTCAGGGAGGAGCCTTGGGTAAGAGAAGCTCCTGCATCACAGGGGTTTGAAAAGTCAGAAATACACCCTGCAGATGCTCCGGGTCTGTTGTCTGCCTTTGATCACCAGCTGTCACCTGGCACTTGGTGAATGTGCCTCCCCAGCTGGAAAGCTCCTCCCCAGTAGGAGAGATTCAGGTTGAATTAAACCCAATTGGCAGTTAATGGGGGCATCTGGGCAAATTCAACTCCAGTAGCAATATTCTCTACTTTGCTCATCCACTAAATGGAGCTCCTACTGTCAAAATTATTCTTGCTCTGGGTGTGAAAGAAATGTGTACCAAGCACTACTAACCAACTAGTCACTCTTGATTGACAGTGACAGGCAGGTGATACCGAGGGCCCCCAAAAGAAATTATAATCAAGTTTTCTTTAATCTTTGGGAAAATCTCACATGAAAAGGGTCCTCTGTGTTCCTTGCACTGCTCTCCCCACGATGCCCGGCCTCTCGTGCTGTATCTGTATTTATTTTGTCCCTAGTTGAGTGCCAAGATTGCTCTGGTTGGGACAAAACTTGAGAGTGGCTGTTGTCCAAGCCTAAGGCTGTTTCCAGCTGGCCCTAACCCTCCAGATGTTTCTCTACAACAGCTGAACAGAGATGAGGAGTGGCCTGCACTGTACTGCAGTTTCCAGGGGACCCTGACTCTCCGCTTCACGTGTTTGGGAACCTGCCATGCCCATCCCTAGTTAGAGACGCAGCCCTTGAACCACACCATCCATTGACAGTAATATTTATTGAGCACTTACTATGTGCCAGGCACAGTTATTCATCCCCGTTTTACTGATGCGGAAACTGAAGCACGGAGAGTGTAAGTAACTTGTCCAGAAGGTGAAGGACACAGACTTGACAGCCCTCAGGCAACAGAGGCGCCATGCTTATCTTTCTTGTTATGGCCATTTTGTTTAGCCAACAAGGAAAAACATGTTTCACACTTGAAAGGGGTCTAAAGTGACTCAGTTACACCCTTTAATCTGGAAATTAAAGCTGGTGAAATTCCAATCAAGACAAAGGCTGCACAGAAAATTCTCCTTTAAAATGCAAATGTGTTTGAGAGAATGACTTTGGTTTTTTTTTGTTTTTGTTTTTTGGGGGGTTTTTTTGGCCGTGCTGTCAGGAATCTTAGTTCCCTGACCAGGGATAGAACCTGTGCCCCATGCGGTGGAAGCACGGAGTCCTAACCAGTGGTCCGCCAGGGAATTCCCAGTCATTCTCAAGAGAGAAATGACTTTGGATTGGAGAGGGAACCGGGTGAGGACAGGGACCTTCTTTATCTGTGTGCCCAGCACCCAGCAAGATACCAGTAAGTGCATGCCCAGTAAGTGTTGAACAAATTTGGGGGAGAAATAAATGGTATTGTGTCCTTTGTTTTCTGAGCCAAACTTGTTGAGTGATTGTCTTGCCCTCCTACTAAACAAGTTAAGCCCTAACTGTAGTAAAGAACAAAATCTGGTCCCCGTCTTAAAGGAGCTTCCAGCCTCCTGGGAGGATAGACCAGTACAGACAGTTATGGAAAGTAGGGCCACAGTTGGGTGTACAGAGCATCACACTATGGGAGCATGTGGTGGGTGCCCTAACCCAGCCTTGAGGGGCAGGGTGGTGGTCAGGGAAAATTTCACAAGGACATAACACCTAAGCTGAGGGCTGAAAAGGGGGACTTAGCTGTGTGAAGATGGCAGAGGGCAGCCAGATCAAGAAGAGCGAGGAAGGCACAGTGAGGAATTTCAAGTAGTACAGGGAGCCTGGCATCCGTGGGAGTGGGGAATGCTGGGGGTCCCAGGAAGAGAGTCTTTAGGGGACGCCAGAGAGGTAAGGAGGGGCCAGATCACAGAGGGCTTGTATACATCCAGCTTGGCCAGGTCTCGCCTATTTCTTGGCATAATTTTTTTTTTTTAATTTATTTATTTATTTTATTTATGGCTGTGTTGGGTCTTTTTTTTTTTTTTTAATTTTATTTGTTTATTTATTATTTATTTTTGGCTGTGTTGGGTCTTCGTTTCTGTGCGAGGGCTCTCTCCAGTTGCGGCGAGCGGGGGCCACTCTTCATCGCGGTGCGCGGGCCTCTCACTATCGCGGCCTCTCTTGTTGCGGAGCACAGGCTCCAGACGCGCAGGCTCAGCAATTGTGGCTCACGGGCCCAGCCACTCCGCGGCATGCGGGATCCTCCCAGACCAGGGCTCGAACCCGTGTGCCCTGCATTGGCAGGCGGACTCCCAACCACTGCGCCACCAGGGAAGCCCTGGCATAATTATTAATACTGTCCCCGCCGCTCACTAAAGTCACTCACTATTTGGGCAATTATACAGACATAATATAGACTAAGGATTTGGCCTTTATCCATCCAGTTGCATTGGAAATGAAGAGAAGAGGACATACTTGAGAAACATTAAGATGATAAAATAAATAGGATTGCAAGGGACTTCCCTGGTGGCACAGTGGTTAAGAATCCACCTGCCAATGCAGGGGACACGGGTTCGAGCTCTCGTCTGGGAAGATCCCACATGCTGCGGAGCAACTAAGCCCGTGTGACAACTACTGAGCCTGCGTGCCACAACTACTGAAGCCCACGCACCTAGAGCCCATGTTCCGCAACAAGAGAAGCCACCACAGTGAGAAGCCTGCGCACCGCAACTAAGAGTAGCCCCCGCTCGCCGCAACTAGAGAAAGCCCACGCACAGCAACGAAGACCCAATGCAGCCAAAAATAAATAAATTAAATAAATAAAATTTTTTAAAAATAGGATTGCGATTAGACCTGGGGGGAGAGGGAGAACGAAGAGTCCAGCTGTGCCCATGTGTAGCTGACCACCTGCTGTCAGTGGGTCTCCATCACAAATCACTTGGGTTTTGTTTTTTGTGTGTTTTTTGGTTTTATAAATTTATTTATTTATTTATTTATTTTTGGCTGTGTTGGGTCTTCGTTTCTGTGCGAGGGCTTTCTCTAGTTGCGGCGAGCAGGTGCCACTCTTCATCGCGGTGCGTGGGCCTCTCACTGTCGTGGCCTCTCCCGTTGCGGAGCACAGGCTCCAGACGCGCAGGCTCAGTAGTTGTGGCTCACAGGCCTAGTTGCCCCGCGGCATGTGGGATCTTCCCAGACCAGGGCTCGAACCCGTGTCCCCTGCATTGGCAGGCGGATTCCTAACCACTGCGCCAACAGGGAAGCCTTGTTTTGTTTTAACAAATGCAGATTCACATTAACCTAGAGCCCCACGATCAGAGTCTCCGGGTAAGAAGCCAGGAAACTTTAGGGTTAACAAGCTGCCCAGGTAGTTTTCCTGCAGATGAAGGATGGAAACCACAGGAGCCTTGAGTGAGGGCGGGGGGGGAGGGGAGCGGGGAGGACAGCAGGTCTGCTCTGGGGCGGGACTGCCTTGGGTATCCGGCAGAAGTGGACCTCAGCCCCAGGGGGCTTGGAGAGAACGTAAACTAAGAGCCATAAAGAGCTAAATACCACCTGCACAGAGGCACCTCGGCTGCCCTCACACTGAGTGACGTGTGCTGAGCAGAGGGAAAGACAACAGGAAGAAGGAAAGCAACAAGAGCCAGGCCTCTGCAGGGAGCAGAGGGGCAGGAAGGGAAATTGCAGGAGTGTCACCTCCACGCAGGATGTTCCCTTGCATTCCTGTTGGTCCCGGGCCTCCTGCATCCTGCACAGGTCAGGGCTGGACACCTAGCCCCCGCTGCCCTCTGCCCCCGAGAGCCTGAGAGGGAGCTGCAAATAGAGCCCATGCCTCTGGGTTCCCAAAGGCTCATTTTGGGGGGGAAAGAAAAGAATTTAGAAAAAGAAAAAAAGAAAAGCCCAACTTAGAATGACAGGCAGGCCTCGGAAACCTTGCGGGTTCAGTTCCAGACCACTGCAATAAAGCTAATATCACAGTAAAGGGAGTCACACGAATTTTTTGGTCTCCCGGTGCATAGAAAAGTGATGTTTACACTGTACTGTCATCTATTTAAGTGTGCGATAGCATCATCTCTAAAAAAACAATGTACATGCCTTCACTGAAAAATACTTTATTGCTAAAAAATGCTAACCATCATCTGAGCCTTCAACGAGTCTTAGCAGTGACGTCAAAGATCCCGGATCACAGATCACTACTGTAACACGTATAATAATTATGAAAAAGGTTGAAATATTGCGAGAATTGCCAACACGTGACACAGAGACAAAAAAAGAGCAAATGCTCTTGGAAAAATGGCACCAATAGACTTGCTCGATGCAGGGTTGCCACGGACCTTCAATTTGTACAAAATGCAATACAGCAAAGCGCAGTAAAATGAGGTACATGTGTGTCGTCGACACACACAGGACAGGGAAGGCCAGGTAAGCCAGCCTGACAGGGAGGCAGCAGCCTGGGAACAGCTCCTGCAGGTGGAGCTGAACACTCGCCTCCCTTTTAGGAAAGGGCTGGCTGTCTCCGCAGCGGTCAGCTCCAGGAAGGCAGCTGCTGGCAGGCTTCTTCTCTGTGCACCAGTACTTGGACTCAGATCATGTTGGGCTGAAGCCTGTCGATGCTTTCATTCCCTTTGGCTTCCCCCCTCACATAACATAATCGCCTCCTGTAATTGCTGATGGCCTCCATCCTCAGGGCCTTCTCCAAAATGTCTACATTCCTTCTCAAATGCAGAGGCCAAACGGCCACGAACGGCCAGTCCACTCCAGGCTCCTCATCCTAATTTGCCAGACTTTTAATACTGTCTTAGCACACTGCTTGGGTTCAGTTGATGGCTCCCGGGGAGCAGCCTGCCTTTCCCAGCAATCTAGGAAGTGAAAACATTCTGCCCCGTTTCTTATCTGGCTGGTTTATGCTTCTCACTTAATTGAACTGGTGCATGTCAGATACTATTCCAAAATTTCCCCAGCTGTGTTTCTCAGAGCATGAGTACTATCATATGTTCCTAGCCCAGTGATCAAATAAGGTGGGAGGGAAATTATGTCCCCCTCTGTTCCTTGGAGATTTGCAGTGGCATGAGCGCGCAGAAGGCCCTGAGAAGTCCTGCAGTTGTCTAATTTAGCGTCTCCTGCTTATTAGCTTACGCCTCACACTCTAACTGCCAGCATCAGTTTCTGACCTCCCAGGAGTAAGGGCTGTCCTGGTGCTGGATGGACCCCTTCCCAGGCCCGTCCCCCTAAAGCCTCCACGTGGCAAAATAACACTCCCCCTGACACCCCCATGTGGCTGATGACAAGTTTCAGGCTTTCTTCTTCCCCCAAATGAAATGTCTTTCATTGCTTATTATTAGTACTATTCTCACAAATACTTTTCACTATTGTTATAAATTACGTATTAATTACAGACAACATAGAGAAGCAAAAGAACCTAAAACACCCACTTTCTCAAGGAAAACCACTGTTGACATTCCCTTCCAGATTTCTCTGTGTATATATACATAATACATGCATTTATGTTATTTTTTTAATGAGATCACACCATGATGTATTTTTTTAAATAAATTTATTTAATTTATTTATTTATTTTTGGCTGTGTTGGGTCTTCGTTGTTGTGCGCGGGCCTTCTCTTGTTGCGGAGCTCGGGCTCTAGGTGCGCAGGCTTCAGTAGTTGTGGCTCTCGGGCTCAGTAGTTGTGGCTCACGGGCTTAGTTGCTCCGTGGCATGTGGGATCTTCCCGGACCAGGGCTCGAACCCATGTCCCCTGCATTGGCAGGCGGATTCTTAACCACTGCGCAACCAGGGAAGCCCCATAATGTATTTTTATACAAGAAAATTGGTAACATCTTTCCACATCAATAGTTACATTTCTGTAATGTTATTTTAATAGTTACGTAGGATTCTTTTGTATGTCTGCACCATTATTTAATTGATCCCCTCCAAGGCATTCAGATTGTTTCCAACTTTCCTTTATTCCAAACAGCACTGGGGTGAATATATTTAGCATTAAATCCTTGCATGTTTTCTTGGTTATTTCCTCAGGATAGACTCCCAGCAGTAGAATCATAATGTTCCTTTTAACATGGGGCTGAAATCACTGGTGTACACCAAGAATGGGTAGGTCTAAGGATTAGTAATGCGAGGAGTCAACACTCCCCTCCCTCAGGTATACTCAGATGCCTCGTGATGATTCTAACGAGTTTCCTGTGACTGCTGCAACAGATTACCACAAACTTGGAGGCTTGAAACAACAGAAATTTATCCTCTCAATCCTGGAAGCCAGAAGTCCAAAATCAAGGGGTCAGCAGGGCCAGGCTCCCTCTGAAGGCTCCAGGGGAGAATCTGTTCCTTGTCTCTTCCATCTTCTGGGGGTCAGGCATCCCTTGGCTTGTGGCTGCATCACTCCTATCTCTGCCTCCGTCTTCATGTGGCTTTCTCCTCCTTTCTCTGTGTCTGTGTCTCTGCTGTCTCTTATAAGGACAGTTGTCATTGGATTTAGAGTCCACGCAGATAATCCAGGATGATCTCAGCTCCAGATTCTTAATTGCATCTGATAAGATGCTTTTTTCCAAATAAGTTCACATCACAGGTTCCAGGGGTGAAGGCAAGGGCATATCTTTTGGGGGGGGGGGGTCACCATTCAACCCACTGCAATGTTCTTCCAGACCATAAAGAGTGGTTTTCAAACTGCTACACGTGCACACACACACACACACACACACACACATTAGCAGTGGACTCTCTATTTTCTCCTACACTGTTAGTGGGAATGTAAGTTGGTGCAGCCACTGTGGAAAACAGTATGGAGATTCCGCAGAAAACTAAAAATAGAGTTACCATATGATCCAGCAATCCCACTCCTGGGCATATATCCAGAGAAAACTCTAATTCAAAAAGTTACATGCACCCCTATGTTCATAGCAGCACTATTCACAATTCTCAAGACATGGAAACAACCTAGATGTCCATGGACAGATGATGGATAAAGAAGATGTGGTACATGTATACCATGGAATACAACTCAGCCATAAAAAAAGAATGAAATAATGCCATTTGCAGCAACGTGGATGTGACTAGAGATTATCATACTAAGTGAAGTAAGTCAGAAAGAGAAAGACAAATACCACATGATATTAGAATGTATATATATGTATAACTAAATCACTTCGCTGTACAGCAGAAATTAACACAACATTGTAAATCAACTATACTCCAATAAAAAAATATTGATTAAAAAAATACAATATTATGTGGAACTCCAATATGTAAAGAAATGAAGCCGAGCTGTGCGGCTGAGGTGGGGGGCAGGGAGATGAGCACGCAGCGGCACACACTGGATCCAGGACACAGTGGCTTGTAGGGACTTAAGAACTCAAGCTCCTGCTGGCTCTCTAAGGAAGGAGGACCAAGTCGTACTTGCTTTTCTGGGGGAGAACTTCCTCGTACCCTCCCTCTCTGGATCTGGGTCTCGGCCTACGCAGGCCTTGTCTTGCTTCCCCCCAAGGAGAATCAGGCACCCAGAGAAGCCCTGCACATGATCAGCTGCTCTTGTGTGAGAATCACATGGAGGTCCTGATTTACGGTTTTTTGAAAAAGCAAATCATTCACTATCTCAGCAAAAGTCCTCAAAGGACATTCCTGAGTTTCAGTGGGAGGAAAAATGAGTTGCTTTATGAGCTCTTTCAGCATGTTTCTGAACTGTTGAATGTTACAATATGCTGCAAATGTTATAACCTTATCTATAAACTGGGCTTGAGTGTCAAACACAGGCTGTCCCTGAACTCACAAATGATCATGTTCCAGAAGTTCATTTGCAGGTGAGTTATTTGCAACTCAGAGTCCCTTCTTCCATATATTCTGGCTAGAGCTCCCAAAGCTTATTGATTCCTACTGTAAGCAAAGGCAGAGTTCTGGAAGCTCCCTGACCTTGACCCCAGACCTCAGAGACCTCCCAAACTCTGAGTCCTGGGCTCTACTGGGCCTGAAATCAGGACTGCAAGGAGAGGGAGAAAACTGGCATGGGTTCCTCCCAGGGGTTCAGCAGCCATGGGCCATGCTGGGGGAGGCACCGAGGACCAGAGCATCTGGGAATGAGACTATCACCGTGGGGTGGCTGTGGGTGGTCCACAGATATCCGAATGTCCGGACATAAGCCCGTAAGGCAGGTCTACCTATGTGATTGCTATCTGACTAGTAAGGATTCAGAGGCTATGAATGGTCATGGATATTGCATGGATTTGGCCATGATGTATAACCATAAAGACTCTGTTTAAATACTGCCAGTGACAGACAGACAGTCCATTCTGTTTTCAGGTTGCCTCAGTCATGAGTGACCTCATTCCTTAATATGATCCAAAATCTGCCTCTAGACGTTCACCTATTGATTCCAGTTTTGCCTTAGGAAACTACATAGAATAAATCCAATCACTCCTTTTTTTTTTTTTTAAAGAAACACTGTTATAAATTTTCTCTCTTTTTTTCAGACTTTTTAAAAATAAATTTATTTATTTATTTATTTATGGCTGTGTTGGGTCTTCGTTGCTGCGCGCGGGCTTTCTCTAGTTGTGGCGAGCAGGGGCTACTCTTTGTTGCCGTGCGCGGGCTTCTCATTGCAGTGGCTTCTCTTGTTGTGGAGCACGGGCTCTAGGTGCATGGGCTTCAGTAGTTGTGGCACACGGGCTCTAGAGTGCAGCCTCAGTAGTTGTGGCGCACAGGCTTCAGTAGTTGTGGCACACGGGCTCAGTAGTTGTGCCTCACGGGCTCTAGAGCGCAGGCTCAGTAGTTGTGGCGCACGGGCTTAGTTGCTCTGCGGCATGTGGGATCTTCCCGGACCAGGGCTCGAACCCATGTCCCCTGCATGGGCAGGCTGTAAAACCAATCACTCTTGACAAAATCCTTTTACATATATTAAGCCGTGCAGGTCAGCCTCCAAATATTTTCTTAAGGCTAAATTCTCCAGATCTTCATATAACATGGTTTTAGGCCCCTCAGCATCATAGCCATAGAACTCTGTACCTGGTCGTGGGTATGGGCCCATCTTAAGAACAGGATTTCGAAGGGAATTCCCTTGTGGTCCAGTGGTTAGGACTCCATGCTCTCACTGCTGAGGGCCCAGGTTCAATCCCTGGTCAGGGAACTAAGATCCCACAAGCTGCACAGTGCGGCCACAAAAAAAAAAGAAAGAAAGAAAGAATAGGCTTTCATAACCGAAAGCACACAATACAGGTGTGGACTGACAGGTACAGGAGTCAATGAGTTCATTTACCTCCTAAGATCTGAGTATGACGCATCTATTGGAACCCAAAATTGTGTTGAGATTTCTGTTTTGTTCTGGTTGGCTTGGGTTTTGTTTGCTTATTTGTTTTGCAGAGGGACATAGAGCTTAGTGGCCAAGCTAGACTGTTGACTCAGATCAAGTTTGCAGCCAGCTGAAATCTCTGAGCTTTTTCATAACAATTCCTCTTAACGCACATTTCCCACTCGTTACTGCACTGTTTCCTTCTGAACATCCTGCACATTGATTCCTATTAAATTTCCTCTTACTGCTCTCATTTCTTCAATGCAGCACATTTCAACCCTTGCAAATCTTGATCTGTCATTCCTGCATTAACCGTCCATCCTAACTCTGGGTCATCTGTCGTCCAGCAGGAAAAGAGAAAGGGGAAAGACAACCAATATTTATCAAGACTCTACTAAGCTGGACTAGACAGTTATCCCTTTTTCACTGATGTCAACACACACATAGAAAAGCACAAAAACATAAATATACAGTTCAATGAATTATCAAAAAGCTAATGCCTGTGTAACCACCCATGTCAAGAAAGAGAACATGAAGCTGGGAATGTTTTAATAAGCATTTTTCTCTTTAAATCCTCAGACCTATTTGGTAATTATTATTAAACCTGGTTTACAGATGATAAAACAGACTCAGAAAGGTGAAGCGGCATGCCAGCATCCCACAGCTGGGAAGTAATGAAGCACAGAGTGACTCCCCGTCCTTGGTCTTCCCACTGCTGGTGCCAGACTTGAGGAATGAGAGATGTGGCCATCTACCCAGATGAGGCGAGTAGAAGGGCATCCTGAGCTGGAGAAACCAGGAGAGCAAAGGCAAGCAGGCAGGAGGTATGCCCTGGGGTCAGGTAGTTTAACATTCCTGGAGCACAGGATCCTGGTGGGAGAATAGTGGCTGGAAATGAGGCCGTATTGGTTGATAGGCTCACAAATCTGGATGTTATTCTGTATCAGTGGAAAAGCCACTGCAGCTTTTTTTTTTTTTTTTTTTTTTAATTTATTTTTGGCTGTGTTGGGTCTTCGTTTCTGTGCAAGGGCTTTCTCTAGTTGCGGCAAGCGGGTGCCACTCTTCATCGCGGTGCACAGGCCTTTCACTATCGCGGCCTCTCTTGTCGCGGAGCACAGGCTCCAGACGCGCAGGCTCAGTAGTTGTGGCTCACGGGCCTAGTTGCTCCGCGGCATGTGGGATCTTCCCAGACCAGGGCTCGAACCCGTGTCCCCTGCATTGGCAGGCAGATTCTCAACCACTGCACCACCAGGGAAGCCCGCCACTGAAGCTTTTGAGAACGCTGCTTTAGGATAAAATAATTCATTGTATAGAACCTTGTCCTACCAGGATAGCTCTATCAGGTTGGCAGGCTGTACTGCTTAATTGGGGTTTCTGGAAGTCTTGGAAAATTGAGGTTCTAATTTCAGGGGATCAGATATTTAAGGGTAAAAGAGAGCAAAAGGAAATGACAGGAGAAGCCCTTAGGAGGCTGGCCCAAGAGGCTGCCTAAGGGGCTAGAAAATGTTGACTACGAGGTCTTTGCCTCCTGCCAGGAAGAACATAGCTGTGGCAAAATGGGCTAGAAGATTCCCATAGTGACCTGGGGAGGCTGACCATTTCTCTATAGACTAGTGTGAAGATTAGTCATTTTCTGTGCAGGTTAGGGAACCGATTTTAAAAAGGAAAGAAATAAACAGGCGTTTCTTTGAATATACCAAAAATTGGGACCAGTGATACAATCATTTCATGTGGGGTTTTTTTTTTTTTAACAGTTTCACAAATTGTGGAAATAAATGAACACCAACCAAATGAGAAAAGCAAAGGCTATTTATTAAGAGCTTGCTATGGCACAGGAGCCGGCCACCGTCACTTGCATTCGGCAGAGACTCAAAGGCAGGCAGAGGAGTGGGAAGGTTTCAGGTGTGCCCTGGCGGAGGCCGCGGTACCAAGGAAGTTGTAGGTGGCTGACTAGAGGCGGGGCGTGCACGTGGTCGGCTAGGAGTGCACACCTGGCTCTCTGCGGCTGGTCCTAAGCTGGAAGTGGGATAAAAATGAAGGAAGCTGTCAATTATTAGTTAAGTCCTGGCCATTTGGGGCCTGTTGTTACAGAAGTTATTGTTTAGCTCCCTGAACTGTCACTAGAGATAGCAGTTTGGTTTCCTACAAGCCTGACTTATAGCAGGGTGGCTTCCTGGTCTATTTATTGCAGACAAGGGGTTGGTTTCCTGAGCAGGTTGCTACAGGTGGTGGGTCAGAGTTCTCGTTTTAGACTCTAGTCTGGCCTCTGTCCATTTGTCTCTTGAAATGAACTAGGTGAAGAAATGAACTGTTAAAAATGAGAGTGGGGGCTTCCCTGGTGGCGCAGTGGTTGAGAATCTGCCTGCTAATGCAGGGGACACGGGTTCGAGCCCTGGTCTGGGAAGATCCCACATGCCGCAGAGCAACTAGGCCCGTGAGCCACAACTACTGAGCCTGCGCGTCTGGAGCCTGTGCTCCGCAACAAGAGAGGCCGCGACAGTGAGAGGCCCGTGCACCGCGATGAAGAGTGGCCCCCGCTCGCCGCAAGTACAGAAAGCCCTCGCACAGAAACGAAGACCCAACACAGCCATAAATAAATAAATAAATAAATAAAAATTTAAAAAAAAATGAGAGTGGGCAAAGCAATAAAGGCAGAAGAACAGGACAGGGGGAGAACTGCAAGATGACGGATGGGAACCGTCTTAGAGAAGTGAGATCGTAGCTTTTTATTTTATTTTTTGTTTTTTGTTTTCGGCAACGCCGTGCAGCTTGTGGAATCTTAGTTCCTTGAACAGGGATCGAACCCGGGCCCCCTGCAGAGGAAGCACGGAGTCCTAACCACTGGATCACCAGGGAATTCCCAAGATCACAGATTTTTAAAAGAAAGGCCAATCACCCATTGTGACCAGAGCACAGGAAAGGAGGTGAGGAGAGGTGATAGTGATGGAGAGACGGTTGGGTCACCAAAGACCTTGAATACAAGACCACGGAGTTAGGAATTGATGCCCAAGACAGTGGAGAACCGCCCAGAGCTTTCAAACAGGCCTGGAGGAGGTTCTGAAGTGTGATTCCAAAACATAAGTCTGGAAATAAATCTAAAACACCAGTCTAGCCGTGTTACTCCCCTGCTTATGCCGTCTGCAATGTCCTCTCCCTCTTCCCTCTCTGTCTGATAAACTCGTCTTTATCCTAAATTCAGCATCACTTCCTCCCACTTCCTCCCAAAGTCCCACTTTGGGGTCCTCAGGGTACTTGGTATTCTCCTGGTTAGAGCACCTATCTCATGAACAGAATGTGGTTTCCTGGATTATCTCCCTCAGTGAAGAGTTGTCCTGAGAGGAAGGGTATGTTTGATTCATCTTTGTACTTCCACTGATTGGCAAAGTGTCTGGGGAAAGCAGGCGTTCAAATGCATGTGTTGCCGTGGTTGACTGGGTTAGAGGATGGAGCTGGATGTTGACGTGGGGCTAGAGGCAGTGGGGCCTGAACTAGGGTACCAGCAGTGGGAATGGAGGTATTTAGGACATTGACTCCTAAATCCTGGTAGTCCCCTGATCACATGGGAGAGGTACTTTAAGTGCAGATCTTCAGGCTACTTCTAGATCTACTGACTCAGAACCTCCAGAAATAGGACCTCAAATCTGAATTCATTTAAAGTTCCCTCAGGGGATTCCGACACGCAGGCAAGTTTGAGAACAACTGACACGGGCAGTACCGTGGATCAAATTCTGGTGACTCACAGAAGGCAGGGACAAGGGGAAAGAGTTGTCTCGGCCCTGGACTTGATCCACAAGGAAGGCAGTGATGCCACGTGAGGAAGGGAGTCCTGGAGAAGGCAGAGGGTTACGTTGCTTTTGCACAAGTTGGGTGTGAGGTGCCCACTTGGATCCAGATGCAGATGTCCCTTCAGCAGCTGGGATTCAGGCGTGGCGCTCACTAGAGCCATCTGTCACTTATGACCTTGAGAATTTGACTTTGGTAGGAAAAAGATCATGCTCCCATAATCGTTGGTCTCCGTAGTTTAGCAGAGGCGGGTAAAACTTGCTTTTACCTTTTAGCCGAACAATCAGTACTGATCATCTAGAAGGAGGTAAGTACATTGAATGTGCTCCTTATATTCCTGGAGTGAATTAGCAGTTGCAGAGTTGCTTATTTCTGACAGTTAAATGCTTTAAACAAAATTAAAGGAAAGATATCCTTGCTAAAATATGGACTCCAAAAATGATCACTTTTAAACTCTAGTGAATGTTACTAATTGACTTGAAAGACTGTTTTTACAAATAAATCCTGGATCCATAAATAGATATTAAGACTCCACCCCCTACCACAAAAGGACAAAAATCATGTATACAAAGACATGTGACCTAATCAATTTTCAAATTAATCTGAAATTACTATTTGAATTCAGATATCATAAGTGTCATGGGTCATTGCCCTGGGGCACAGATAGAAACCTGATCAACTAAATGACATGAAATAGAGAACAGAGTAATTTCTCTGGTGAATGTGAACCAACATTGGAACCCGTCTGGATAATTTACATGAAAATTGGATTTTCCTCTCCTGAATTATCTTTTTATAGTGGACATCTGTAATATTGTCTGTTCGGTTCTCTTCTCCACTTGTCCACATCTACGTGGCTACTACAGGAACTGCCTTGTTTTTATAGGGACCCCATCCCACCAGTCAAAGTTCACTAGTTCACTGGTCCATGGCTAGGCACCCTTGTCCCCACGGGCTGCTGTCTCTCTCCTGCAGGGTGTCTGACCCTGAGATCCAGACTTGAAGGCAGTCCTTTCTAGTGCTAGAGAGCTCAAGGGTAAAACTTCGGACCAGACAGCAGCCGTGTTACCTGCCATTAGGAGCAGTCCTTTCGGTGGAGAGAATGAAGCCCAAAGAAGAGAACGAAAGAAACCCTGCTCCTCTATAGCCCCTTGTTCCAGAAGCTTCTGAGGCCAAACTGGATTGCTGACCTCTCGCAGTCTAATTGGTTCATTCTTCTTTCAGCTCTATAATCCAAAAATTCCTTTCAGCCTAATCTAGAGGAAGATGGGTTTCAAAAGTACCAAGAGTAGTAATGCACCATTTCCTACAAGTTTACTCTCCAACTCAACCTCTGAGATTCTAACTTCCCTTGGAAACAAACAGTTGTAAAAGGAATTGGTGAGATGTGATGGTCTCTGTTATGGGTTGAATTGTGTCCCCCGGAAATATCAAGTCCTAACCCCCAGTACCTCAAAATTTGACCTTCTTTGAAAATAAGGCCATTGCAGATGTAATTAGTTAAAAGGAGGTCATAACGAAGTAAGAGTAGGCTCTTAGTCCAATATAACTGGTGTTTTTTTGTTTTTTGTTTTCTTAAATAAATTAATTTATTTATTTTTGGCTGAGTTGCGTCTTTGTTACTACACACGGGCTTTCTCCCGTTGAGGCGAGCGGGGGCCACTCCTCGCCGCGGCGCGTGGGCCTCTCATTGCGGCAGCCTCTCCTGTTGTGGAGCATAGACTCCAGGCGCAGGGGCCTCAGCAGTTGTGGCACGTGGGCTCAGTAGTTGTGGCTCGCAGGCTCTAGAGCACAGGCTCAGTAGTTGTGGCGCACGGGCTTCGTTGCTCCGCGGCATGTGGGATCTTCCCGGACCAGGGCTCGAACCTGTGTCCCCTGCATTGGCAGGCGGATTCTTAACTACTGCACCACCAGGGAAGCCCCTACAACTGGTGTTTTTATAAAAAGAGACACCGAGATAAACAGCAAGGTCCTACTGTAGAGCACAGGGAATTATATTCAATATCCTGTGATAAACCATAATGGAAAAGAATATGAAAAAGAATGTATATGGATAACTGAATCACTTTGCTGTACAGCAGAAATTAACACAACATTTAATATTTATTTATTTGGCTGTGTCGGGTCCTGGTTGCGGCACATGGGATCTTTCGTTGCGGTACGCGGGCTCTAGAGCGCGCAGGCTTAGTTGTCCCGCGGCACGTGGGATCTTAGTTCCCCGACCAGGGATCGAACCCGTGTCCCCTGCACTGGAAGGTGGATTCTTAACCACTGGACCACCAGGGAAGTCCCTAAAATTTTTAAAAGTAAAATAAAATAAATTTTTAAAAAAAGAGAGACACTGAGACAGAGATACAAAAGGGGGAGATGGCCATGTGACTACAGAGGCAGAGAGAAGAGCGAGGCATCTACAAGCCAAGGAATGCCGAAGATGGCTGTTCCTCCTGGAAGGTAGAGGAGAGAAAAGGAAGGATTCTCCCCTGCAGGTTTCAGAGAGAACGCAGCCAAGATTGTGATTGCAGATTTCTAACCTTCAGAACTGTGAAACAATAATTTCTGTTATTTTAAGTCATCCAGTTTGTTACTTTGCTTGGCAGCCCTAGGAAGGTACTTGCTCTCTAGAATTGCAATGTTTCAGTGCTATTGTGAGGTCGAGAAGGGGCAAAAAATATCAAGCTCTTTCCTTTTCTGTGTTCAGGAAATGAATGCCTAAATCAAGGGGGCTGAAGGGATCAGCAAGGAAGAAGCAAGACTGTGGGATTATAGACTTTTCCTATAATGCGTCATACCCGGTAGGTGTCAAATAGAGGCTGTGTGCTGACGCTTGGCTAGGGAGTGCTTCAGACAGTACCTGACATGGAGCAGACCCTCAGGAAAGATTCTTCTCCTAGATATATATGTATTATACTGGGAACAGAAAAAATACATTCAGAAGAGGTTTGCTATGAGCGGAACCTCCAGCCCCAGCCCTGTTCCAGCCCCACAGCACTTGGTTCCACTCCTTTTTTGGATTTTTGGCCAAAGTTTCAGGATGCTAAGTCCTCCTCTTAAAGAAACATTTATTCAGAATGTCTTGGCTTTACCCCAAAACACAAATCCCTCTTGGTTTGTGCTGTGTTGTCTTAATCAGAGGAAAACCTAGTTGGCATAAATAAATAAACAGGCAAACAAAATCTTCTTTGGTCTCCATAGCTGCCACACCTCCCCACAAAGGGGCAATTCCTCACACATTTTCTAGTGTTTAGAGACTGTGTGAGAGTGATCACAAGCAGATTTTCACACAACTATAAAGTGAGAGTACACTGGTCTATTGTCCTGTGAGCAATTCTTCAAATTCATGCCTTCTCATTCACTCTAATATAAGAATTTAATTGTAGGGCTTCCCTGGTGGCGCAGTGGTTAGGAATCTGCCTGCCAATGCAGGGGACACGGGTTTGAATACTGGTCCAGGAAGATCCCACATGCCGCGGAGCAACTAAGCCCATGCGCCACAACTACTGAGTCTGCACTCTAGAGCCCACGAGCCACAACTACTGAGCCCACACGCCACAACTACTGAAGCCTGTGCACCTAGAGCCCGTGCTCTGCAACAAGAGAAGCCACCGCAAAGAGAAGCCCATGCACCGCAACAAACAGTAACCCCCGCTCGCTGCAACTAGAGAAAGCCCGTGCACAGCAAAGAAGGCCCAATGCAGCCAAAAATAAATAAAAATTTTTTTAAAAATTCAAAGTACAGTTTCCACTTTATGTGTATTGCTTTCGCATCATTGTAAAGTCGAAAAATGGTAAGTGGCGCCATCGTTAGTCAGGGACTGTCTGTATATGACTAAGTGCCTATCAGCCCTGGAGAGGCTGCGTGAGGAGCAAGAGGGGGGCCTGAGTTGGATTGGAAGGAACAGCTCGGCTCAAATCCATAGGGGAGTTCTCTTCAGGCGGGAAGAACAGTCCTAGCAAAGGCAGCGGCAAGAAAGCACCAGGCATTTACAAGATAACAGAACCAAGACTTTCAGAATTTTAACAGACTGAGTAGTCTAGTAATTTTTCAAATCATGTTAAACCACAGAACCCTTTATTTAACTGAAAGAGTACTTAGAGACAATATATAAAACAGCCAAAAGCAGAGCTGAGCTGGCTAGATCGGGGTGGATCTAGGGGGAGTCAGTCTTGAAAGACAGGAGAAACCCTGGTATAACCTCCATAAGAGAAAGGTAAAATGAGGGAGATATAAGATTTTGTTAACACATAGGAGCAGAATTAGATAAGTGGAGAAATTCCTTGCCCCTGGGTGGAGAAATGTTCCTTGCTATCAAATTAATGTATAGCTTTCATGCTATTTCAACTGAAATCTCAATGGAAGTTTTGTAGAACTTAATCTTTTTTTTTTAGAAAGAAGAACATAAACTTAGGGGAATAACTCTAACACTTAAAAGTATATTGTAGGGACTTCCCTGGTGGTGCAGTGGTTAAGAATCCACCTGCCAATGCGGGGGACATGGGTTTGAGCCCTGGTCCGGGAAGATCCCACATGCCGTGGAGCAACTACGCCCGTGTGCCACAACTACTGACCCTGCGCTCTAGAGCCCACGAGCCACAACGACTGAAGCCCACACGCCTAGAGTCCGTGTTCCGCAACAAAAGAAGCCACCGCAATGAGAAGCCTGTGCACCGCAATGAAGAGTAGCCCCTGCTCACCGCAACTAGAGGAAGCCTGCACGCAGCAACGAAGACCTAACGCAGCCAAACATAAATAAATAAAATAAATACATTTATTAAAAAATATATGTTGTAAAGCTGTAATAATTTGCATTCTATAGACTTTATAATACTACAATGCTTTATAATACAATGCTATTAGATTTTTTTTTAAACCACTGATTTATTTTTATTTAATACAAGGGATATTGTTAGGTCTAATTGTGACTTTGTTTCCAAACGTACTATTTGTTTAGGTACAAATTTTTATTGAGTTGGCTTAACTAGTAACTTTTTTTTTTTTTTGGCTGCATTGGGTCTTCGTTGCTGTGCGCAGGCTTTTCTCTGGTTGCAGCGAGCTGGGACTACTGTTTCTTGCAGTGCGCAGGCTTCTCATCACGGTGGCTTCTCTTGTTGCGGAGCACGGGCTCTAGGCACACAGGCTTCAGTAGCTGTGGCACACAGGCTCAGTAGTTGTGGCTCATGGGCTGTAGAGTGCAGGCTCAGTAGTTGTGGCACACAGGCTTAGTTGCTCTATGGCATGTGGGATCTTCCAGGACCAGGGCTCAAACCCGTGTCCCCTGCATTGGCAGGCGGATTCTTAACCACTGCGCCACCCGGGAAGCCCTATTAGATTTTATAATATAGAAAAGTGTGATAATGATATTCAACTAAACAGATCAGAGAAATAGTGTGTAAAGTCCAGAGATACATTTTATTATGTAAGAAAATTAAATATATGATAAAAAGTTATCACAAAAATCAATGGGAAAGATAAAGAAAAATGGAGTTTTCTTTGGGGATAATTGGTAGGTCATTTGGGAAAAAAATCCTATTAGTTATTCACTGCAAGGCTACACCAAAATAAATTCCAGATGATTTAAGATTTTAATATATTTTAAAATATAATATATAATAAAATAGAATTAATTAGATAATAAACATCTAGATAGCAAAATGACATTCTATACTGAGAAGCAGTTTAAAAGAATCAAAGGCTGAAAGATTTTACTAGATGCAATGTTAAGTTGCTCTAGGTCAAAAATAAAAATAAAACCAATAACCAAAAATAAAACACCAACAGGCTGAAAAATGCAAATAACAAATATGACACAAAGTTAACAGCCATTTGATACAAGTTCATAAACAGATAAGAAAAATCACTAAGACGTTACCCCTAAAAATAAATAGACAATCCAGAAAATAAAATTAGTCAGCATATATATGGAAAGATAATCAAACATGTTAGTAGTCAAGACATACAAACTTTTTGTCATTCTAGTCGATTAACCTTTTTATAAAAATTAATATGAAATTCCATCTATCTGAAAATTAAAATAATATTTTTAGATATCACCTAAAAATAAAATAATGCTAAAACTTGAGAAAAGCTTGATGCACATAGACATTTAGAGTAGTATTATTTACACTAGCAAAAAGCCAATATGTAAATGAATGAATAAATTAACCCACAATAGAAAATTGGTTAAGTAAAATGGAATATACCAACCTGATGTAGATTATGCACTCATTTAAATTGTTTCAAATAAAAGCCATGTAATTAAAAATGATTTTATATTTAGTGGTAGCAAAGTCAGTGGTGTGTTACTGCTGGGATAGTCCCAATGCTTATTAGCACAGTGCCGGATCCACAGGAGGAAGTCAATACAAATTTGGTAAATGAATGAAAACTGTACACACACAGTATGATTTTTGGCCATATGAAAAAAAACAACCTACTTAGAGAAAAAAAGAATGAAAAGAAATGTAAATAATGGTAAGAGTATTGACTCTTTTCTTCTATAGAATAGAAGAAGAAAAGAGATATCCCAAAATTGCATGAGATATACTTATCATTGTTTATCAAACTTCAGATTTAACTGAGTATCCTGTATTTTAATTTGCTATGTCTGGCAACCCTATGAGACATCAGATTTCATATCCTTAGTGAATTTTTTTTTTCTTACAGTTAATTTTTGAAGTCTGTTGAACAGAGCAGTCCTATGGATGAGCACTTAATTGAAAGTAGGTGGTTATTTTTTTCTCATATATCATATGTATGTGCGCACACATTTTTCTGCATAGGAAAGTACAAAGAGAGAAAAAAAAATCACCCCAAACTTCACTACGTAGTGGTAACCTCCTCTTACATTTAAGACAGTCTATACATATATGTACATACCAATTTACATATGTAATTTTACATGCATATAGAATCATACCATATATGCTTTCCCATTATCCTGCTTTTTGCTGTTTATGTTTTCCTTGAGTGCCAGTTTCACTGCCTATCCAGAGGTCTGACTTCCATAAAATCCCATTTACTTACCATTCCCAGGGGGCCACCAGTTCATGGGCTACATATGCAGATGATTAACTAGTAGTTTGCTATTTTTATGGCAAACCACACCGTGCAGGCTTACAGAGGGGCCCCACTTGAGAGGGCAAGTCCAGAACCTATTATCGAAGCCCTCAAGGAGTCTTGAAAAAGACACACAATTTTGTGAGAAACACGTTCACAATGACTGGTATTTACTAAGCCTTATTTCATCTCACTTTACTACATTTATTCTAGAAACTTACTAAATAGTTATGAAAACATGAGACAATGAAGATTGATATTTGGAAGAGATGCTGATTACCCAGTGTGATCCTAACAGCTGAATTCAATATTTATTGAGTGACTACTATCAGCGAGGCACCAGGGTTAGGCACACAAAGATTATGAAGGCCAAGAAAATGTGTCCTGGAGGAAGCTTAAACTTACTCAACAGGAGATGAAATAGACATCCATCCATGATTCTACCACTCAGAAATACTACTTTAACACTTTAGTGTATATCTTTCCAGATGCAATAGTTATAACAGCTAACCCTCATGGACACTTATTGTGTGCTGGCTTTGTTCGAAGAGTTTTGTTTTTGTTTTTTTAAGTTCTTAATTAATTAATTAATTAATTAATTTTCTTTTTTTTTTTTTTTGGCTGTGTTGGGTCTTCGTTTCTGCGCAAGGGCTTTCTCTAGTTGTGGCAAGCGGGGGCCACTCTTCATCGCGGTGCGCAGGCCTCTCACTATCGCGGCCTCTCTTTTTGGGAGCACAGGCTCCAGACGCGCAGGCTCAGTAGTTGTGGCTCACGGGCCTAGTTGCTCCGTGGCATGTGGGATCTTCCCAGACCACGGCTCGAACCCGTGTCCCCTGCATTGGCAGGCAGATTCTCAACCACTGCGCCACCAGGGAAGCCCTGTTTGAAGAGTTTTGCTGTTCACTCAATTAACTTCAAAATAGTATTACAAGGTACTATGCTCATTCTTATTGTGCAGAGGAAGAAACCTAGGGCAAAAGTTGTTTAACTTGCCTGAAATTACACGACTAAAAAGTGTCAGGGTCAGGATTCAAATCCAGTGTCTCTCATTAGATGATGATAGATAAATAGGTCAGATCACATTGTTTTGGAAAACAGATTTTGAAACAAATAGTATACTTCATTTATTATGTGCCAATTGCCCTTCTACATATATCGATTTTACATATGTTGATTTATTTTATATATATTGTTTTACATATGTTGGTTTATTTTATCCATTAAGTCAGCACATTTTCTTCATCCAGACATTTTCAGGGACTGCAAGTGACGTTAAGGACTTTAAGTGGTGACAGAATGCCAAAGAGACCTGGGGCTGCCCTGCATTTCATCAGAGCTTCTGTTAGTAAGTTCAGGGAGTTCTGCCTCACCTGAAAAGCAACGTTGCTTAAACGGAGCTTTTCAAGTCTGCTTTCTCAGGCTAGAATTTCATGATCATATCTGTATGAGTTTATCTCTGAACCCATCTCCAGGAAGGCTCCGGCGAGATTGATAAATGCCCACGCACAGGTGAGCGGTAGTCCCAGACCTTTAGATGTATCCTTTCATCCATAGACCTGAAAAATGTGAACAATTTTGCTCCAAGCCATGAGGTAGTTTTGTGTTAGCAGATTCTCAGCTGTTGATGAGCGAAACCTTGGAAAACAAGAGCATCGCCCTCCAGAGAAATGAGCACGCTCTTAAAGAAGGGCTGACCCGAGAGGGGGCACTGTCCCGACCACGGGAATCCAAGTACATCAGCGGCATTGACTGAGGCTCCACCACGGTCAGTGTGCCAAGGCACAACTTTAATTTCCTCTCATCCTTTTCTTCCTCTTGGGCAAAATGAATCATAAAGTTTATATTCACTTTAGTGTATACATTTTAAATATACCCTATAAAGCCATAGGCGTAATGAATTCAAGATGCCCACATCATAGAAATTCTGCATACAAGCTATGTTTATGATTTGGATCCAGGCTTCTTAGGATTTTCAACAGGAACAGACTTCAGACTTCCAGGGACACGAAGGACAATGAAAGGACGTTTCAAATGACTGCTAAGTTTCAAAAGCTATTGTCCCGTAGCCTGAGAGTGCCAGAAGGTAAATAACGAAGCAGCATGTTTCTTTGTGCGGTGAGAGGATGGGTCCAGGTTGAGATGCTCAGGTAGGAAGGACCCTTGAACTTGCTGCGCCCCTCTCCCTGGCCTCCGTGCGCCCTGTGCATTGTGACTGGTCCCAGAGCACGTGGCCCTGTGCACATTTCTCCATTTCTGGGAAAGCCCCGCCTTGCAGGTGCCAGAGAAACGCATTCTTCAGAGGGGGCAGGCTGGCCAGAAGTCAGTGCTCATTACTGAAGAAAGAGAAGCGCCTTCGGGAAGCATTCCAGCGTGCAAAGGCGCTTTCAAAACGCGGTGAGCTCAGGTTTCCCCGAGATTTTACCGCCACCCTTTGTCTTGACCCGCACTCGTACCCCCCGTAATTCTACCTCTCAGAAGAGTCCCCAACTGGGCAGGGTCCGTTCACTGTGAACCCAGATGGCCAGCCCTCAGAACCTCTTTGCTCGCACCAAAATGGGGTTCACTTATTCCATTTCAAGCAGCAGGACAGTCTCCAGTCTAGGGGAGCCTTAAAGAAGTGGGAGCAGGGAGAGGTCACATTTTCAGCTTGGCTCCCGCTCTGCAGCTTTCTCATGAATGCAGACCAATTGTGCACGAATGTGGCCAGGACACATGCAGAATATTCACATGAAATGTAAGGATCCCTTGTTCTCTGTAACATTAGCCGAGGTTTCAAAACACGGAATCCAGGCTGGAACCGCCAGGCCAGCAGCGGGAGGCGGGCTGTCTTAGAAGCAGATGGAACAAAAGATTGGGTTCCCGAGTTCCTAGGGTGAGGCAAAAGGGCAAGATGTCAACCCAGGACCACCCAGGGAAAATTAAATACAGATCAACTTTTGATGGCTTATGTTAACAGAGGGGAGATGGAGTTTTGATCTTGGGAAAAACAACATGGTAAGCTTTACCCGTAATCGCCGTTTACCACACGCCGGCTCCACTGCTAAGTAGCCACAAATGCACAAGTGGAGTGGAAGCTTCTGTTTCTTCCATCATCCAGCCTCCTCCCAGGGCTGGAGAGCAGGGTGTAACACCAAAAGGAGGAGCCTCAGGGTTTCCCAGCCTTTGAACAAACAGGAGAAAATGAGTCCTACAGGGGTCAACTCCCCTTTCTCAGCTTCAGGTTGGGGCCAGAGGCCACCCTGGCTCTGCCTTGGAATGAGGGGCAGGCCACCCACCTCTATCACCTGCCCTCCCACACAGCCTACCTGCTGCCACGGCCATGTCACCCTGGGCTCTTACTCACCTGGGATTGCAGGTGGAATCAACTTTTTTGTTTTGTTTTGTTTTGTTTATTTTTGGCTGCGTTGGGTCTTTGTTGCTGCACGCGGGCTTTCTCTAGTTGCAGAGAGCGGGGGCTGCTCTTCATTGTGGTGCGCGGGCTTCTCATTGCGGTGGCTTCTCTTGTTGCGGAGCACGGGCTCTAGGCATACGGGCTCAGTAGTCGTGCCTCGCAGGCTCTAGAGCACAGGCTCGATCATTGTGGCACACGGGCTTAGTTGCTCCGTGGCATGTGGGATCTTCCCAGACCAGGGCTCGAACCTGGGCCCCCTGCACTGGCAGGCGGATTCTTAACCACTGCGCCACCAGGGAAGCCCCAGAATCAACCTTTTTAACTCGACTCTTAACCCCAATCTTTTGTTAGCTGTTATTTTTAAAATTTCTATATTATGAAAATTGTCAAACAGACTCAGTAGAGAGAGCATGGTGCAACAAACCCCAGATTCAGCAATTATCAAGATCTGTATATTTCTTCATCTATCCTATTTTTCCTGTTTCTTTACAGCAAATCCTGGATATCATGTCATTTCAGCCCCTCATACTTCAGGAAGCGTCTCTAAAAATACAGACATTCTCCACGTAACTATATCACTGTCACTCCAAAGAAATTAACATTAATTCCTCAGTATTATCAAAATCACAGTTCATACAGATTTCCCCTGTTTCACAAAACTGTCTTTGTAGTTGGTTTGTTTGCGTCGGTAGCCAAAAAAAAGCTAAACATTTCATCTGGTTGTTCTGCCTCTTAAGACCCTTCCGATCTACAGCAGCTCCTCTTGCTTTTTTCTTAATGCCGCTGACCTGCTGCGGAAACCAGGAGAGTTTGCTCCTCAGCCTGAATCTTTCGATCTACCTCTGTGAGCTCCATCTCTATCTCCATCTCTAATCTTCCAAGGAGGCTGGACTTGAACAAGAAGACATTATTTGCACTGTATGCAGACACCTCTTCTCCAGACTGGAAAACTTGGCATATCTGGCCCTGACTTATCTTTTCCAATATATGTCCCAAAATAACCCATACGTAGACCTTCCATTCTAACCAAGCAGGATTATTGAACATTTCTCACCCCCCTTTACATTTTCCCACCTCTTTACCTCTGCTTTTCCCATTTACCTTGCTTAAGAGCTACTTTGCACTTGCTTATGTGAATGTACGATGGTTTATTACGGCACGGCCTTCAAATCTCATGCTTTCAAAGCCCACACTTGGACCAGAAGCAGAATTTCACTCTGCTCTCCCACCACCCACACTCTTCGGCCAAATCCAGAGCTCCTGCTCCTGGGCGCCTCCCCTCCGCCCTTACCCTGCTCCTCCTGGTCTTGCTGCCTCCCCTTCCCAGCACCATTTCACTCACTGCTCTCTGGCCCTCTCCTCCAGAGCCCTTAGTCCAGGGATCCCCAGCCCCTGGGCCGCAGACCAGTACCAGTCCGCAGCCTGTTAGGAACCAGGCCGCACAGCAGGAGGCGAGCAGCGGGCCAGGGAGCAAAGCCTCACCGGCCGCTCCGCACCACTCCCCAACACTCCCCACCACTCCCCGTCGCTCCCCGTCTCTCCCCACCGCTCCCCGTCGCTCCCCACCGCTCCCCATCCCCCCACCGCTCCCCACCGCTCCCCAATGCTCCCCAATGCTCCCCACCGCTCCCCACCACTCCCCATCCCTCCCCATCCCTCCCCATCGCTCCCCATCGCTCGCATTACCGCCTGAACATTCCCCACCCCCACCCTGTCTGTGGAAAAATTGTCTTCCACTGAAACCGGCCCCTGGTACCAAAAAGGTTGGGGACCGCTGCCTTAGTCCATCTGTTCCACTCACTGTACAAATCCAGGATCTATTCACCCGTCTGTCCTCTCTGCTCCTACTACAGGCTACTTTGAGAAAAGAGAGAAGCACACCATTGGTTTGTCACTGGAAGTGTAGAGTTGCCCATCCCAGCTGGGCCTCGTTGTCACCCATTGATCCTATGACTTGTCCCTGGTCAGCTCTTTTTGTCCCTCACTCATTAGCTCCTCCTTAGAAATATACAGAGAGGTACTGGTCAGGTATTTCGTAGAAAGTCCCTCTATTGGAATTTGTCTGGTGTTTTTCTTATGATTAGACTGGGGTTATGTGTTTTTCGGGAGGAAGACAACAGAAGTAAAGTGGCATTTTTATCACATCATATCAAGGGTCTGTACTATCCACATAACTTCATCACTGTTGATGTTGACCTTGATCATCTAGCTGCAATGGTATGTGTCAGGTTTCTCTAAAATCATGCCCCACCCCTTTCCATACTGTACTCTTGGAAGGAATCCATGGTAATGCAGCCAATACTTAAGATGTTGGGTGTTAATGTCCCACCTCCTTGAGGGCAGAATTTCTACATAAATTATTTGGAATTTTTCTGCATAGAAAATTTGTCTCTTCTTCCTATTTATTTATTTATTCATTTACTTATGGCAGTATGGACTCATGGATATTTATTTTATCCTCTAGGTTATAATTCCAACGCTAATTTATTTTATTGCTCAGATTGTTCAAGCTTTGGGAACTCTTTCCGTTGGCTCTTCTGTCCCTTTGATGTTAAATGTTGATGAATACCATCAAGTTGTTTTCCATAAATGTTATACACATGTATATGCCCACCAATAGTACATGTGATAGTGTCTTTTTCCCAATCCCTTGCCAACACAGTCATTGCCAGAATTTTTACCTTTGTCAATTGAAGATAAGCCATGCCGTCTTATTTTAGTTTTACTTGTATATCTCACATGAATTAGGTAAAGCAAAGTTTCATGGTTAAGGATTCTGTGCATTTCCTTCTCTGGAGCTTGTCTCTTAATATCCTTTTCACAATCTTTTCACTGGGAAGTTAGTTTTTTATATTGACTTATAGAAACTCTTTATAAATTAAGGAAATTGTGCACTTACATATCAGTCTCCCCTACTCAAGTATTAAACCCTGGAGTCAAGAACATGTTTGGGTCTCAGTCAAAGCAGAGAGCCTGTCAGGTGATATATGTTCAATAAATATTCCTCTATCAAAACGCTTTCACATATCTTAGATTTATATCCTAAGGAAAACAAAGCTGTTTTTCCATTTGGACTTTTCCATTTGGAAACCAAAGGAAAAAGGCTTCTGAGGAGAACAGAGGCCAGAACTTGGTGCCCTTGAAAATAGTCTGTGGTAGAAATTCCCTGGCGGTCCATTGGTTAGGACTCCATGCTTCTACTGCTGGGGGGCCTGGGTTTGATCCCTGGTGGCGGAACTAAGATCCTGCATGCCACATGGTGCGGCCAGAAAAAAAAAAAAAGAAAGAAAGAAAGAAAATAGTCTAGGGTGGTTATTGGTTCTTGGGGCAGTGGGGGGGGGGGGTGTAATTTTGAAAAGCATCATCGACATACCAATTGTTTTTCTTTTTCCTTACACACACTAAAGAAGGAAAGCTCAATAAAGTCTTTTTCTTGGTGAGTAGATAAGTAGATGAAACAAACAAAAGTATAGAAACTGCTTTAGGCCAAATTATAATCTTTTGTTCTTTCCCCTTTCCCCTTTCTTAGTGGTTCTTAATTTTTTGAGGTTACAACCCCTTAGAAAGTTTGGTGAGAATTGTAGACCCTCTCTCCAGAAATGTTTGCATAAGATGAAAAATTTCATGTACAATTTCATGGAGTTTGCAGGAACTTTGAAGCCCACCCATAGATCATGTGGGTAAGAATTCCTAACCAGGGTCCATGGACAAGGAGTTCATGGAAAGGCTGCTTTTACCGCCTATATAGCATTGGGTGAATTATTTATCAATAGTAATATTGATAACAGTTATGTTATTGTCTCATAAGACTGTTCTGAGGATCGAGACCACGTGCACAGACACTTGGTCACAAGGTCACTGACTTCATGATGACCTGCTGTGAATTTCTAGGTCTACAAGAAAAGAGATGACTACAGTTCACAAGCACATCTTCAAAGAGTTCCAGTCTAGGAAATTCATCATTGTCCAAGTGGGACAACGCTGTCACACCCACCAACGACTGCAAATTACCTGTCTTATTTAGCCTAGTGGGATTTATCTCCTCTATACTATTTGGCAGGACACAGGCAGACATAACCAATCTTTTCCAGGGCCTTATTTCAGATTCCAGTTTTCACTGTTCATCTTTGTTGTCTCTCTCCCCCAAATTCATCAAACAGATCAGATTGTATTAAAGTTCCCTTGAAAAAGAAGCCTTTCTAAACCAATCCCAAGGTGGTTTACCTCACCAGATTCCTAAACAGCTGATATGCAACCAGACAAGATGATTTCAAATTCTAAGACACCATCCAGCAGGCAGAGCATCTGAAGATGGGGCTTTTGAGCCAGAATTCTATAGAAGAGTCTTCCTTGTGGGTTTCATTAGAGAGAGCATTCCAGACACACAGGTTCAGCAGGCCATCTGCCCCGCCTGCTCTACCTCACCAAGGCAAAGTGCACATAAACTCAAAAGCCACTGCATAAATATTAATATATATTCCATCTATTGTAGTTCTGCCCCTCCAAGACCCTGAGACACTCTGCTTGCCTGGGAAGCTGAATTTAACAGAGACTTGAGGGTCACCACAGTGTCCGATTACTAACGTGCACGACAGTGAGCTATGCATTTCTTTTTCCTTTTTCTTTCTTTTTTTTTTTTTTTTGGCCGAGGGCAGGCAGGATCTCAGTTCCCCGACCAGGGATTGAACGCAGGCCACAGGAGTGAAAGCACTGAATCCTAACCACTAGACAACCAGGGAACCCCCAGCTATGCATTTCTTAAAGTAGAGAATTATTCATTCATTTATTTCCAGATTTTTATTAAGCACCTCAAATTCCCGGCATGTTCTGGTCACCAGGGTTATAGCAGTAAACAAGGCAGATGACATTCTTTGTCTCATGGAACTTACATTCTAATTGGAGAAGACAGAAAATCTAAAAAACAAAACAAATAATACTCAAGATAATGGCAAATAATGACAAATTCTAAGGAAATGAAAGAGGGTGGTACAACAGGAAAGGCGGGGAAAGCAGTACTTTAGACCAGATGGTAAAGAAAGTCTCCTCTGAGGAGATATAATCTGAGCAGAGACGTGAATGACAAGAAAGAATCAGCTGGGGAATTCTCTGATGGCCTAGTGGTTAGGACTCCGTGCTCTCACTGCCGAGGGCCCTGGTTCAATCCCTGGTCGGGGAACTAAGATCCCACACACACAAAAAAAACATCCAAGTGCACATCTGGCGAAAGGGCCTTCCAGGCAGGGAAACAGCTGACACCAATGTAGGACTGAGCTCAATGTGTCCTGGGAACAGAAAGAAGACCCACCAAGTAGCACACTGAGAGAAGGTGAGGTGTGCCAAATGGTGTCACAGGTAGGCTGGAGCCACCTCACCTCAGCCTGATGGACTTTGCCTAGAGTGTGTCATTCATTCTGACTGCAGTAGGAAGCCATCGGAGGGTTTTCAGCAGGGTTCAGATCTGTAGGGTTTTGGCGCGGGAACCTGTGTAGATGGTGGTTACATTTGTTAAGATGTGGAAGATGAAGGAAGAGCTTATTTGTGAGCAGGAAGGTTAAGATGGATAAAAAGTTCTTTTTCAGATCTCTTAAATTTGAGACGCCTATCAAACAGTCTTGGAGAAATCCAGTAGGCTACTGAATTTATGAGTCTGGTGTTCAAGAGAAAGGTCAGAACTAGAGTAATAAATTTGAAAGTCGTCAGCACATGAATGGCATTTGTAGCCATGACGCAGGATGAGCTCACTGAGGGCAAAAATATAGAAAAGAAAATGAGCTTCAAACTTTAGAATACAGGAGAAGGAGTCAGCAAAGGAGACCGAGAAGGAATGTCAGTGAAGTAGGGATAAAGCCAGGGGAGCGTGATGCCAAAAGAACCAAGAAAAGACGGTGCATCAAGAGGAAGTGGTCACCACTCAGTGCCGGAGTGAGGCCAAGGGAGGTGAGGACTGACCCCTGGTTTGGGCAGAGGGGCCTCACTGGTCATCTTGACACCAGTCCTTTGAGTTGTGTGGTGGGGAGGGAGGCCAGATGGCAGAAGTCGAGGACAGAGTTGAGTAGAAACAGGATAGGCAGTTCTGAATTGAGGCAGTTTCTGGAGGAGAATATGGGTTCAAGGTATTTTGTTTGCTTTTGTGATTGGTTGGTTGGTTTTTTTAATGATGAGGCACTCATGGGTCTACGGTTGGGAAAATAGAGAGGGAGAAACTGATGACACCAGAGACAGAAAGGAAGCTCCTGGAATGACATCCGCTTTGCAACCTCTTTCGAGGATGTTTAAGAACAGCTTTCTCTGAAGTAAGAATAAATTAAGTATATGTCATGTCCCGGAGTATTAAATATTACACTGAGAGCCAAGTGTGGGGAATGTGGGTGGGTTGGGAGTGTGCGGTCAGAGAAAGAAGAGAAGCCAGCATTTACTGGGCGTATCACTGCGTCAGGCAGACATGGGAACTTTGTGGTAATATTTCTTTTTAAGTTTTGAGTATTTATTGCCCTTATTTTTTTTTTGGTTTTGATTGTGGTAAAACACGTATAACATAAAACTTACCATTTTAACTACTTTTCGGTGTACAATTCAGAAGCATGAAGTACTTCACAATGATATGCAACCATCACAACTCTCCAGCTCCAGAACTTTATTTTCATCGCCCTGAACAAAAGCTCTGTACCCAGTGAACAGTAGCTCCCTGTTACCCACTCCTCCCTGTCTCTCTCTGCTTTCTACCACTATGAACTTGCCTATGCTAGGTACCTCGTATAAGTGGAATCATACAGTATTTATCCTTCTGCATCTGGCTTATTTCATTTCGCATGTTTTCAAGGTTCATCTACAGTGTAGCCTACATCGGAATTTCATTCCTTTTTAGGACTGGGTGATATTCCATCGTATGTATCTACCACAATTTGTTTATTCTTTTAACTTTTGATGGACTCTTGGATTGTCTCCACGTTTTGGCGCTGCTATGAACATGTGTGTACAAGTATCTGCTGGAGTCCCTGCGTTCAGTTCTTTGCAGCACAGATCTAGAAGTTGGTCCCACTGATTTTTGTTTAATACTCACAGCAATCCATAGAGACATATTCTTCAGGCTGGGGCTGGTTTCCTTCCTTATTCCCTCAGTGGGGGTCTGTATGCTCCCAGGTCCTGTGTAATCCCCCAAACTGGATACTGGCCGTTGCTTTCACTCTCAGCCAGGCTCGGCTTCCAGATGAGCTCCTGTCCTCAGCCTCCAGCTCTTAAAGCGCTTGTTTTTGCAGAAGGGAATCCGTTTAACATGTTCTAGTGGAGAAGAAGGGGGAGGCAGGCCATCCCTCTGCCTCTTCCCATGGTGACTGCAGTGAGCGCTGGGGTGCGGACTTACTACTCTGCGGTGACTGGGTGTAAATGCTCAACACATATGCTTATAAATGAACTTCCACTTTATTCTTCAGATCCTTTTGAATTGGAAAGAGCGTTCCGTCCTAAAATCGTGCTCCTTCTTTCTCCCCTCCTTCCTTCCTTCCTTCCCTCACTCCCTCCCTCCCTCCCTTTCTTTCTTTCTCTCTCTCTGTCTCTCTGTCTTTTTATTATAATATTTTGGCTGCACCAAGCGGCTTGTGGGATCTTAGTTCCCCAACCAGGGATTGAACACGAGCCCCAGCAGTGAAAGCACTGAGTCCTAACCACTGAACCACGAGGTAATTCTCCTGTGCTCCTTCTTTTAAAGAGCTAAAACCTGACTTTTCCAAGGAAAAACAAGTCTTCTGATAGCAAGCAAGTCACAATACCATAGTCATTAGTATATTTTGGACATGCTAAAACTTAACACTTTAAACGCTGGAAGAGAAGTTATCATGATGCGGTGATAATAGCTTGAGCTGGGGAAATTATTTGTAGAAAATAAGTAAAACAATAGAATAGCAACAATTTTTTAACAGCTATATATATCCTTCGACTGCTATACAGGAAATAGGATAGTCTCTCCTTTAAAGTATGAAAGTATTTTGTGATCCAAAAATAGCTGGTCTCAGCATTGCTTCTGCAAAGTTTCCCTTAAAATAGGATTTTGCTTTCCTTTTAAAATGTTATGATATGCATGATTCTCCAGAACTTATTTCTTTCTAAACAAATAGTCCTGGAGTGAAAGGCAATTTAGTGGCCTAAGGGGTGGGGGAGATGTAAATTCTTTGTAAATATTTCTGGCTCCTTTCTGGATTGCAACAAGCTAGTGAGGACCCTGGGGAAAATCCCGGGGCTCGGGGGAGGGGGGCTGGGGGCCAGGAGATGGGACTTAAATCTCAGAGACAGGACACCCCATATCACAGCGTTCTCACTACCACACGTTCGCAGCTGTGATGTACCCAAATCCACGATTCCTTTTTTCTTTTTTTTTTAAGGGAGCGGCGTGCACGGTACAGTGCCTTTCTCTCACTTATTTTCTTTGTATTTATTTCAATCTGTTCTTATAAACTTCAAACTCATCTTAAATTTATCCTCCTTTCCTAACCCAGTTTTGATGTACACTGTTCCTTAGTCATCAACAGGTGAGATATTTTTCCTGGAGTTTGGTAGGGTTTTGTGTAGTTTGGTGATTGTTATTTTGTTTGTTTGGTAACGCTTGTCGGACCCTGTCCACAACTTTTTCTGTTTCTGATTTTTTTTTTTTTTTTTTTTTGGTTTCCCAGTGCTCTTTCTAGAGTACTTTATTGCAGCTATATTTTTACTTTTTCTCCCATTCCTTTAAAATATTTTCATTTTAGCTTTCAGGTTATATTTTCTTGAATTTATTTTCTAAGACTGCTTCTTCAAAGCATAAATAGAGAATAAATCAGTGTTTGGATGATTATTGACTTTATATTTCCAACTCCAATTGTCTATCCTCTAGAAAATCTGTGGTGAAGATTATAATTGTGAAATAGTTTATGTTATACCCTTGTTTGGATCCTTTTACTTAGAAAGATATTTCATCTATCCCATTTAAACATCCTAGGGACTTCCCTGGTGGTCCAGTGACTAAGGCTCTGTGCTCCCAATGCAAGGGGCCCGGGTTCGATCCCTGGTCAGGGAACTAGATCCCACATGTCACAACTGAAGTTTCCACATGCCTCAACTAAGACCTGGCACAGCCAAATAAATATATTTTTTAAGTTTAAAAAAATAAAATAAACATCCTATATGGTATAAATCAAAACTATGAAAGCTTTTAAAAATAATGTTCATTTAATTTTTAATTCTATAAATATGTTCTTTCCTACTGGCGTCAGGAATAAGGCAAGAATGGTCCCTGTCACATTATTTCTCAACACTCTTTTAATCCCAGAAAATGAAATCAGAGCAAGGAAACAAAGACACCTAAATATTAGAAAGGAAGAGTGATGAGAGACAGATCATAGGGACACAAACCCTGACCCACAATTTTAAAACCCCAAAAGCTCCAATACACAAAAATATTAAAAAACTCATTTGTTAGCAAACCTTGGCCTAAAATGATACGAGGCTATTCAGTCTTAATTCACTCCCATCAGTGTTAATATCATATGCAAATATATCATTGCATTTAATTACAGGGAACTTCCTGAGACCTCAGTGGGGGTGTTTCTATGCTCTGTGTAACCTTTCTAAAATGGAAAAGATTCTGAATTCTGAAACACAAATGGTCCCCAGGACTTTGGGTAAGAGATTGTGTACCTGCAATATACTGGGCAGTGTCCAGGGACACCAAAAAGATAAAAATATACATGCTGTCATCCAGGAGCTCACAATCAAAATTGAGATGGCAAGATATATGCATAAGAAAAACTTTAAAGCTTTCAAATAAGGTTTTAAACAAATACATCGTCCTGGTCTGGATTGAAGTGAAGAGATAAACGGTACTGCCTGTGAATATTTGTATATTATGTCAGTGCCCCCAAAATTGTACAGGATTGGGTTTGATGGATAGAGCCTTGGCCTAAAATATAGAATAGATGTGCTTGACAAGGATGGGAAAAATGATTCTACGTCCTATATATTAGAGTCTTCCTCTTGTTAAGCATCAGAAACTTCACTTAAGGTCCAGGCGTGGGTGAGCCTCATCCTTTTGGTCACCGGACTCTCTCTCCCACCTCTCCCACCAGCCAGCTTTCTTCTCCATTGTTTCACTGTCAGGCAAGCTCTTGCTGCAGGGTGGCGAAGATGGCCCCTGGAGTCGTTCTGTTTATGATCCCTCCAGACCGCAATGCCAGAAGAGGAGCGAGAGAGAGATGGTCTCTCCTGTGCCCATCTCAGTCCCTCAAAATGATCTAGCCTGGCCATGCTGGCATCTCAACCCAAACTTGTCATAAGGAGTGAGGAGCACAGACCAGCTTGAGTCACATCTGGGGCTTTGTAATTGACAACCACACTATAGTCACAAGGGATGAGACAAAAACAATTACAAAAGGAAAGGGTGCTGGAACAGATTAATTTAAAAAAAAAAAAAAAGAATAAATGTGTCCAGCGCCACAGTAGAATCTTCCTCCTAAAAAGGAGCACTTTGCTTTGCTGGGGAGGACATGCAGGCAAGAAGGGGGAGCCGAACTGTAGCAGTGGTCACAGCGTGACAACAGAGGATGAAGGACATCAAGAGCTCAGCTACTCTCTGGTCACAAGTGTTGATGCTTGTGCATCTGAAACAGGGACAGTATTCACAGATGCAAGTAAGACAGATGGCTCAGGAAGGAGCTTTGAAAGTGCCTTATGCTAAATTAGGTGACGCTTAAGATGTTTAAAGAAAAGAGAAGTGCCTTGCTGGAAGGAATGAAACAGAGTATTATAGGTAGAAGGTGTAACATTTATCTGTATGAATGATTTTGCCCCTGGCTGAGTCTAGGTTGGAGTAGTCCTTTCTCCTAGACATGAGAAATTTCTGGTTCCCTTCTGAACTGAGACAAGCTTGTGAGGACAGGCTTATGTTTGATGGATATAACCCTGCCCTAAAATACAGAAGAAATGTGCTTGACAAGGGGGAAAAAAGATCATTTATAATCCCTATGTATTAGACTCTTACAGTTGCAAACATCAGAAACCGGACTTAATACGAATTAAGCAAAAAATTGATCTATTGGCTCATTTAGAGAATTATTTAGAAGATGCAGACCTAGGCATTTTCTGATCAGGAGTTGATCCTTTAGTAAATATGATATTTTGGGACCAAGTATCCTATATCCAAGTTGCAATAACCTTCTAAATAACTTGCTAAAAGTCCCCCAAGGAATGATTTGTTGATGTTCCTGCAGAGGGAGGTACAAAGGCAAAGGAACTGTACCTGGAACTTCTCTGAATAATTAAGTTACTGTTGATATTTGCAAGTCATTGCAGAGAAAATCTTCCAATAGATGCTATTTATTCAGTCATGTGTGCAAACCTAGATACTTCTTATATTAACATTGTAATTATATTTTGGATCTTCCTTTGTTTTGCTCTTCAAGGACAAAGATTAAGTCTTAAATGTAGAAGTCAGAGGAAGAAAAGACACTTTTCTCATGGCCTGGAGTAATCGTGATCTGATGACTGAGACACGCACAAAGCTGGATAGCATCCAGCTATAACCAACCCCCAATCCATTATCACTTACTGAAGATTAAAGAGAGGAATGAATGAAACCCATAATGTGCTGGGCATTTTACATAAATCATCTTTGGAATTCTCACAATCCTGAAAGGAAGGTATCATAATTCCTATTTTAATAGATAAGCAAAATAAGGCTCAGAGAGCTTTACTCGCTTTTCCATGACCTTCCAGCCCATGGGAGGTAAAGCCAGGATTCTAAAACTGAACTGTCTGATTTCAAAGCCTGGGCAAGACTGTGGTCCTGGCTTCATGCTGGGTGGTGTCTGTGAGGAATTATTAAGCTGCATAACACCTAGCTTTTGATTTCCTGTTACAAATCCTCCTCTCCTTACCATATATAGATTAATGATCATCAAGATATAATGTAAAAAGCACAATCCAAGGAGCTGGGGATACAAAGAAGAGTTTAATACAACTTTTGCCCATTGGGAGCTCACAAACTATCTGGGGAAAGGGTACCCAAATATGAAGCAATAAACAACAACCTAAGGGTGGGATTGCGCTGAGCAACCAGTGAGCAGGAAAAACTCAGAGGACATGACAGAGGCTCGAGTTACCAGTAACACCCCAGTGTCCATTTCCCCTTCCTTTGTAAGACAACTCCTGCCCCCTGCTAGCCAGGGGAATACAGCCATTCAGAATATATACTACATTTCCCAGCCTGTCTCACAGCTTAGTGTGACTAAATTCTGTCCAATGGGACGAAAGCAGAAATGACATGTGCAACTTCTGACAGGGAGTCTTAAAGAGAAAAACAACATCCCTCCTCTTCCCTGCGTGTTGGCGCTTCGGCAGCCATCTTGAGTCATGAGGCAGGTTTGGGAGGAAGTCACTGATGGCAGAGCTACAAGGTGGGAGAAGCAGAGATCTGACTCCCTGTAGCACAGTCCCTACTCCAGACTGCCAACCTTCCCTCCTTCATGTGAAAGAGAAATAAACGTCTATCTAATTTAAGCCGTTGTTATTTGGGGCTTTTGTCATCACAGGCAAATTTAATTCTAACTGCTAAAAGAGCACAGTTCTGCGACCACCGTCACCACAACCCCCCAGATTCTACTACATGACCTTCGGCAGATCACTTAACCTTTCCCAGGTGGCTGGAGAATCCAAAGAGATAAACCAGTGAGAGAGCAGGAGAAAGCACTTGGGGGTTTTAGATGGTCTGTTGTGACACAGTATGGCTGGAGGGAGGGGTGAGAAAATTAAAAAGCTATACGCACAACACTCATCAACTCACAATTTTCCTGAAGTGCTTAAAGAATAGCATGTGTGTGGGGTGGGGGGAGGAATTGGGAGATTGGGATTGACACGTACACTATTGATACTATGTATAAAATAGATAACTAATGAGAACTTACTGTATAGCACAGGGAACTTAATGCACTGTGGTGACCTAAATGGGAAGGAAATTCAAAAAAGAGGGGATATATGTATATGTATAGCTGATTCATTTTGCTGTACCGTAGAAACTAACACAACGTTGGGCTTCCCTGGTGGCACAGTGGTTAAGAATCCACCTGCCAATGCAGGAGACACGGGTCTGGGAAGATCCCACATGCCACGGAGCAACTAAGCCCGTGCGCCACAACTACTGAGCCTGTGCTCTAGAGCCCGCGAGCCACAACTACTGAAGCCCGTGCGCCTATAGCCCGTGCTCCGCAACAAGAGAAGCCACCACAATGAGCCTGCGCACCGCAATGAAGACCCAACGCAGCCAAAAATAAAAATAAATAAATTTTTTTAATAAAGAAACTAGAGGGCTTCCCTGGTGGCGCAGTGGTTGAGAATCTGCCTGCCAATGCAAGGGACACAGGTTCAAGCCCTGGTCTGGGAAGATCCCACATGCCGCGGAGCAACTAGGCCCGTGAGCCACAGTTGCTGAGCCTGCGCGTCTGGAGCCTGTGCTCCGCAACAAGAGAGGCCACGACAGTGAGAGGCCCGCGCACCGCGATGAAGAGTGGCCCCCACTTGCCACAACTGGAGAAAGTCCTCGCACAGAAACGAAGACCCAACACAGCCATAAATAAATAAATATATACATAAATTTAAAAAATAATAATAAAAATAAAATAAAATAAAATAAAAAGAAACTAACACAACATTGTAAAGCAACTATACTCCAATAAAAATTAATTAAAAAAGAAAGACTAGTACATGTAGAGCAATGTCTACAACTGTGTGGCACAAACTTTAAGTTCTTGGAGAATTCAAAGGAGAAAAATGCTGTGAGCTGGAGTAAATGATTAAGGGTTTGATGAGGGAGATGAGGTATGAGCTGGGCGTTAGGAATGAGTCCAATTTAGTTTGTAAGTCTTGACTCTTTTAGCTACAAGTTATAGAAACTCAATTAGACCCTGCTTTTAAAAAGAGTGGGCAGGGTGAGGGTTGGTGGTTGGCTCATATAATTAAAGAGGCAAGAAGTAAGCGCTGGGAAGGCTGGATCAAGACCAGATGATGTCATTAGGATGTGAGCTCAACTCTGCTTTCCTGAGCTCACTGCATTGTCATAAGGCCAGGGGTGGCATCTGGCAGCTGTGGATTCACAACCTATTCATTTAACAGCCCAGGCGGAAAATACCTCCTTCCTTAGGGCTGCAAAGAAGCCCTCAACCTACCTGACTCCCTGTGACTCTGCTTCTGCAGATCTGCTCATGTCCCCATCTCTGGACTCGGTGGGGTATCCCACCCAAACTGCATGGACTGAGGGTTTGAGAAGGATGGTTGTTTAAAGGAAAAGTGAGATGCAGTTGGCAGTAGGAGAGAAATGGATTCTGGGAAGAATATTGTTCAAATTCTAGGACAGAGAAGAGGAATAGCAAAGATATGAAGTCTGAAATGAGTGAGACAAGATGGGTTGCATGGAAGAGAGAAGTCCTATATGCAAGAAATGTGCTTCAGAGTACCCGCTTCTACTTCATTGTATTAATTTGTTAGGGCTGCCGTAATAAAGTAGATGACTTAAATAACAGAAATTGATTTTCTCACAGTTCTGGAGGCTGCAAGTCCAAGATCAAGGCTCTGGCAGTGTTGGCTTCCTCTGCGGCTCTCTCTTTGGCTTGGAGGCGGCTGTCCCCTTGCTGCCTTTTCACATGGCCATCCCTCTGTTCACTGGTCCCCACCGTGTTGAAGCCTGATCCCCGCCGTGATGGTATTTGAAGATGGGGCCTTTGAGAGGTGATTTATTCTGCCTTCATGAATGGGATTATTGCCCTAATAAGAGAGACCCCAGAGAGCACCTTTTACCCCATCTGCCAGGTGAGGACATAGCAAGAAGATGGCCATCTCTGAACCAGAAAGCAGACTCTCTCACCAGACACCAAATCTGCTGACACCTTGATCTTGGACTTCCCAGCCTCCAGAACTGTGAGATATAAATTTCTATTGTTTATAAGCCCCTCAGTCTGTGGGAGCCTATTATAGCAGCCAGAACAGGCTAAGACAGGCCAGAGCATGGCTAAAACCAAGCAAACAAACAAAAGAATCCAACCAAGAGACCCACAAATCTAGGTGCACTTGCACAAATGCTTTGCAACTAGTTGGTTACCTGTGGGGAAGGACCGTGACTCCAAGTCTTACTGGGAAATGCCAAGATGTATAGAGCAGGATGGGATGGAAGACCCAGCACCTAACACAGTGTTCTGTCCAGAGTAGACACACAGGAAGCAATGGCTAGACTGAACTTACAAAAAAGAACAGGAAGAGGAAGAGAGAACATCTTTGGTGTTGGTGAGTTGCCTTTATTCTAACAACAGCCGTAGGGCAAAAAACCCTTAACATCTAGGGCAGTGGGATGGAAGAGGAGGGGCAAAAGCCACCTACACTTAAATTCAGAAGCTCTCGAAGCCCTAAGCATGAAATAAGATATCTCCAGAATGTATCCAGAGAGGAGGGGACGTGGGAGGAGAAGAAGGCAACAGATTACATTCCTTGATCATCAATCAAAAGTAGATTCTCCCCCAGGCCCCATCTATGTACCTATTATCTCCCCATCGTATTTATTTTTTTCTTGGTACTTATCACTATATGAAATTATCTTATATAATTGTTCAATTACTTTTTTATAGTCTACCGTCCCCACCTCCAGAATATAAGCTCTAAAACAGAAGGACCTCCTCGTGGTCCTTGCTGTGTTTTCAGTACCCAGGACAGTACCTAGCACATACTAGGTGCTCAAAAAAACAATGTTGAATGAATAAAGGAGAAAGAGCAAAGGATATTAGGGAGTTTAATAAAATAAAAGTGATTACACCCAAGTAATTAATAACTCCATAGGTAGCTTGACAATCCAGAATGCTTCATTCCATAAAGATTATGCATAATCAACATATTTTTGGTCAGAAAAATCTGTGCTAGGTCATGAAAAATCAGCTTTAGTTGTTTCCCTGTTCTGTTGCAATATCAATAGTAAAAATATAACCTCTTAAGTGCCTTTACTAAGCTTTTAGTGTGTATTATGTGCTAACCATGTTTTTTATTTTCTGTATTCCAATGCTTTGACATCTGGGTCCTTGCTGATTCTGGAGGGACTGTACCTTCAGGCTTAGGCAGTTCCTGGAAGTAGTAAACAGCCTACTCATGAGTGTGCTTTTTAAATACAAACCAATCAATCCACAGCCCACACCCCAACACCCCTTTTATCAGGCCCTCACATTCCAGGTCACTATCCATCTGCCCTCATCACCCCAGGTCCAGGTACCCAACACCTACAGCCAACCCCTGTGCCCCAGATCCCACTGAAATTATTCAAACTAACCATGCTGACCAAAGTAAGCTCATGTGCTTCATGAGATGCTTACCATGCCTCACCTTCCCACAGAAACCACAATATAGGCTCCTGCCCGCTCTGGTCCTGACCAACCCTGGTGCTTCCGCATGTGGACCCTCCTGGTGCAGCATAGCCCTTTCTCTTGGGAATTGTGAGTAAGAAATTATATATTCAGCAACAACCATCTGCTGATCTTTTGATCTTACTATACCTCAGATTTCCTGTGAATACACTATATTTTAAAAACAATATACCAGTTAAGATTTGCTCAGTTGTAAGTAACAGAAAACCCAATTCAAACTGCCTTCAGCCATAAAGGAGATGTGCTGTAAGTTGCAAACTGCCTTCAGCCGTAAAGGAGATGTGCTGTAAGTTGCAAACTGCCTTCAGCCGTAAGGAGATGTGCTGTAAGTTGCGAACTGCCTTCAGCCGTAAAGGAGATGTGCTGTAAGTTGCGAACTGCCTTCAGCCGTAAAGGAGATGTGCTGTAAGTTGCAAACTGCCTTCAGCCGTAAAGGAGATGATGTGCTGTAAGTTGCAAACTGCCTTCAGCCGTAAAGGAGATGTGCTGTAAGTTGCGAACTGCCTTCAGCCGTAAAGGAGATGTGCTGTAAGTTGCAAACTGCCTTCAGCCGTAAAGGAGATGTGCTGTAAGTTGCAAACTGCCTTCAGCCGTAAAGGAGATGTGCTGTAAGTTGCGAACTGCCTTCAGCCGTAAAGGAGATGATGTGCTGTAAGCTGAGAGTCAGGGCAGCCACCAGGGTTAGTTTATTTCAGTCTCTGAGGTTATCCTCGAGGACTCAGTGTCTTCCAATCTCTCACCTGCACTCTTCAGCAGCAACTTCATCCATCCACACCTAGGCCCACAGCCTTCCTAATTCAAGCAGAGGGAAAGGGACCAGGTCTCTTCTGGAAGCTGTCTCAGGAAAATGGGGCAGCTTCATCCCCAAGAGCCCCAGCAAACCTCTTTGGAAAATTGGGGCATGTGTCTATCCCTGTCCAAGAATGAGATTCTGTAGATGAGTTTGGACCTGAGCCTCTTGTCCGTCCCAGAGTCAGGAGGGCTCAGCTTCCAGGAAGCACGAGAGCTGCATGGGGGAGGTGTGGGCTCCTGAATGGACCCTGAGCAGCACAGTTACAGGAAAAGGGAGTGAATTTGAGCGGCCCCATGATGTCCAATGCAGTAATAGGATAGCCATAGAAGTATGAAAAATAAAGAAGGGGCTCAAAATGATATTCTGTGTTGGGGTCAGTGGTGGTTTAAGAAGAGGGGATAAAACCTCACACAGTTACTGTAGGTAACACATTTGCAAGCAAAACCTTCTAATCTTGGTGGCTTTCACTGCGGTTAGGAGGAGACCACGTCTTATGAGATATGATTCTGATTTTGAGATGGCCGTATAAAGAAAAAAGTCATTAAATTTATATTTTTCATTTCATTCTTACATTTGCCTGTCTTATCTTTTAAGGTTGTAAACTTGATGAGAACAGAGGCTGTATATTTTATAGCATAGTGGTAATTAAAATGCCAAGAAGCAAAAAACTTAAGGGTACCATTTAGCCTGAGAATTTTAATGTCTGTTCAGTGCTTTTCTTCAACAGTTTCTCTCATTTCACACATACGCACAGATATTACTGCCCCCGCCTGCCCTGCCCCCGGACACCCATATTTAGTCCTGGGAAAGATGTGACATAAAAACAGAAGCACAATTCTTTATTAGAGCATCAGAGTAAAGAAGGCTAATCTAATTAGCGTCTAGTCTGGAAGGAATGAAAAAAAAAAAAGCATCTGTAATGTATAATAGAAAGGTTATTCGTGATCTGCTTCTTGAAAAAATGTCTGCCTGATTTGTGTCTTTCTGCGGCTCTCAACAATGGAGGTTTGCTCCGGTCTCTGCAACAGACACATTTCCAATCACCAGACTTCTGTGGATTTATGCTCTCTTCCTGATTTAAACAGCAACTCCCAGAAAGCAATGGCTTTCAGCATTGCGAGCTGGAGGGTTTGTCAGACATTCTGCAAGCGTATATCATATTTATCACCAAATTAAAGATAATGGTGAGCAAAGAAGAAAAATTCTCAAATTCACAAATTATGCTACTGATGAGCCCAACTACAATTAGTTTTAATACATGCATTTTGCCTTGATTTTTGCATTTGGGGAAAGTAATATATGGTATGAAAACAAGACTAGCAAGCAACATTTCATGTGTTCCTCTTAACAAAGCAAAATGAGAAAATGGATATGAAAGCACTTTGTAAGTCCTAACGCACATGCAGATGTGAGTTACTGTTATCGATTTCATTATCGGTTAAGCTTTACTTAAAGGATAAAAGCTAAGAAAAGAACTACATAAGGTGCTTTACTGGAAGGAATTCTAAATGCATTTGAATGATCTATTTTACTTTCTAGGTATTTTAACACGTTCTGATGGAAAAATCCCACCCTAATGAATGCTTTCACAGTTCAAAAAGTGGTCTGCTTTCAATCCGATTCTTTACATGGGCAAAAGACTTCAACAGGCATTTCACGAAAGAAGTCATGCAAATGGCCGATAAACATATGAAAAGTGATCATGATTAATCACCAAGGAAATGCAAATTAAACCCACATTTATTTACTGCTCCATGCCCAACAGAGTGGTGGACATTGATAAATGCTACCGAGACTAAGAATTGGCAGGGCTGTGGTGCAACTGGCTTCTCACGCACTGCCGGAGTGTAAATTTGTACCTTTTGAAAAACTATCGGCACTATCTACTCTGTGGAATTTATGCACACCTTACGACCCAACACTCTCAGGTCTCTACTTCCAGTAGGCAGAATAAGGACCATTCCCCTCCCCCAAGGATGTCCCCGTCCTAATCTTGGGAACCCATGACTATGTTACCTTAACGCGGTAAAAGGTAAATTGCAGATGTGATTAAGGTAACAGACCTTGAGATGGGAAGATTATCCTAAATTAACCTGGTGGGACCAATATAATCATGTCAATCCTTAAAAGCCAGAAACCTTTCCCACTGTGGTCAGAGAGAGAGATGCATGACAGACACAAAACAGAAAAAGGGTTAGAAGCCACTGCTGCCGGTTTTGAAGATGGAGAAGGAGTCATGAGGCATGGAAGGCAGAGGCCTCTTGAAGCTGGGAATGGCTCTCAGCTGAAAGCCAGCAAGAAAATGGGGGCCTCAGTCCTACAGCAGCAAGAAACAGCTCGGCCAACAGCCAGAATGAGCAAGATAATGGATCCCCACCTAGAGCCTGCGTAAAAGAAGGCAGTCCTGCTGACATCTTGATTTCAGCCTGGTGAGAGCCATGCCAGACTTGTGACCTCCAGAGCTGAGAGATGATAAATGTGTGTTGTTTTATGCTGAGCACTTCGTGGTAATTTGTTGCAGCAGCAATAAAAAATGAATACAGTACCCAACAGAAATGTGTATGTCTGTGCAGCAGAAAATATGTACTATGATATCCACATCAGTATGATTTGTAAGAGCCCCGAAGTGGAAAATCCCATGTGGACATTAACAGGATAGATGGATGAATTGGCCTGGGCCTAAGTGGGGACGTGGAACAGTGGAGACAGGATGGTGATGGGTCTCACAGCGGGAGGGGGTATGGAATATGGAGACAGACTGCGTGGTTCCATGGGTAGAAAGTTCAAGACCAGGCAGAACTATGTTCCCCTTACAGAGGTCAGAAGAGTGGTTGTCTTTGTCAGGGGAAAGGACTGAGATGAGGCACAAGGGGACTTTGGGAGTGCTGGAACGTTCCGTGTCTTGATCTGGGTGGTGTTTACAGGGTGTGTTTACTTAGATGATTGGTGAGCTTTGCTTCGTGCATTTTGTACTTCAGTTAAAATCTTCACATAGTAAGAAGTGGTCTGGTGGGATTAGTAAACGTTTAAAAAATTTACACTAAAGACCACTTTGTAATGGTTATCTTTTTTTCTCTCATTTACTTTTTGGCTTCCCTCTGATTTTTCATCACAGAATATTCCCCTTAGGCCAGGAGAGTAGAAAAATCCAGTGAAATGCCACTAAACATCATGACACACTTGAATGAATTTAAACATACACACTTTGGCACACTCCGCTTGGAAATTTCATTAATTTATTAATTATTTGTCCATTTCTTTATTTGAAGATCATCAGTTTCTTCTCCCTAGAAGCGAGTATTGCCATTTTCTTTTATTTCCTTTCAGAGGTTTTTCTATCACATTGTGTGTGTAAATTTTTTTCCCTTTTTTTCATGAATGGTGGCAATCTATACATAGGGGTCTGTCCTTGCTTTTCTCACACATGGAGCAACGTTATAATTTTTAATAGCTGAGTAGATATAGTTTGATAACTCATTTGACTAATTCCCTTATTGATGGACATCTAGGTTATTGACAGTCTTTTGCTATTATGAACAGTGCTGCAATTAATATCTCTAAACACCCATTATTTTGCATAATCACAACTTACTTTTCAGTAATTTACTTCAAGTCCATAAGTATTGATTGATATTTATGGATTTGAAGCTATGGTGGATGTTAACATTTTTTTTCTGTATTAAAAATGGACGATCTACTGAGAAGAATACTCTTATTTAATGAATTCACTCTTCCAATGATACTTCAGTGCCTAACTTTAGGTCAGACAAAGCCTAAGCAAGAAAATTAATATATATCTACAAAGGATATATTTTTTAAATGATTTTTAGTTTCCTAGGGCTGCTGTAACAAAGTACTGTGGACTGGGTAGCTTCAAACGACATAAATTTATCATCTGATAGTTGTGGAGGTTAGAAGTCCAAAATCAGAGCATTGTCAGAGCCATGCTCTCTCCAAAGGCTCTAAGGACAAAGCTTGTTTTTTTGCTTCTTCCTGCTCCTGGTGGTGCTCAACGATCCCTGGCTTTACGTGGCTTATAGATACATCACTACAATCTCTGCCTCCATCTTCACATGGCTGTCTCCCTGTGTCTCTGTGTCTCACATGTCTATCTTCTTATAAGGACACCAGACATATTGGATTAAGGGCCCACCCTACTCCAATATAACCTCTTCTTAATTAATTATATTTGCAATGACCCTATTTCCAAATAAGGTCACATTCTGAAGTATTGTGGGTTAGAACTTTAACATATCTTTGTTGCGGGCTGAGGGAGCAAGTCACACATAATTCAACCTATATTATGGACTGAATGTTTGTGTTCCTCCAAAATTCATATGTTGAAATCCTAACCCCCAATGTGATGGCATTAGGAGTTAAGGTCTTTGGAAGGTAATAAAGTCAAGAGGTGGAGCCCTCATGAATAGGATTAGCGCCCTTATAAGATGAGAGCTTGTTTTCTCTCTCTGTCTTCACCAGGTGAGGACACAGCAAGAAGATGGCCATCTGCAAGCCAGGAAATGGGCTCTCACCTGACACCAGATCTGCCAGCACATTGATCTTGGACTTCCCAGCCTCCAGAACTGTGAGAAATAAATATTTGTTGCTTAAGCTGTCCACTCTATGGTAATGTGTTATAGCAGCCTGAACTAAGAATCCATAACAAATGAAGTAGTCCATTTCATACTATTTGAACTTTTTACCATGTTCATGTACCTGTTTAAAAACAGCAGTGTAAGTAGTACATGATTTGGTACATAACTGAGGAAAAAAATGAATATTATATATAAGTGGTGTCAGCATTCAGCAAATATTTGGTAAGTGCCAGGCCTCGTTCTAGGCATTGGAGATACAACTCTAAAAAACCAGGCAAAATTCTCTGCTCTCTTGGGTCTCCATGGGGAGACAGACAATAGACAAATAAGTAAAATGCATCTTATGTTTAGACAGTAATAAGCACTAAGAAAAAAAATAAAGTATGGAAGGAAAACGTAAAGTGTAAGGAGCTGAGTAAGAATCTTAGAGTGGGGACTTCCCTGGCTGTGCAGTGGTAAAGAATCCATCTTACAATGCAGGGGACACGGGTTTGATCCCTGGTCGGGGAAATAAGATCCCACATGCCGTGGGGCAACTAAGCCCACACTCCACAACTACTGAACCCACACGCCTCAACTAGAGAGCCTGCATGCCACAAACTACAGAGCCCACGTGCTCTGGAACCCGCGCGCCACAGCTACAGAGTCCACACGCCCTGGAGCCTGCACGCCACAACTAGAGAAGAGAAAACCCATTCGCCACAACTAGAGAGAAGCCCGGGCACCACAACGAAGAGCCTGCACGCCGCAACAAAAGATCCTGCATGCCTCAATGAAGATCCCGCGTGCCGCACCAGTCAGAATGGCCATCGTCAAAAAATCTACAAACAGTAAATGCTGGAGAGGGTGTGGAGAAAAGGGAACCCTCTTGCACTGTTGGTGGGAATGTAAATTGATCCAGCCAGTATGGAGAACAGTATGGACGTTCCTTAAAAAACTAAAAATAGAACTACCATATGACCCAGCAATCCCACTACTGGGCATATACCCTGAGAAAACTGTAATTTAAAAAGAGTCATGTACCAAAATGTTCATTGCAACTCTATTTACAATAGCCAGGACATGGAAGCAACCTAAGTGTCCATCAACAGATGAATGGATAAAGAAGATGTGGCACATATATACAATGGAATATTACTCAGCCATAAAGAGAAACGAAATTGAGTTATTTGCAGTGAGGTGGATGGACCTAGAGTCTGTCATACAGAGTGAAGTAAGTCAGAAAGAGAAAAACAAATACCGTATGCTAACACATATATATGGAATCTAAAAAAAAAAAAAAAAAAATGGTCATGAAGAGCCTAGGGGCAAGACGGGAATAAAGACACAGACCTACTAGAGAATGGACTTGAGGATACGGGGAGGGGGAAGGGTAAGCTGGGACGAAGTGAGAGAGTGGCATGGACATATATACACTACCAAAGGTAAAATAGATAGCTAGTGGGAAGCAGCCGCATAGCACAGGGAGATCAGCTCGGTGCTTTGTGACCAGCTAGATGGGTGGGATAGGGAGGGTGGGAGGGAGGGAGACGCAAGAGGGAAGAGATATGGGGACATATGTATATGTATAACTGATTCACTTTGTTATAAAGCAGAAACTAACACACCGTTGTAAAGCAATTATACTCCAATAAAGATGTTTAAAAAAAAAAAAAAATCCCACGTGCTGCAACTAAGACCCAACGCAGCCAAAAATAAATTAAATAAATAATGAATAAATCTTAAAAAAGAAAAGAACCTTAGAGTGGCTGGTCTGTTTGAGGAAGAGCATGGGGCCAAGAGGCGGCAGGATGGACATGGTGAGGCCATGGGCAACAGCAGTGTCCCAGGAATAACGAAAGCCTGTCATACTGAGGGCATAGAGGGCGGACTTGATTTTACTCTGGGTGATGTGGGAGCCCTTGGCCGGTTCCCGTAGAGGAGTGGCTCCATCTGACATAGTTTTCAATATGGCTGCTTTGTTGACATAGTTTTCAATATGGCTGCTTTGTTGAGAACAGGCTGCGGGAGGTCAAGGTTAGAACCAGAGAGACCAGTTGGGAATTTACAGCAAGAATCCAAGTGAGAGATGATATGGTTTGGACTGGGTTTGGGGTCGTGGGGTGGGGAGGTGTGGTCACGTTCTGACTATACACAGAAAGTAGAACCAACAGTATTTGTTGTCAGACAAGATTCAGGATGCAAGGGTGACCCTAAGACTTTTGATCTGAGCAATTGAAAGAGATAGAGTTGTCATTAACTGAAATGGGGACACGACAGGAGGAGCAGAGTTAAGGGAGAATCCAGAGTACAGTTTTGGATATATTAAGCTTGAGACGACTATTAAACATCCAAGTGAAGGTAATGAGAAGGCAAGCACGAGTCCGGAATTCAGGGTAGCCGGTCAGGCTAGAGATACACACTTCGGAGTCATTACCATGTGAAGGGCATTTAAAGCCACAGACTGTTGAAATCACATAGGAAGTGAGTACAGATTTAAAAAAGAAAATGAGGGACTTCTCTGGTGGTCCAGTGGTTAAGACTCCGCACTTCCATTGCATAGGGCATGGGTTCGATCCCTGATTGGAGAACTAAGATCCCGCAGTGCATAAAAAAAGAAAAAGAATCTGGTTTCTGAGTCTGAGAAACTCATGGCACATCCAGGTAGAGACTGAAAATACTACAAGAGCAATCTGCCTGAAAATACAGATTTGGAAGATGTCAGCAAATAGTAGCTAAAACATGGAAGTGAACGCTTAAAAATGCCAAGGTTAACATGGTGGAAATGGAGCCAGGAAGTGCAGATTTGGGAGTGGACCAAAGAGGAGGGGAGACGAGGGGCAGGAGAAAGGGGCATCACAGAGGCAGGGGAGGAGAAAGTTTCAAGAAGGAGAAAAGTGTAATTCCTTAGAAAGGTAAATGGGATGCATACGGAACGGGGGACCACTGCCTTTGGTACTTAGGAGGTTTTGTTGACTTTAGAAGTCAGATTGCAATGGATGGAGGAATGGATGGGAAATAAGCAGGGTGATATTATCTGAAAGGAAAATAAACTCCATCTTCTGGCTTAATAATACGTTTCAGGTTGATAAATCACGGTGCTGACCTCTTTTCTCCTCCTGCTGTTTGGAGATGTCTGGGCCCTCAATTAGTGCTTCCTTTTGGAGGACACTGGCCTTCCAGGTCTGTCTGGCAAGCACAGCACTGATGCTGATCTCTGCTCCTGAAATGCCCTTGTCCTTCAACAGGTTCAAACACTACTCATGGCTCAGATCCCGGCTAATCTTCTCTGAAAGTCTTCCCCAGTCTTCCCAGCTGCAAATTATCTTTTCTTCCTCAGAATTTCTACAATATTTATCTGTACATCTCTTAAAGTACACTTTGCTTTAAACCTTTATTCCTTTTACTATAATTATTGAGGTTTTTTTGGTCTTTTTTTCTCTACTAGACAAAAAGCATCAGACAGGATCCACGGCTGATTCACCTTGATATTCCCAATGATATATTTCTTCATATTTACACTACATGTTCATATTTAACACATGCTGGCTGTTCAATAAATATTTGTTTAGTATATTAATAAAGGGAGACTAACTGGACACAACAGAATAACATATAATGGAGTCCAACAATCTGACACAATGTGCATATCTTTAAACACTCTTTGTATTTGCAGATGAAAAAAGGATTTTTTTTTCAAAAAGTCGCAGAAGCACAGAGTTAAAAGCCAAATATCTAACCCAATTCAAAGCATCCAAAATCCAGGAAGGTAAATGTCAGCCAAGGGTGGAATTGCTATAGTAAATTGTGTTATGGGCTGAATCGTGTCCCCTCAAAATTCATATGTTGAAACCATAACCCCGGGTACCTTGGAAAGTGACTATATTTGGAGATAGAGATTTTAAAGTGGTGATTGAGTTAAAATGAGGCAGTTAGGGTGGGCCCTAATACAATCTAAGTGGTGCTGGTATAAGAGCAGATTACACACAGAGACACCAAGGATGTGTGCACACAGAGCAAAGACCATATGAGGACCAGTAAGAAGGCGGCCACCTACAAGAGAGAGAGGTCTCAGAAGGAATCCAATCTTCTGACACCTTGATCTTGGACACCTGGCCTCCAGAACCATGAGAAAATAAATATCTGTTGTTTAAGCAACACAGTCTATGATATTTTGTTATGTCAGCCTGAGCAGACTAATACACTATGGTAGGAAAATGCCACGTTGCATGGAAAGAAGGGACGGCTTTGCAGTAGGACAGACCAAGACAATCTATTACTTTCTATGTGATTTTGGGCAAGTAACTTTGCCTCTCTAAACCACTTCTCATATCACTGCAATGGAGACAATAATTCCTTTGTGGTTGTTATTAGGAATATGTGTAATATATATCTAGTACTTGAAACAGAAAGAACACTCAAGAAAGTATAGCTCTTTTTTTTTCAACATTTTTTTATTGAAGTATAGCTGATTTACAATGCTGTGGGACTTCTCTGGTGGCACAGTGGTTGAGACTCCACGGTCCTAATGCAGGGGGCCCAGGTTTGATCCCTGGTCAGGGAACTAGATCCCACATGCATGGCGCAACTAAGGTTTCGCATGTCACAACTAAGGAGCCCACCGGCCGCAACTAAGACCCAGTGCAACCAAATAAATAAATATTAAAAAAAAAAAAATGTTGTGCTAAGTTCTGCTGTACAGCAAAGCAATTCAGTTATACATATATATATATACATTCTATTTTTTATATTCTTTTCCATTATGGTTTATCATAAGATATTGAATATAGTTCCCTGTGCTATACAGTAGGACCTTGTTGTTTATCCCTTCCATATATGATAGCTTACATCTTCTAACCCCAGCCTCTCACTCCATCCCTCCTCCAACCCTCTCCACCTTGGCAACCACAAGTCTCTTTTCTATGTCAGTGAGTCTGTTTCTGTTTCATAGATAGGTTCATTTGTGTCATATCTTATTTATTTATTTATTTATTGCCTTGCCTCACGGATTACAGGACCTTAGTTCCCCGACCAGGGATCAAACCCGGGCCCTCGGCAGTGAAAGTGCAGAGTCCTAACCACTGGACTGCCAGGGAATTCCCTGTGTCATATTTTAGATTCCACATATATGTGATATCATATGGTATTTGTCCAGAAAGGATAACTCTTAATTGTCACGAGATGGAATATTTCATAAACATTAAAATGATCACTCTGGGGCTTCCCTGGTGGCGCGGTGGTTAAGAATCTGCCTGCCAATGCAAGGGACACAGGTTCGAGCCCTGACCCAGGAAGATCCCACATGCCGCAGAGCAACTGAGCCTGTGCGCCACAACTACTGAGCCTGAGCTCTAGAGCCCGCGAGCCACAACTACTGAGCCCACGTGCCACAACTACTGAAGCCTGCACGCCTAGAGCCTGTGCTCCGCAACAAGAGAAGCGACAGCAATGAGAATCCTGCACACCGCAACGAAGAGTAGCCCCCGTTCGCCGCAACTGGAGAAAGCCTGCGCACAGCAACGAAGACCCAACACAGCCAAAAATAAATAAATAAATAAACTTATTTATTTTTAAAAATATGATCACTCTGAATACTGTGTAGCAATATGCCTTCTTATATTAAATATTATATTTTTACTGATTAATTATTATTAATATATAATTTAAGACATTTAAGGACCAAATATAACAATATTTTAAATATATTAAAAATTAATAATACACTATTAAATAAAAGAAAGCAAGATAAAAATTATGCGAAACTGCTCATTACAACTGTATAAAGACTATGCCTACTTGTTGACAAGATTGAAAGGTAACGTGTAAGTGAAAATATAATTTTTAATGTTGAATCAGGACTCTTTGTTATGGGGGAAAAAAACTGAACTTGAGATAACTTAGGCCAAAACTGAAATTTACTTGCTCCCAGATCCCAAGGAATGATTGAGCAATGCAGCTGTGGAAGAGCGAGGATCCAGCTGGCCCACTGGAACAACTGAGACCGAGAGTTTCAACATCTTCAGGAGTCTTTTTCCGTCCCTTGATTCTCTGTTGGCCTCACTCCTACTCACTACAATTGGCTCTGTCTACATGCAGAAAACATGGCTCCTCAAGTCACACTTAACAACTTCTGCCTCTAAAGAGGGACTCCCTATCTTCCCTAGTCTCTGACAGGGCTGTTGTCCAGCCAGCATGCACTGGTTATGGATGTTGACGGTCACCCCTGGGATTAGTTTCAGATATCCCAGGGAAGGGACTCATTGGTACTACCTTTCATTCAATCAACCATAGGCAGGGGGCCAGGTCACAAAAGAGCGTGGCTGCTTCCACAAGCATCATAGGTTTGAAGTGATGGAAGGAGCACTTCCCAAGAACAGGGGTTAGTACTGGGCAGATTTTGTTTTAATGTCTTCTATATGTGTCGTTATGGCTTTTATTTTCCAAAATGTTAAGATACAACAACTTTTAAGAGGAAAAGAAAAACTTGGGGGTACTCAAAATCACCTTTCTCAATTTTATTTCTACTCTGTCTTTGTTAGAATGCATTTCAGCATCTCTGTCCAATTCATGGTTAAATATGGTCACTATGTACTGGAAGTCCTTGGAGAAACAGAGGGTGACTGATGTCCAGCTTAGTGTCACTTTTAGCTCTGGCCTGGTTGAACACCAAAATAATTCTTTTGTGTGATAATAGAACAGGTTCATATATGATGTATCCAATTTCCTCCAGGATTTTCAGCATTTGGGTTAAATTTCATTCAACCTTATACCCACAATTTAATTTCCCCAAGGCACCAACCAGAAAAAAACAGGCCCTAACTTTGCCACACGGACATACCTAGGCATCCTCATCTTTTCCCTCGGCATACACAGATAAAATTTTTTAAAGATGAATTTGCATATAAATGCAAAAGTCTATTTTAGAGTCTTAGGTAAAGTCTTTTAGAAAGAGCTTCCAAATTCTTACTCTTGAATATTCCCTAGTAGCAGGAGATAATTTGACTGCTGAGATATTCACAGAAGAAATGAGAAAAAATGATTAATTTCCAGACATGTTTAATTTCATAGAATCTTAGGCTCCTAATTGAGTGGTTGATTTCCAGTTCTTCCAGGTGCAACCACACCATGGAGAAATGATTTTAAAAGATGAAGCATTAGTGAGAGCCTAACAAATTTCTCAGGCCAGCTCTCGAGATTCTCTCAATTTCCTATGTACCATTAAAGAGTAACACATGTCTAGCAGTTAGAATGCTCTGGTAGTGCACCCAGGGACAGAAATGACTGGATAACACAATAGGATCTGCCTAAGTGTCCAAACAGCAAGCAAACAAAAATGGAAATGGAAAGCAGCTGAATAGAGCAATCCTAGGGGAGCAGCCCTGACCCACAGTAAACCACTGCCATGGGGACAGAAATCACAGAAATTTCCAGAGGGTGCTCAGGTCACATTTCCAGCAGAAACCCTTGAGCTCTCTGTAGTTTGCTTCCTTCCCTGGCTCATGGTGTTTGCGATGGCACCACATTCACAGACTCAAGGGTCTTCTGCCCATCCATAGGCCACAGTATGGCAGAGGAAACAACCTATTGCATATTGCTAGTTTTTTGTTTGTTTCTTGTGGGTTTTTTCCTTGTTTTTTTGTTTGTTTGTTTATACTGCATGTTCTTATCAGTCATCAATTTTATACACATCAGTGTATACATGTCAATCCCAATCCCCCAGTTCATCACACCACCACCACCACCCCCCGCCGCTTTCCCCCCTTGGTGTTCATACGTTTGTTCTCTACATCTGTGTCTCAACTTCTGCCCTGCAAACTGGTTCATCTGTACCATTTTTCTAGGTTCCACATACATGCGTTAATATACGATATTTGTTTTTCTCTTTCTGACTTACTTCACTCTGTATGACAGTCTTCAGATCCATCCACGTCTCAACAAATGACTCAATTTCGTTCCTTTTTATGGCTGAGTACATATTGCTAGTTTTAAATGAAGGCTATCTTAATAAACACACTAAGAAGCAAAAACTGGAAATCGGGTCCAGTCCAACCTGCCAGAGAAGTGGGACCATAAATGTAATAAAGATACATTGGGATACATCCCAATACATTGAGATCATTTTATAAACATGCGTTTAAAATTACATTTATAGAGAACTAATTCATATGATTCCCTCAACACTTGTTTTTTTTACACTGTACCAGCACCTGTCTAATTCTCCTTGGGGAAAGGTGTCTTGATCTTTCATGAGATGAAAGCACATCCAGTATAGATTTCCAGTCAATACTCCAGAACGCTGCATGCCTCCACACTTCAATTCCCTAAGTGTTTGGGAATTAAAGTCATTAATCTTTTTCTTTCTTTCTTTTTAAATCACAAGGGCCCTACTGGCATAGTGATTAGCAATTGTAGCCTAAAAAAAAGAAACAAAGAAAGAAAGAAAAGAAAAGAAAAAGAATTCTAGCACAGCTGCAAGAAAACAGACAAACAGAACAGCTGGGAAGACCTGGTCTATTTTTGTTTTCCATTTAGTTGGCAAAACAAAATTCCCTTTTGGAAAGAATTCCCCAACTCCCCCTCCCCAACTCCACTTCACTACATATTTCCTCACTTTTCCTATGTCTTTTATTTAATTTTGTAATGTTGCTGTCTTTTTAGTCGCTGGGCATTTCCTTGTTTTTATAATCCATTTAACAAATATCCATTGTATGCCTAGTACTGGTGAAGTACTGTGCTGGGCACCCTTCATCCACACAAAGCTAAATTAAACGTGAGTACTGACATCAAAAAGTGTATTATCTTGGGCTTCCCTGGTGGCGCAGTGGTTGGGAATCCGCCTGCCAATGCAGGGAACACGGGTTCGTGCCCCGGTCCGGGAAGATCCCACATGCCACGGAGCGGCTAGGCCCGTGAGCCACAACTACTGAGCCTGCGCGTCTGGAGCCTGTGCTCCGCAACGGGAGAGGCCGCGGCAGTGAGAGGCCCACGCACCGCGATGAAGAGTGGCCCCCGCTTGCCACAACTGGAGAAAGCCCTCGCACAGAAACGAAGACCCAACACAGCCAAAAATAGATAGATGAATAAATTTATAAAAAAGAAAAAAAAGTGTATTATCCTAGGACTTCCCTGGTGGCGCAGTGGTTAAGAATCCACCTGCCAGTGCAGGGGGCATGGGTTTAATCCCTGGTCTGGGAAGATTCCACATCTCATGGAGCAACTAAGCCCATGCACCACAACTACTGAGCCTGTGCTCTAGAGCTTGCAAGCCACAGCTACTGAGCCCACATGCTGCAACTACTGAAGCCCATGCGCCTAGAGCCCGTGCTCTGCAACAAGACGAACCACCGCAATGAGAAGCCCGCACACCGCAACGAAGAGTAGCCCCTGCTCGCCGCAACTAGAGAAAGCCTGCGTGCAGTGAAGACCCAACTCAGCCAAAGAAAAAATAAAATTAAATAAAATTAAATTTTAAAAAAAGTTTATTATCCTAGTAGAGCATATGACTGGTACATAAACAAGTATAAAAGGTGGTAAGGGACAAAAAATATATAAAGTGCCATGGAAACTAAGAAGGAGAGGGATTTCCTTCCAGCTTGAGGGTTCAGGGAAAGTTCACAGAGGAGGTATGTGGATGAGAAACATCCACATGAGAACATGAGAAAAGGCGTGAAGGCATGACAATAATTTCCAAAGAACATGGAGGGATTGAGTTTGACGAGAAAAGCAGTTCTCAAGGTGTGGTCCCCAGACCATCAGCATCAGCATTACCTGAGAACTTGTCAGACCTGTCAGTCTCCAAGACCCAGACCTACTCGATCAAAAACCCTGTGGTGAGGGAATTCCCTGGCGGTCCAGTAGTTAGGACTCTGTGTTTTCACTGTCGAGGGCCCGGGTTCGATCCTTGGTCAGAGAACTAGGATCCCACAAGACACACAGCATGGCTAAAAAAACAAAAAAATAAAACCCCTGTGGTGGGACTCAGCAATCTGTGGTGTTACCAGCCCTCCAGGAGATTCTGATGCCTATTTGAGTTTGAGAGTCACTAAATAAAGGTGGATGCACCTGGGGGTACATGGGGTGGGAAATTAGCTTTAAAAGTAAGATTGGAAAAAATGGGACTACATCAAACTTAAAATCTTTTGTGCATCAAAGGATATAATCAATGGAGGGAAAAGGCAACCTCAGGAACGGGAGAAAATATTTGCAAATCATATATCTGATAAGGGTTAATATCCAAAATACATAAAGGATTCCGCAACTCAACAGCAACAAAAAATCAAACAATCTGATTAAAAAATGGGCAAAGAACTTGAATAGACATTTTCCCAAAGATGATATATAAATGACCAACAAGTATATGAAAAGATGGTTAATGTTAGTAATTATCTGAGAAGCACAGATCAAAATCACAATAAAATATTACCTCACACCCATTAGGATGACTATTATCAATTAAAAAGAGAGAGAGAGAGAAAATAACAAGTGTTGGTGAGGATGTGGAGAAATTGGAACACTTGTGCAGTATTCATGGGATTATAAAGTGGTGCAACCCCTATGGGAAATAGGATGGAGGGTCCTCAAAAAAATAAAATAATGTACCACAGCATCCAGCAATCCCAGTTCTGAATGTATATCCAAAAGAATTGAAAACAGGATCTCAAAGACATTTTTGCACACTGTGTCCACAGCAGCACTACTCACAATAGCCAAGAGGTGGAAGCAACCCAAGTACCCATTGTTGGATGAATGAACAAACAAGATGTGGTATATACACACAATGGAATGTTATTCAGCTTTAAAAATCTAGGCTAACCTACCACATGCTACAACATGGATGAACCTTGAGGACACTATGCTAAATGAAATAAGCCAACAAAAAGACAAATATTGTATGATACCACTTATGTGAGGTATCTAAAGTAGTCAAATTCATAGAAACAGAATGTTAAATTATGGTTGCCGGAACAGGGGAGGAAAGGTTGTTATTGTTTAATGTGTATGGAGTCCCAGATTTGCAAAATGAAAATTTTCTGGAGATCTGTTTCATAACAACATAAATATATTTAACACTACTGAACTTTACACTTAAAATTGGTTAAGATGGTAAATTTTATGTGTTTTTCTTCATAAATTTTTTTTAAAAGGAAGTTTAGGATAATTGAGGGCTTGGAATTCTCCCTCCTTTTCCTACCTCTGGTCTATTATGAGTCCATTACCCCTTCCTTTTCTTGCCTTTGGTCCTGGGCTTTTCTTTGTGGGAAGTTTTGTTTTGTTTTGTTTTTTTCTTGTTACTACTAATTCAATCTTCTGTTTTGATTTTCTATGTCTTCTTGAATCAGTTTAGATAGTTTGTACTTTTCTAGAAATTTGTCCATTTCATATCAATTATCTGATTTACTGGTACACAATTGTTCAAAATACATATTTCCTTACAATTCTTTTTATTTCTGTAGGGCCTAGAATAATGTTTCTTCTATCATTTGTGCTTTTAGTAATTTGAGTTTTCCCTCTTCTTCTCTGTCAGTCAAGTTAAATTGTCAGTTTTGTTGATTTTTTTCAAAGATAAACTTTTGGTTTTGTTGATTTTCTCTATTTTTTTTCTATTCTGTATTTCACTTATTTATATTATTATCTTTATTATAGCCTTTCTTCTGCTTTCTTTGGGTTTAGTTTGCTCTTCTTTTTCCAATGTCTTAAAGTGGAGGTTTAGATTATTGATTTGAAATTTTTTTCTTTGTTAATATAGGCATTTACAGCTATAAATTTCCCTCTAGTCAGTGTTTCAGCTGAATTCCATGAGTTTTGGTATTTATGTTTTTATTTCCATTCATCTCAACGTATTTTCTAATTTCCCTTGTGATTTTTTTCTTTTATTCATTGCTAATTTAGGACTGTGTTGTTTAATTTCCACTTATTTGTGGGTGTCCCAAATTCCTTTTTGTTTTTGGTTTCTAATTTCATTCCATTGTAGTCAGAGAATATATTTTGTATGAATTCAGTCCTTTTAAATTTTTTAAGACTTGTTGAGACTTCCCTGGCGGTCCAGTGGCTAAGACTCCATGCTGCCACAGCAAGGGGCATGGGTTTGTTCCCTGGTCAGGGAGCTAAGACCCTGCATGCTGCATGGTGCAGCCAAAAAATAAAAAACAAACTTATTTTATGGTCTAACATATGACCTATCCTGGAGACTGTTCCACGTACACCTGAGAAGAATGTACATTCTGTTGCTGTTGGTTGGAGTAGTTAGGTGGATTAATTTAACATCTGTCTGTTAGTTCTAAACAGTTTATAGTCTTGTTTATTCTTCTATTTTCTTTTTGATCTCCTGTATAGTTGTTCTATCTATTATTGAAAGTAGGGTACTGAAGTCTCCAACTATTATTGTTAAATTGTCTATTTCTCGCTTCATTCCTGTCAGTTTTTGTTTCTTTTATTTGGGACTCTGTTGTTAAGTGCATACATGTCTATGTATTAGTTTGCCAGAGTTGGCATAAAAAATACCCCATACTGAGTGACTTAAACAATAGAAATTAATTTTTTAAGTTCTGGATCCTGGAAGTCCAAGATCAAAGTGCCACCAGGGCTGGTTTCTTCTGAAACTTCTCTCCTTGGCTTGCAGATGGCCATTCTCTTGCTGCTTCTTCACATGGTTGTCCTCTGCCCACCCTGGTGTCTCTCCATATGTCCTAATCTCCTCTTTTTATAAAGACACCAGTCAAATAAGATTAGAGTATACTTGGGCTTCCCTGGTGGCGCAGTGGTTGAGAGTCTGCCTGCCAATGCAGGAGACACGGGTTTGAGCCCTGGTCTGGGAAGGTCCCACATGCCGCGGAGCAACTGGGCCCGTGAGCCACAACCACTGAGCCTGCGCGTCTGGAGCCTGTGCTCCGCAACGAGAGGCCGCGAGAGTGAGAGGCCCGTGCACCGCAATGAAGAGTGGCCCCCACTTGCCGCAACTAGAGAAAGCCCTCGCACAGAAACGAAGACCCAACACAGCCAAAAATAAATAAATAAATAAATAAATAAATAAAATTTTAAAAAAAGATTAGAGTATACTCTAAAGGCCTTACTTTAACTTCATTATGCCTTTAAAGGCCTTATATCCAAATATATTCACACTCTGAGGTTCTGGGGGTTAGAGCTTCAAAATATAAAGTACAGGGGGTGGGGGTGGGGACAATCTAGTCCATAACAGTTTACAATTGTTATAAGATATAACAATCTTATGAGAACAATTGTTCTTAAGAACAATCTTGATGGATGTCATTCTTTGTCTCTATTAACAGTTTTTGTCTTAAAGTCTATTTTTATCTGGTATTAGTATAGCCACTCTAGCTCTTTTTTGGTTACTGTTTGTGTGGTTTATCTTTTTTTCAAACTTTTACTTTCAACCTACTTGTGTCTTTGAATCTGAACTGTGTCTCCTGTAGACAGCAAACAGTTGGATCATAGGGTTGTTTTTGTTTTTCTTCATCCATTCTGTCAATATTTGCCTTTTAATTTGAGTGTTTAATCCATTTATGTTTAATGTAATTAATGACAAAGTAGGATTTATGCCTGTAATTTTGTCCTTTATTTTCTAGGTCTTACGTGTTTTTGTTCCTCTATTCTTCCATACTGCCATCCTGTGTGTTAAATAATAATAATTAATAAAGTTCTTTTCTAGTGTACCATTTCAATTCCCTAGTTGTTTCTTTTACTAACTTTTTTTTTAGCTGTTTTCTTAGTGGTTGCCCTGGGGGTTAAAATTAACATCCTAATTGATAACAACCTAGCTTAGATGAACAACAACTTAATTTCAGTCATATACACAATCATATATAGACCTGTTCCTTTCCCCTCCTTTGTGCTGTTATTGTCATACAAGTTACACTTTTATACAATGTATACACACGTCTTGTGTGCCCATCCACACAGATTTATAATTATTGCTGCATGAAGTTCTCCTTTAAATCAGATAGAAGAAAAGTGTGACAAACAAAAAATAAATTTGTACTGTGTTTTATATTTACCTATGTAGTTACCTTCACCAGTGCCCTTTATTTCTCCATGTGAATTCAAGTTACTGTCTAGAGTCTTTTCATTTCAACCTGGCTTTAGAGTTTTTTAAAGGACTCTCTTTAAGATTACCCTAGGGAGTTGAAATTGTATGCTAGAACACAGGCCAGTTTTCTTACTACTTTTATGGAGAAGAGAATTTTCAGAGGTCCTTTCTCTGCCATTTTGGCTGACATCCTTTTTTCTTACATTTGGAACCTGGGTGAGAGATTTGTTCCCTCTGTATTCAGTGCTGTCCACATGGCCTGGGGCAATCCAGAAAACAGTGCTCAGGACAGTGCTTGTAAGGCACACAATGCAGTGCTACTATCAGCTATTCAAATGCAAAAGGGTTTACCTAAAGGAAATGGGTGAAGGTTTTCCTTGGCTTTTATGCTGGAGGCAGTACCATGAGGTTTGTCCCATGTGAGGTCCTCAGCTCCTCTTTTCTCCTTTCTCTCTTCTTCCATCCAGTCTCTAATATAAGACAGGATTGGTGCCCACCCATGTTGAATTAGTCATCACTTGGTCTGAACCAACTCAAGACCATGTTTCCTGCCGATATGGTGGCAAGAACATCAATTTTAGGGTCAAAAATAACTTGATCTAAACCCAGCCATGCCACTCACTACATGTGTCCCAGGGAAGTCCTTTTAACATCATTGAGCCTCAGTTTACTTTTCTACAAAATGTGGGTAATAATATTTATTTTGGGAGTTCCTAAAAAGATTAAATGAAGCAATGAATGTATTTGAAGTGCCCAGTATTCTGCCATGCATATAGCTTGTGCTGGAGAATAATAATTATGCCTCAATATTATCTGGGAAAAGGACCTACTTTACAGCAAAGGGAACTATACTCAATATCTTGTACTAACCTATGATGGAAAAGAATCTAAAATCTAAAAATATACACACACACATATCTGAATCACTTTGCTGTACTAACACAACATTGTAAATAAACTATATTTCAATAAAAACAAACAAAAATTATCCAGAAGGGTGATTTATATAGCTCTGTGTATAATCTTTTCCTTTATTAAAACCCATCTTACTCCTCAAAAGTTTTTATTTATATCTAACAAAATTCCAGACTATATTTAACTCTTTTATTTTGGCCTAGATTGGCAAAAAAAAAAAAAAAGTAGCTGTGAGCTCTCGTTACCATGACGCTTCACAGCCTGTGTTAAAGCCATCTCTTGGCCATGTTGTCATTAATCAGATGTCTTTGGTCAGCTTGCTTGCCTCTTAATCCCTTTATTCCTCTTTTGATGATCCTTTGCCTGCTTTTTTTCTTCTCTTCCATCTCTTCCTATGTATATTAATTGATGTGTTTTGTAGGTCAATGTGTCATTAAGGTCGAGGTCTGTGTCTCTGGGACTTGGATTCAGCTGTCAGCCCTCAGCATCTGAGACAATTCGAGACCAAGTTGAAGCTGCACCCAGAGGCTGAGAGGATGCAAGAGAAACAAAGGCTGGATTTGATGGACAATTAGGACAGTTGGAGACAACAGAAACAGTTTCTTTAGACCTATTTTCCTGAGGTCAGAAAACCCGGGAAGTGGGGTAGGGTAAGGAGTGTTCAGGAATAACTATAAACACCAGCTTTGCACACACATAAAACATGGGTCAGGAAATGCTGGGCTTATTTTTATTATTTTTCACAAAAGATTCCCTCAGACTTTTCAGTCTCTTTTGTTAACAGATGCTTGTCCTAAATTCTATTCATCCGCTCTTCCTTCGTTTGTGTCGTTTTCATGATCTCCTCTACCCGATGGATTATGCACTTAATCGCCGTATTCCTTTTTCTTACCGGTTCCTGCAGCGTCTTCCTGACTGGTTACTCTTATCCTCATTACAGATCTTTCAAGGTCATTTATTTGTTATAACAGGAAGAACGAGATTTGGAATCTGATGGTTCAGCCCTGGGAGACGCACAAACTTGAACGAGTAATAATGGGCCTATTTAACAATTCTCTCCCCAAGTTGTCAGAAAGATGAGAAACCCTTATGCATATGCAAAAAATTGAGACATAGTAAGAACTCAAAAAATTATAGCTATTATTGCTGTTTTATAAAACCCATGCATTTAACTTGCCTATGATTTTTTATTGGGTGCCGTAGGGTTATTCGGCTATAAATAAGGACAACTAACCCCTAGTCAGTGAAGCCTGTTCTTGGAGTTGGTTTTTCAAGAATAAGGATGGGCTGGACTGAATCGTTCACACGCCCTATTTCCTCATGACCAATGGCCGGCATTTGTGAGGATGGAGATTTAGACTGTGTCTGTGGCAAAGATCAGGGTGGGTAACTTTCAGTATCCCCGGGCTGTGCCGCCAAACTATCCAGATACTCTAGGGTCTTACCCAACTTTACATTAAGAATCATCTGCAGAGTCATTTTCTGGGTTTTTTTGGTTTGTTTTTTTAATACCTCATGCTCAGAGAGCCTATGATTTTGATCTGTGGCAAGGCTCAGTTACCTGAATTTTTAAAAGCTCCTGATTGATTCTAGTTGCTTAGTCAGCTTTCCCAAATTAGGTAACTCAACAACCCCTACTTCCAGATGCTAGGTTTTCATCCGAACCTCCACTCAAACTTTTCCCGCATCCTTTGCTTTAGATGGACTGGTTATCTACTGCAGACTAGCGTGCTCCTGATGCCGAAGAGTTAAACTGTCGTCCCTCCCCGTCGATATTTGCAAAGTAAGTGGTTCCATCTGGAGGAGAGTGTTTTTCTCAAAGGAAAGATTTTGCATCAAGCTTTCAGCCACTTCCTCCTCCAGGAAGCCATCCCTGATAGCCCAGGCTCAGCTCAGGGCCCTTCCTGCATACTTTGGAAATCTCCAGTACACATCTCCAGTTTAGCACTTGTCACAGTTATATTAAAATGACCCACTTACAGATCTGACTCTTTAGCATCAGTGACTGTGTTATTTTCACCTTTGTGCCTGTAGCACTAGCCCAGTGCCTGGGACGCGTGAGGTTCCAGTTATCTGCCCTTTACTGAGCCTCTGCTATGTGCCATGTGCACATATTTTCATCCTTCCACGAAGGACTTTGATAGTGAGGTCAAACCTGGGCCTCTGACATGATTTGCATCATGCTTCTCTTTCTGAGTTCTCTAGTTTATAATCCCAATTGTCTTCCAAACCGGAAATCTGGGCTTCATCCGGGACTTGTCTTCCTCACTCCAGCTCATATCCAATTAGTCATTCATGCCCTGTCCATTCTCCCTCCCAGAAATCTACCTGTCCCCTTTTATTCTGGCTTCATGGCCACTGTCTTAGTTTCCTGAAATTGTTCCCTCCCCCTTGTCAAGTCCTCTTCCCTTCTCTTCTTCTGACAGCTAAAAAACTCTTCAGTGAAATGTCCTTCTCTGAGGGATGGATAAACAAACTTCTATGTGCATACAACGGAACACTACCCGTGGTAAACAGGAAAAAGTACTGATACGTAGGACAGCTTGGAGGAATCTCAAATACACTGGGATGAATAAAAGAAGCCAGTCTCAAAAGTTTATATACTATAAGATCCCATCTGTATGGCATTCTCAAAAAGACAAAACTATAGTGATGGAGAACAGATCAATAGTTGCAGGTGTTCGGGGTTGGGGGGAAGGGTATGACTACAAAGAGGTAACAGAAGGGATTTCGGGGTGTGTGTAATAGAACCATTCTGTATTTTGATTGTGGTGATGATTACAAGAAACTCCACGTGCATTCAAATTCATAACACTATATGCCCCCCAAAAGGTCCATTTTGGATGTGATAATTTGAAAAAATAATATTAAACAATTATAATGAAAATCCTATTTGTTACCCAATTAATGAATGGAATATATGCATTAATAATTCTTACAGATGCAAAAAACACAAAACAAAAACTCTTCAATGACTCCCTAAAGCCCATCTGAAAATATCCTAACCTTTATAAGATCCTTTATGATCTGACCCTGGCTTGCCTCTGGGGCCACCCCTCTAACACCATATTCAGTTCTTACCCCCAAATACCCCCAGAATGTACACTGTATGCTGCAGTCCTGCCAATCTGCCCAAAGCTCCTGGATGCAACAAGCTTTCTCTCGTTCACTCGTGCCTTTGTCCATGCTCGTCCCTCTGTGGATGCCTTTCATAGTCTATTCCCCTTTGTGTCCATGTGGCTGTCACTGACTTACCCTTCACCCCATCACCCTTCCGGATTCAGCCTGCAACCTGCCCAAGCCCACCTTCCCTGACCCATCCTCCCCAGCCCTTCCTCAGAAGCCAGGTGGATCCCAAGCCCATCTCCATCTATTTGAATTGTAATCCTCTGCAGTCTTCCCACAGATTGTAAACTCCCAGTGGGCAGAAGCTGTTGCTTATCATGCTATTTCCAGTGTTTAACCCAAGGCCTGGTAGTAGTAGACTGCTACAGTTTGAGGAATGAATGAATGAATGAATGAATAAATGATGTTGTAACCTCACGGATATGACCAAAACACATTATAAGGGAATTTGAAAATGGTGTTTTCTACTATTCCATGGCCAGTCCTTCTATCGGGCTCCAAATACAATGGCTACCTATTCCAGATAAATCTAAACAATCAGTGGGCAGAATTCCATCTAATTCTGAGTTCACGAGGGGGTCAGGGGTGGAAAGGAGGCACCAGGACCAAGTTGACCATATGCTATGTGTCAGGCACTCGGAACGTACACTCTTCTATCCTTTCATTCTCACAGTCACCCCAGAAGCAGGTATTAATAGCTGCATTTTACAAGTGAGGAACCAAGTTTCCTCAGCCTTGCCCAACCTTCCAGAGTCAGTAAGTATTGAAGCTGGTATTGGAACAGTAACAGTAGCAAATCTTTATCTATTGGGCTTAAAGGCCTTGCATCTTGTATCTCATGGAATCCTTTTAACAGCCTTGTGTGAGTTGGGTTTTATATCCCCACTTCACACATGAGAAAACAGAAAACAAAGACTAAGAGACAAGAAGCAGTTCCTCCAAGGTCACATAGTGGCAGAGCCGGGTCTATCTGATGGCGAAGGCTGTGTTCTGGGCTCCAGTGTGACACCTCCTTCTCTCTCCACCCACAGTCTCCACTCGTACGTACATGCTGCCCCCAAGACTCAGGCGCTCCCTCTCACACTGCAGTTCCTCCCTCTGCCCTCCAACTGACTAGTGAGACGCTCCGAACCCGGGAAGATCCCAAATCATCTCACGAATTCACATTGCTGCTTTTATAACAACACAATCCAGCCAGTGTTACTAAGGAAGAAAGAATCCCTTCCGAAAAATCACAAACAAAGTTGTTGGAGCCATAGTTAATTTATTTACCTACGGGTAAACATTCCTGTTGGTTTCCGAACATTTTGATTAAGAAATTACACTAAATTTAAAGGGAGCATTTACAGTCATTGAAACTACGCAGTGAGGCCTTGTACGTATTAGTAGATGTGAGTCCCAGTTATTCTATACATTTGAAAAAAAAAAAGCTTTACCCAGTTTGAATTCAAGAGGCTTAAAAAACAAACAAACAAACAAACCCTCACAGCTACCTAGGATAATCGGTAAGAAAAGGAGTTTGGACTTTCTAAAACAAAGAAAACCAGTTTTGACCTCTGTTTACCCTCAGCTAGTCATCTTATTAATGGCAATGCTTTGCTAGCTCCCCACAAGCTTTTGCTTACATGAATTAGCCATGTTTTATTATGTCCAGAACACACACTAATAAAGACTACAGAGCAAAAGGTAAAAATCAAGAAATAAAAGGGGAAGGGCCAGCAGTTTATTATAGGTAGAGAAGTCTTTGAACCTCTACTCCAGATTGGGTTTGGAAAAACCATGACTAAGAATAGCGACACAGCTGGGGCTTGGTCAGAAGAGCCTGCAGGCGTTGGCAGATGAGGTGCTTGCCTTCTGTTTTAAGTTGCTCTCTAGTGGCTGACGCTTACCTGTAATTGAGACTGAGTTCAGGTTTATTTTTTGCTCGTTCTCTGCATCCTGCCCTGGTTCTCAATGCACTTTTCCCCTGCCTGGTACCCACGCCACGCTCCTTTCCCAAGAAGCCCAGCTAGCCCTGCAATCTGATTACGCTCCAGCAGGGCATCTGCTAGGTGCCTCTGTGTCACCGGCAAATCAGCTTGCAGGCCACAGGTGGTGTTTCTGGAGGATCAGGTGAGGGTGCCTTGACTTGGCAGGGCTGGGGGATGTTCATCAGATTAGACACCTCTTGTTCTCATGTGCAGCTGGACAGCAAAAAGTCCCTCGGTTTCTCATTGGAAATCAGCTACAAACACAAGTCCTGTAAGAATATTAGTATTGACTTCATCAAGATTCTATTCTTGATCTTTCTGCTGTTATTAAATTAAAACCCCAAAGTGTTGCTTACTCACATTTCCAGTTTTATCTAAGCTCCTAAGAAGAGCCTCAGGTTGGAGTGTAAGTGAATGGAGACTCTGGAATGAAATGCTTGTCCAGAACTTACCCGAAGAGGTGCCACATGAACGTTAGCTTTCGTGTGTTGGTGCAGCTAACGTGTCCCTGGCAAACAATCCTTATAGTTTACGCTATTAACTTTTCTTTCGTTTTGAGGTTATATATGCCCCTCTTGAAGAAATTATTAACAATTTATTTGTGCTTTCAAAATCCTTTTGCCCAGCTCTGGAAGGGACAGAATGTCACCCCCCTCCCCACGGCGGTTCTTCTAGTGTGGGTGGGCTGGCTTCACCCCAGGAAAGGGTAATCCTGCAGACCTGGTCGCCTGGTCAAGACTCAGTTGGTTACAAAAAAGCTTTCAGACTCGCTCCCAGGACCCAAGAACAGACTGCTTAATTGCTTCTCAGGAGGAAAGGGAGCCAGAATACCAGACCAGTTAAAGGATGAAGGCGGCTCCCTCTCTCCCCCCGGGTCTCTCTCTCTCTCCAAGGCTGAGCAGTGGTTTCTGTTTCTCCCTGTTGTGCCTACTTCATCCTTTTTTTTTATATATATAAATTTATTTATTTGTTTTTTAAAATTTTTGGCCGTGTTGGGTCTTTGTTGCTGTGCGCAGGCTTTCTCCAGTTGCGGCAAGCAGGGGCTACTCTTTGTTGGGGTGTGCGGGCTTCTCATTGTCGTAGCTTCTCTTGTTGCGGAGCACGGGCTCTAGGCACACGGGCTCAGTAGTTGTGGCGCACAGGCTTAGTTGCTCTGCGGCATGTGGGATCTTCCTGCACCAGGGTTCGAACCCATGTCCCCTGCATTGGCAGGCGGATTCTTAACCACTGCGCCACCAGGGAAGCCCTTCATCCTTTTCTTGATGCAAGCTGGGTGATTTCATGGCTGCTGAAATTGTTGCAAGAAAGAAAGTGGGGTGCAAGAGGATGGTCACATCCTAGGTCTCAGGCGAGTCCCTGGGACAGCCGCTAAGTGTGGGTCCTTGGCTTCTCGCAGGAAAGAATTCAAGAGAGAGCCATAGTAAAGTGAAAGAAGATTTATTCAGGGAGATACACACTCCATAGACAGAGTGTGGGCCATTTCAGAAGGTGAGAAGCACCAGGGTACAGGGTTGTCAGTTTTTATAGGGGTGGGTAATTTTATAGGGGTGGGTAATAGGCTAATGAGTGGGAGGATTATTCCAACTATTTTGGGGAAGGAGTGGGGATTTCCAGGAGTTGGGCTACCGCCCGCTTTTTGACCTTTTACGGTTGGCCTCGGAGCTGTCATGGTGCCTGTGAGTGTGTCATTTAGCATGCTGATGTATTACAATGAGCGCCATGTACTGAGGTTCAAGGTCTAGTGGAAGTTGATCATCCGCCATCTTGGACCTAGTTGGCTCTAACCAGTTTGTGTCATGTCCTCAATGGCTGTCATTCTTTTAAAGGTTGTGCCCTGCCCCCCTTCTTGTCTCAAAATTATCGTGGAAAAAGGTAAAATTCCAGGCACAGATGCTGCCATCCTAGGCCAGGACTTGGTGCCTCCTAAATTTGGCTCTGTTCTCTGAAGCAACCAGAGCGTAGCAGCAGCAAGAGCCTTTTCGGCAGAATAAACGTACTTGCAGAAGTACCAAGGTCGGAAAGACAAGAGCAAGTTCAAGGATTGGTATGTGAACATTAGAGTTTGGCCTGAAAAACTGAAACTCTGTGTCCACTAAACAAGAACTCCCCATCCCCCGCCCCCAGACCCTGTAACCACCATTCTACTTTTAAACATCAACTAACCATTTCTAGAACGAGGATTAAAGTTAACTTGCTCAAGCATACACATGTCCAACTATGCATGGCTGTGCTGAAGATGTACATTAGGGCAATAGAACAAGATAGAATTGTAAGGGCCTAAATGATAAGGGTCTGCAGCAGTGAAACAGATGGAGGGGAACAAGTACCAAAACCTTCCAAGAGACAGAAGTCGTCAAGTTTGGCTACTGGATGAAAGGATGAAGAGGATGGTAGAATTTTGCATGACTTGCAGCTTTCTGGCTTGATGAACTAGCAAGACAGGAAATACAAGAGAAGGACTAAGTTTTTAGGAAAGGGAAGTGAGATCATTTTGAACTACAGGCATACCTTGTTTCGCGGCACTTCTCAGAGATTTCGTTTTGTACAAAATGAAGGTTTGTGGCAACCCTGTGTCCAACAAGTATATCGGCGCTATTTTTCCAACAGCATTTGCTTACTTTGTGTCTCTGTGTCACATTTTTTTTTTTAAAGGCTCCTCTTTTTTTTTTTTTTTAAGATTTATTTATTTTATTGATTGATTGATTGATCGATTGCTATGTTGGGTCTTCGTTTCTGTGCTAGGGCTTTCTCTAGTTGTGGCAAGCGGGGGCCACTCCTCATTGCGGTGCGCGGGCCTCTCACTATCGCGGCCTCTCTTGTTGCGGAGCACAGGCTCCAGACGCGCAGGCTCAGTAATTGTGGCTCACGGGCCCAGCTGCTCCGCGGCATGTGGGATCTTCCCAGACCAGGGCTCGAACCCGTGTCCCCTGCATTGGCAGGCAGACTCTCAACCACTGCACCACCAGGGAAGCCCTCTGTCTCACATTTTGGTAATTCTCAAAATACTGCAAAATTTTCATTTTATCATATTTGTTAAAGTGATCTGTGAACGGTGATCTTAGATGTTATTATTGCAAAAAGATCATGACTCGCTCAGGTGATGGTTAGCATCTTTAGCAATAAGATATTTTTGGTTTTTGGTTTTATTTTTTGGTTGTGCCACACAGCATGAAGGATCTTAGTTCCCTGACCAGGGATCGAACCCATGCCCCCTGCAGTGGAAGCGCGGAGTCTTAACCACTGGACCCAAGGTATTTTTAATTAAAGTATGTACATTGTTTTTTTAAAGACAGAATGCTATTGCACACTCCATAGAGAGTATAGTATAAACATAACTTTTATAGGCACTGGGAAACCAAAAAATTCATGTGACTCGCTTTATTGTGATATTCGCTTTATCTCTGTGATCTGGAACCGAACCTTCGAAATCTCCGAGGTCTGCCTGTACTTGTTAATGTACCAAACACAGTTGGATAATCTGTCCTGGTTACAGAAAGGGCCTGGGCTGAGGGGCACATTCGGACATGAAGTGGCTTCTAAAGCTGTGGATGGGCTGAGCCACTCAGGACAGAGATGGAGTGTGAGACAAGGTGGGAAAAGAACAGGAGAGGGCATGGGGCGGGGCTGGAGGAGCAGCCGCATAGAGAGAGGGTCAAAAGTACCTCTGCAGGAGATCAGCCTGCAGTGGCCTGAGAAAAAGTTAGAGCTGGGAGGCCGCCGAAGAAATTTCCCAAGAGGAGTGGTCCACAGTGTCAAATTGCACAGTGGGAACAAAGATAGGGGCTGAGACCTGTTCTCTGCTGCAGGCCAGCAGGACAAGAGAGCAGCCCACTGCCATGGTGGGGACGGATGCCAGATGGCAGAGAGTTGAGGAATGAAAGAGGGTAAGGTGAAGATCAATGTGCTGTTGAGACTGTTCTTCCAAGAAACTGGATTGTGAAAGAACAGCAATCTCTAAGGGCATTGAGCAAAGCTCAGTGGTTGTTTATTTTTAAATCTGAAATAGATTTAAGCACTTGTATGAAAGAAAATTCAACAGAGGAAGAGAATTCAGATATGCTGGGGGCGGGGGAGGGCTGCTATGTGGGGAGCCCATAGAGTGGCAGCAGCCCAGTGTAAATAGGGGCCTCTGTCATCCATCTGCTAGGGTACTGGGAGAAGTTGCCTGAACAGCTAAGTTGGAGAATTCATGGGAGCTCGGTGACAAGGAAGGACAGGAGATGCTGTTTTGGGGGAAAAAAAAATTAGAAAACTCTGATCCATTTGCAATATGTTAACAGTCTCCACCTGGGGAGATGGTACTGGACACACACAGAGACACACACCTCCTATGGTAGATGGGGGACCAGGGGGTCCACTAACAGTGCACAGAGGGCAGCAGGGACCACGGCCTCCTCATCACAGCTATCTACCGTGGAGGACGCAATGACGCAACACGGAACAAAAGTACAAGGCCCAATGTCTACAAATTTAAATAACAGTGTCACATAAGAGTCCTACTGTTTAATTTTGCTATGAGAATCCAAAAGTGGGCCACCTGTTATTAAAGATCACAGTGCCCAGAAAGGTCATATCCTAGAATCATTGTCTTTGTTAAATTAGAACTGAATATGACTGAAATCTCGCATTTAGAGAATTCCCTGGCAGTCCAGTGGTTAGGACTCCGCGCTTCCATTGCAGGGGGCAGGGGTTCCATCCCTGGTCGGGAACTAAGATCCCCCAAGCCACGTGGCGTGGGGTGGGGGGAGAGAAAGAAAAAAGAAATCTCACATTTAAAAGCCAGAGATGTTTAAAAATCACTCCTTTCGATGAAAAGATGGGACCCTACAAATTTCCACCTAGACCTGAGAGACCTACTTGAATCATCTTCAAGCCAACCTGTTGTGTCCTTTACAAATATTGATTTTAGTTGCTGCATTTATAATCCTTTGCAGTTTCATCCGTATGGGATAAACGGTCGACTTGTGCTTGGCCGCCTTGGCAATATCACCCCTTCCGCAGTGGGCTCTTTACCTTTCCTGGTTGCTACTCCAGATACCTCCGGCACCTCCAGGGAAACTCTTCCAGATCCTAAGCCTATTCCACATGAAAATTGGTTATTTATTTATTTTGATTTTTAAATTAAGGTATAGTTGATTTACAACATTATATTACAACAGAGTGATTTGATATTTTCTATAGATTATACTCCATTTAAAGTTATTACAATTAGGAGGTTGGGATTACATATACACACTACTATATATAAAATAGATAACCAACAAGGATCTACTGTATAGCACAGGGAACTATACTCAATATTTTGTAATAACCTATAAGGGAAAAAATACATATACATGTACACATAACTGAATCACTTTGCTGTACACCTGAAACTAACACAACATTGTAAATCAACCATATTTTAATAAAAAATTAATTAATTAAAGTATTATAAAATATTGGCTATGTTCCTTGTGTTGTACACTCTATCTTTGTAGCTTATTTATTTTATATGTAGTAGTTTGTACCTCTTAATCCTCTACCCCTATCTTGCCCCTTTGGTATTTAAATTTACATATATTTTCCCCTCCACTATGAGGTCTGAAAATAGGTATTGTTTTAGTGTCATCATATAAAATTCTGGAGCCTCTCAAACAGCCCCCAGGTATAAGAAAAAGGCCATTATACCTACAGTCCTATTTAAACTGGTTTGAACTGAGCACCTCCTGGGTTTTTATTTGCACATGGGATTATCACAGCCCATCCTGCCTCTGCCTCTGTGGTCATTGCACAGGTCCACTCTGTAGCAATATCTTTGTTGTGAAATTGTTCTGTGGCTCTGCCTGCCATTTAATGAGCTCATTTCCTGGTCGTACATCTGCCTCTGAAAGCAAGATCTAGATCTTGTTCGGAAACTAAATGATGCGGCAGCCTTGCAGAGTACGGCTGTCACCAAACTGTGACGCAAAAAATACCGAGCCCTCAACTCAGATAGGTCAAGTGACCACTAGGAATATACACTGGCTAAAAATCATAAGAACCTACCATCTTCTTCTTTTATAAGCATCTAAAAATTCTTGGGCTTGCCAATTCAAATGTAGTTTATCTGGGGACTTCCCTGGCAGTCCAGTGGTTAAGACTTTGCCTTCCACTGCAGGGGGCTCCGGTTCCATCCCTGGTTAGGGAACTAAGATCCCACATGAAGCACGATGTGGCAAAAAAAAAAAAAAAAAATGTAGTTTATTTGTCCTTTAAACACATAGCATTTTTTAACCCCTTAAAGCAATAGACATTTATGATTTCACACTGTCTCGGGAACCTGGAGATGGCTTAGCTGTGGGATTCTGGCTCGGGGTCTCTCACGAGGTTGCCTTCGGGCTGTTGGTCAGGGTTGTCGTCACCCCCAAGCTCGTAGGGAGCTGAAGAATCCACTTCCAGCTCACTCTCTTGGTAACTGGTTAGCGTCATCAGTTCCTAGCTGGCTGCTGGCACAGGGCTTCAGTCTCTCATGTCATGGGCGCCTCCACTGGGCTGCTCACAAGCTGGCAGCCTGCTTTCCTCAAAGTGAGAGACGAGAGAATGAACAAGAGAGTGGGAGCCAGTGGGCATCCAAGGTGGAAGCAGAGGTCTCTCATATCCTAATCTCAGAAGTGATACCATCACTTCTGCCATGTTCTACCAGGCATGCAGTCCAATCCCGGTAAAACTTCACGTAACATTTTGCCTTGTAGTACTAGTGCCCCAAGGGGTTAATTAATGGAAAGAATATATTATAGAGAAGAATATTTAAATAAATAATGTATACATATTATTGAAGCTAAATGCTTTTTTTTTTTTTTTTTTTAATTGATGGAGCATATAGTCAAAAAGGCTGGAGACCACTGCCCCAGAAAACAAGAAATCCTGCTTTGGAAATATTTTCTAGGTGCCAGGCACTGTTCTTAGCCCTTTATATGTATCCTTACAATTACTCTTCATGACCTTCTAAGGCAGACATTAATATTATTCTTATTGTAGAGTTGAGCAAAACAAAGCACAGAGAGGTTAAACAACTTGCCTGAAGTCACACAGCTACCAAGTGGCTGACCGAGACTCAAATCCAAGTAAACTAACTTAAGAACAGTTCCTCTCCATCCCTCTCAACCTCCTCTCACAATCCAGTTTACCCTTCATTAACAATTCTCTTACACTCTCAAGGACGATGCTAGGTCATGGGGAAATAAAAAGGTATAAAATGTGGTCCCATCCTTGGGGAGCTGTGTGATGTGTGAATGAACTAATAGTCAGCAGCTAATACCAGTTATGAATTTCTGGTTATAAAGCACAAGTCACTTTCTATGGACTTGATTGAAGAAGACTGATTTTCTTTGCCTTTAGCAAAGTGGTCTCCAGCCTTTTTAATTGTGTACTGCATCAATTTTTTTAAACTTGAGCATTCAGATCCAATATACATATTTGTATTTATTTATAAATATTATACTTATATTCCTATAGCACTAATATGTTAGGTATGTCATATCATATACTCAAATTAGTAATTTAGATAGGATGAGATTAAATACATGTAAATAGAGGTTTTCCTGTGTTCTTCCTGTACTTCATGAGTCCTCTGAGAACTGCCCTGTTAGGGGCAGCCCTCCAAGATGCACCTTTGTGCCACTCAGAAAGGTTGCTCATGGAAAATTTCCGTAGAATCTCAGTCTCAGAATTCTTAAGTTAGTGGGAAATTTTGACGCTAGGGTGCACCTGGAAGAGAGAATCTGAATGAACGTGCTATAATGATCATATCCAAATGATTATTTTCAAAGTAAGTAGTGCTCCTCATTTTCTTGGTCTTAAGGACAGTTTAATTCCTATTGTTTCCGCCAATGATCCCTCTAGAAAAAAAGTCCTCCAGGTGGTGAAGCTGTAATATAATTGATCTCACCTCTTATTTGTGTGCTATTGCTCCACAGACAAAATCCTCACCTACAACTGGTCAAGACATCCTTTTTGGACCACACAGTGGTTGGTGAAATAAATCACTTTTAAGTTTTCCTATTTCGTAGTCAAAAAGAAAAAAACAAAAGCAAACAAGAAAAAAGCCAGATGTGCCAGTTTAGTGTCAGGTTTATCAAGAGTGCCATTTCACGCAAATCAAAACTACCATGAGATATCATCTCACACCGGTCAGAATGGCCATCATCAAAAAATCTACAAACAATAAATGCTGGAGAGAGTGTGGAGAAAAGGGAACCCTCTTGCACTGTGGGTGGGAATGTAAATTGATACAGCCACTATGGAGAACAGTATGGAGGTTCCTTAAAAAACTAAAAATAGAACTACCATACGACCCAGCAATCCCACTACTGGGCATATACCCTGAGAAAACCATAATTCAAAAAGAGTCATGTACCACAATGTTCATTGCAGCTCTATTTACAATAGCCAGGACATGGAAGCAACCTAAATGTCCATCAACAGATGAATGGATAAAGAAGATGTGGCACATATATACAATGGAATATTACTCAGCCATAAAAAGAAACGAAATTGAGTTATTTGCAGTGAGGTGGATGGACCTAGAGTCTGTCACACAGAGTGAATGAAGTAAGTCAGAAAGAGAAAAACAAATACCGTATGCTAACACATATATATGGAATCTAAAAAGAAAAAGGTCATGAAGAACCTAGGGGCAAGGTGGGAATAAAGACACAGACCTACTAGGGAATGGACTTGAGGACATGGGGAGGGGGAATGGTAAGCTGGGACAAAGTGAGAGAGTGGCATGGACATATATACACTACCAAAGGTAAAATAGATAGCTAGTGGGAAGCAGCTGCATAGCACAGGGAGATCAGCTCGGTGCTTTGTGATCACCTAGAGGGGTGGGATAGGGAGGGTGGGAGGGAAGGAGATTCAAGAGGGAAGAGATATGTATATGTATAACTGATTCACTTTGTTATAAAGCAGAAACTAACACACCATTGTAAAGCAATTATACTCCAATAAAGATGTTAAAAATAATAAATAAATAAATAAATAAATGGTATCATGTCAGGAGGGAAAACCAGAAAACAATAAATTCCATATGTTTAAAAAAAAGAGTGTCATTTAATTGTCCTTGGGCCCTGCCCCACATCGGCCCCTCCTCCTCTCTAAGCCCACCACCTCCACCCCCTCCGAAGAGACCCATCGTTGCCCTTGCTTCTCCAGGAGTCTGGGGTTCCAGGACCCTTGGCTTAGGCCTCTAGAGGCCCCAGGAAGAGGGGGGGAGTCCCAGATGAGTTTCCCCCACAGCAAAGTCCCTCCCTCATCCTTGGAGTCCCAGGGCTGGCAAAGGAATTCAGGAGGAGAACCCAAGAGAGGGCAGCTGGAAGTGGTGGGGTCGGATGGGGACAGACAAGGGACTTCAAATCAGAACAGCAGTTTCCACAGCGAATTATGAACCAGAACCAAATAAATTTATAAAGATGGAGTGACAGGACACAAACTGGAACTTTGCAGTTTTAGGAAAGAAGAACGAACCCAAGTGAGGGTCAAGGCCAAACATTTTTACCAGCTCCACACACTTTTCTGAATCCTGACTGTGGCTTGAGTGGGAAGGAAGAGACTCCTGTTTAGTTAGCCACTTGGCTTTGAGTTTTGGACGATAATGCATTTAAAAGGAGCTGCTTTTGCAACTTATGCTGAGAAAAATCAGTAAGAGAAAGATTATCTGATAATAAAAGCAACCATTCTTCACGTCAGTTGCTAATTTGTTCAGACCAAACCCATCTCCCGGATGTCAAAGAAACCTGGGAGCCAGAGACAATGGGAAATTAGTGTCCTGAGCAGTTTCTTTACAGGAATGGGGAAAGTTCAGTGTCTTCCTCCCCAGACTGGCAAAAGAGCTATTTAAACTGTTGAGATCTTTAAAAATCTTCTGACCTCTTCTCTCGGCCACCAAAGTTAGGCATAGCATTATTTTGAAAAGAGGCTAAAATGGGATTTTTCTCTGCAAATCTCCAAACTATCCAGAAACCATTTTACTTGAGTACAATGAAATGTGGGAAGTAAAAACTCTCATGTGGACATTTCTGGGCTAAGTCTAGCTCCACTGCCCAGGTTGGAGTCTTACTCTGCTAAAATATCAGCTTCAAATATTGGTGGCTACTATGTGCTGCCTGAGAGCTTTACCATTACTGGAGTTTTTAAAAAACATGATTATAAACGGTTATTAATTTCTTAATCTTGGGGAATGCTTTGTTGCATTGCCTTGCATGTTGCAAATGTTTATTAAAAAAGCAAATATATAATAGTCGTTATTAAATATAGGCCAAAGAAAGATGTGCATTTTTTAAAATCCAGAAAATATAAACCGTATAAAATCCAATTTTGTTCCAGTTAAATTTACCCTAGAAATTAGCATTTTAAAACCCTAAGTGCCCGGTCCTATTCTTTCTTTAACTGATCTTTTTTATCTTTCTTTATCTTATAGCTGATATAATATTGCTGGATTCCTATGTGTATTTTGCTAACTAAAGCCATGCTAAACGCTGGTGATGAGAGAAGCAGAAATGGGAGGGACCTTTGCAGAAACTGCTCTTGAGTCTAAGATGTTCCTTGCTTCATTTCTTGTTTGATCTGGTTCCTTTGAGGCCCTTCACAAGCAGGAGAATTTGGAAATGATATTGGCCAGGATAATTATAGGTGGGTCCACAACTACATTGGCAGATAAAGCTAAGGAGTTAAAAGAGTGTATTTACACAGCAGGGCAGAGTCAGGAAATCTATTGTTTCTGTATTTTATCAAGTCTGATTGTTTCAGAGTTAACAAGCTCAGAAGCAAAACAAAATACCAACTTACTAACACTGAGTTGACATCTAATTTGGCTTAGTTTTCATTTTAAAGGGCATTTCAAGGATGCTGGAAAGTTGAGGAGACTGTAAATTGAATAAAAACAGGTATCTTAGACCTTTATTGTAGCCCATCCAAGAATATATATTTTATTGTTCTTTTTTTAAAAAAATTAAATCTTTTTTTTTTTTTTTAAAGTTAATTGTAGACACAGCAGTTGTAAGAAATAGTACAGGAGAGAGCCCATATACCTTTCACCCAGTTTCCCCCATGGTAACATGTTGCAAAACTGTAGTCTATATCACTCAGGATATTGACATTGATACAGTCAAAGTACAGAACATTCCCAACCCACAAGCATCCCTCTTGTTGCAGTTTTATGGCCATACCCACTCTCTCCTCCCTCACCCTTCCCTAACCCTTGGCTACCGCTAATCTCTTCTCCATTTCTACAATTTTGCATTTCAAGACTGTTATATAAATGGAGTCATACAGTATATAACTTTTGGGGATTGCTGGTTTTCTTTCAGTATAATTCTCTGGAGATTTGTCCAGATTGCTGCACATATGGGGAGTTTGTTTCTTTATACTGTTGGGCAGCGTTTCATGGTGTAGACATACCACAGTTTATTTAACCATTGAATGTGTTAAAGGATATCTGGGTTGTTTTTCCCTTGGGGCTATTACAAATAAAGCTGCTATAAACACTCATGTACAGGTTTTGGTGTTAACATAAGTCTGTAAAGGTCCAAGGTGCAGTTGCTGCACCATGTGGTAGTTGCCTGTTTCTTTTTTTTTTTTTTTTAATTTATTTTTGGCTGTGTTGGGTCCTCATTGCTGCACGCGGGCTTTCTCTAGTTGTGGCGAGCGGGGGCTACTCCTCATCGCAGTGCGCAGGCTTCTCAATGCGGTGGCTTCTCTTGTTGCAGAGCACCGGCTCTAGGCACGCAGGCTTCAGTGGTTGTGGCACGTGGGCTCAGTAGTTGTGTCTTGCAGGGTCTAGAGCGCAGGCTCAGTAGTTGTGGTGCACGGGCTTAGTTGCTCCGAGGCATGTGGGATCTTCACGGACCAGGGCTCCAACCCGTGTCCCCTGCACTGGCAGGCTGATTCTTAACCACTGCACCACCAGGGAAGCCCGCAAGTTGCACACTTTTTAATGTATTTATTTGCCATCTGTATATCCTCTTTGGTGAAGTCTCTTCAATTCTTTTGCCCACTTTCTTTTTTTTTTTTTTTTTAAATGTATTTATTTATTTATTTATGGCTGTGTTGGGTCTTCATTTCTGTGCGAGGGCTCTCTCCAGTTGCGGCAAGCGGGGGCCACTCTTCATCGCGGTGCGTGGGCCTCTCACTATCGCGGCCTCTCCCATCCCGGAGCACAGGCTCCAGACGCACAGGCCCAGCAATTGTGGCTCACGGGCCCAGCCGCTCCGCGGCATGTGGGATCCTCCCAGACCAGGGCTCGAACCCGTGTCCCCCGCACTAGCAGGCAGACTCCCAACCACTGCGCCACCAGGGAAGCCCTTGCCCACTTTCTAATTGGATTGTTTGTTTTTTTGTGTGTTGGGTTTTGAGAATTCCTTATACAGGTCTTCCTCAACTCACAATAAACTTACATCCCCATAAACCCATGGTAACTTGAAAATATCATTAGTCAAAAGTGCATTTAATACACTTTACCTACAGAATATCATAGCTTAGTCTAGTCTAGTCAGTGCAGCTTCTTGCCACTGCCCAGCATCACAAGAGAGGCAGGTGCTACATATTGCTAGCCTGGGAAAATATTAAAATGCAAAATTTGAAGTACAATTTCTACTGAATGCATGTCACTTTCACACTACCATAAAGTCCAAAAATTGTAAGTCGAACCATCATAAGTTGGTGACATCTGTATATCTATATACTAGTTCTTTATTGGATATGTGGTTTGCAAATATTTTCCCAATCTGTAGCTTATCTTTTCATTCTCTAACTGGGTTTTATGCAGAGCAAAATTTTTAATTTTGAAGAAGCATAATTTATCAGTTTTTCTTCTTATGGATCACGCTCTTTGCCGAGGCCTATGTCCCTAAGATTTTCTCCTATTTTTTTTTTCTAAAAGTATTACAGTGTTCTGTTTTACATTTAAGTCCCTGATCATCCATTTTGAGTTAATTTTTTTTTAATAAGATATGAGCTTTAGGTCAAGGTTAGTATTTTTACCTGTGAATGTCCAATTGTTGCAGCATCATTTGTTGAAAAGGGTATTTTCCCTTCATTGAATTGCTTTTGGACCTTTGTAAAAAATCGGTTTTTCATATTTGTATGGGTTTATTGAAAGTGTTACAAAATTATTTTACATTTATTTTAAAAGCATATAGCAAGTCAACTTAAAAGAATGCAAAAGAAATGTTAGATGAACTTAGCTGCCTTTCTTCAATTTATTCCTAGTTAAGATGTTTATCAGTTCACACTCTGGTTATTTTCATGACTAAAGGCATGTGGGTTTTGGCTGACCAAATATTTTTCTATAGTGATTAAATTCTATATTTAAGAGCAAATATTCAACATTTCATAACCTAATGGTTTTCTGCCTAGGAATATGATAAGTAGTATATAATTGAATATAGATAATTTTATATTTATCTGTAACTATATACTGGAATAACCATCTTCTTTGGCATGATTTTAAAAAATACGGTCTCACTATAAGATATTCCCACTGTAAAACAAAATTCATTATGCCATGAAACCCTATGTTGGACCCCTTCCAGGTGGATTGATTTTCTTGGAAGGATTAGATTGAATATATGTAATTATGATGATTCCAGAGCATAGAACTTCCCCTCCTGTAATATCATTTAAAAACTGTGCTAAAAGGAAATTGCTTTTCTCCCACACCCTTGCTTATTACAGTTGACTATTAATTCCCATCAGGAAGCCAGGTGGCATCAAGAAAATCAGTTCAATTTCAAGGCCCTCGAGGAGTGGTTCTCAACCGCTGGCTACACATTAGCATCACCTGGGGAGATTTTTACAATCCCAATACCCATGCTGCACCCTGGACCGATTAAATCAGAATCTCTGGGGTTAGGATGCAGGTATTAGGATTTGTTAAAACTCCCAGGTTATTCCCGTACGCAGCCAAGTTTGAGAATACTGCTCAATTGTTAAGCTCTCTTCTTTTGTTTATTTCTTTATGAAACTTTATATTACTATCATTTATCACTCAATACTGTGAATACAGTGTACTGGGTTGTCATAATATACTATGTGAACTTATATCTTTCAGGTTTCACTCTTCCTTGGATAATTTTAAAATTTCTAACATTCTTTTTATTCTGTTGGGAAGAGTAACACATATTCAATGAAGAAAATTTGGGGAAAAGACAGGCAAGCATAATGAAGGGGAAAAAAATCATTTTAAATTCTATCATCCAGATAGAATTATTGTAACATTCTAGTTTTTTTTATTAGGTATATACACATACATTAACATATATGTATATATATATATATATATATATATACATTCAGCTTTTATTCTTTCAACATTGAGATGATATTGAAAATATAGTTTTATATGTTATTTTAGAAATCTCATAAATAAATGCAAAAATTAGTATCAATAGCAGAAAGTGTGAAATCAGTATTGGTTTGCAACTGTCATAATTTTTACACTTTCACACACCTTGATCTGGGTCATGGATATAAGCAGGTAAGACATACCCTTTAATAAGTCACTTTACATTGCTACAAAACAACATTTAAGGCATATGACTATACTTCCCATAATATCTTCCCCCTAAGTTGACAAAGTACTGCTATCATATGTAGCTTTGGAATTATGACCAAAAATGCATCACTGCCAGCCAAACTGATGACTATTGTGTAAAGATAATAAAGTTAATTTCTTTTTCTAAATCCTTCAACTACTCAGACTAGAATAAGGATATGAACCAGGAAAAACACATAAAGTGAATACAGACTTATTAAATACAGAATGGAATTGCGTTCCTCTAACTCAGACTCAAATGCCAGTTGAATTTTTATTCTCTAGATTTCAATGGGAGGAGATATGTATGCATATATCATGAACATATGCCTATATCTTTGCATTACAAGGGAAAAAACTGATACATATTCACTACTAAATATTTAGGAAAGTCATAAACAAAAAAAAAAATTTTTTTTTTTTTTTTGGCTGCACTGCATGGCATGTGGGATCTTAGTTCCCCTATCAGGGATGGAACCTGCACCCCCTGCAATGGAAGCGTGGAGTCTTAACCACTGGACCGCCGGGGAAGTCCCCCCCTCAAAATTTCTTAAAAATAAAAATCTGCCTGTAACTACTGTTAAATGCAACAACTCAATATAATTATGAATGCATCTCAGTATAATTATGCTGAGTAACAGAAGCCAGACAAAGAAGAGCATATAGTAGATTATTCCATTTCTATGAATTCCTATAAAATTGTGGAAAATGCAAATTATTCTATAGTGACAGAAAGCAGGTAAGTGGCTGCCTGGGCAGGCAAGATGGGGACCAGGAGGGGCTGAACAGAGGGATTACAAGGACACACAGAGATATTTTTGGGTGAATGTTTATGCCCATTAACTTGATTGTGGTGACGATTTCAAGGATGTATACATTTGTCCTAAAACCCATCACATTGTACACTTTAAATGTGTGCAGTTCCTTCTATGGCAATTATACCTCCATAAATCTGTCAGAACAATAAGGAACTGTTGGCAACTTCCAATCATGGAATTTGTTCTGTAAAGTTTTGCTTGAAATCCTGGATATTGCAGTCACTTACTGGATATTATTTTCACTAACCCATCATTTTTACTCAGGAAGATACCCCATAATTTCACACTCTGAAATAATCAGTGTCTCAAATTCTCCAACAGAAAGGAAAATTCAAATATTTTACTCATAATTTCTTCCATAGAATTGCCAAAGAGCATCATAACATTCAAAACAACTTATCAAGTGATTGTTTCACTTTTCAAAGTTACCATTGACTCTACTACCTCTCCTATAAATACTGCATTTGTAGGAGTGACATAAGTCATTAAAAAACAAACAAACAAACAAAAAGCAGCTGATAGAATTGAGATCAATCCCAATACAACTGAGATCAATTCAAATACAGAATCTCAGGACAACCTCTGAGATTTGGATGGGAGCTCTATAACATGGGATAAAATAGTCAACCTCTCTTCTATATAATTTTAGTAATTCTTTAGATCAAGCATTGGTCTTTTCATTGGGTTCTTAATCACACGCAAAAAATAATTGAAGTATTTTTTAATGTCAGAGACAACATATAACAGATCTAAGATTAAAAATTCATAAAGGTATTCAAGTTAATAGAGGAACATAAAAATCTCTCAATAATTTAAAATGTATGTCTCTATAATGTCTTTTTTCCAGTAAGCAATGTTGACTTATGAAACCAGTTTCCAGCTTTGAAAAGCCCCAAGCATTTTTCCTGGCACTTAACTCAATAAAAGTTTGTCGAATTAACAAGTCAAAATATTTTTTTTTAATGTTGGATATTTACAGGACCCTTTGAAGAATTTGTGAAGGGATTTGAAGTTGTTGGATTATGGTAACTTGATCTGCCCTGGAGTGCAGAAACCTTCCAGATACCTTCAGGCACCCTCCATGTATGTATCCTGAGAAACTCTCTCTCCATATTGGGCAAATCATTTACTGTATCTGCGTTCTAGTCACTCCATAATAGGTGGAGAGCAGCCCAACGCTAGAAAAATGAGAAGCCAAAGCTATATGGGCTTACTGGGGACTACATTTCAATAGTATTCATTTATTTGTTTATTTGTTTACATTTAGACACATTTTGAACAAAGTGGTGGGAGCTATGTTAAATCAGTTCTCTGTAAATAATTGCTTCTAGAAAGACTTCCACAGTGGCTGGAGGGGGAACAAAGGTATATGTATATGTAAATGACATGAATTAAAGAATTAACTGTCCCCTTCCAACACCCCACCTCCGCAACCCTCAACTCACGGCTCCCTCGCTTTGTTACTTTAGAGTAATCTTAGATTTGAGTCAGGAGCCAATTTTAAATCTTGGTAAATGAAACAGATATATGAATAGCAGGCTTTATACTTAAACCCAAAGCAATACATTCCTTAAAAGTTAGAAGAATAACATTTGCCTATATACATAATGTATATTTACAGGAAGTTGACCTTTGAACTTAATCTGTATGTTGAACTTTTTCTGTAGTTTCTATACAAATATTGGATTATTAGCTACTCATGAATTGAATAAAGTTGTTAATTTTTCTAGTGTTCTAGTTAATAATCAGCAAATACAGGAGAGGAGAGTAAGAGTTGGGCTCTTAGATAACTTTATGTAAGTAATTGCTTCAGAAAAAAAGTGGACTTTTTATTTAGGGAAAACAAGTGATAAGTGGTAGTTTCAAGGGTGAAGAGTTGCCAGTTTTAAGTGAAATTGTCTGAAGGCTTTGTATCGAGAGAATGAATCCGGGGGATAGAGTGTTGGTTTTAAATTCTGTTTTAATCACTATAGTTATTATTGTGCTTTCAAGGGGTTGTATTAACATCTGTGAATTATTTTCAAACATATTTGAAAATGCTTTGTATGCACAAGATGCCCAGCTATGACTCTAAATTTTATTGGCAAATCTCATGTGACCTGCCTTTCTGGAGAAGTAAGCATTAGACATACAAGTTCAGCCTGCTATATGGGCAACGTGTATTTGTTTTTGAGAAATCTCAAACTGTTTTTATGAGAGCATTAACTCTCTCAGGGAAACGACTCTACCACCAACTGCCCCATGGGAGAAGATGTGCGGGGACACCTGCGTCCTGCTGTTTGGAGGAGAAAGGGCTGCTGGTGAGAAATCGGGGTAACTGACAGCCTTGGACTGAGTAGTGGAAAACAGAGAACAGCTGCCTTCCTCTCCATCGCTGACATTGATGCAAGCAATTCTGAAGGTGTCTCCAAAACTCTGGAAAAGAAAACCTTGGTTGGGCTTCCCTGGTGGTACAGTGGTTAAGAATTCGCCTGCCAGTACAGGAGACATGGGTTCAAGCCCTGGTCTGGGAAGATCCCACATGCCACGGAGCAACTGAGCTCGCGTGCAACAACTACTGAAGCCCGTGCTCCGCAACAAGAGAAGCCACCACAATGAGGAGCCCGCACACAGCAACGAAGACCCAATGCAGCCAAAAGTAAATAAATGAACTTATTTCTTTAAAAATCTTGTAATAACTTATAATGGAAAAGAATCTAAAAAGGTATATATATACATATCTGAATCACTTTGCTGTACATCTGAAACTAACATATCACAACATTGTAAATCAACTATATTTCAATAAAAATTTAAAAAAAACAAAACAAAGCTGAATGCATGATCTGATGAAGAAATTTTTTAAAAAAAGAATGAAGCATCTTAAAAAAAATAACAAAGAGTAATTCCACAGTCTCTGAGTAAGATGGAAATGATTCTTTGGTCAGTCTAAAAATCAAAGATACTTAATGTGTGTGTTTGTGTGAATCTACAAAGCAGCCCGTTATCCTTAATACCTCCTTATCATGGTGCTGTTTCAGGAAGAATAGGGAGTGCTAGAACATGCACATTTCTTTTTTTTTTTTTTTAATTTATTTTTAATTTACTTTATTTTTGGCTGCATTGGGTCTTCATTGCTGCGTGCGGGCTTTCTCTAGTTGCAGCGAGCAGGGGCTACTCTTTGTTGTGGTGTGCGGGCTTCTCATTTCCGTGGTTTCTCCTGTTGCCGAGCAGGGCTCTAGGTGCACGGGCTTCAGTAGTTGTGGCATGTGGGCTCTAGAGCTCAGGCTCAGTAGTTGTGGTGCACGGGCTTAGTTGCTCCGCGGCACGTGGGATCTTCCCGGATCAGGGCTCGAACCCGTGTCCCCTGCATTGGCAAGCATATTCTGAACCACTGCGCCACCACGGAAGCCCACATGCACATTTCTTAAAGTAAGATTTTGCAATTAAAAAGTAAGAATCTGAGCATTTCACACTGAAAAATAAACACAAAGCAAGCAATTGCTAATCTAATCAGACATTGGCACTGTCTTCCTCAAAATGCGGGTATACGCTGCCAGCTTGAAATCTTTGACCTTGCAATCTCTTCTGAAAATTGAAAGGCTAGTGTGATGTGAAAAGCTTTAAGAATTTCCCAAGAACTGAATAAATATAATCTCACAGAATGGGGAATTTTGCAAGTATTTGTACTACTTAATGGTACATTTTCATATGTGCTGAGGTTACTCATTCTCAAATAGGTTTTAACAGCGTTTTTTGCTCTTAACATCCCAGGTGAGGTCTAAACGCCACTTTTCACTGACATCCCTGAGAAGAAGAGAGAACACATTCCAAGCTTCCCACAGAAGGGGAGTGAAATGTTGGCCAGTGGTTGGCCAGGGCGGAATCTGTCTTCCATGTACCAGCTCTGAAGCCTTGAAGGCCTGACTTAACCTCTCCGGGCCTACTTTCCCCCACTCCATTGGTAAAATGAGAACAATAGGACCAGCATCGCAGTATTGCTGTAAGGATGAAATGGGATTATACACACAAAGTGCATTCACAATGTCTGGTACTGAGTAAGTACTCAAATGTTTCCTAAATATTTAAGTCAAAATGGATGAAATGCTTAAAACTTCGGAAAACCAACCATTTTCCAAATATACTGCTTCTTAAGGGATAGATTCCAGAGAAGGTGGCCATTCTGTACTCCTTTCAAATAAAAGTGATAAATTCAGAAAAACTTTATGCTGGATAACTAACCTATGGTTCCCAAGGAGCCATTTTACTACATGCAATTAATTAGGCACAAACATCCTGGTGCTGAACTATTGTTTACATCAATTCTCTACTAGATTGTCCTAAATCTGGGGATGGGATATTTATCTGGTATCTAGTGGCAATATTCCAGAAGTTTCTTCAGTTTTAATGAGCTTCTGTTTGTGAAAACTAAGGCGCCTAGTTGTCGGTTGAAACTGGGATAATTTTTCTTTCAGCCCCACTACCTTCCTGCTTACGTCCCAGATAATTCAGCTAACATTTTAATTTAGTTCAAATATATATTGACTGCCTGCTATGTTCATATGACAAGTATTATATTCAAGAGTATGAAGGGACAGAATGCAAGTCACTTAGGCAGTTATTATTGAAAGCCCTTATCAATGGAGAAATACTGACAGCAAACGAGCAGATCCATGTCATCCTGTTTCAGCGGTGGCGTGAGGGAGAGGTGGCCTGGACCGCCAGCATCAGGCCCTTAAGGACAGGCACATTTCCAGTAAGTCTCAATTCCCCAGATTCCCCGGGGAAGGAGGGCAGTCGGTGTTGCCCACGGCATCGCCTGATATCACTTGTTCCGGGTGATAGGAGAGCGTGGGGCCGCCGGGCCACCTCATCCGTGGTCTGACTGTATTAACCTCTTGGTGCCCAGCTCCTGCCACGTGAGGTGTCCTAATATGGTCAGACTCCGGAGGAGCCCAGGAGCGCTTGCCTTTCTCCTGCTAATGGGGAGGAAGCAAACACTCTGAAGGCAAGCAAACGGGGATCTGGGTTCGCTTCTGGGCCAGCTGAAAGTGGGCTGCAGCAGAAGTCCTGCCTCGGGTCATCAATCATTTAATAAACCCCCAGGGAATCCGATCTCCTCGGGGGGCTTTCTGCCCTCCCCTCTTTCTCGCCCTCCCCTCCCCTTCGGGGAGGCAGCCCTGGGTGGTGGTCCCCCAGCTCCTGTCCCCGTACAGGAACGGGAGGCGTCCTGGGGGTCGCGGTGGGCTGCTCGCCTGGCCCTTGGCTCGAGGCTCTGGCCGCTCCTCGGGTCCTAGCAGCCTAGCAGGAGATGCTGCAAGGCGTGTCTGGGGCTGTGCTCATGTGATGAAGCGAGGGGAAAACAAGGGGGAGGAGGAGGAGGCGAAGAGGTGGCTTTTTTTTTTTTTCTTTTAAGGAGTTTGCAGCGAGCGCGTCTCCTTCATTCGCTGTCTGGGCGGGTTCGGAGGAGGACGACGGGAGAGGAAGGCGCTCCTGGGACCTCGCGGGTGCACGGCTCCTGGCTCTTCTCCGCGTCCCTGCTATCTGGGGAAGGCGTAACCCGGCTGCTGGGCGCGGGAGAACCGCAGACAAGCCATGGGCGCCGGGAGCTCCACCGAACAGAGGAGCCCGGAGCAGCCGGAGGCGGGGAGCGCTACGCCGGCCGAGCCCGAGCCCGAGCCCAGCGGCGGAGGCTCTGCGGCGGAGGCGGCGCCCGGATCGTCGGCGGACGCGACCATCGCCGCTGCGGACCCCACCACCAAGGTACCGGCGCGCCGGGCCACCTGCCCCGGGGAGGCGGAGGGTGGGGTGTGTGTGTGTGTGTGTGTGTGTGTGTGTGTGTGTTTATGTGTGTGTGTGTTGGGGAGCGTCCCTTGATCTCCGCCTGCGATAACTTCCCGGCCGGTCCAGCCCATCTGCAAACTCGGGAGCATAAATCCCTCTTTCTAGGCTTTTCAGGGTCTTTAGCGCCGGGGCGGGACCACAGCAGCGGCGAGCGCGGCGGGGGGCTTGCATCTTTGTAGTGGGTCTCAAGGGGTGGCGACTGCGCCATCCGCAGTAATAAAATCCGCCGGCTGCCCGCCGCTAACTGAGCCTTTCTCCACGCTCTTCCGGTGGGAGCGACCCAGCCCGGTACCGGCGAGCTGCTTGCGGGAGTCCGCGGAGGACTGACCCCCGAGCCGAGCGTGTCGAGCCCCCGCCCTCCTACCTCCCCCAGCGGAAAGTCCGCTGTTGGGCCCTGACGCGTGTTGCAGCCTGGCGAGCCCTCCACCCGTGGGTTCCCCGCAGCGCACTGTCCGTGATACCAGCTGTGTCTGGAGCGACCCGGGTTTGGTACCCAGTCCTCCTGCGGCAGCGGCTCGAGCAGACACCGCCTTCCTGATGCAGAGAAAGCCTGGGGTGTAGCTCGCTCGGAGCCAGAGAAAATCTGAGCCGACGCTGCATTTCCAGAAGGAATGACAGGTTTCGCAAACACGGCGGCGTCCTCCTTTTCGCTCAGTTCATTGCACTCAGTTGGATAAACAAATACTGGAGGAGTAGTTAGAAGTTCTCAAAGGATGCGGTCAGAGGCGTAAGCCAGCATTCCCTCTACTCTGGTCTCTGGAGGCAGTGCTGAACCTCCTAGACATTTTGCATTTTATAGTCTCAGTCTTCAAGGCTGAAATATTTGTTCTTGGCGACTACAGTCGCCAAGATTGTGACTTGTTCAGATCGTTGTCTTTTAGATCTATTTTCCAGCATGTATGTTCATTAGCCAGGCTTCACCCAACCCTTTTTGTGATATTTTTATCGAAGATGTGGATAACCATATTTAATACTTAAAAGGAAAAAAGAAAACCCCTTGTGTCAAATTTGAGGATATACAGAGTACATGAGGACCTTTAGGAGTTATCTCAGGAAGTATAGATGTTTACAGTGCGGGGGAAAAAAACAACAACCCTGAAATCTAGGTAAAAATCACGCAATTATATGACCTAATCGCCTTGACCTTTTCGCGTCCTAGTTTAGTTTGAGCTGAGAGACTGCTCTTAGCTAGATTACCTCTAGTCGTTAACATAACTACTTGTAAAACCCACGATCCCTAGAGCTGTAGATGCTGACAAGTACCAACTGTGCCTGGAATGTCTAGATTTTCTAAGAGATGCCTAAGAAATGTACTATATCCTTTTGAGATCTCAGTTAGGTTTTAATATTTACTGTACATCACTTTTTGATGCCAACTACTGTCAAAATGGCTGTATAACCAGTATTTAGAGTCCGGTAATAATGAAAGTAATTTTAAGGTGTAGTTGCTAAAAGCTTGCAGTTGGGGAACATTTTTTTCCTTGGCTTTTACCAGTCCTTCAGGTCTTAATCAACAGTTCACACTGAGATATGGTACTTATTCCCTTCTCAATAACTTCAGTGTGTTCATTAAAAATATTCCTTCCTTTCTGTTCTCTTTATCTTTCTTCCATAACCTTATCCTCCCTTTTTCTTAGTCACCACCATCTTGAAACAGCCAGATGACCTCCTTTAAAAAATTACCTAAATGACATCCAGAATATCATTGAACTTTTTGGCATACGGCCCAGTTATCAATTTGGAGACAAATCAATAAACTTGCATGAATCCTTAGAAAATGTGTAGTTTTTCATTTCAACTAGCAAAATTTATTACTCAGGTTTTGAAGACCTAAGTCTTTTCAAAAGGATGGTCTAATTAAGAATGATTCAGCACATAGCTTTTGCCTCCCCTCTTTGCCCTGTTCAGCCCCAGTTCTTGACCTCTGAGTAATCTCATCTGCCATTCTGGGTTCCCATAGCACCATGGACCCTTCTTTCCAGCAGTTTCCATATTTGTGGGTTTAGTGACTTGTGTTCTTCTGGCTGTTCTGAATGCTCCACAAGGGCAGGGACCATATCTGGTTTGGCTCATAACAGGTGTCGCCCCATGTGTGACGTGTGTGGCTGGCCGGTAGGATGATGCTGGCTCCCTGATTTTGATTGGAGACTGTCAAGTTGGGGAATACCTTGGCCCATCTACTTGTTCTTTGACTTTCTCATCATCATGATCTGTGTCACTTATCAGATAGTGACTAAGTCAAAGTGAGTCTGGTTATTCACAGACCAGGTGAATATCTAGCAAAAAACTAAGATTTGGGGACTCTGATTTCTGCTTCTTTAGAATGGCTTGTTACCGTTGCAGTTTCAAATTGCCTTTAATCTCAAATAAACAAATGCATTATAAATGCAAGTGGCTCAGATGAGACCGCTTCATACATTGGATTAGTGATGAATTACATCTTGAGCTTTTTTGATTGGGTCTGTGGACATTTGGGGAGGTTTAGACTAGTGCTTCCCTCCTCCCCCAGTAGAATGCTGATCATTAATTAAAGGCTGTTAGCAGATTTTTTTTCCCCATTGGTAAAACTTGATTACTGAAGCCTCAGGTTTAGATGCACTGAGACAAGTCCTGGTTTTATCTGTGATGTATTTTAATGGAAATGGAAGGAGTCTTATCTTCCAGTCAATCTTTTACAATCTTTGTATGTTAATTCTGAGGGGAAATGGCTTGATCGGTTATTTTCCAGGTTTAATTTTGAGAGTTTGCCATTTTGGCCACTGCAGGGTGCAGGAAGATTAGACCACCTGAACACAGGTGGTAAACAAAGCCTCATGGTATTTCTCAATCATCTGCTTTTAAACATTTGAAGTCATCTGCTTTTAAAAGATGAAAAAAGCCTGTTTTCACTCAGGTAGCAGTGTAGGGTGGGGTGGCCAGTGACAAACTTCCATATCTCTGGCAAATCTTGATTTCTGGAGCCAAGCTTCAGGCTAAATCTGGACAATCACAATCCTCTAAATTAGCCTTTCTGTCTTTTCTGTTCAGTGACTCAGAGCTAGAAATGGAACAGTTCTCAGTTGCAACAGTGTGAGGCCTAGGTCCCCTGCAGGTGGGGAGACTGGTACCCTTGTCAGTCTTTCAAGCTGTGGTTCCATTTGGTTACAAGAGCTGTGACTCAAATAGATGTATTCAAATAGAAGAATCCACTGTCCCAATTAATAAAGTTAAGGACACCCTTACCTTTTGTTCATTAAAACAGACAATTGGGGCTTCCCTGGTGGCACAGTTGTTGAGAATCTGCCTGCCAATGCAGGGGACACGGGTTCGAGCCCTGGTCTGGGAAGATCCCACATGTCGCGGAGCAACTAGGCCCGTGAGCCACAACTACTGAGCCTGCGCGTCTGGAGCCTGTGCTCCGCAACAAGAGAGACCGCCATAGTGAGAGGCCCGCGCACCACGATGAAGAGTGGCCCCCGCTTGCCGCAACTAGAGAAAGCCCTCGCACAGAAACGAAGACCCAACACAGCCATAAATAAATAAAATTAAATTAAAAATTAAAAAAAAAACCAGACAATTGATTTGGCCAGCTGCATTTCATAATTCCTCTCCCAGCACAAAGTATGTGCTGTTTCCCACTTACCCTGTGTTTACAGAATGGGAACGGAGATGGCTGTAATGTGATTGTCACCAGTTTTACACTAGGAGGGCCAGAATTTAAGATGATTTCGAGAGAACTATATGTTAACAGAGTGGGTTTTTTTTTGTGTGGCTACCTGTATTCATGTGCATTTCCCTCAGATTATAAGAGGTACTACTTTCTGATTAGAACACAGTCTAGAAATTGGAGCTGTGGGTGTGAAGATGGTCGTTTAGGATACCGATAGCCTGTGGGGACTGCAGTGCCTTCCCTTTAATCCATTATAGCCTTTTAAGCTCTTAGATTTGTGAGATCAGTGAAGATTTCCACTTAAAATACTTCCCTTGATGAGGAACAGGCCCCAAATGTGCATCCTCTTTGAATTCGCTGTGCTTTGACTAATCTCTGTGCCGGGATAGCTTTAAACTACATTAAAAGGATGATTCCAGCTTGGTATCTTACAGGATAATAAATAAAATGTTTTGTTTTAAAAGGTACAAAGGGGACTTCCCTGGTGGTCCAGTGGTTAAGAATCCACCTTCCAATGCAGGGGACGCGAGTTCGATCCCTGGTTGGAGAACCAAGATCCCACATGCTGCAGGGCAACTAAGCCCACGCACTGCAACTACTGAGCCCGCGTGCTCTGGAGCCCGCATGCCACAACTAGAGAGAAGCCCTCGTGCCACAACAAAGAGCCCATGCGCCGCAGCTAAGACCCTACACAGCCAAATAAATAAATAAATGTTTTTTAAAAAATGAAAAAAAAATAAAATAAAAGGTACTAAGAAATGGTTTCTTTTTCTTTACCAGTTTTAACACCTATTCAGTGTTACAGGAATACCAATGAAAAGAAAATCCAGCTAAATGGTGTTCGTCCTTGGCCTCTATAATTTTTAATGCTGTAGTCATTCATGAAGTGAGAAATTAGAATTTACAGCACTTAGCGTTGTGAGAAAAATATATCAGTACTTTTATCACATGAAAAATATAAAATTAAAAATCCTTGAAGCCAATTCTTAGTTCTCTTATAACCTAAAAAATTATAGTTTAGAAGAAGTTTCATTTTAAAATAATAGAAAAATATGGAAAAAGCTGGGTTTGGGAGCGAGATGCATTATATCTTGTAAGTAGGCAAGCTTTCTTTCTTTTTTTAAAAATTTATTTACATTTATTTTTGGCTGCATCGGGTCTTCGTTGCTGCATGCAGGCTTTCTCTAGCTGCGGCGAGCGGGGGCTACTCTTCCTTGTGGTGGGCGTGCTTCTCATTGAGGTGGCTTCTCTGGTTGTGGAGCATGGGCTCTAGGCGTGCGGGCTTCAGTAGTTGTGGCATGCGGGCTCAGTAGTTGTGGCTCACGGGCTCTAGAGTGCAGGCTCCGTAGTTGTGGCGCTCGGGCTTAGTTGCTCCGCAGTATGTGGGATCTTGCCGGACCAGGGCTCGAACCGGTATCCCCTGCATTGGCAGGTGGATTCTTAACCACTGCGCCACCAGGGAAGCCCAGCAAGCTTATTTTCAATAAATTATTTAAAAATCTATAATTACAATTATTTGTCTTGTCTGTTTAGATTTTGGGATATTTTCCTGCAAGTTAGCACCTTATTAGAGAATGGGTATGGGTTTTATACCTATGTTCTTACTTGTTAGTACATCTAATAAAAGGATTAAGGTGAAGATATTAATCTGTAATAATTTTGATTATATATACATTTTTATTTCTTATCGTGAATAATTAAGTTTACTTATTTAAATCTGACTAGACCTGACATCATCATTCTTGAATAATAAAGGCTTTATAAAAAGATGATCAAAAGTACTTGCTTACTCTTTTTTTTTTTTTTAATTTTTATTTCTTTATATTTATTTTTGGCTGTGTCGGGTCTTCGTTTCTGTGCGAGGGCTTTCTCTAGTTGCGGTGAGCGGGGGCCACTGTTCATCACGGTGCGCGGGCCTCTCACTATCGCGGCCTCTCTTGTTGCGGAGCACAGGCTCCAGACGCGCAGGCTCAGTAGTTGTGGCTCACGGGCCCAGTTGCTCCGCGGCATGTGGGATCTTCCCAGACCAGGGCTCGAACCCGTGTCCCCTGCATTGGCAGGCAGATTCTCAACCGCTGCGCCACCAGGGAAGCCCAGTACTTGCTTACTCTTATTAAAATGATTCTTTTTTTTTAAGTGGTAGGTTTCTGCTTTTAAGATTTATTTATTTATTTTTATTGATTGATTGATTGGTTGCTATGTTGTGTCTTCGTTTCTGTGCGAGGGCTTTCTCTGGTTGCGGCAAGTGGGGGCCACTCTTCATCGCGGTGCGCGGGCCTCTCACTATCGTGGCCTCTTTTGTTGCGAAGCACAGGCTCCAGACGCGCAGGCTCAGTAGTTGTGGCTCACGGGCCTAGTTGCTCTGCGGCATGTGGGATCTTCCCAGACCAGGGCTCGAACCCGTGTCCCCTGCATTAGCAGGCAGATTCTCAACCACTGCACCACCAGGGAAGCCCTTAAAATGATTTTTATTTAAAGTCATAGCAAACAGGATTCATTTAATGTTTCTTTTTCTAAAAATGTTAATGGTTGAGATCCTTAATTTGTAGACTATGGTAAAAAGGGAAAGCCTCGTGTTCCTCCCCACCCGTAAAGTACTCACTGTTAACAATAGTTTGAAATCAATGTTGGTTGTTTCTAGCATACTCTTTTAAAAGCTTTATGCATGTGCAAGTATATAAATAAGAATAGCTCTATCTTTTGCTTTCAACAAATAAGATCATAACACATATATTCTGCAACTTTAGAGTTTGGATATCTTTTCATATCAGCACATAAAGATCTACCCTCATTCTTATTGGCTACATAAATTTCTCATTTATGGATTGAAGTACCGTAATGATTTAACCAATCCCCTGTGTTTATATTTAGATTTTCCTTGCCTTTTGTTATATTAAATTGACACAGGGAATATCCTAGTTCAGACATCTTTGTATGTGTGCGAATGTATCTCTAGGATATATTTCTGGAAGTGGGATTGCTGGATCACAGGATTTACATGCATTTAAAATTTTGATAGTCCTTGCTAAATTTACTTTCCAAAGAGATTCATCCACTTTGCATCCCTACTCTGTGGAGAGCAGCACTCACTTTCCCTTGCCTCAGTGGATAGAAGATTTTTGTAGTATTTGCCAATCTGTACCTCAGTTGGCACCTCAGTTTCCTCGATGCATTTTTTTTTTTAAATTTTATTTATTTATTTATTTATGGCTGTGTTGGGTCTTCGTTTCTGTGCAAGGGCTTCCTCTAGTTGCGGCAAGTGGGGGCCACTCTTCATCGCGGTGCGCGGGCCTCTCACTATCGCGGCCTCTCTTGTTGCGGAGCACAGGCTCCAGACGCGCAGGCTCAGTAGTTGTGGCTCACGGGCCTAGTTGCTCTGCGGCATGTGGGATCTTCCCAGACCAGGGCTCGAACCCGTGTCCCCTGCATTGGCAGGCAGACTCTCAACCACTGCACCACCAGGGAAGCCCCTCGATGCATTTTTAATTATGAAGTTGGGTGCCCTGTCAGGTATATTGACCATACGCTTTTTTTCTGTGCACCACTCCATCAGGAACTGGACTGGCTTTCAGAGCATTAAAGGGTATAGTTTATTTTATTGCTAGTTAACTTTAAAAGACTTTTTCCCTCCAGAAATTAATCAAAATTGGGAAAAAGCAAGTTTAGAGTAAAAAGGGGGCTGAGGTATTGTTCCCTTTCCTTCCCAAATTAGTAAACTGTCTTTAATTTTATTTACTTGGATTGACTTTGCAATGACCTACTTCTTTAGCTATCAGTTTAAAAATTTCTCCTCTGGGAACAATCTAAAATCATCCAGTTGCCAGAAATTTCTTCATACATCTGATCCATGAAATGTTGGAATCAGGGATTGCGGGCAGCAGAATTCCACCTCCTGGGAAAACAGTAGTCCCCTCCCCTGGGCGCTGTTCTCATTTCTCATAACAAATGACAGCCTGGCTCTGTTAACTGGAATAAATGTGTTTTCCCAGGAAAATGTAGGTGTTCAAAGCACTGGAAACTACAGGATCTTTCCCGGACACTGTTAGGCTTCTCTTAATACAAGTATTCATTCAAGTTCAAAGGTTTTCATCTTCCCTACAGTTTCTTCATGATGTTATGTAAATGAGATAAGCCAAATTTTAAGAAGGGGAGATTACTATAAATCATTGGCAGATCTTCTGTTCATCATATGCAGACATTGCAAATTGTGGAGTTTGGAGAGATTAAATTTTCTGTGGTTCCCAAACCTGGTTGTGCAGTTGAGTCACCTGGGGAGCTTTTTAAAGACACCACTGGTCCCCCTTCTAGATTATTCAATCAGAATCCCAGGCCACCCCAGCGTCTGAGATTCTGTAGCCTTAATGCTCATCAGGGATCCTAATTTGCCTAATTAGGCCACCATTGCCTGGAGGAAGCAGTTTGGGGTGTAGACCTGGGCGAGGCATTCAGAGGTAACAGCAGCACAGACTGATGGACATTGGTGCTTGTGTGGGTGGGAGGGAGGGTTTCAGATGATGCTAGAAGAATTAGGTGTTTCCCCTCCCCACAACAGAGGAGAAAATAAAGGGAAACATTTCTTCTACATAATTTCCCTCCTTTATTCTACTTTTTTTTTTTAATTTATTTTTTTATTTTTGGCTGCACTGGGTCTTCGTTGCTGTGCACAGGCTTTCTCTAGTTGAGGCGAGCGGCGGCTACTCTTTGTTGTGGTGCGCGGGCTTCTCATTGCGGTGGCTTCTCTTGTTGCGGAGCATGGGCTCTAGGTGCGAGGGCTTCAGTAGCTGTGGCTCACGGGCTCAGTAGATGTGGCGCATGAATTAGTTGCTCCGCGGCATGTGGGATCTTCCCGGACCAGGACTTGAACCCATGTCCCCTGCATTGGCAGGCGGATTCTTAACCACTGCGCCACCAGAGAAGTCCCTATTCCACTGTCTTGAAACCAAGTGTGCTACTAGTAGAGGCTTTTTCTGAATGGAATGTGCTCTTCAGGGTAAATAGGTGTGGAATCAAATGCTCTCATAGTTTCTGAGCCAGGAGCTACTTGTCAAAGTTCACTTTTCATTCCCACCGGACTGCCTCTTAATCCTCATCCCTCATTTATCAATTTAAAACGTCACTTGTGTTGGGTAAGTAGACAGTAGCTGATGGCTTAGTTTATGGCCTTTGGCTGGTCTGAAAATCCCTGAAGAAATCTTAACACCTAGCCAAGTAGCTGAAGATCAGAAGAGGGGGCTGTCTAAAAAAAATTTTTTTTTTAATAAATTTATTTATTTATTCATTTATTTAATTTTTTTGGCTGCATTGGGTCTTTGCTGCTGCACGCGGGCTTTCTCTAGTTGCGGCGAGTGGGGGCTACTCTTCGTTGCGGTGCGCGGGCTTCTCATTGCGGTGGCTTCTCTTGTTGCGGAGCACAGGCTCTAGGCGCGCGGGCTTCAGTAGTTGTGGCTCGTGGGCTCTAGAGTGCAGACTCAGTAGTTGTGGTGCACGGGCTTAGTTGCTCCGCGGCATGTGGGATCTTCCCAGACCAGGGCTCGAACCCGTGTCCCCTGCATTGGCAGGCGGATTCTTAACCACCACGCCACCAGGGAAGCCCAAATTTTTTTTTAATTAAACAAACAAACAAAAAGTGTAAGAGGGCTGTCTGGCTTTCCCACCACTTGATTTCATTAACATTTCTTTACTGGCACCTGTACTCCGGGAACTGGGGATGGAAGAAGAGAGAAATCCCAGAGCTCCGTGCTAAAAAAAAGGTGAAAGTGCACCCGTTCCACTAAAATGGATTATTTTCTGTCTAGAGGGAGAAATTTAATTCGTTTTCCATACTGGTTACCTGTTGTTCCAGTACCATTGACTGAATAGTCCCTCCGGTTAAAACTCGAGTTTCCATATGCATATATGTTTATTGATTTCTTTTTACTTTAAAAATTTTTCCTACTCTTTATGTATACACGTAGTTAAAAGCATTAAGAGAGTGGCTAAGAATGTAATCGATTTTAATGGCAGACCCATGGTTTAAAATACTTTTATATTCTACATCTCTGGGCTCACCCCCGTCTCGTGGCTATCGTAAGTTTATGCACACATAAATATAAAAAAGTGGGGAGCCTGTGTTGTCTTCAGAAGTGAATATATTTTCTTGGTGTGTGATAACATTATGCATTAAAAATAGTCACTCAAGTATTTCCTAACCACTTAGCCTATGAAAGGCCCTGGTCTAGATGCTTCCTGAGGTAAATTACACACAGCATTATCCTTGAGCACCTCAGGATCTAGGTGAGGTATAGGATCCCTCTAGAGGAAAAGATTCAATAAGAAAGATTCAAATAAGTTGGGTAGACAATAGAAGAATTGCCATTAGTTGGTACATGTCTATTCAGTGAATTGTCCAGATAACTGATGTACAAAGAAAAGAAGATCTTGGCAAGTGTTGGAGGCAGATAAAGGCCATTAGTCGGGAGGCCAGGAGGTACAGGGCATATGAAAGAGCTGAATGTTGTAAGAGGATAATGGGAAGATGCCGATAGAATTGCAGCCAGTCATGGTAAGAGCTGCACAGGCAGCAGAGAGCCAGTGAAGCGAAGGCTTCCGATAAAAAACAAAGCAAAGAGGCAGACCCTCTCACACTCGGCAGAGAGGACACCCCTAGGAGCATGGGGGGCACATATTAGCCCGTGCAGTGGGATGGGTGCAGGGTGTAGGCTCGGCACGGGGGCAGCCAAAAACAACTGAGGTTTCAAGACTTGGAATACGGAGTGCCTCAGTTTCTCTAGTAGACAAGGACGTTCCCCTCAGGATGTCGGTTTCAGTTGTCTATTGCTGTGTAACCAACTGTGCCAAACAACCGCTTAAACCAAGAGTATCTGTAGAAGAGAGAACATCACTTGATAGTAACAGCTTGGGATTTTTTTTTTAATGTAAAGAAGAGGTTTGCAGCAGAGTCTAGGGAATGACAGAGGGCATCCATGACATCAGCAGTGTTTCTCTAAGTAGTGATCTGCTGAGAGCCCAGATCACCGGCACTGGGAGCAATCCAGGCTTGCAGAGTGGGGGGCACAGGGAAAGATTAAATATCACAGGGTAAGAGATGATGACACTGAAGGAGCTGAGAGTGGCGGCTGGGGAGAAGGTGGAACCAACAGTGAATATTAATAGAGGAGAAGACTAGTGAAAACAGATGGCACTGGCTCCACCAGCCATTGGGTCACTGCTTCATCATGCAACAGTGACTAGTTTACCACAGCACATCTGGGTCCACCTAAAAATGAAAGAGACTGATGGTTGACTAGCATTTCTTCCATTTGTAGGCAAAGAATCTAGGTGGCTTGGCGAAGGTTTATCTTCACTTTCAAAGAAGATATTTCTTCTTCGCAATTTTTTCCATCTCCAGTGTATGCCCTTCGGTGTGTCGTTCGGAGGACGATTTATGGTTTGCTATTTTTCTCCATGTCTGAGCGTATGATTTCTTACTGAATTGAGCCATTACATAAGGCTCTGGGTTTTGTCTGCTTCATGATCAATTTTCTGTCCTCGCTCCAGATATTGACCATCCTTATTGAAGCCATGCTTCATCACGTCCTTGATGGTTTTCCTTACTCTTTGAAATACATATTGTTGTGATGCATAAAACAAGATTGTTGATGTATGTTATGGTTGTTAGCTTTTTTTTACATTTTCAGTTCTGGGTGGTAATTTTTCACTAAGGTAACAAACTGCTTGCATAATGCTTTTTAAGAAACTTGTGTTTGAAATTATCCTTCACTTGGGTATGTATGTAAAACAGTCTTATTCCACACCAGTAACGTTGAATGCTATGCAAAGTTCAACCTTAGATGTGGTTGAATTTACAATTGATATACACTGCAGTACCAACTGGGGTGGGATGGGGGAGGTGGAGAAGGGATTGAAATCTACAGGAAATTGCTAAAAATTAGACAGTCTCTCTATGACGAATTTTTCTTAATTATTTCAGAAATGACACGTTTAACCAATATTTAGACATGAGTTCCTGACTCCTATAATGTTAATCTAAATATTTGAGTGGAAATTTTTGTTCTTGTTCTGCTCTGTTTTATATGAAGTAAGTTACTGAAAAGCAGTGGAAAATGTCAGCACTAAAGTTTACTAAATCAGTCCTGATTATTAAGATCTTTTCTCCAATCCTGACAAAAGTGTATAAAGTTTAAACAAAAAATTCTTGACAGTACCGGGAGCAAAACTCAAATTGATTTGATCTTTATATCTGATTTTTTTTTTAAACCTTCAGGAGTTTAAGTTTCCTTTAAATTCAGTTTGATGGCAGTGTTAGATCTGTCTGTTTTGTTTGCAATATAGGAAATTTGTTTCGCCTCAATTAAAATGCAGATTGGTTGTTCTTTCGTTATTAATTAAAGACACACTAAGGTCTTTTGAATGCTGAAAAGATTTTTGTCCTAAATGGAGCTAAGAGGACCTACAATGTTATCTAGAATTGCAACAGTGACAGAGATTTCAAGTCACTTCTGGAACTGTGCCTGATAAACAGTCCTCCAGGACAGGGAGGAATGCGAAGAATGCATTCTACTTCAGGGAAGTAGGTCATGGTTTAAAGCCTTACATTTGTCAGAGAAAGTTTCTCAAGCAGTCCTTATGATTGCTGGGTCCTCGCTAATTCCTTACTCAGGGTTCTTTAGTCTTAGGCAAATTAGGTGGCTAAATTAACTTGTTAGTTTCTAGGAGGGCTGGACTAAAAGTAACAGATTCACCACATGCGCCTGTACTCCCAACACCAAAAAGAGTTAGGGCTATAGACTAGTGACTGGAAAACCATAGATGTGGGCTTCCCTGGTGGCACAGTGGTTAAGAATCTGCCTGCCAATGCAGGGGACACGGGTTTGAGCCCTGGTCAGGGAAGATCCCACATGCCGCGGAGCAACTAATCCCGTGTGCCACAACTACTGAGCCTGTGCTCTAGATCCTGCGAGCCACAACTACTGAGCCCGTGAGCCACAACTACTGAAGCCTGCGCCTAGAGCCTGTGCTCTGCAACAAGAGAAGCCCCCGCAATGAGAAGCCTGCGCACCGCAACGAAGAGTAACCCCCACTCTCTGCAACTAGAGAAAGCCCGCATGCAGCAATGAAGACCCAATGCAGCCTAAAATAAATAAATAAAATAAGTAAATTTATTTAAAAAAAAAAAAGAAAATCATAGATGTGATAAGTGTTTTCTCTTAATTGCACAATCTTGGAATAAAATTTTTTTAAGTAGTAAATAGGCAGATGATGTGTAAGTATACGTAGGAAAATTAGAGAGTACCTTTTAAGTGAACTGGGGGTATTTCTTTGCTGCCAAGATTAAGTGCTGCGGGAACCAGCTGAGTCCGCTCTACCTAAGTGTGACCATAGTGCCCACAGTTTATTGTGGACTTAAGCCTGTGGAAAGCATATCTTGCCCTGAATTGTAGCTGAGTGCTGGACAAAGAGGCACTAACATGACAGGGTTCAAAGGCAAGAGAGAGAGCACATACTGGGGTAGCAGGAAAGGTGGCATGGAGGATGCTTTGGACTGAGTGTTTGTGTCCCTCAAAATTCATATGTTGAAACTCTAATCCCCAGTGTGATGATATTAGGAGATGGAGTCCTTGGGAGGTAATTAAGTCATGAGGGTGGAACCCTTATTAAGGAATTAGTGCCCTTATAAGAGGAGACACCAGAGAGCTTGCTGCCCTCCCCACCCCCCAAAAGATACCCTCTCCAAAGCAGGAGGAGAACTCTCACTAAGAACCAAATCAGCTTGCACTTTCATCTTGGACTTTCAGCCTCCAGGACTGTGAGAAATAAATGTTAGTTGCCTTGGCTGTCCAGTCTATGGTAATTTGTCATAGCAGCCCGAACTAAGACAGAGGAAATGGAATTTATGGTGAATTGCTGAAGAGTGGAGATGCTTGAGAGAAGGAGGCAAGAAAATAATAGTAATTTTTTAAAATAATAAAAATAAATAATGAAATAAGGAGGCAAGAGAGAACCTCATCATGTTGAGACAAATACTGAGTGAAAAATAGTCTAGGAAAAGTTGGGTTAAAGATTTCATTTTTTAACTGCAGGACTTTTGCAGAACCTTTATTTTATTTAATTTTGTTTTCTTACAGTTTTTTTTGATGTGGACCACTTTTAAAGTCTTTATTGAATTTGTTACAGTATTGCTTCTGTTTTATGTTTTAGTTTTTTGGCCGTGATGCACGTGGGATCTTAGCTCCCTGACCAGGGGTCGAACCCACACCCCCTGCATTGGAAGGCAAAGTCTTAACCACTGGACCACCAGGGAAGTCCCAGAACCTTTAATATGTTATTATTAATTACACTTCTCCCAAAGGAGACATATAGTATGCATCTTTACCCAGATACAACTGGGAAATGCCAGGCTAGTGAAGAGAGCACAATTAGAGAGTGGTGATTGAGAAGCCAGGAGAGGTATCCTGTGGCTCTGCTGTGGAGAATTTGAATACCAGAATGTGACTTCTACATTTATTGTAATTGGCAATGTTAAGCCAATAATTAATTGGGATCTACATCTACATCTGTTAGGGTGGAGGCGGGGACTTAACTTTCTATTTTGAATCTGAGACAGAGAATAATTCTGAGATATTAAGGAAATTTGTTCTCTTTTGGAGGAGGGGAGCAAGGAGGATGGGTTTTCATTTCTTTCATATAAAAATGATTGCATTTTTATATCTAATTTTTAAAATGAACCATATGTAGAGAGATTCTTACTCTCAGATTAAAATGGAAAAATATGGAATCTATCCCAGCTTTTAAATGTACATTATTGGGAAATGCCTCAGATTATCCTGAGATGAAATATTTCATATTTTTACATCCTCATTAAGTTATGTTTAGAGTTCCTGATATATTTTGGGGGGTTGCGGGGAGCAACAATAAGGATGATTAAAAATTTGGAAATTGAATATACTTTGGATTTATTTCATTGTTCAGATAATCCAGGTAATTGCATATCAGGTTTAGTTTTTATTTTCACTGTGCAGTGAGTCCAATAACTTTATTGACTCAGTTTCTATGGCACTTAATTAATTGCACATAGAGCTGAACATCCTAGGACAAGCCACATTATGTCCTGAAACTTTCCCTTAACCAGATTTTCTGGGGCCAAAGACAATCGGACTACTGTGGAGTTAAATGCTGTAAATTATTGTGTTCCTCAAACCCTTTCCAGCTCCTGCAGTGAATACTGGAGGTATTGTAACTGTATGTGAACTTGAACGAAGATCAGGGGAAGGTCAAAAGAGAGCCTTCTTGAATGGAGTTGCAAATTCTTCCTCTGGCAAATAAGAGTAAAGGGAAATGTCACCCATTTGTTGCTTTTTATGGTCATGAAGAAGGAAAAAATCCCCAAAGCTTCTGATTCCTTTGCTATGAGCTGACCAGCTGGCTTATTTTGGCTTCGGATAAGAAGCTGAGACACACACTGATTTCTTTTTTCCTTGAGTCTCATCAAAGCAAATCAAAGCAAATAACTGTATCCTGGGATTGTTAACGAAGCTAAATTTTTAAGTAAGTCTCTCCTTTGGAAAACCTAAAAATCAGTGTAGGGATGTTCTTGTAAGATTGCTTTAGGCCATTTAAGTGGGAGTGACTCAATCTAGGCATATAGTAATGATTCCTGCTTCTTAGTAAACATTTACTAATACTGCATTTACTTTAAAAATTAGCTCATATAGAAACATGTTTCATATACCCACGCATTGACCCTTTTCCTCAGTGTAACTTTCTGTGCTTATTCTCAAACAAAGCGTGAACTTTCTGTGAGTGGAAGAGGAGCCTTGCTGTGCCAGTTTTGTGTGCTCTGCCCATGCCCGAGGCGCCTCACACAGTTATTTTACTGTGTGTTTCTGGGTTGATTACAAGGGTGAAAACTGTAGGGGATGAACTAATGCCACAGCCTTAAGGGTCAGGTACGTGTAGAAATATTAAAAAATGTAGTCCCTTCTCTCACTGACTGTCAGCTCATTTGTCGGGCTGAGTATCTATCAGGTACCAGACAGTTTTGGGGGCACTTGTACATGCTTTTTCCTATCTTACCAGTCACTTATAACTTCTATGAGCTAAGTGGTGTCATCCCCATTTTAAAAAGGAGCCAACAAAGTGAATATTTATGGAGTTTTTGATTCATTAGCTCTTTTTTTCTGTTTTGTTTTGAATTTTATTTATTTATTTTTTATACAGCAGGTTCTTTTTTTTTTTTAACATCTTTATTGGAGTATAATTGCTTTACAATGGTGTGTTAGTTTCTGCCGTATAACAAAGTGAATCAGCTATATGTATACATATATCCCCATATCCCCTCCCTCTTGCTTCTCCCTCCCACCCTCCCTATCCCACCCCTCTAGGTGGTCACAAAGCATGGAGCTGATCTCCCTGTGCTATGCGGCTGCTTCCCACTAGCTATTTTACATTTGGGAGGATTCACTAGCTCTTGAGGGCACCACCCCCCCACCCCCCCGGTTTGGTCAGATCCCGGGCTGGGACTGCTGGGTATGAGACCACTGCAGTGTGAAATGGGCCTTGGCTGTGATGCTGAGAAGACGGCTCCTAATAACTGCTGACACACTAGACCCTCCTCAGATCCCAGGGCGCTCTGCCTCTCTAGGTATTTTAGGATGTATCACGCGATCTGCTGTCAAGTAAATGGCAAACGATTCATCTTTGTGGGCCAACCGGTTATTTCAGACCCTGTCCCCACTCTTCCCATCCCATCTGAGAGGGGAGATAGCTGATGCCAGGCTGTAAGAGCTTCTTGGGCTTGGAGGCAAGTCATATGACCTAAAGAATCGATACCACTCATTTTTCTCTTTCATTTGGGTTTAACTGAATGCCAGGCACCTACAGTCACCGTTTTCTCCCTTCCCCTATTGCTCTGCCAACCTGACCTCCCAGTGCACCCTCCATCCTACTGTACCGAGTAAACCCCATTCCATTTCCTCTCTAAGGATCATCCCCCAGCTGATTTGCCAGCCCAGATCAAGGCTTTGTCCTTCGGGGATACTGTGCTCTCCCAGGGGTTTTTTTGTTTTGTTTTGTTTTTTTAAATATTAATTGAATTTTATTTTGATTCTTTTCTCTCTCTCTTTTTTTAAAAAAATAATTAATTAATTTACTTTTCGCTGCGTTGGGTCTTCGTTGCTGCGCGCGGGCTTTCTCTAGTTGCGGCGAGCAGGGTCTACTCTTTGTTGTGGTGCGCAGGCTTCTCATTACGATGGCTTCTCTTGTTGTGGAGCACAGGCTCTAGGCGCACAGGCTTCAGTAGTTGTGGCACGTGGACTTCAGTAGTTGTGGTGCACGGGCTCAGTAGTTGTGGCACACGGGCTTAGTTGCTCTGTGACATGTGGGATCTTCTCGGACCAGGGCTGGAACCCGTGTCCCCTGCATTGGCAGGTGGATTCTTAACCACTGCGCCACCAGGGAAGCCCTCTCCCAGGATTTTTTGTTTGTTTGTTTGTTTTGTTTTTTTAAAGATTTTTAAAATATTTATTTTATTTATTATTATTTATTTTTGGCTGCGTTGGGTCTTCGCTGCTGCGCACGGGCTTTCTCTAGTTGCGGCGAGAGGGGGCTACTCTTTGTTGCAGTGCACAGGCTTCTCATTGCGTTGGCTTCTCTTAGCATGGGCTCTAGGCGCGTGGGCTTCACTAGTTGTGGCATGCGGGCTCAGTAGTTGTGGCTCGCGGGCTCTAGAGTGCAGGGTCAGTAGTTGTGGTGCACGGGCTTAGTTGCTCCGCGACATGTGGGATCTTCTCAGACCAGGGCTGGAACCCGTGTCCCCTGCATTGGCAGGTGGATTCTTAACCACTGCGCCACCAGGGAAGCCCCTCTCCCAGGGTTTTAATACTCAGTTATGTCCACCAAGTTTCAGTCCCACATATGCATCTATGTACTGGACAAGTTTACCTCAAGAACAGTGTTCTCTTCTGTCCCCTTTGCCCGCCTCCTCTTCCCATAAAACAGTGGTCCCCAACCTTTTTGGCCCCAGGGACCGGTTTCGTGGAAGACAGTTTTTGCATGGACCCAGCGGAGGGGGATGGTTTCGGGATGATTCAAGCATATTACATTTATTGTGCACTTTATATCTATTATTATTACATTGTAATATATAATGAAATAATTATACAACTCACCATAATGCAGAATCAGTGGGAGCCCTGAGCTTGTTTTCACTTGCCACTCACTGATAGGGTTGTTTTTCCTTTTTTTAAAAAAAATTAATTTATTAATTTATTTTTGGCTGCGTTGGGTCTTTGTTGTTGCGTGTGGGCTTTCTCTAGTTGCGGCGAGCGGGGCCTACTCTTTGTTGCGGTGTGCGGGCTTCTCATTGTGGTGGCTTCTCTTGTTGTGGAGCACAGGCTCTAGGCGCACAGGCTTCAGTAGTTGTGGCACGTGGGCTCAGTAGTTGTGGTACGTGGGCTCTAGAGCGCAGGCTCAGTAGTTGTGGCGCATGGGCTTAGTTGCTCCGTGGCCTGTGGGATCTTCCCGGACCAGGGATTGAACTGGTGTCCCTTGCATTGGCAGGTGGATTCTTACCCACTGTGCCACCAGGGAAGTCCACTGATAGGGTTTTGATATGAGTCTGCAAGCAATTGATTTATTATGGTCTCTGTGCAGTCAAACCTCTCAGCTAATGATAATCTGTATTTGCAGCCACTCCCCAGCACTAGCACCACCTCAGCTCCACCTCAGATCATCAGGCATTAGATTCTCATAAGGAGCACGCAACCTAGATCCCTCGCATGCGCAGTTCACAGTAGGGTTCGAGCTCCTGTGAGAGTCTAATGCCGCCGCTGATCTCACAGGAGGTGGAGCTCAGGCGGTAATGTGAGCGATGGGGAGCAGCTGTAAATACAGTTGAAGCTTTGCTCGATCACCTGCCGCTCACCTCCAGGACTGGTACCAGTCCGGGGCCCAGGGGTTGGGGACCCCTGCCATAAGAGAACTCTCTTCTGGTGCCTTTAGCATCTTGTAGAATGGTTCTGTCTTACTGGCTTTTCCTTTCACTTGCTTCCTCAGATCTTTTTCTCATTTCCAAATTTTAATTATCTCATGCCATAAACTGCAACATTAGTCTTCAAACTAGTCTTCCTGCTTCTAGCCATTTTTCTCTGTGTATGACTGCTTTATAGATGTAGATAGTTAGGTAGTAGAAGTACCTGGAACCCTGTGATCTGAGAGGGTTCTCCAGACTTTTCCTCTTTGCCTCCAGTCACACACTTATGTGTTTGTTATCCTTCATTCCCCAGGTTGCATCTTGAGGGTTGGGAGAGAAGATAAAAACCAGTGGTTTGTTAGATGCTTTCTTTTGCTCTTCTATATATTTTTCTTCCATTCAGTCAGTGAATGTAGCAATAAATGGAAGCTCTTTCTATTGCCTTTGTTTGATTTTAAATACTTTTCCATGTACTGCAGTAACATGGCCACCGAGAAATGTCTACATAACTGAAGTCAATTTTCTACCACTACGGGCATCTTAAGATAAATGAAAACTATGGTATCTTCATCATATTTGTATAGAAACATAGTTTGGGCTATAAATTTATTCCATTCTTGGGTTGGTTTTTATTTTGGGAATTCTATCTGAAGCAGAAACATGGCCAATTGACTTAAAATGTTCCAGCGTTTGATTTATTGGCATTTTCATTTTCAACGAGCAGGTATCTGGTATGAATTAAATAAAGTTTAGAAATTCTTTGTTTTCCTTCTCATCTTCCCACCTCCAAAAAAGAGAAAATTCCTAAAGCTTTTTATAATTTCTGTCATAAAACAGTTGAAGCCATTGTTTATCAGGACTGTCTCCCAGGTGGACACTATTACAGTTCTTTTTTTTAAAGCTAAAGAGACATTTCACAACTTCAAGTCTAAGGCTTTAACAAGTTTTTTGGGTCTTAATTTCCTTATTCTTCAGAGTTTAAGCCCATTTTCTTTGCCTGAATATAAAAGATAGTTAATTAATTGAAGTTGTTAGCCTTTAGATTTCTTCCTTACAGGTGAAAAATGTGTACATGTGACTTTTTCAGAGTCTTCTCTTAAATTTTCTCTTTGTCTCCCATGGTGATTCGCGGAGAGTCTGGATAACTTAATGGCAGGATAATTACCATTACTTCCTGAACTAGAATCACCACTTACTTACTGGGCTTTCTCTAACTCAGTCCTTTTTTAGCTGTATCCATGCAAAGCTGGTCACTGGGGCATCCATTCAACACATACTAAACTCCTGTTGCTATTTCTTCAGTTGTTTTTGCTCCACAAGCTCTTGGGAGATACCTTGTACACCATCTTGGCTTTCGATACAACTACATGCTGTCGAATCCTGAAACTATCCATCTCTCTGCCAGGGACACCTCTAGTTTGTTGTCTTTTGCCCCTTCAAGCTGAGCCCACCTACCCCAAGTCTATACCTTCCCCCGCTCTCTTCCCTGATGGTCCATGCAGTCTCCAGCTTGGGGCAGGTGGAGAGGAGACTTCTGGGAGAAAAGCCAGTGATACACAGAAGGGATTGAGTGACAGAGAGGAAGGGAACAGAGAACATCAGCTTGGCGGATGGCCCAACAGTCTTAAGTGCACCAAGAAGAAAGCTTAAGCAAGGTGTGGTTCTGCAAGGATGCTTGAATGCCTTAAGGACAATAGACAAGAACCTATTAGCTCTAAAATATGTGTTGAAAGCAATTTACTAGTTTTGCTTTGTTGCTTTGCTAACATCATAAAAGAATAAGATCTATATTTAATGCAAAATTCTAGGTGGTTCTTTTGCCAACAAATTCTACATCAAGATAGTAGGAATCACAAATGCCTGTTAAAGATAGATTTTTATATAATATAAATATGTATGTAATATTTCTGGTAAAAAAAAGTAGATTCAGGGGCTTCCCTGGTGGTGCAGTGGATAAGAATCCACCTGCCAATGCAGGGGACACGGGTTCGAGCCCTGGTCTGGGATGATCCCACATGCCATGGAGCAACTAAGCCCGTGTGCCACAACTACTGAGCCCACGTGCCACAACTACTGAAGCCCACGTGCCTAGAGCCAGTGCTCCGCAACAAGAGAAGCCACCGCAATGAGAAGCCTGCGCACCGTGGCGAAGAGTGGCCCCTGCTCGCCGCGACTGGAGAGGGCCCGCGCACAGCAACGAAGACCCAATGCAGCCAAAAATAAATAAAATTAAATCTTTAAAAAAAAAAAAAAAAAGTAAATTCAGACGCAAAAATCTCATTTATTTGGATGATACAGACCGAATTTGTCTGTAGTAAATAGAATTTGTAGTAAAAGCTTACGTTTTTAAGGACAAAGTTAAATTTATACATGTAAATGAAAGCATTTTTTTCTTTCTGCAACAGTTTTATTAATATATAATTCACCTAACATACATTTCACCCATTTAAAGTGTTACAGGTCAGGGGAATTCCCTGGCGGTCCAGTGTTAGGCTCGGCCAAAAAAAAAAAGTGTACAATTCAATGGTTTTTAGTAATCAAAACATTCTTTACTGAAAAAAATGTTATTGCTGAATGACTAAAAGGAAGTGATATTTGTTAACTGATTTGACTTAGGTTCTTACGATTTTTAATACTTTCCTTCATAGGAATCCAGTTGGCCCGTTCTAAAAAATTTTTCAAAAATCGAAGTAGAGGAAGAGAACTCCTGTTTACTGTCTGAAGTTTAGTCGCTGTAGGGATTTCATGACCCATTAAATCAGTTAGCTAAAACAACTTCAACCCAGGAGCTTTCAAGTTCATTTTCTTCTGCTGCATTTTAAGTCTAGTAGAAGATTATAGCAGAAGACAAACATTTGAATATATTAACCTTTCTGGAGAAAGGCCCACTTAAATTCATGTTTTTAAAATTCAAGAATAATAGTGCTTTAAAAAATCTGGTAGTACATACATAACTATATAAAAGCCATTCTTTCTCCTTACCCATCCAGCCCCCCATCAGTCAGTCTTCCTTATCAGAAGGAACCGATAATGGAGGTTATAACATCCTTCCCAGCCTAGAATGGATGGCTCAACAGTTGTGTGAGAAAAAATTGGTGATCATTAGGGGTCAGCTTGGGTTCACTTAATTGAGAATAAACCTAATAATCAAATTTATTTAATTTTTTTTTCCTTCCTTTCTTGGTCTTTTATTGTTGTTCAGGTTCCTGAACTATAAGATTTCAGGGGAATGGACTGATGGTGATTCTGGATTTCATGAGAGAGGTCTGACAAAACTGAGTCGTTCAGCACCTCTCCTTATAAATGTGGTCTAGTCACACATACAGTTGAATAAACATAATCGATTGATCATCCTGGTAAGAGTTGCCTGCTATTTCATCACCTTGCAGCAGAAGTGAAGGCAGATGTCTCAAACTGACAAAAGATTTTTTTTAAAGTTAGGCTAGAAAGCAAACGCTGGATGACGTCTTTTTTCAAACATAGGTATGGTGACAGTATTTCGGGATCAAGAGGAGAGCCAGTTTAGCTCAATGCACTGGAGCAGGCAGACCCAGGGCATCCAATAGAGACAGAGAAGGGCACTGGATCTGTGGAAGAATGGGGAGCAAGGAGGGCCTCTAATACGATAGAAGGAAAACATCTATGAAACATCCATGAAATGCATCCATTCCCGTGCTTAAAAAAAAAAATTTATAGAGCAATTGGGCAATGCATCGAACCATGTAAGTGTTCACATCCTTTGTTCCAGCACACCTGGTTCTGGAAATTCAGCAAATAAATAATATAAAGGAAGGTAAACTATGTTACATAAAATGTGTTACAAATGTTTATCGGTGTCTTGTTTAAGATTTTGAAAGACCGGTTAAGTGAATTATGTGTGGTACATACACCTGATCCTTTGTCGTTAAAGGATACATGAGGAGAATTGGTAGCAACTTGGGAAAAAGACGGTTATGGTTTCAAATTGGGGAAAATATGCGGAACCGTATATAATCCAAGTGTGTGTATGTGGCTAAAAATTGAAGGGAGCACATGAAAATGAAGAGGTGTTAGGACGACAGTGGTTTAGGTCATTTCAACTTTTAAAAACTTTCTTTAATATTTTCCCCTTTTCAGCTTATTGAGAAACCAGCAGATAGATCAACATGAGAGGGAATTTAGGATGCAAGAGGATCCAGTTTAAAAGCAGAAGGAGGGGCTTCCCTGGTGGCGCAGTGGTTAAGAATCTACCTGCCAATGCAGGGAACACGGGTTCAATTCCTGGTCCAGGAAGATCCCACATGCCACAGAGCAACTAAGCCCGCGCGCCACAACTACTGAGCCTGCACTCTAAAGCCCGCGAGCCACAACTACTGAGCCCATGTGCTGCAATTACTGAAGCCCGCGTGCCTAGAGCCTGTGCTCCGCAAAAAGAGAAGCCCATGCACCGCAACGAAGAGTAGCCCCCGCTCACTGTAACTAGAGAAAGCCCGCATGCAGCAACGAAGACCCAATGCAGCCAAAAATTTTTAGAAGAACCCCAAAACAGAAGGGAAGTAAAACACTGGGGGTTTAATTGATTTTCTGTTAACTACAGTATAAAATGAGAGCGGGTGGCTAATACCAAATATACTCATGCTATATATATATTTTTAAATTAATTAATTACTTTATTTATTTATGTTTTTTTGGCTGCATTGGGTCTTTGTTGCTGGGTGCGGGCTTTCTGTAGTTGTGGCCAGAGGGAGCTACTCTTCATTGCAGTGCGCGGGCTTCTCATTGCGGTAGCTTCTCTTGCTGCCGAGCACAGGCTGTAGGTGCTCCGGCTTCAGTAGTTGTGGCATGTGGGCTCAGTAGTTGTGGCGCATGGGCTACAGAGGACAGGCTCGGTAGTTGTGGTGCCTGGGCCCAGCCACTCCACAGCATGTGGAATCTTCCTGGACCAGGGATTGAACCCATGTCCCCTGCACTGGCAGGCGGATTCTTAACCACTGCGCGACCAGGGAAGTCCCTCTTATGCTATATTGATAGAAATAGTGTCCCGCGGTTTGCACTGGTCAATGTCCACTTGGAGTATAGTACTTAGTCCCCAGAGTCACATTTTAGTGCCAGATATTGCTACATTAAAGCCAGAAGTGTAGATTTTGGTCCTTAAAAGACTCATGAATATTTTCAGTGCCTTGAGAGACAGTTGTCACAGCAGAATCCACAAAACCTTGGTGAACAGAGAATGTAGGGCTTGGAATAGGGTTATTTTGAAAAGAGTGGTCTTCAGAGTGTCAGCTTTGTTTCCTGCGATAAGTTTTGCAAGTAAGTTATAGATCTTGTGGAACAAGGGACCTGCTTTTGCGTCTGTAGTCATTGTATACCATTTTTGACTCCTGTTATCAGGGCCTATTAAATGTCTAGAATGCAACCATGGAAAGACGCCATAACTGTTCTCACAGGTTGGCAAGGTAACATATCACTGTTAATTTAATAAGGCTTTTTCACAGGCAAACATAACAGGGATAATGGCAGGAACAGAGTGTGACAAGTTCCAGGAAGGTGTGGGATGTGGTTTCTTTTTTAGTGGCAGCTGAGATAGTTCAAAGGCAATGTCTCCAGGCTGCCAGTTTTTTCCATTGCCAATAGGGAGACATCCATTCTTTGGGCTCTCCGAACCTTTCTCTTCAGGTATTGCTGATGGAGAGAGCTAAGTGATCATCCTTTAGGCCTCCCCAGGTACTCTGATTCCTACCCACACTCACTGGGCATCACCTTTCTGCCTGACAGATGCCACCCACCCTTATCCCCCTGCAAGACCCCCACTTTATCTTTTTCTTTTCTACTAAGTGAGATCCAGGAGTCTTCATATGGGACCAAGCAAGTAGCCATTATTAAAACAATGGGACATGTTCTCAAATATGTGTATTTAAAACAAAAATAAAACTTTGGCAGGTATACATATATCTAACTAAATTTAATGTGAATCTGTCAATATTGTTCTTTTTGCTTTACAAGAGAAGGTGTGACATCTAATCAAATACCTACATTATATGGAAACTTTCAATTTTGGAACAGACCTGTGTTTATCATTTGCAGGGTATTTGACCAGCTTTCAAACCCTTGTTTTAATATTAGAAAGAAAATTAGAACTTGGGGCATATCTAAGTTTAGTGTAATACGAGTTCTGTGTTAAGAATGCTGAAAGGAAGCTGTCCCCAGTACTAGGTGTGGAAAATGTTTAATGTCTAATGACTAAATCTCATGGTCAGGATGAAGGATGTTCGATCTTAAGTGAAAAGATTTCTGGAGACGTACGAATATAGACGCTACAGATGGCTTTCTTTAGATTTCGCTGTCTTTTTAAAGACAGCTATGGCCTGTCGGACAGCCCATTCAAAGATGGAAGATAATCCCAAAATGTCACCAGAGTTTTAAGGGTTTTTTTGTTTGTTTTCTATATCCTTCCTAAATTTTTAAAATTCAGTGCAGAATATCTTTCAGTAACACTTTAGACTCGTTTGTCATCCTATTCAGTCTTCCCCTCCAAATTTAGTGGAAAAGGAGCTTATTTCTATCATAAGAACTGGCCGAAACATCTGGGGAGGCTTACATCATTAAAAGAATGTATTTTATTTCCTTCAGGAATCAACACCACTTAACTCTGATTTGTCATGACATCTTACTGTTGCTCAAGCAACATTGTAGATCTTGGCTTGTGATTAATAGGAAATGAACAGATATATTTACCCCAGGAAGACATTCATGGGTAACTTTCCCTCTGAGATATTTCCTAGTCTCAATTGCTGGAAGAATTTATTAAGATATAATTCACATACCCTACAATTTACCATTTATTTATTTATTTATTTATTTATTTATTTATTTATTTATTATTATTTTTGGCTACTTTGGGTCTTCGTTGCTGCGCGCGGGCTTTCTCTAGTTGTGGCGAGCAGGGGCTACTCTTCGTTGTGGTGCACGGGCTTCTCATTATTGTGGCTTCTCTTGTTGTGGAGCCCGGGCTCTAGGCGCACGGGCCTCCGTAGTTGCGGCACGTGGGCTTCAGTAGTTGTGGCTTGTGGGTTCTAGAGCGCAGGCTCAATAGTTGTGGCACACGGACTTAGTTGCTCCGCAGCATGTGAGATCTTCCCGGATCCCACGGATCAAACCCATGTCCCCTGCGTTGGCAGGTGGATTCTTAACCACTGCGCCTCCAGGGAAGTCCCCAGTTTACCATTTAAAGTGTACAATTCAGTGGGTTTTAGTACATTCACTGTTTTGCGTACACTTACCATCACAACAATCAATTTTAGAACATTTTGACCCCCAAAAGGAACCTCATAGCCATTAGCAATCATTCCCCATTTCCCTTCCCCTCAGTCCCTGGTAACCACTAACCTCCTTTCTATCTCTAAGGATTTTCCTATTCTGGATGTTTCTTATAAATGGAATCACATAGTATGTGGCCTTTTGTGTCTGACTTTTTTCACTTAGTTTAATGTTTGCCAGGTTCATCCATGTTGCAGCATGTATCAGTACTTCATTTCTTTTTATTGCCGAATAATTTTGTATTCTGTGGCTCTACCCTACATTTTATTTATCCATGCATCCATCCATGTTGATGGACATTGGGTTGTTTCCACTTTTTGCTAAGAACATTAGTGTACAAGTTTTTGCTTGACATATGTGTTCATTTCTCTTGGGTATTTATCTAGGAGTAGAATCGCTGGGTTATATGTTAACTAGCAGACTGGTTTCCAAGGCAGCTTTTACCTTCCCCCCGGCAGTATAAGAGGGTTCCAGTTTCTCCACATGCTCTCCAGCACTTGTAATCTGTGAAGTGGTATCTTACTGTGGCTTTGATTTGCATTTCCCTGATGGCCAATCATGTTGATCCCATTTGTTTTTAGTGAACTAAATATCTGGTATTCTTATACAGCCAAGTAAAGCTAAAAATTAAAGATGCCTTCTGAAATGAATGTTTGTACAGCAAACAGCACAGCGGATCCAAGGGAACAGTATGCATTGTGCATCCTTGGCAGTTAAAGCGCGTTCCGGCTTCTGAAAAATGGTTCTTGCAGTCCTGACTTAATAGATAAGAAATACTGTTTCTAGATGGGGGAGTTGCTGGAATAATTAAATGTTTCCATGGTGACGAGGTGGTGAGAATTTCTGCTGGTTAAATATGTTTCTCACCAAATAACGTGGTAGCAGTTACTTGTGTAAATTCACCAGTCATCAACATTTGCCAGATTTGCTTTTCCTTGTCTTGTTTGTATACTTTTGTGCGTGTGTGTGGTTACTGAACTCTTTTAGACATCAAAATACTTCTAAAGAGTCTAGCACTACCTCCTAAGAAATTCTTGCATTCTTCTGCTTAACCACAGTAGCATTATCACACTTGAGAAATTTAACATAAAATTGATGATATCATCTAATATAGAGTCCGTATTCAAACTTCTGCTATTCCTTAAACATATTTTATACCTGCATTTCAAAAAATTGGATCCAGGATCTAATCAAAAGTCCCATATTGCATTCAGTTATGTTTCTTTTAGTCTCTTAAACTAGAATACTTCTCCTGCCTTTTTGTTTTTTGTGGGATTTATTTTTATAAAGAGCCCAGGCCAGTCTATTGGATAGTGGGCTCACTGGATTTTTTTTCTATGATTAGATTGAGGCTGAACAGTCTTAGCAAGAATACACCTAGGTGTTACTGAGTACCTACTATTACATCACCCCGGGAGTCATACAACGCCTGGCTGCCCGATCGTATCAATAGGTTATGCTGAGTTTGATGATTTGATTAACGGTTCGAACCAGATCTCTTCATTACGAAGGCATGCTTTTCCCTGTGGGATAATATGAGAGTTTGATGCTGATTATTCTGTTGCCAAACAGTGTTTTAGCATCCATTGATGATCCTCGACTGAATCACATTGGGGGATGCAAAATGGTAACCTTCTCATCCACCATTCTTTCTACATTTCTCCATCTGGCATTCTTCTGTAGAGAAGAGCTTTTCCTTTGTATCCTCTTCTCTCCCTTCGTTTTCCTCTTAAAGGTAAAAAATTTTTTCCCGATAAAAACGTTATGAGCATATTTATTTAACAGAACAAGAGAATGGTTAGATAGTTATTGCTTAGACTGGTTAAAAAAATGGGATCAAGATGGTTGTTACCCTCGGTTCCTGAGGATCACCTGGGTGTGAGTTTTGGTGATGGAAGAGGAGGGAGGGGTAGCGTAGCAGGGAAGCAAGGCAGTTGACTAGAATAATAGACCTTAATTTCATTAAAGTGAATTAGAAATATTTTGTCAGAAGTGTTCTTTTTTTTTTTTTCCTGGAAGAAGTTGTCAATTATAAAACAAAACAAAAAAGTTCTGTCCCTGACCAGGTAAGGGTCTTTACGTATTATAAATATGGAAATTAGAAATTGTAGAAAGATTAAAAAGTAGCAGAGGGGGGGAAAAAGTGGAAATTCCAAGTTAACACAACCGTTATCTCTTTTGCGTAGTCTTAGAAAAAAGGAATATTTGTGACTGCGTGCCATTTCACAATTTTATAGTTTCTAACTTCAAAAGCGTTAAAAATACACACACACAAACTCAGGTTCATAGAGACAATGTACAAAAGCAGAGGTTAGAATTCCAAGCCAGTTCTCACAAACCTGTTTGACCCAGACGTGGTCAAGCAGTGTTGCAGATGGATCGCCCTGATGGCCATTTTGAGCTTCGCAGCAAGGGTGCCTAAACCGTCATCTTCCTAGCTCCTTAGCTTGCTGTGTTTAGAAGGCGTTGGAAAGGGCAGAGGTTTTGCATCTGAGAGAACCTAGAACTGGGTAGTGTCCCTTGTGTCAAGTTTGAGGTCTCCTATGTTATTTGCATTTTGGATGTTGAGCCCTCAGAGTAATCCTTGAAGAATGCATGTACATTTTACATCTAGAAAAGGGGAAAACCTGTTGAAGACTAGATTTTTGCAAAATGAATCTACCCTCCAACAAGGTGATCCAAAAAAACTGCCTGACTGAGACCTTCCCTTAGAAACTCCATAATAGGAGATGCCACATTTCCTAGGCTCATGTTTTTGTTGTAGGAGACATTTGAATGAATCAGTAAGTCTTTTTTTAAAAATCAGAACATTTATACATTTATACGTTTTATATTTATTTAGTACTTTGAATGTTAAAAACAAGAAATCTTATACTATGACTATCATTGGAAGGAATAAGATTTTAAATAATTATTTTCCTGTCACCTGTCTCAAAAAACCACCTGCATTTCATTGTCTGCCTGCAAGTTGTGCGTTTGTATTTTTCACTCCACTGTGGGGATTGCAGGACTGTTTCTAGTCTTACTTTTGTTGAATGACTTTATGCAGGTTAAACCAACAGAATGCCTCATTGACTTGGAAAACTGTTCTATTTATCTAGACATCTAGACTGGTTTTAAGTGTTCATTAGCATTCATCTTTGCAGGAAGAAAATAGCTAATAAAGGATAAAATTAGATTGACCATAATTATTAATCGATGACACTCCTGACAATTTTTCTTGGTCTAACAATTGTTGGTTAACAAATTCATCAGACTGAAATTTTGTGTATAAACGTCATTAGGGTAGTGGTGAGCTTAAAGAGACCTTGAAATACAATTTTCAGTGTAGAACAATGAATCTCCTATTTTTTTTATCTTTCCATGTTCCTGGGACACTTTTTTTTTTTTTTTTTGGAGTGTAATTGCTTTACAATGTTGTGTTAGTTTCTGCTGTACAACGAAGTGAATCAGCTATATGTATACATATATCCCCTCTCTCTTGGACCTCCAGAACACTTTTTAAAATCTTGCACAGAATTTAAATGTAGCAAAGCTATAGCTGTAAAAGTTCAGTTTAATAGCATGGTGTTCTGCTGGTTAGTCATTGTTGCAAAGTCTTGCTAGCAGAGCCAAGAAGGAATTGAAAATGTAGATTTCTTCCTCCAAATGTTCGCTACACGTTGGAAAGTGATGAAGACATTTTCATAGGTGCCAACGCCCTGGATTGCTGTTTCTGTTTTTGCTCAGGGCGTTAGTGGAACTGAGAGAGGATGGCTAATGAAACCAAGTTAGCTTTGTCAGCGGTCTGGGCAGCTGAAGGGATACGGTTCCCTCCCAGCTCTGAACCTGCCTCACACTTACTGCGTCGCCTCTCCCTGTGGACAGAGCTTCCCGGTGGCTCACACAAAGGGAAGCCAGCGGGGCTGGGAGTGGTTCCAGGAGCACAGTACACTGGGAGATCCGAAGATTTGGAGGAACTTATTTTATTTACTTATCGTTTATTTTACCTTTTCCTCCTAGGAAGTCTCTGATTGTGTTTGATCACAATCCTATCTTTTTGTGAAAGATTTAGATAGCCCTTTTTGTTGATTTATCCAATTAGTAAGAATACAAGGGGACCTGTTGTTTAAAAGACTATCCTTCGTGGATTGATATGGAAGGATTGCCTTTTTCTTGGCAGTTTTGAGGAGGAATTCCTTGTGTGTGCATCTCTACAGGCACATACTCAGTTTAAGCCATTTTAAACAAATCTTGCTCGTGGTCATTTAGTGAACACGAAAACAAACAAACCTAAAAACAAATACAGCGACTTATAAAATCTCGAAGATACAGAAGAAAATGCATCCATCCTTTCCTAGGGGTAATTACTTCTGCAGCTGTTTCAAGGTGGGTTCTGTACACTGGGGCTCCCGATTTCCGTTGGAGCAGATGGGGATCACGTATTAATCGACGGGGCTACAAGAACCATTTGTCAGTTGTAAATGTTACATAGACTGGAGTGCTTTCCTCAGCAATGTGTATGTTCCTAAGTTAAGGGAAAGCCTTGAGTTTTTCCCTGGGGGTGGAATCCTCCTAAGATAACCACGCCCAGGCAGATAAAACTCATTTTCTGGATCTACTCCTCTTGAAGAAGAGTTTTTAAAATGCAAAATGGATGGAAAGAGGACACATATAGTTTCTAAGCATCTAGAGTTTTACCACGAGAGAAATTTGTAGAACTGAAATACTTTGAAAAAATTCCCGTTACATTTCTTTAACTGAAAATTTGATGCTTGATAAGTAATAGACACTCAGTAGGTATTTATTGAATGAGTTTAATTCTTAGGTCTTAAAAATAACCTGTTTCCTTAATAAAATGAGCAAGCTTAACCTGCAAGTAGACTATTGCCTCCTATTTAACCATTTTCTTTAGTATACTGTATTTTAACAGGGCTATAAATCCTACTTCTTTTTTAGCATTTCCCTTCTGTTCTTTTTGAACAGAGATAAAAGTCATTTTAAATGCTAATAAGAATATACATAGGAACAGATTTTAGGAGTAATGTGTGGATTTTGTAAGAATTTATTCTTCAACTGCATTGGTTCGCCTGGTACTGGTATTTTTGGTAATGTTAAGTAAAGCATTAATCACTGGAATATATGAGACTTGTTAAGCCTTCCCTTTCGGATCCTTAGGGAACAGCTAATAGTTGTGTGTGTGAGTGTGTGTCTGTGTGTGTGTGTTCCTAGTAGAGAAGAAGCATTTCTTTTTTCTTACTACTGTGAAAGGGGGATAGTAAACACTGTTCATCTTCTCTTTCATGTTTTCATATCTTACTTAACATCTACAATGATGAAAATGAAATGTATCACTTCAGATAGTATTTGAAAAGTTCATGAGTTAATTTTATGTTAATTTCTTTTTTGTTGTTGGCCATGCCACATGGTTTGTGGGATCTTAGTTCCCTGACCAGGGATTGAACCGGGGCCCTCAGCAGTAAAAGTTCAGAGTCCTAACCACTGGACTGCCCGGGAATTCCAATTTCATATTAATTTCTATGTGGAAGGAAATCTTTGGGTCTGTAATGTATGAATGTGGATAGACTCACAACGAGGGAGAATCCAAGGGCTATTTATTGTTTTCTTTTTATTTTTTTAAATTAATTTATTTACTTATTTATTTTAATTAATTAATTTATTTTATTTATTGATTTTTGGCTGTATTGGGTCTTCATTGCTATGTGGGCTTTCTCTAGTTGTGGTGAGCGGGGGCTACTCTTCATTGCAGTGCGCGGGCTTCTCATTGCGGTGGCTTCTCGCCCACGGGGTTCAGTAGTTGTGGCTCGCGGGCTCTAGAGAGCAGGCCCAGTAGTTGTGGCGCACGGGCCTAGTTGCTCTGCGGCATGTGGAATCTTCCCGGACCAGGGCTTGAACCCGTGTCCCCTGAATTGGCAGGCGGATTCTTAACCACTGCGCCATCAGGGAAACCCAGTGTTATCTTTTTAAAAGAAAGGTAGAGATAGAGAAGGAGACGGGAACAGTGGCCTTGAAGCTGAGAATTTTTTAGTGTGGTTTCTATTCCTAATGAGGTCTGTGACCTTGGACAAATAGCCTCCTTTCAGGGCTGGGTTCTCAGCAGTGTAATGGAGAGACTGTTCTAGATGGTCTCGAAGATGAACACGTCAAGCTCTAATGTTTCATAATTGTATTCTGTCTCCCTCCTTCTTAAAGATATTATAATATTAGATACTTTAAAAAATATTCAGAACATTCCCTCCCTTTTGGCATAAGAATTTTAAATTTATATGTATTCAGTATATTTAATCCATACTTTGTGATTCATAAGCATATGAATTTTTATTGAGTTGCAGTTAGCGTGAAACACTCCCATTTTGCGTTCACTTATAGAATTCCCTGTGTTTCCATGTCATTTTAAAAAATACATTACAGCTAACTAAGTCATTCTTTTTATTTGCCAGTGAACACACTGACAGCTGATTTCCATTCTGCAGAGAGTGTCTGTTTCTGTGACCTTCTTCTCTTATTTCCTGAGGGTAAACTTCTCGGTTTCACGAATAGTAGAAACAGCAAATGTTTTGTCATCAAGATATGGATTTGAACCCTCAGTCTGCCACTTACCCAAGATAAGTGGCTTAACTTGTGAGCCTTCCTCTACAAGTTGGTGGTTAAGGGTGTGCTTTCACAAGTCATGCTAATTTTGATGCCGCTGGGAACAAATAAGTGTTCAGATTTTACTGCTATGTCACTGATATTGGTAGAGTTTACTTTGACAGGTGAAGGATGGCATCTTAAGTTTGCTTCGGTTTTTGTATTCTTTTACTTTATTAGAGCAGGTGAATATATTTCCATGTGTTGATTTACTGATTTAGTTTTATGTTACGAACGGTATTCTTTGCCCATTTTATCTATTGGGGTCTTACTATATGCTTCAAAACTCACGGTTTATATTTTTACATCTGTGGGCAGTCTCTCGGCAAACAATTTTTTCTAATTTTTTTGGTGAGTTGAGTTGCTGGAAGTGTCTTCCCTTAGAATTTTCCTACACATAAGGATTGGGTTTACAGGCCAAGCCCCCAATCCTGAACTTAACCCTTTGTTATTTACATCATGGATTTTTAAGTCTTGGGTTTTGCGGTTAATGCATTCTTTGTGAGGTTGGGACCTGATTTCCTGTGGCTCCTTTTCTCCACATACGTTTTGTTTCTTTTCTTTTTTTAAATATATTTTTCTATTTATTTATTTATTTTTGGCTGTGTTGGGTCTTCGTTGCTGCGCGTGGGCTTTCTCTAGTTGCCGCGAGCAGGGGCTACTCTTCGTTGTGGTGTATGGGCTTCTCATGGCGGTGGCTTCTCTTGCTGTGGAGCATGGGCTCTAGGCGCGCGGGCTCAGTAGTTGTGACTCGCAGGCTTAGTTGCTCCGTGGCATGTGGGATCTTCCTGGACCAGGGCTCGAACCTGTGTTCCCTGCATTGGCAGGCGGATTCTTAACCACTGCGCCACCAGGGAAGTCCCTATGTTTTGTTTCTTTAACAAATTCTTACATAGTGCTTATTATGTCCCAGGGGTTGTTTCAGGAACTTTACAAATATTAACTCATGTAATCCTTTCAACAACCTTTTGAGATGTAGGTACTATTAGATCCATTTTACAGATGAGGAAACTGAGGCACAGGCTGAGTGGTGAAGCAGCTTAACTAAGGTCACCCAGCTCCAGGAAGCAGAGCCTGAGTAGAATCCTGGAGGTTGGCTCTTCACCCCTCTGGGCTGACTCTAATGGATGGTGCTGGGTTTTTCCCTTTAGGCCTTGGGCTGCTCATAACCCGGATTTGGTTCTCATAGGCTCACCCCTCATGTTTGCAGGGCCCAGGACAAGAATACAAATGAAGACACATGTACTACATGTCAAAATATTTTAGAACTATTAATCAAGCTAACACACTGTTAAATGAAATGTTATCGTCTTATCTTGAAAAACATACCTACATAATGACCTAGAAGGCCAGATCTGAGTTTAGAATTCTTAGACCCCTAGACCTTCCCTACCAGAAAGGAGGCAGGCTGGAGCTGGGGCCAACCTCCAGCCTGCCTTCTTCCCACTCCTGGCTGCCCCTGAGAGGCCTTCAGCACATGGATGTGATTAACCAGCCCACTGTCCAAACTTTGTCCCTACCCCCCAAACTCCATCATAACAAACAGCCTTTGGCAGGCCCCTGGCCTTGGGGTGCCCTGGGAACTCCACAATCTTGGGTCCCAGGGCGGGTGGGATGGTAACTTCAGGTAGGTTTGCCCTCTTGGTTCCTGTAGGGGAGGGAAGGGCCAGAGGACAGCCAGAATGGACTGTCCAAAGTGAGAGGCTCTTTGGCCTAGGTCTAATGGTGTTATCGCTCGTAGGGATTCGATGTAATTGCTTTTTCCCTTTTGCCTCTTGTCTGTTGACTTGATTCGTTCCCTGCTGTCTACCTCCAGTTTCTGTTCAAGCTAGTCACACTTGAATTCAATAACTATTTACCTAAAGCGTATTATGTGTGCGGTGCTGGGTGTGTCCCCCATCCTCATGGAGTAGATTTTTTATCTTAGCTTAGCCCTTGAAGCTTCCCACAGCATAGCCTGCATTGTACAAAAATTCAGAGGTGACTGGTGAAGAACATTGAGAATTTCTTCCTGATTAGCCCAGGGCGGAGCCTTTAAGGAAGAGGGTAGTAGGAAATCATGGAAAGGCAGAGGCTCTTAGATAAGGAGGCTGGGCCTCTGTAGTTGATGGCGGGGAATTACGGTTAGGAACTAAATGAGACTGGCGTGACAGATTGAGTTAGAGAACTAACCAGAGTCAGGGAGATCAGCTTTTAGGATATTGCATTAAATCAGACATTGATTCAATGAAACGTTGAAGCCTGAGCTAGGGCAGAAATCAAGGAATGGGTATAGACAGCATTGAAGACATAAGAAATGATGGCAGTTGGTGGAATGGCACTTGGGGATGAAAGAGAAGCAGAAAAGCCCAAGGTGATCCCCAAGTGTCTAGGCTCTTGCATCTGAGGTGTTATTCCTCTCCTAGAGAGTAGTGTCGAGAAAAGACATGAATGAACTGTTGGCTAGCAAAACAGAGGGAAGGGGTAACAAAAGCATGATTTGTTACTTGTGTAATACTAATAGCTAGCATTAATTGAGTGTGTACTACGTGTCAGGTGTTGTCTTAAGTGCTTTGTACAAGTAAACTTGTAAATCCTCTTTCTACCAGTGAGGAAACAGGCACTATGTAGAGATTAAGGAACCGTGCAGCTAGGGTCTCTTGTCAGGAACAGACATTCTGGCTCAGAGAATGTGTGTGTGTGTAAGAGAGAAAGAGAGAGAAATTCAGTATAAAGACCAAAAGCTCGGGGTTTTAAGCAGTCAACAGGGACAAGTTTTTTTTTCTAAACTTAGGAACTGTCACTGACATAACCCAGCCTCAAATCTGGAAGTCCTTCTTTTTCCATTGGCAGGTGCTGCTGGCTTCATGTCCATTATTTCAGGTTGACCCTTCCTGTCCCCAGGGTCTCCTCCCTGCTTCTAGCTCTGCGCTGGACGCGGCAGCAGCGGTCTCCCTGCCTCTGTTCTTGGCCTCCTTCATTCCATTGTCCACTGGGCAGCCAGATTGATGGGTTTTTTTTTAACATCTTTATTGAAGTATAATTGCTTTACAATATGTGTTAGTTTCTGCTTTATAACAAAGTGAATCAGCTATACGTATACATATATCCCCATATCTCCTCCCTCTTGGGTCTCCCTCCCACTCTCCCTGTCCCACCCCTCTAGGTGGACACAAAGCACCGAGCTGACCTCCCTGTGCTATGCGGCTGCTTCCCACTAGCTATCTATTTTACATTTGGTAGTGTATATATGTCCATGCCACTCTCTCACTTCGTTCCAGCTTCCCCTTCCCCCTCCCCGTATTCTCAAGTCCATTCTCTATGTCTGCATCTTTATTCCTGTCCTGCGGTTTGAGGGGGTTTTAGGTTTGTTTGCTTATGGTCCACTTACATCCAGTGAAGCCTACAAACCTTAAGTGTATAGCTTGATGCCTTCTTAAAAATGAACACACGTGTGTAAAGAGCTTCCACATCAGTTTGTAGACCGTTCCCAGCGTCCCAGAAACCTCCCTGTGGCCCCTTCTAGTGATTACTTCCTGCTGTGGACAGACTGCATCCCCCTAAAATTCACGTGTTGAAGGCCTGACCCACAGTGTGACTGTATTTGGAGAGAGGTAATTAAGGCTAAATGAGGTCATAGAGTAGTGCCTGAAAGGATCTGTGTCGTTATAAGGAGAGATACCAGGCGGTGCTCTCCCTTCGCCGTGTGAGCGTGCATGGGGAGAAGGTGGCCATCTACAAGCTAAGAAGCAGGCCCTCACCAGAAATCAAATTGCCTAGGGCCTTTATCTTAGACTTCCCAGCCTCCAAAACCATGAGAAATAAATTTCTGTTGTTTAAACCACCCAGTCTGTGGTATTGTTATAGCAGCTCGAGCAGACTCATACAATTGACTTTGGAGAGTGAACTTAGAAGGTCAGTCAGGAGACCGCAGTGCAAGATGTGAGTGTGTAGTGGTCTAAGTTATGAGATTCTGTGACCTTAAGGATAATTACTGGGCTTCCCTGGTGGCGCAGTGGTTGAGAGTCTGCCTGCCACTGCAGGGGACACGGGTTCAAGCCCTGGTCTGGGAAGATCCCACATGCCGCGGAGCAACTAGGCCCGTGAGCCACAACTACTGAGCCTGCGCGTCTGGAGCTTGTGCTCCGCAACAAGAGAGGCCGCGATAGTGAGAGGCCCGCGCACCGCGATGAAGACTGGCCCCCGCTCGCCGCAACTAGAGAAAGCCCTCGCAGAGAAACGAAGACCCAACACAGCCAAAAATAAATAAAAAAAAAAAGAATAATTACTGTGGGACTTCCCTGGTGGTGCAGTGGTTGAGAATCCGCCTGCCAGTGCAGGGGACATGGGTTCCAACCCTGGTCTGGGAAGATCCCATATGCTGTGAAGCAACTAAGCCCGTGCACCACAACTACTGAGCCTGTGCTCTAGAGCCTGCGAGCCACAACTACTGAGCCCGCGTGCCACAACTACTGAAGCCCGTGTGCCTAGACCCACTGCTCCGCAACAAGAGAAGCCACCGCAATGAGAAGCCCGCACACCACAACCAAGAGTCGCCCCCGCTCGCCGCAACTAGAGAAAGCCCACGTGCAGCAACGAAGACCCAACACAGCCATAAATAAATAAATAAATAAATTTATATTAAAAAAAGAATAATTACTGTGAAGAACATAATTTATGAAGCAACAGAGTGGGGAGTCTATTGAGTTCAAGTAATACTATTCCATCATAAAAACTTACATATTAAAGCAAAATGTCGTCCCCTATTTCCCAGAGGCAATAACTAGAGACAGTTTTATAGGATATTTGCTAACCTAATTGATATAAAAACTTTTCAGTCTCAAAACAATTTCCCCATTATTATATGACTGGATACCAAATAATTTCCTGTCTTGGCAATGATTCACATTATTGTTTGCTATTGAACTACTTTTTCCTTGCCAGGAGGTAATAGTACCCATCAGAGAAAACTGCATTTCATTTTCTGTGTGTGTCTTTTTCAAACTACTGATTACCAGAGAGCTTCCGATCCTCAATGGAGAGTTTATGGAAAAGATGAAAAGGGGATTTTTTTAAAAGAACAATGCACAAGTTTGAGACAAATGAGTATTAAGACAATCAAAAGATTTTTTTTTATACGAACTTCTCCAGTAGCAATTTACTCTTTTTTAGGGAAGAAAAAAAGTTTCATGCCAAAAAGGAGGAGTCGATTATGTAAAGGAAACAGAAGAATATTCAAAGTATTACTGTTTACTGTTTGGGTGAGTTGTAGAGGGAAAGGGAAATTGTTTGTACAGTCTATATGGTGAAGAAAGCCATATATATTTTCCAGTTTCTAGTAATTTTTGCATGCTGTGAATTTAAAGCAAATTGTTTCATTTAAGTCAGCATTTAGTCCAAAAAGAGCAAAGGCTTTGTGATCATTGACATGTATAATACGATCATCTTTTGGAGGCTGTAATTTAGAAACAATGAAGGCAATTTTGAGAGAGGGTCACTGATAGGACACTGTTTAGACACAGCTCTCTTCCCTGGGGAAGCAAACTTGCGGAAGAATAGCATCAAGTTGAAAGGATTTTGTTCATATTTCAAATAAAGTCAGCAGGGAGGGCTGGCACCTGTCTGCCCAGCTCTGTGTCCTGGTAGCCAGGTAGTTTCTCCCTTGCTTGCTTTCAAGATTCAAGATCAATGGCACGGTGGGCAAGGCATTTCCCAGAAGCCCTCACTGCTTCATGAGGAGTCCCCACCCTAGTTAGACAAGGTGTTGCTTGCATTCTAAAATAGCAAAAACAAAGGAGCTTTCCCTCTCTAGTCACTCAGATGGGAGTATTGGAGACTATTTCACCAGCAGTTAAAGTCTGTACTTCTGGAAATCATTTACTTTGCTTACACATCTTTTGCCAAGTGGTAAAAGAATCAGCCATCTCCACTTAGATGCTCATTTTTATTTATTGAAGCACTTGTGGAGGAAACAAGCCCTTTCCTACTCTTTGTCTATCCAGGTCTCAAAACAGAGTAATTTGTTCCTTTTGACTAAGAGTCCTGAAAACGATCGGATTCAAATAAGGTTAGAGCCCAGAGCTCAAAGGAGGTCAGGGCTTATATTTTATAGAACAAAATAATCAAACAAGAACCAGAACTGCAGCTGTTGACTTGATCAAGACACCACCATTGTTGGGATGGACAGGCCAGCTGAGATGGGGGTAAATATATTTTATTAGGTTAAAAAACCCAGGAACAGGGGGCTTCCCTAGTGGCGCAGTGGTTGAGAATTTGCCTGCCAATGCCGGGCACATGGGTTCGAGCCCTGATCTGGGAAGATCCCACATGCCGCGGAGCAACTAGGCCCGTGAGCCACAACTACTGAGCCTGCGCGTCTGGAGCCTGTGCTCCGCAACAAGAGAGGCCGCGATAGTGAGAGGCCCGCGCACCGCGATGAAGAGTGGCCCCCGCTTGCCAGAACTGGAGAAAGCCCTCACACAGAAACGAAGACCCAACACAGCCAAAAATAAATAAATAAATTTATTAAAAAAAAAAAAATGTATGCTGGTCATCACTCCATGGCAGTATATAGCGATATTTTAAAAAAAAACAAACAAACAAAAAAACCCAGGAACACATTCTTCAAACTGACTTTTCAAACAGTAGGTGCTGTGATAAGCTAATTGCTATTCTGAATTTGGTAGTTATAACTCAGGACGACAGAGATCTCCTGGAATAGTTAATTCATATTTTTGTTGCGTTTGGGATGCACCTGAATTGCCTCTCTCTGCTCCCACCCCCCATTCAGAGTGGAGAATAGATTGAGTTTCTCCCAAGTGAATGCCTTCTGCTTCCTGAATTAGGACAGATTGCTTGAGTGTGTTTATGTGCGAAATTAGGCCCACTCTGCGTTCCCCTGTATTACTGATAAAGAAAAAAAAAAAGTATTAATGGCATTACTAGATGTTCTCTGTAATAACTGGCAGCTCTAAAAGCTATTTTGACAGGTATAACATGATTTATAAATTAGGTTACTGGATTATTTTTTAATGGGAAATGTGCTTGTATAAGATCACTTATTCAAGTAGTTTTACCTATTGCAAGTGCTTTCCCCTCTTAGGCTTGTATTATTCTGGAGGACTTTTTTTTTTTTTTTACTAGGCATGGGGCATTTTTTTTTTCTTCTTCCCTTTGAGTGCAGGTTAAGAGATTGAAGCTGATCTTCTCCACCCCAAATGCTGAGAGAGAGCATTATACAGCTTTAAGTTCCTCTGCAAATTCACCATGATGCTTGGTTAGACTGTGAATGCATTTTTCATTAGGTGATGCTTTTTAGAGTGTTTGTATATTAGTGAATGTTCTGACCACCTGTATGTGTCAGAAGCAGAAGCGTGAGGGAATAGATTTGGTAGCAAAAACCAGTCAAACCAACGCAAAACTCCCCAAATACCTTGTAGCTGATGTGGTATTTATAGGGCTTTGCCAGCGGAAAGGCTCTGTGCAATGCCTACTTCTTTAGAAACACCCTCCCCTTTCCCTGGGGTAGAGTTTGATCCTGATAAGAAAGTTGGTGTTCTGTGCAGTGTAAATGACATACATTTATTGAGTAATTTTTGAAACCCAGGAAAATAAGAAAGAAAAGAAACCAGAGCTGCCATATTTCAGTCTCGGCATTGTCTCTCAGAGGGACTTCCTTAGTACAGCCTAGGCCAGCCTAGGTTTTCCTGGAGAAAAGGGGCACAAGGGCTGTTGAGTGTAGACGCTGCAGCCGGGCCGGTTTTGTAAGTGAGGGCAGTGGGGCTGCCCCCGTCACCTTCCCTCCTGAAGTTTTAGTAACAGGCTTGACTCTTAGCTCATTCAGAGTAAAGGCCGAGGGGCTTCCCTGGTGGCGCAGTGGTTAAGAATCCACCTGCCAATGCAGGGGACACGGGGGTTCGAGCCCTGGTCCGGGAAGATCCCACATGCCGCCGAGCAACTAAACCCGTGTACTACAACTACTGAGCCTGCGCTCTAGATTCCGCGAGCCACAACTACTGAGCCCGTGTGCTGCAACTACTGGGCCTGCGTGCCTAGAGCCTGTGCTCCACAACAAGAGAAGCCACCACAGTGAGAAGCCTGCGCACCGCAACAAAGAGTAGTCCCCGCACGTTGCAACTAGAGAAAGCCTGCGCGCAGCACCGAGGACCCAACGCAGCCAAAAATAAAAATAAATGAAATACATAAATTTACAAAGTAAAGGCTGAGAGATGCTTAACTTGCAGAGACATTGGTTGTGACTCTTTATTCCTTGGGGAACACGATGACTAGCGTGTTTAGGGTTTGCGTCAGTTTGGGTTTGGTTTTGCTTTGTCTGGTTTGAAGATGCTTTCATTTGTCCAGGAGGCATGGCTTGGGAAGAGGCATCTCAACAAGATGGTGTGGAAGCCTACACTTGAGACCGAAGAAGTGTATGGACCAACATCAACCTGTTCTTAGAATAGTCACTATTTCTTTTCTTTTCTTTTCTTTTGTCTTGCTTTTTTTTTTTTAAAGGTTTTATTTATTTATTTATTTATTTATGGCTATGTTGGGTCTTCATATCCATGTGAGGGCTTTCTCTAGTTGCAGCAAGTGGGGGCCACTCTTCATCGCGGTGCGCAGGCCTCTCATTATCGCAGCCTCTCTTGTTGCGGAGCACAGGCTCCAGATGCGCAGGCTCAGTAGTTGTGGCTCACGGGCCTAGTTGCTCCGCGGCATGTGGGATCTTCCCAGACCAGGGCTCGAACCCGTGTCCCCTGCATTGGCAGGCAGATTCTCAACCACTGCGCCACCAGGGAAGCCCTGTCTTGCTTTTTTAACTGAAGTATAGTTGATTCACAATATTGTGTTAGTTTCTGGTGTACAGCAAAATGAATCAGTTATATATACATATTCTTTTTCATATTCTTTTCCATTATGGTCTGTTACAGGATATGGAGTATATATAGTTCCCTGTGCTATACAGTAGGACCTTGTTGTTTATCTATCTTATATATAGTAGTGTGTATCTGCTAATCCCAGACTCCTAATTTATCCCTGCCCCCTTGTTTTCCTTTTGAGAGCTGGGTTCCAGTCTCTGCCAGTGACCGAATCCGGTATCCCCATTCACCAATGATCAGGTTCCTTTGTCAGTATTATGCCCCTGGGTCCCATTCCCAGAGATGCTGGCCTAATTGAGTTGGGGAGTGGCCACAATGACAACTCTGCGTAGTATTAGCACCATTGTACAGGTGAAGAAACAGAGGCTCAGCGGATGGCAAATGTGCTCAAAGCTCTTACAACTAATAAGCAACTGATCTGGGCACCCCTCCCCATCTGTCTGCTTGTAATGCCCGCTTTTCATGTGCTGCGCTGTGCTATGTGGATCCAGAGAAGCTTTGTAGCATTTCTACCAGTTAGGAAGGGTCCTGCCATTAGCTGCCTTTATGAATCCGTGGGCCTAGACAAAGGCCTTGTTTTAGTCCGACCAGACTTACTGATAAACAGTAGCCGTACTGCAGTTGCTGCAGGACTGGATCACGTCACTTCTTCTGGTATGCAGCAGGCCATTCGAATTCTGGGGAGTACAGGGCTAAGCACACACGTCAGAGAAACCCATTTCAATTTATCATTTTAATTCTGCTATTAACCATCACAGACCCTAAATGAATTCCTCCAGAATGGCATCTTCAAGCCCATTATCAGAGCTAAATGTTTAATAACTTTGTTACATAATCCATGCCACGGTGTATAGGAAACTTTCTTTAGTGTTTTTTCACACAGAAGGAGGCGTTTCTGGACGTCCCTGGGGATGGCTTAACAAAGCCCTCACTGGCCGCTGGCTGGCCCCCTCCCCTTCCTTCCTTGCTGGGTGCCTTCTCTCCTAAAAGCTTCAGGCAGGAGAGGTTCTAGCAGTGAAACCCCCTGCTTAGCAGGCTTCAAAAAGAAGCAGATGTGAGGCAGACATTTAATCAATCAAAAAGCAGTTTAGAATTCAGGCCAGGAAGCAATAGATGCTTTTTAGCAAACGCAGCACGGCTCTTTGTGGAGTAGCAATTGGCAGGTTTTCTATTCTGTATCTTAGCTTTTCCAGTGATTGTGCTAGAAATATTTAGAGTAGAACATTATAGGATAGCAATTGTTGATTCTAAATCATATTATCTTAGATGGGCCATCTTTGCAAATTAAGTTCATTTTACTGAAAATAAGACAAGCAACTTTGCCTGTTTTCTTTTTCAGTCAAATGGATCACAGGCTTAGAACTGAAGTAGCAACAAGCTGATCAATATGTTCTCTCTAACTGAATTTTTTTTTTTTTAAATCAGTAGTCATTTTAAGCAATGTGGTTCAAAAGCAGTATGGCCACTAAATTTGCATACTGATAAAGTATGCTATTTAACTTTGACAGTGGTCTCAATTATATTCCTAATTAAATTGTATGTCGCTGGGAGTTCCCTGGTGCTTTCACTGCTGAGGGCTTGGGTTCAATCCCTGGTCGGGGGACTAAGATCCCACAAGCCGTGGGCCGTGGCCAAAAAGAAAAAGAAGTAATATTAGCATCTAAAATTTTTTGAACCTTAAAATCTAAACTTTACTTGAGATGACGCTGGTTTCCTCCTTTGTCAAAACTGTTTATCTGTCAGGCTCAGAAACTATTTAGCCTTCCCATGGCATGTGGTGGATTTCAGAACATCTTGTATTATCAAATTCCTAAGCAAGGATGTGATGTAATTATTTTACTACCAAATGCACATCCTTTGAAAGAAGCAGCCATTTAACAAGAGAGTAATTCCCGGATATGACATGGTGTGTAGGGATTAGGTGGGAATTGGGATCGTGACTTCTAAATCTACAAGAATGAAACTCTGGTGCAAGAGCTCAAAAGGAACTAGGCATGACAATTGTCAGAAGTGTTTCAAAACACCAATCTTGTGTTTTTAGGCTACTCATTTTTATTGTTCTCTTCACAGTAATATTTTTCTTACTTTGCATTTGGGATTTGTGGAGGCAGTTGCTTTGCCCTGTACATCTTATAGGTGCAACAGGTCAAAAGGGAAGAAAGTAACTTGACATTCGTGCTCTGTCATAACACGAGAATATAAGCTTTCCGGCTCTGTATCCTGAGATGTTTAACTTGACAAGATCTGTAGAGCCTCATCCCACTGGGGCCCACAGTCAAATAACCAACCAACAGATGGTAGGTGCTCACTTTTCTGTAAAACAGGGAACTTCAGCAGGTTTTGGAGCTTACAGAGTAACTTGAGTGGGACGTGTTCCCTGTCCTAACACAAGAATCTTTTGCGTTGTTGGGCTGCTTATGCTTAGTCTTTTTCCTCAGTTGCACACCTCAGTTCAGCCATAGTTCACTCAAGTAAGATGGATTGTATCATTGATCCAACATAATAGGAGTAGGATTGTGTTTTCTTGGTTTAAGGCAAGTTGGTGGAGGGAAAAAAAAACAGTTCTTCAAGTTCAATCCTTAGAGTTCATTTCTGATTCTATGAGGCTGAGGACTGACTGGTCCTTAACCAGTGTTAGCACTACCCCCTGAGGAGAGATGGCACACGTGGCGTGTGCTGTGGGGACCATCAGGGAAGCCTCATGTCCTAATTCCTCTGCATAGTTTCCACATAGAGGAGGACGCTGGTGATTCAGAGACTTGGCCTAGGATTCCCAGGTTTCTTTCCTTCTTTTTTTTATTTCATTGCATTTAACAACTTTATTGAGAAATAATTGACAGTGTGTAGTTTGATAAATTTCAACGTATATCTACATCTGTCTAACCATCGTCACCATCAAGATAGTGAGCGTATCAAACACATCCCCAAATTGCATGCCTCTTTGTAATCTCCCCCTCCTTTCTGTAACGTCTGATCTTCTTTCTGTTACTGTTATCAGTTTGGATTTTCCAGAAATGTATATAAATGGAATATCCCACATGTATAATTTTCTCTTGCTTTTTTCACTCAGCATAATTATTTAAAAATTAATCTATGTTGGGACTTCCTTGATGGTCCAGTGGTTAAGACTTCACCTTCCAATGTAGGGGGTGCAGGTTTGATCCCTGGTTGGGGAGCTAAGATCGCACATGCCTCTGGGCCAAAAAACCAGAACATAAAACAGAGACGACATTGTAACAAATTCAGTAAAGACTTTAAAAATGGCCTACATCAAAAAAAAAAAAAACTTAAAAAAAAAGTAAATAAAATAAAATTAATCCATGTTGTTCAGTTTGGAAGTTTTGCGTTGTTTTTAAAATTTATTTTATTTATTTATTTTTGGCTGCGTCGGGTCTTCGATGCTGCGCACGGGCTTTCTCTAGTTGCGGCGAGCAGAGGTTACTCTTTGTTGCGGTGCGCAGGCTTCTCATTGCGGTGGGTTCACTTATTGCGGAGCACGGGCTCTAGGCGTGCGGGCTTCAGTAGTTGTGGCTCACAGGCTTAGTTGCTCTGTGGCATGTGGGCTCTTCCCTGTCCAGGGCTCAAACCCATGTCCCCTGCATTGGCAGGCGGATTCTTAACCACTGTGCCACCAGGGAAGCTCCGAGTTTGGAAGTTTTTTAACAAGTTGAACATATACCGACAATATAACCTAGGTATATAAATATATAAACACCTAGGAAATTCACCTAGGTATTTATCCAGGAGGAATGAAAGCATGTATCTAAACAAAGACTTGTACACGAATGTTCACACAGCTTTATTTGCAAGTGGATATCCGGTTTTTCCAGGATCATTTGTTGAGAAGACTCTCCTTTCTCCATTAAATTGCCTCCGTTGTCAAGGATTAGAATTATATCTGTGTGTGTCTATTTCTGGGCAATTTATTCTGTTCCCATGATTTGTTTGTCTATTCTTTCACCAGTACCGTACTGTCTTTTGATTACCGTAGTTTTATAGTAAGTTAGGTAGTATCAGTCCTCTGACTTAGTTGTCCACACAGGTTTCTTAAGTTGTGTTTATCAAGCATCTCTCTGTCCTAAGTATGATACAGACCTCAATTGTGTGAGGATTCCAAACACTACCAGGTAGGCATCTCACGTAGTGGAATTGTGCTGACCTATCTTCACGCAGGGAATTGCTGTCTTGGGTCGGTGGTGCTTTTTATTTCCTTCATCTCAAGCAGAGATCTTATAAATTCCCTTTGCTTGAAATCAGCATGGCTGATCTCCTACCTCACCAGATTTAGAGCTCTTTGTTTTCTTTGACATACTTTCCCAGAGAACCCGGGAGTTTTAATACTTTTTAAAACAACTATAACTTTTTAACGTAGGGGAATATTTGACTGAAATGTTGTGTGTTAAAACATATTGCATTTATCTTGGTGTCTTTACTTATGGCAGATGTTAATGGATGCGGTTCAAAAAGGGTTCTGTGGGCAAGTCATTTGAGAAAATGCTGTAATGATTTGTTCCTTAGAGGTTCGGAATGCACATTAAAGAGTCTCTAAATTCTAAGTAAATCTGCTTAACTGTCTAGATCAGAGTTTCGCAAGCTGATTTTGAGCCCAGAACACTTCTGAGAGAAGCCTGGTAATACACAGGTATTGATATACCTGGCATACTGATATTCTTGGATACCAGTTTGAAAAATGCTGATCTTTGAGATTTAGAGGCCTAAATTGTAGACACCATTCCTAATAAAATGACTTCACCTGTAGTGGCCAAGTCCCTTGGGATTTAAATAAATAATATGAGAGATATTACTTTCTAAGACACTCAACAATTTGAATATTTGAGTAGAAACATTCAATTGAATTGAAATTTAATTTTGCAGGCTAAAAGCAAACTAGGGACTTTAATGGATATCTCTTAGTTTTCATTCTTTCTCATGTCTAGGGGTGAGTCTGTGTTATTCCTCCTAAAACTATATTAAGTAATTTCCACAAATTTTACTGAAAACTACGAGAAACAGGAAAATTAGTGATTTGTAGACAATGACCAGAGACTGTCTATCTGGTATGTACACCCTTCACCAAGTGGCATTTAAGGACCCTCATGTGCTGTGCAGATAATGTTCCAGAAACTTTCCATAAATAGGGAGCAATGCAATTTCAAAAGCAAAATAAGATTAATCTTTGTATTCTGAACATCAGAATTTTTTCCACTTGGATTAAATTAAATTAATAAAATAAACAGCAGCACAACAAAACTGCTCTCAGCCAGTTAGGTATAAACTTGGTTAAATGTGGCTTTCTGGCCAATATTTTTACTTCTGGCTGTGGGTTGGAGGATGTTGTCTAGTTGAACAGCACTGTAGACTCACAGTCAGATTTCTAAGTAAAGACCAGCAGGATAAATTGGTAGTATGTGCAGGGTCAGACAGCTGGACCACTGTTTTCATTGGGTGGGGCTGGAAGGAAGGGGGCCACACTGACTCTGGGTGATGGTGATGAGATGCCGCCCCCTTTTCTGGTCCTTCAAATGAACTCACTCATATTTAAAGCAATGTTACCAGCCAGTAAGGGGGTATTTCTGTTTGTCGGTTTTGTTTTGCTGACTATATGAGTAGAAAAAAGTAGCATGAAATTAAAAATAAACAGAGGTTTTATTTAAAGATCAGAGGCTTCAGGGCACCAGGATTTTAAGAGGTGGGGCAGCTGCCACACTGACAGGAGGGTCTGTCCTCCTTTTCAGGAGGAAAACTGGCATCAGAAAGAGATCTCTAAAGGCCAGTTTCTTGGAGACAAGGACTTCTCCTTTTTAGAGGTCACTAGAAGCACTCCTGACCTGGGGTACATGCTCTTCTCAATTTCATGTGGTTTGAGAGAGCTTTTGGCCCGATGTTTTGACAATACCTCTGAAACTTGATAAGTAGTTCATATTCTCTCTCTTTGAAAAGCTTTGCAAGTTAAAAGTTCTAATTTTTCTTTTATAGATTGCCTTAAGTCTTTTTTTAAATTCATAGACTTAGAAATATATCTTTCTTACTATTTAAGAATTGCCTTAGCCCTGCTTACTGTATATCTTGAGCTAATTAGAAATTAGATCATTACCAAGGAGTGAAACATTTTACTGTTTAAAATATAAAAATTTTGAAATTTTCTCGACTGCACTGAGGTTTTCTTGAGTCTACAGATTTTATTGGCTATACCCCAAAATTTAACTCTGTGAGAAGGTTCACTAAAGAAAATTTTATTTTTTCTTTTAATTCTGGAAGATTTCAAAATGTATACAAGAGTAGAGAATAACAACAAGTACCCGTCACCTAGCTTCAACTGTAATCAACATTTTGCCAGTCTTATTTTGTCTAACTTTAATTTTTAAATTTTATTTGCCTATTTTAAAACAAATACAAGATATGTCATCTATAGATCCATTATTATGTATCTCTAACAGTTGAGGACTCTTTTTAAAATAAATTTTATTTATTTATTTATGTATTTTTGGCTGCGTTGGGTCTTCGTTGCTGCATGCAGGCTTTCTCTAGTTGCAGCGAGCGGGGGCTTCTCTTCCTTGTGGTGGGCGTGCTTCTCATTGTGGTGGCTTCTCTTGTTACAGAACATGGGTTCTAGGCTCGTGGGCTTCAGTAGTTGTGGCACAAGGGCTCAGTAGTTGTGGCTCGCAGGCTCTACGGCGCAGGCTCAGTAGTTGTGGTGCACGGGCTTAGTTGCCCTGCGGCATGTGGGATCTTCCCAGACCAGGGCTCGAACCCATGTCCACTGCATTGGCAGGCAGATTCTTAACCACTGCGCCACCAGGGAAGTCCCCAGTTGAGGACTTTACAAAAACCTAACCACGTTATTGTCACACTTTATAGAATTAACAATAATTTTTTAGAATCTTAAAGAAAATCTTTAAAAAATTATTTTAACAACTGATGTTTTCATACGGTTTTATTTCTGCATCTCAGAGGAGACGTGTCCTTGTGGTAGAGAGGTTTCATATCAAGACACAACATCTTAAGGCTAACTTGTTGGAAAGCATGGCTGTGTAGGGGAAGGCATAGAGGGATTAAAGAATTCAATCCAGTTTGCTCACAACAGTTAGGGCTGTTGCCCTCTAAAATTCTTATAAATACGGACTGCTGATGGAGTCATCAGTTTCTGCATTTAGCCTCTTATTTTCAGCCTATTTCTAGAAATTTGGAAAATGCTTTGTGTGCCTGTGTTTAAATAAAAGGGGGAATGAAATACTTTCACCATGGTCCTAGTGTTTGCTGTTTGAATAGCATGGCTCTAGAGTGAATATACTATTTGGAACTGTGGCTATTGAACAAAGTGAGTCTTCAGCCGTAAGGATGGTCAGCTTTTTGGTCGGTGTTGATGGATGGGCTCACTCACAGCTCCCACGCAGCTCTGGGTGTGGAGGTGTGGATGCGTGGTATGTCATTTACAGCCCCATTCCCACAGCAGCATAAGTTGCTTTTGCTACCTGAGGGTCAAACCAAGCAGGAATCCTAGGCAGAAAAGGCTACGTCTCTCCAGCCATTGTTTTCTCTTCTTGTGACCAAGCAAGGTACAGCCATTTTACCGTAGGGCTGCTTGAGTCTTGCGCTACAACCCCGTTCGAGTGCCTGTGAGTGGGTATAGTAAGATGCGGTCCCTGTACACAGATGTCTCATTTTGTTGGATTCCTTATCATCTCACATCTAATGCTGCCTCCTTCCAAACCCTCCTTGCGGGGGGGGGGGGGGGTAGGGGGGAATAAATCAGGAGTTTGGGATTAACATACACACACTACCAACAAGGACCTACTGTATAGCACAGGGAATTCTACTCAATATTCTGTGATAACCTATATGAGAAAAGAATCTGAAAAAGCTGTATGAGAGAAGAATCTGAAAACGGAATCACTTTGCTGTACACCTGAAACTAACACAACATTGTAAATCAGCTATAATCCAATAAAATTTTTAAAAAGAAAGAAAGAAAGAAACCCTCTTTAACACAAACATGAGGACAATTTTTAAAAGTCACCCTTAGTGTGATATAAGGGCTGGAAAAATACTGGCGTACAACCTTGGCCTTGATTTGATCAAGTGGACAGACTTATATGATGGCTTCTGAGTGCTTTTCCATTTAGAGAGACAACTTCCCCAAATATTATTTCATTTGAATCTCAACCAGCCTGAAAATAGAGATGGTATTAGTTTCAATTTATAATTGGGAAAATGAGCTCAGAGATAAGGTTCCATGGCTGACAGGAGCTTGACTGTGCTCTGTCTGCTGTTCCCCTGTACCTTCTAGGCTTAAGAAAAGAAAAACGAAAAGAAAAAACTCAGGTGGCTCCCCTCCATTTAGACCTTTGTATAAACTACCTTGCTCCTCTTCTCCCACCCAGACCATTAGAAAATTAGAAGAATTAGGAGTCTTCATACCAGGTGTTCTGTTGGGTGCAGAGCTTGGAGGCAACAGGAAGGAAGTCTTTTAGAGGGGAAATGGGCACAGGGCAATTCATTCCCATTAGATCGCAGTTGTTGAGCAAATGGTAGAACAAAAACTGCCAAAACTTATGTTAATAGTTGACTGATTAGCCACTTAACATGTGTGGGGTGATGCTGCAGATATTCATTACGGTAGGTAGAAATGAATTCTTATCCCAGTTTACAGAAAAAGAGAGGAGGCTGTGAGAAGCTAAATAACGTTCCCAAGGCCAAAGATCAAGTAGATGGCAGATCAGACCCTGCTCTCCCGGCCACCTCCTGTTTGCTGACCTGGAATTACCAAGTTTCAGCCTGTGACAATTATAAAATACCAGATTTGAAGTATTTCATCTTGCCCCAGAGCACCCAGCCCTCTGCTCTGCTTCTGAGCCCACCATATCATCCACAGTTGAGGAGTGAATATGGCTTAGTTTGTATGAAAAGGCTCCTGAAATATGATCTCAATGTCAAGTTCCTATCTTAAAGCAGTTCTCTTTTCCCATGAAAATTCATGTGACTGGCAATCGGTAAAGCAAAATTTTCTTAACTGTCTCCCAGCCATACTAACAATAAACAAACTAAGACAGAATAACTTGTGAAGGAAAAGCTTCTCTCCCACCACCCAGTTATAAAAGTAATCAGGTGTATTAGACAAGGAACAGAACACAGAAAAGTAGAAAAACAAAGGATATGAAAAATTCATAGTTCCCTCCCCGATGATTATTTGGTATACTGTGATATTAACAATTTGGTAATATTGTTATCACCATATATTTAGCTATTTGGGGTATGTTCTTATATATATTTGTAATCATATTGTATCTATAACTGTTTAGTTTGCTTTTTAAATTTAATATTACAACATAAAATACATCTCTATTACATGTGCTTTGTTGGTACCATTTTTTAAAATTAATTAATTTATTTATTTATTGGCTGTGTTGGGTCTTTATTGCTGCACGCGGGCTTTCTCTGGTTGCAGAGAGCGGGGGCTACTCTTCATTGCAGTGAGCAGGCTTCTCATTGCAGTGGCTTCTCTTGTTGCGGAGCACGGGCTCTAGGCGCACGGACTTCAGTAGTTGTGGCATGCAGGCTCAGTAGTTGTGACTCGCAGGCTCAGTAGTTGTGGCGCACGGGCTTAGTTGCTCCACAGCATGTGGGATCTTCCCGGACCAGGGCTTGAACCCGTGTCCCCTGCACTGGCAGGCGGATTCTTAACCACTGCGCCACCAGGGAAGTCCCTGAAGAGTCTTCTTTATAAGTTCTGACATGGGATTTAAAATCATTTCCAGATTATCTTTTTTATTCCCACCATTTGTGCATGTGTCCTCCTTGTATTATTGACAAGGTTCTGGTTACAGCCATGTAACAGTTCTGCTTCTTGGGTTTTGCTGTTATCGTTGGGACCAGTTGCACTGCTCAGAGCCTCATCTGCTCCGTGGACTGCAGGGCTCTGGCCTCTCCCGCCTGTGCTGGTCCTCCAGTGAGATGGTGGAGCCGGGAGAATCACTCCTGCGGAGGAAATGGTTCAGGCTCGCCTCCTCTTCCCCCAGCATCCCGACACACGTCAAGAGCTCACCCGTTTTGTTCATGGTTTAGCATGTTCATTAAAGAGCTTGATGCCCCTACAGCTTACTCTGCAAAGGGGTTCAGAGCAAACTGTGGGCCGTCCTGTGGAGAAGGAAAGGGGACAGAGACATCGGGTGGCTTTTCTGCCATGCCTCAGCTACCATTTTGATGTTTTCTGTTGTTGTTCTTAGAGGAATGAGAGGACAACGCTGTTTCTGGAAGCATTCGAGACTTGTTTTTAAAGCTTGTTTAGTTGTAATGTGGTAGTGCTTTACGGGAATAAACTCTGGCTGACCCACTCAAGGGAGATAAGCTTGAAAACATTTAGGGTTTTGATTTGCTCAAAGGGGGCGTTTACCGTTTTTGAAGCAGAAATCCAGTGGGAAAATAGATTTCCCGGTGCTAGCTGTGTTTCAGTGCAAAAAGCATGCCTTTGAAGTCTAGCTCTCATCTCAAAAGACCTAACTGTTCATAAAAGTAAGAACAAGGTGGATGGATAAAGCTATGTGAGGAAGCTTCAGCATGAACGCGTTTGGAAACTTCAATCCGATACCGCTTTCCTCCCCTCGCATCTCGTCTGGCTCCGGCCCCGGCCCTTCCCACCCCATGTGTCACTGAGCTGTGTCTGTACGTCTTTCAGGGTCTATCTGGGCTTAACTGAAATCCTTGTCTTCTGTGGGCATCTGAGTTACAGAGAAAAGAGAGAAAGACTGAGGACGAGCCAGATGTGCGTTTAGTGACAAAGAAATGCATCCACAATGTACGAAGCAATCAGGTTATAAAAGCATGTATTCTTTTTTTTTTAAAATAAATTTATTTATTTTCGGCCGCATTGGTTCTTCGTTGCTGCACGCGGGTTTTCTCTAGTTGCGGCGAGCGGGGGCTACTCTTCGTTGAGGTGCGCGGGCTTCTCATTGCGGTGGCTTCTCTTGTTGTGGAGCACGGGCTCTAGGCGCGCAGGCTTCAGCAGTTGTGGCACATGGGCTCAGTAGTTGTGGCTTGTGGGCTCTAGAGATCAGGCTCAGTAGTTGTGGCGCACGGGCTCACGTTGCTCTGCGACATGTGGGATCTTCCCGCAGGGCTCGAACCCGTGTCCCCTGCGCTGGCAGGCGGATTCCTAACCACTGTGCCACCAGGGAAGTCCCCATTTTTGTTTTTTTTTAAAAAAAAAGCTTGTGTGCATGTAAACACATAGAAAAGACAGAAAGAACTTAAGCGTTAAGGAACCGTGGGTTAGGTTTCTTGGGGTTTGAGGTGACTTTAACGTGCTGATCACTCTCGGAAGCACCTGAACCCTTAACAATAGCGTGAATGATTTAGATGGTTGGGAATGGAGAAAAGGAAAACCAAAACGCCATAGATTGGGTTGCCCAAAAAGTGAATTATCCATCTACAAGAACACGTGAGATTTTGTAAAAAGCATCTCTAAGTGAAACACAGAATGGTGGACATGTCTGAGTATGGCTGAATGGAATGACGTCCCACTGTTGTGTGGAGGGCTGGTGTGTCACGGGCTTTGAATGCTCAAGACATCACTCATGGGTCAGAGCTTGGGCACACTTGCTGGACCCAAGCTATGCATATAATAAAATAAGCTCAAAACTCAGTTTCAGTAATGTTGCTGTCATAAATTGTCACCAAAGTTAAGTCAGCAAGTGCCTTTCTGAGGTAAAGACAGTTGCCCTGTGGTCACGGGGAATAACTAATCCACAATTTGCTTATCACGCTTGACTATAGAGGGGGCTGGCAGGTGATCTCAAAGACTCATTTTATTTTATATCATCTAATGTAATACATCATTGTATACGTGTAACACTTCTAAAAGAGTAGATGAAAATTTGTGCCGTGTCCTGTAGATCCCTCAAGTTTAAAGATACGCAATTTGGCTCCTGCTAAAGATGTCTTGGATTTGACAATTCATGAAGAATTGTGAGAAATAGCTCAAGAATTACAGAAACTCTGTAGAACTCTAGACTCTGTAATAAACTTCAGAGTTCTGGGTCCTAAACTAGTAGCACAGTTGACCAATGTTTTTTGACTTGAAATCGAGGTATTAGAATGGCTGTCTTTCATTCCCCTGCTTAGGTTGCCATGCCATGCTATCTGTGTTAAATTTTTTAGGTTTAAGATTCATTGGTTGACCGTGTAGCCCACAATAATATGCATTTCCTGCTTTCCCCCACTAGCTCTTCATCACATTATTAATGAAATCTCAGTCTAACTCGTGCATAAGATTAGTGGATTTAGTTAAAATACTCTTAAACGCTGACATTTTTGCTGATGAGCATTGTGGGGATACCCCCCTGCCCCATCTCCTGTGCTTTCGTCTTTAGGTTTCATTTAAAACTCCCATCTTTCATATTTTGGTAAGAGAAGACTTTAAGTGGAAGTGTAATCTGAGCATCCTTTCTAATACACGGACTCAGCATGGGCATTTTGAAGCCAGCTCTCCCATCTGTAGTGAGAGTATTAGCGTACAGTGACGGTATTTCAGAAGGCAGCTTTTGCAGTTGCAGGGCATCTTTGCTGGGAGCAGGGAACAGCCAGGTGAGATCCATTTCAGCACCGTTCGAGCCTTCTGGATTGATCGTCTTGAATTGGATCTACTCCCTTCAAGGCTCTGATGGAAGCCTATGGTTTGGCCAGCATGCTCCATTGGCCTGTAAACGGCATGGAATGGTGCCAAACAGAGTGTCCAGCTTTGAGATTACTTTGGCATGATCGGGTCTGGGTACTATGGGATACTATTTAAGGCATTTTGTCATTGTGCATAGTAACAGGTCCTCCAACACTTTGTTATGTTGTGGAAAAATCTCTGGGGGCTTCCCTGGTGGTCCAGTGGTTAAGACTCTGCATTCCCAATGCAGGGTGCCCAGGTTCCATCCCTGGTCAGGGAACTAGATCCCGTATGCCCCTCAGCTAAAGATCCCGCATGCCGCAACTAAGACCCAGTGCAGCCAAATAAATAAATACTAAAAAAAAAAAAAAGAAACCATCTGTATATTAAAAAAAAGAAGAAGAAGAAAAAGAAAAATCTCTGGAAGTAGTTGGTGGTGAGCTCTGGCCTTCAGGCCATGGCTGAGCTGTGGGACCCGTGGCCAGCCAGCCTACCCCTCTGTAATCACTTTGAGTCTCAGTGTCTTCATCTGTAAAATGGAAACACTAGCACCTCGCTAAGTTTGTTTTAAGGAAAATGAGAAATGTATGTGGACCATAAGCATTGTTGAAATCCTTAGGTTCCTAATGGTTATCGTACGATTTTTATTTGGCTTAAAACTTTTTACCTGTATTCTCAGGATTTAAAAAATTAGGGCATGTCTTAGGAATTCCCTGGCAGTCCAGTGGTTAGGGCTCACGCTTTCACTGCTGTGGGCCCGGGTTCAATCCCTGGTTGGGGAACTAAGATCCTGCAAGCCCTGGGGTGGAAAAAAAAAAAAAACTGGGCATGTCTATATGTCTACTGTTTTTGCATCTGATGACGTCAATTGCATGGGCTATCCTATGGGGACGATTGTAAACCACCGTTTTAGTAATATTTTTAAGGAAAATACAATGACTCATGAATACATACACGTGTTAGGCGTTTCTTCTTTGTTCACTTGGCTCTGGATACACTGGCCTTTGAACCACGGGGCCTTCTCACTTGCCTCCCCTACCTTTTGCTCACATACCCCTTGCTGACATCTTAGATCTCAGCTTTACCTTTACTTCCTCAGAGAAGCCTTCACGACACCCTGGCCTAGGTCATGGCCCTCTGTTTGTTGTCATTTGCTGTGTGTATTCCTTCTTCGTGACAGTTTCCATAGCTGCAATTCAGTAATTATTTATTTAAATGTCTGCCCTCTTCCCCGAGAAGGACACATTGTCGCTTAGATATGTATTCCAGCCAACTATGCATAACTTGTGTCTAATCACAAGGAAACATTATTTTAAAGTAAAAAATATTTTTCAGAGAGTTGTCTGCCTTCCACAGTAGTTTGTAAGCTCAAAGTGTCTGGGACCACACCTGACTTAGTCGTTGTGAAATCTCAAACAGGCCTGGAATGATGGCTGTTGTGTATCATGCCTATGCCTGGTTTTTCAGAAGAGTGAACGAATGCATGAATGGTGTGTACCTTTATCCAGATACAGAGTCCTGTCTGCTTGCTCATAGCTCCTTGTATCTCTTGTAAGATAGCTGGATCATTCAGACAAAAAAAAAAAAAAAAGACTTAAATCTTCACTGTCACCAGCCCTCCATTTCTCTGTATTTCTCCTCTTAATGATTTATATTCTCGAACTTACAGTATCATTTCTAAATTGGTTGTGAAGATTGAAATTAAGTTTACATGGTTCTGTCTTCCCCGTAGCTACTACAGAAGAATGGTCAGCTGTCCACTGTGAACGGCTTAGCCGAACAAGGAGAGCTCGGCCTCCAGGAGGGAGCCCTGAATGGCCAGGCGGAGGAAGTCACTGTCACAGATGGTAAGTCACCTTGCCGGGGGCTGGGCAGAACCGGGGGCTGGAGAACAAACAACACCTGCAATCCCTGCAGAACAATAAAAACAGGCCTGGGTAGAATGGGCACTGTCATCCTACCTGGGGGTGGGTGATGTTGACAAAAGCAATCAATTGATTGCAGAAAGAAGTATTTATCTGGCCATTTGCGTAGCCCCGTGGGAGCTTATAGTAACGCTTGGGTATCGGAAGTGAAGTTGTTTTTCCTTTTTCTCAGGCATCCTTACCTGAAACTTCATGATCTTTTTGTTGTTGTTGTTATTGTTGCCTTATTCCAACTACTTGTCTGATGTCGAATGTGAATTCTTGTTGGAAATGCTGAAGTCTTGGTTGCTTTCAGAGTCAGTATCTCTCACTCTAGAGTAGCCTACTGGCCTTGCGAAGATTTTTCTGGTAGTGTACATTTCAAGGTGCATACATCTTTGCCCAAACTATGGTATGCTGCATGTGTTATAGCTCTTGAGCCCAGAGATCCTCAAGAGGTGGTTATTGGAAAGCACATCTGTGACCACGCTATCACTGGTTTGATTTCAGCCCATGGAGGGGCTGGGGACTACACCTGGGGGTCAGAATCAAGCACCTTGACAAGTAGGTCTCTTGCAAAGGCCACGTGTTGGAGAACCTTCCTCTGTTCCTGTTTCTTGTCTCGTTGTTCCATTTAGTCATAAAGGAATCATTAACCACTACTGTTGAAGAGGCTCAGAATGATCATTTTCCATACAGTGAACTCATGCTTACATGTAATGTGAATAAGACAAATGAAGGGAAAGTCTTGTGAAAGGAGACTGGCCATTGCCTCATTGAGATGAGATTCTTCTAACATGTGGAACCTGTTTCTCCTCGTGTTCAATGCCCCTGTGGAGCTGCTGCAAGCAGGGGGCTGCTTTTGAAGTTGGTGGGAATCCTGATCTTTCTATAGCACCACAGGCACCATATAAAGCTAGAAATACATACAGCCTCACAGAAAGAGGATCTGCACGACCTAGTGCGAGAGTTTCAAATAATATCTACCAAAGTAATTGGAACGGCCCCAACTCAAATTCCAGAGTCCCACGCTCTGTCCTTCCCATGATAACTTTTGAATCAAATCAAGCCACAGCCGTTTCGGAGCCTTCCATGGATGGGCAAGCCACCGTGCCCTGTGCTTCAGAGAGGATGAAGAAAGCTAAGAAACGGTCCATCAGGGGAGACAAGCTAGTCTATGGAAGGCTCCCTAAGATGAAAGTAAGGGGGACTTCCCGGGCGGTCCAGTGGTTAAGACTCCAGGCTTCCAATGCAGGGGGCACGGGTTTGATCCCTGGTCGGTTTGATCCCACATGGTGCATGGCCAAAAAAAAAAAAAAAAAAAAGGTTAAGACAAGGCAACATGTTGATTATCTAATGAATTTTGCAAGAGATGAGAGCTGCTCAGAGTTCTGGAGGAGCCCTCGTTTGAGGTCAGGGGGTGGGATAAGGTCTGGGGACTGAGGGGAGGTTAGGTTTAGATTTGTTGGGACAGGGGCTGCCAGCCGAAGGGATGAGAATAAGAACAGCCAGCACTTCACAAGCTTTTATTATGGGTCCTGGAACTGTGCCTTTTGTGCAGTATGGCCTCTAGCAGTAACCCTGTGAGACAGGTCCTATCTCGATTCAAACCCAGATCAGCAGATTTCCAAGCACGAGCTCTCACCCGCTGTGCGGGGCACGTCCACAGGCTTGCCCACTGGGATGGCATCGTCTGAGCAAGGGGTAGAATGAAAACCCAGAAGGGAAAATGCGCTGGGTCGGAGGGCTCTTCTGAAAGGCGAGTGGCTTCAGAAAGTATTTTGGCAATGTGGGATCACTGAAATATGCCCCCAAGGGAGTGTCGCGCCAGGCCTTTTTATCAGATCTGGTGTGGAGTGTTGATAAGAGAAGGGAGGGGCTTCAGTCGATGCCCTTGTTTCCATACAATCTTAGGTAGCGTGGAAATCCTGTCTAATCTGTGACCTGTTTACCGGAGATCCACTGGCTAGGAGATCCGCTGGCTATCTTCGTTTAGTCCAGATGTAGTTTCTTTCACTTTTCAGCCATGTGTTTAAACACTGATTTTTACGGAAAGTGACTCTGTTCCCACCCTGTGATTATTCCATTGTCTCCCTGAGCCTACCATGGCCTTGGGGGTCTGAGCAAATACTGATGCCTCTCGCAGGAAGAGTGGTAATTAATATACCTTGTCCTTCACAGATCCTGAAAAGGCCTGGGGGCCTAGAAAGGACCCCCATGTGGCCCAGGGCTGCAGAGGCCACCCCCCAGAGACATTTCTGGAGGCTCTGCCTTTGGGCTGAGCTTTTACTGTTTTAAGCAGAACTGTTATTGCTTTGGCTTGTTAGGGTGTCTCTGAGGCAGCCTGGTACACTTGTTTTTAATTATTTTTTCTTTTCCTATTTTGTCTGCCTAGCAATGCAAATGCAGAAAATTCTTTATGTTAAATTATTAAACAGTATATTTTCATGCTTTTCTTTTGACATAGGTGATAACCTGTGGTTAGATTTTATGTATTTCCAGGAATCCGTGTTCTACATGGCAGCTTACTGTAATGTAAATGAAGGCATAATTTGGTATGTAATGCTTATTTGTAGGATTTGGTGGGCCTTTGTTTCTACTCTTGCCCACTTCAGTAAGGAAAGCTCTGAGCCATCCTGGTCCCTGGGAGGATTGGCCAGCAGTGGAATTTGGTCCTGCCATAGGTGGATCCGTGGATGGGAGAAAACTACAAATGAGGGGCCTTCCTGCTCGAGGGCTTTTAATTTAAAGTGACAGACAATATTTAGACAAATGTAGAATGCAAAATATTCTTCTACCTTGACTTGCTGTCTTTCTGAAACCAGAAATACTGGTAATTCAGAACCAATCCTCTTCCTATAGTGAAAATGAAATCCTATTTCCTTGTAAACTTTCTTTAAATGACAGAAAAAGGGACCTGCTTACTAAATATTTTCAAAACTATGCAGTAGGGTTCAGATATATATATATATGTATATATATATATATATACATATATATATATATACATATATATATATACACACACACACACATACACACACACACACACATATATATCTATATATATAGATATATAGATATATACACACACGTGTGTGTGTGTGTTTTGGAGGGAGTTTGAAGATCATATAATTTCAGGGGCCATCTTTTAGAGAGTATACAGTCAGGCATGAAAACAAATATTTATTAAAATGAAAAAAAAAGAATTCACAACAAATTACTTTAGCCTTGGAGTTAGTCCCTTTTTTCTGAGTTCTTTTTAGGCGATTTATCATTTATCACAATGCTTATACAGAAATACAGCCTTTTCCCAACCAGAAAGTTCTATCCAGCCATGCCATGCCTAGCATTCACAGGGGCTGCACAAGTGCCATTAGTTTTGTGGAAAATCTGCTTCTGCGGATTTTAATCTCTTCTGCTGGAAAGATTAATAAAAAAGAAGACCCCTCCCAACCCAGATTATCGTTTGTTTTATAGTCTATCGTTTATATGGTTTTCTATGAGTTTCTATGGGTGCCTGAACAAGAATGATTTTTAAAACATTATATCTCAGTCCGGGTCCAACTTTAGATTTCAAATTTTTGCAAATTAAAACTTTTAGATTTTTCTTTTTTTGATTCAGTCTTAATATCTGTTGGGCAGATTATTTTCTTTCCAAACAGATGGGGAAATTAAGTATTACAAAATCAAAAAACATAAGACCTCTTTTTTTAAAAAATTAATTTATTTATTTGTTTATTTTTGGCTGGTTTGGGTCTTCGTAGCTGCACATGGGCTTTCTCTAGTTGCCGCGAGCTGGGGCTACTCTTCATTTTGGTGCGTGGGCTTCTCATTGAGGTGACTTCTCTTGTTGTGGAGCACGGACTCTAGGAGCACGGGCTTCAGTAGTTGTGGCATGAGGGCTCAGTAGTTGTGGTGCACGGGCTTAGTTGCTCTGTGGCATGTGGGATCTTCCTGGACCAGGGCTTGAACCCGTGTCCCTTGCATTGGCAGGTGAATTCTTAACCACTGCGCCACCAGGGAAGTCCCGAGACCTCTTTATTTTGATAATAACATATTTGTTAAAGTGCCTACCGAACTCATTGCCATATACGAGTTAATCATGTGACTGTGATCTTAGTACATTTGAATATATCATTTACAAGGCAGTTATTTTTGGGGTTCTTTGAGATTTGTCTTTCTGCAGAGTAGCTACAGCAAACATTGTAAAGCCTGTGAATGTTATGTTTTCTCCATCCTTCACAGGTCACATTTGCTTGTGTGAAACAAACACACAATGGTGGTCCTCTCCTTGGTTTTTGAATTTTTGTCCACATATGCCTTATACTATTTGCATACCCTGAGTGAGGGCATTTACACCAGCAGCTGCAGCTGGGAGCTCTGCCCTTGGCATTTGCTACTCTGGGGTCAGCCGCAAGTATCAGCCAGCAAACCGGGGGAACAGGCTTTGCTCTGCTGAGCAGCATGGTGAGGAGGCCGCTTAAGGAACTACGCACGTGAATCACTGCACGTGATTTCTCTGACCTGGGAGGCGAGCCTGGAAAACATCCTCTCACCCCCAAGAAGAAATACCCGCCGCGCCAAAAAAATCTTGTCACTTAAAGCAGAAGTCTTTAAGAGAGTGTGTTCCGTATCCTTCTCAAGGTTCTAGTCTTCTACATCCTGACATTTTCCCTGCAGATACAGTAACAAAAATGGAGGATCCGTTGCTCAGTTATCTAGAAGCTGAATCTGCAGCACTGTGGAGAATTTCATGTTTCTAACGGTGCTGAATGTCACTGTCTTGGCCTTTATTGAATTTGCTGTTTGAACCTGGCAGCTTCTGGTGTACAGTGCCTTTGGGATATGGGAAGGCCGGAGATTACTGCCAAGCGATCACAGCCCTCCCCGTGGATCTTGTTACCTTACAGAAAATCCATTTGGGAGTTACAAGTTGTTCTTCTTTGCTTTTTGATCATTTAATAACTTTATGTGAAGAATGAGTACCGCAAGTGCTGCTCTAGGTTTCTGTTGAAAGATGACCCTCTGAAATCCTTGTTTTTCTGTGATACAGTTTTCCCAACTGGGAAGAAATGTTTTTATGAGTCCATCCCTTTTCTCCTTCAATTTGTGACGTAATTGGTACCTTGTTAGTATTCTCATGAAGACATGTGTGTTGCACAAATACTACCCTCCATGCCTCCTTTATTTTTCTCTACATCAGTTGTCAACATCTGGCGTTTCGTATGCCTGTCTCTTACCTCCCACCTCTGCTAAAATATAAGAACCATGAGAGCAGACATTTCTTGGGATGGGGGGTCGGGGTGGGATCTTTATGTTTCAGTGTTGAATCCCCTGAGCCTAGAACAGTGTCTGACACATAGTAAGTGCTCAAAAAAAAAAAATTTGAATAAGTGAAGACACGGTTTTAAGTCAGAGTTAACAATATTACATTTTCACTCATATGGGAGAGGAGGATATGTTTGCTTTTCCCTTTATATCAATTCATTCCCTATGTAAATACCAGAGCTTTCTAGATGGATCCAAGGCTCCCTTTCCTTTGTTGCATCAGCACTGACAAAGCTGGTACTTTTCAGTGCTGGGCTCTCACAGGTGCCCACTATTGGTTATCCAGGTGTTGTTGCCTGGAAACATGAAATCAGACCCTGACCTGCCTGCAACTAAATAAGAACGCCCAGTGATGCTATGAAATATGAAGGCTGGATAGACAGAGAGGGGTCTCCCTTCCAACGCTCTGGTACTTCAAATACAGTATTAATACATGACATTTTCTCAGGCTGTATCCTGTTTTGTAATGTTTTGAAACACTCACAAAATAGGCCTTGAACTTAGGCAAAAGTCCTACAGTCTGCACTTTCAGGGAACTGGTTTTAATTCAGTCCTCTGCTCCACAGCAATATTTTTAGCATGCCTCTCTGAAATTAGTTATGTCATTGACAAATTTCTGGTACAAATACTCTACTGCTTTCATCTTTAAAGAAACACAGATTTATTTTTCAGTAACTAACATCCAAGCTATATAGAGCTTTCTTCCCTCTGAAGTCTATTTAAGTCTGACAGTGCAATGGACCTTTACTTTTGTTCTAACTTGAAAATTTGGGGTGGGCTGCGTGAAGGAAGAAGGAGTAAGGCTTCTATCAACCCTCCCTCCCTTTTATAATCAGTTAATTCCAGGAGAGTAAAACACGGGCGAGACTGCCTTTCTCAGTGTTTTTCTGTGTGACCTTGAATACATCCCTTTATCTCATTGAGCAGCAGTTTTCATCTGTAAAATGAACATCCTCGTCCGTCTCTGAAATTCTGTGACTGAGTCCCATCAGCAGTACTGGTAATATAGGCATCACAAAGCCAATGATGGATTAACTGTTGAAGATATGCAAGTGACTTTAGGCAGGTGGGAATCTACTTGGCAATTTCATTATGCCTTTTTATAAAAACACTTTTATGTTTTTTCTTTTTAGTTTGATCTTAAAAGCCATCTTCTAGATTTGAAGTTTTTACTTTAATGAACAAAAAATTCAAAAGGGGGACTTCCCTGGTGGTGCAGTGGTTTAGAATCCGCCTGCCAATGCAGGGGACACGGGTTCGAGCCCTGGTCCGGGAAGATCCCACATGCCTCAGAGCAACTAAGCCCGTGCACCACAACTACCTAGCCTGCGCTCTAGAGCCCGTGAGCCACAACGACTGAAGCCCACGTGCCACAGCTACTGAAGCTCACGCGCCTAGAGCCCGTGCTCCGCAACAAGAGAAGCCACCGCAGTGAGAAGCCCGCGCACCGCAACGAAGAGTAGCCCCCGCTCACCACAACTAGAGAAAGCTCACGCACAGCAACGAAGACCCAATGCAGCCAAAAATAAGTAAATTAAAAAAAAAAAAAAAGTTCAGGACGGGAAAACATTCAAGAATGTCTCAATATGTAATTATTTAAGTATGAAAGAAAGATAAGGAGCTTCATAAATGTGGCCACAAAGTAACGTTTTTCTCCCCCTACATGGGAGGAGATCAGAATCATGTAATTAGGGGTTGGTTCTGGCCCAGAATGAGTGCAAGATGTTGATAAATGCCCTAAAGACTGTCAGTTAATCTTAAATTACTGCAAAGACTTACCTATAAATGGCTGTAATTTTGAGGCTACTCCAGGGCACCCATGAATAGGATGGATGCTCTGGCCCACTTGAGGAGGAGCCTAGGTAAGATGGCCTATAGCTTGTCCAAGTAACATACCAAGATTCAGACCCTTTCCCTTGGAGGGATCGAGGCAGTTAATGGTTTTCTAATGGTAACTAAGCCAAGAAAGGAAACATTAAATTTAGCATTTTATTTATTTAATAAAAATTCTTTAGGGGACTTCCCAGGCTGTCCAGTGGTTAAGACTCCATGCTTCCACTGCAGGACGTACGGGTTCAATCCCTGTTGGGGGAAATAAGATTCCGCGTGCTGCGTGGCGCAGCCAAAAAAAAAAAAAAAAAAAATTTAGGTTTTTGACATTTAGGTCTGAAAGACGTTCTTAAAACAGCTCCAGTTTCACCTAATACAGCAACCCCCAAATGGTCCTGGCAATGTATATTCTAGAGCACAATGTCCCTATATTATATGAAAGGATGCTTTGATAACATAAATCCTCTGATCTTTATTTGTATATATCTCTGGAAGGTATATTCTCTGAGCTTAAGTTCTACAACTTTTTAGCCTATCAATTGAGTCTTATTCCTGAGCACCATACTTTGAATTTTTACGAACTGTTTTTGTAATTAATGTGTCGGTACAATGTGATATCAAGTAGTCCCCCCTGCCCCCCAGTTAACAACGCGTGCATTAGTTATTTTGGTGAAAACTGATATACGCTGGATTGAATTAATTGAATGAACTGGTTGCTTTAATGTGTCTTAAACCGGACACGCAGTATTTAGACTGACACCAAGTACCAGGAAGTTATCCTGCTGTATTAGTTTGCTCGGGCTGCCATAATAATATGTCACAGAATGGGTGGCTTGAATATCAGAAATTTATTTTCTCACCAAGATCAAGGTGGCCTCAGGTTTAGCTTCTCTGAGGCCTCTTCTTGGCTTGCGGATGCCGGCTTCTCGCTGTGTCCTCACTGTGTCTTCACCACTGGACCGCCAGGGAATTCCCATGACCTTGGAGTTTATGCAATAAATTGTGGTGAGCAGGACTATGTCTTCCGGAGGGATTAGAAGTAAGTTCTGTCATCCAGAATTTGGTCTTTCCTCTGTGTGTGCCCATCCCTGGTGTCTCTGTGTGTCCTAATCCCCTTCTATAAGGCACCAGTCAGAGTGGATTCGGGTCCACCCTTACAGTCTCATTTTAACTTAGTCACCTCTTTAGAAACTTTCTCTCCAAATACAGCTACGTTCTTATGTGCTGGGGCTTAGAGCTTCAACATACAAATTTGGAGAGGATGCAGTTCAGCCCGGGACACCTGCCTTTATGATTGTCAGCTGGAAAGCCAGGTTTGGGACCAGGAAGCCTCCGTGGGAAGGAACGCTGAGGCTGTCTACGCCAGGCTCCTGCCCCCACTCAGAAAGCTCTTCTGCTTAAACACGGGAAGGTTTGGGGAGTTTCTCCATAAAAGGAAACCAGTTATTCCACTGGAGTGAGAATATGCCTCCTCCAGCTGCTCCCTGCTTCTGGTGCTGCCTTCTGGGACTACATAGAACAAACTCACCTCCCTTTTCCACATCGCGGCCCTCTAAGTATTTGAAAACATTTATCGTGTCTTTCCTTTCATCTTTTCTCTTCTGAGCAGAACCGCCCCAGAGAAGACAAGCTGTCTCACATTCAAAGAAAAATGCCAGGGCTGATATATATATTTCAGATATGGATGTGCTTGATGGAAGCTTGCCAAGCATAACGGGGTTTTAATTTCGATATTCCCACTTTTAAAGAAGCGTTTATTTCTCAGACTCTTTAAAACACGAGAACAGCTTAGTTTGCTTTAAACCAAGGATTACGTACTGAAAGAATTGATTGGAGGAGAGAAGTAAATTGATTCAGAAGTATATAAAGGAGTTCCCCTACCAAGGATGTTGCTAAAGGAACTACTGCCAAATAGAATGAAGACGATAGAAGAAAATATCCATGCACGTTGGTATTTCTAACGCTGGAATCCTTAGTCACCCTTTTGGTACTTCACCCAACATGATCATAAGCAGACGACAGCCTTTACATGATAACAGTAGCTAGAGATAAGAATAAGAGAAATCCCACTTTTCAAGTCATTGTTAGTTGTAAATAAAGTGGAAGGTCGAAAAGGTCTCCTTAGCAGAGCCACGGTTTGCCCCTAAGCAGCCTCTTGCAGAGCCCCCGGGATTCACCTCAAGCTCTGTGGCCTCACTTAGTAAGCTCAGTGTACGGAAATGTGATGTCTTCCTCACGCGTGTCAAATCTTGGCCCTGACCGTTCCCCCAGTTGTGTTAATTTCTTTTCTTTTTTTTTTTTTTAAATGGTAGGTTTCTGCTTTCAAGAGTTATTTATTTTTTTATTGGTTGATTGATTGGTCGCTATGTTGGGTCTTCGTTTCTGTGCTAGGGCTTTCTCTAGTTGCGGCAAGCGGGGGCCACTCTTCATCGCGGTGCGCGGACCTCTCACTATCGCGGCCTCTCTTGTTGCGGAGCACAGGCTCCAGACGCGCAGGCTCAGTAGTTGTGGCTCACGGGCCCAGTTGCTCCGCGGCACGTGGGATCTTCCCAGACCAGGGCTCGAACCCGTGTCCCCTGCATTAGCAGGCAGATTCTCAACCACTGCGCCACCAGGGAAGCCCCAGTTGTGTTAATTTCCGATCAGTGTTGTAACACAGTAGGAGTCTATCAATGTCATCTTGAGAAATGTATTACTATTGGCATCTGATGCTATTCTGATCTTAATCCCTCGGACAGCTCATTATCTCACGGAGTTCGGAAGATCTGACAATGATGGAGCTTCATGTGAATCCACTTATTCAACGTGCTGGGTTCGTGTGACCTCTTTCCGTCTAGAAACCCATGTACTTCATTTGCAGGAAGTTATGTCTTCCATTTCCCTCTCTTTCTTTGCTCTCTTTTCGAGATTACTATTATTCAGATTTCAGAACTTCTAGAATGGTTCTAAGTAAAACTTTTTTTTTTCTCTAGTTTGTATCTCTTTACTCTTGGAGAACGTCCTCGAGAATAGATTTCATCTTGTCACTATATTTTTAATTTCTAAGAACTGATTTTTTTGTTCTAAACATTCATTCCTTTTTTTTTTTTTTTTTTTTTTTTTTGGACTGTGCTGAGTGGCTTGCGGGATCTTAGTTCCCCGACCAGGGAGATTGAAACTGGGCCCTCAGCAGTGAAAGCTGGGAGTCCTAACCACTGGACCGCCAGGGAATTCCCATGACCTTGGAGTTTATGCAATAAATTTTGGTGAGCAGGACTATGTTTTCTGGAGGGATTAGAAGTAAATTCTGTCATCCAGAATTTGGTCTTTGTCTAGGCAGTGAATTCTACCTTGACTTTAAAAAAAGATGTACTTTTAACGATCACACTCTAGATTTGTAGAAAAGTTGTCTTTACAAGTAAATTTTCATTCACGTGACTACAGGTTAAATAAATTTATTACTCCTGCAAGTGTAAATTTTTGCTTTGCAATTATTTTTGAAGCCAGTCTAAATATACTAGCTGACCTTTTAAGTAAAAAAAAAAAAAAGAAAAGTCATTTTAAGCACTTTATCCATTGTGTATGATTACAGTAAAAGTTGCTGGGAAAATAATAGATTCGAATATATTAACTCAAATTAAGAGATAATGAAAGAGACAGATGTACCAATTAAATCTATCGATGGCAATTTAATTCCTTGCCACTTAGAGACCAGCAGGAACTCATGTGTAGTCAAACCAAGTTAGGTTTATTTAGCTTGCTGCACCAAGGGAGGATTCTAGCATGGGTGGCTCAGTAATGGAGTAATGTGGGAGGTGGGAGGACTTTATTATAGGATTTGGGCTTATGCTGGATGATTCTGAGACAACAAAGGAGTCATCTCTAGATTGGATGCTGAAGTAAGGGCAGTTCTGTGATTGGATAGCTTGGTTGTTTCTGTCCAGGAGGCAAGGAGATGGAAGCAGGGCTAGAATTGTCATTGCAGGGGACTTCCCTGGCGGTCCAGTGGTTAAGACTCCGCGCTTCCAATGCAGGGGGTGCAGGTTGCACCCCTGGTCGGGGAACTAAGATCCCACATGAATTGTCATTGGGAAACGAGTTAGCATAAAGGAGGGATGTTCAGTTATTTTTGTAGTTTTAGAAGTTGTGCTCTGGCCATATGTGGCTGTTGAGCCCTTGGAATGTGGCTGATCCTATTTGAGATGTGTTCTACATGTGAAATAGTACAAAAAAGGAATGTAAAATATTTCCCTAATAATTTTTCTTATTGAGTACCTATTGACGTAACTGGACATACTGGGTTTGGTAAAATATATTAAAATTAACCTCAAGTGTTTATTTTTATTCTTTTTAATGTGACTACCGGAAAATTTAAAGTCGGGAATTCCCTGGCAGTCCAGTGGTTAGGACTTGGCGCTTTCACTGCCCGGGAGGCAGCTAAGATCCTGCAAGTCATGCTGGGCACCCAAAAAAAGAAAGAAAATTTGAAGTCTTGCATGTGGCTTGCTGACGGGTTCACATCACAATTCAGATGGGCAGCTGTGGAATGTCAGTGGGTCTTGGGTAGGTAATTATCATTATTTCTTCCCAGCGTGAACCTTCAGCTGGCCCCTCGCTCCCACTCCTTTTGAGAAAGACTTCAGACAAATCAAAGATTGTCTCATTCTCTTCTGAAAAATCGAGAGGGAGCCTCAAGTTAATTACTTTTAGTGCAAGATGATGCTTCTCTTATTAGGATGCATTTCTGAGAAACTGATGATAAAAGGCATTCTTGCTCTTTATAGAAGTATTTTTCAAAGGACTTTTTAAAATGAGGCTTAACTATATTTAAAGCAGTATTTCTCAACCTTCTTTTCATTACCGCTGCCCTGCCCCACTGAGTCTTTTCAGACATTTTTTTCCCTAACGGTACCCACCCCCCGCCTAAAATTTTAATAGAAGAGATATACTGTATATCAGTTTATGTAATATCTATATCTATATCTATCTAAGTATGTATGTATGTATGTATATACATATACATATACACACACACACACACACACATATATATATATATATAAAATCTGTGCTTCATATATAAAGAGTAAGATGAACCATGAACTAATTTTTACCCCATGGGGGAATGTATAGTTTAAAGTAAGCACAATAGCTAACATTTATTATGCTTTTAGAGTACACTCAGTAGTGCTGAGGCTAACCTTTATTTGCACCTCAGAATAACATTAGCATGGGTGGTGTATTTATTCTCCCGTCAGTTGAAGCCCAGAGATTTAAAAGAATATTTTACCCCGGCCACATTGCTATCAGAAGAACCAGAACTACAACTGGTTTTTCAACACTTTGGAATCTTTTTTAGACTAAACCAAAGATGAGAGTTCAGAGTCCTAAGAGGAATAGAAGAGTTGAACACAAGGCACTCAGGAAAGAATTTGAAATCTATGCAAATACTTGACCAAATTTGGTAATGAAACACCTTTTTGCTTATTTCCTAATTTTTAAAAGATCACACTTTGACTTTAATCTGCTTTCAGCTTGCTAGTTTATATATTCCATGATTGGGAATTGATCATGGTTTAGACTGCCTTGCATTTTTAATGGAAAATCGGAGGTATTGCTCTAATGTTCAAAGTCCGGCAGTGCTGGACGACCCCGTGCAACCCCAAGCTGGATGTCAAATGTGCCTGCATTCTAACCGTGAAAGTAACAGAGGTTGTTGTAGAAGATGTGTAAAGTGTAGGAAATAATCAGGGCAGAAATTGCCCATAATTCCACTATGGTTGGCTTTTGTTAGTTTTCTTTCTGGGCTCTTTTTTTCCTCACCCTCACATATGTGCAGATATATATGCATTTTAGAAAGCAAAGCTAAAATTATGTTGACTATATAGTTTATATACTGAACAAAGAGGTGTGTGGCTTTCTCTATCAATGTAAGCATTTCTCCATGTCATTAACTGCTGCAAACATGTTGTTTTGCCAGATAGTCCAATGAAGAGTTAAATGTACTATTTTCCTAGTATTGGGACACTTAGGTTCTTTAAATATTATATGTCCCAAGCAGTTAAATTTTCATACGTAAATCTATACTTTCATTTGGTATAGCTAATAAAAGCAGAACTGGCAAAGCAAAACATGTAAAAACATGTGAACTCAATAGGAGGAGAAATAAACTTATTCTGCATCACTTTTATTACTTGGATTGAGTTTTTTAATAATTTTCCCCTTGCCTGGTTTTTTTTTCTTTTTTTTTCTTTTTTTTTGGATAAATTATCTTGTTAAGTGACTTTTAAATCCCCCTTAGCTTTTCTATTGTATTACAATAGTCCCTTTGAGGAGCTAGTCTTCAGATTATTTGTCTTGAGGATTTTGAATCAAAATAACCATGTCTACACAAACATGTCCAACTCAACTGGACCGTAAAATCCAATTAGCTGGTATTTGTCTGTGTTCATAGCAGAGCAGCAGAGACTTGAAAATACACTGAGCCCAGGAGAACCTGCCCAATGCATTTAATTCAGTGTATATATTCATCTTCTTCATGGTTATTAGTTTGCAGCAGCTTCTAACTCAACCTGAGATTATCTCTGAAGTATTTTAAAGGAGTAACAGTGCATAGATGCTCCTTTAGATCTCACCTGCCCTTTCCAGCCAGAGGAAAAGTGACCTCACTGGGTTTGGGTTTATTTTCCTCCGAGCGTAAAACTGGGGTGAAAAGAAAACGGAAGGATGGGGTGATGGGCGGGGGCTGGATTTGGTGTGAGTCCAAGTCGACAGTTCCCGATGATGTTCAATTTTGGGTTAAATATTCACGCCTCCTTGGAAGAAGTTAATGAACATCGTGTCAGTGCTGACCCTGGTGTCTTGGTCCTTGTCTTTATTGCAGCGTTTCGTCCACTAGTCCAGCCTCCCTTGACTGCCAGGCTTCCTCAGCTCTCATCCTGAGTCACCACTTTGTGAGTTGTGTCCGACTGTTTCCACTGTTTCCATCTCCTAATCCTCTCCACTTTGGGCTTCTGATGCTATTTTCTCCTTGATGGCCGCTAATCTCTGTCCATTGTCAGAGCCCTTCTTCAGATTCCTCTTCCTCAGGGTTCCAGACCTTTGACTTCACCTGCCTCATGCCATTCCGATGATCTCAGAGATGCACGTGGCTGCTACTGCCTTCCTTCATCCAACAGTGGGTGATGTAACTTTTGACTCCTTCCTCTCCTTGGTCACCACGGTTTCCATCAATTTTCTTTCTAGAACATCTTCCTCCTTGTCATTACTGCCTGGTTACTTTTTCTAAATCACAGTTCAAATTTTGTGCCACCAACTCTGCTCTAAAATCTCCAATGGTTCCCTGCAGCCTCCAGAACTCATACAAAATTCTTTTTTTTTTTCTTAAAAAAACAGCTTTAATGAAATATTCACATACCATGCAATTGATCCATTTAAAGTATAATGTCTGGAACTTCCCTGCTGGCGCAGTGGTTAAGAATCCGCCTGCCAATGCAGGGGACACGGGTTCGAGCCCTGGTCCGGGAAGATCCCACATGCCGCAGAGCAACTAAGCCCGTGCGCCACAACTACTGAGCCTGCAAGCCACAACTATTGAGCCCACCTGTCACAACTACTGACACCTGCGCACCTAGAGCCCGTGCTTCACAACAAGAGAAGCCACCACAATGAGAAGCCCGCGCACCGCATCGAAGAGTAACCCCCGCTCGCCGCAACTAGAAAAAGCCTGCACGAAGCAATGAAGACCCAATGCAGCAAAAAAAAGTATACATGTCAGTAGTTTTTAGTATATTCACAGAATTGTACCACCATCACCACAGTCAATTTTAGCACATTTTCATTTCCTCGTAAAGAACCCCCTTACCTGTTAGCGGTCTTTCCAACTCTTCGGTTCTGAGTAACCGCTAGTGCACTTTATGTCTTTATAGATTTGCCTGTTCCTAATGGAATTAAATAATATGTCACTGTGTGCTCTTTTGTGACTAGCTTCTTTCACTTAGCAATATTTTTTCAGTGGTTCTCCATGTTATAACATGTATAAGTAGTTCATTTCTTTTTGTTACTGAATAATGTTCCATTGGAAAGAAAACCAGATTTTATTCTTCCATGCATCAGTTGATGGACATTTGGATTGCTTCTACTTTTATGCCTGCTATAAATAATGCTGCTACCAATATTCTTGTACAAGTTTTTGTGTGGACGTAGGTTTTCACTTTTCTTGGGTCTATATCTAGGAGTGGAATTGCTGGGTCATACGGTAAATCTATGTTTAACATTTTGAGGAATCGCCAGACTGTTTTCCAAAGCAGCTGCACCTTTTACATTCCCACTACCAACGTATGAGGGTCCAGTTTCTCCTTTCTTTGTTATATTGTCTGTCTGTTTGATTACAGCCATCCTAGTGAGTGTGAATTGATATCTCACTTTGGGGTTTGATTTGCATTTTCCTAATGGCTCATGATGTTGAGCATCTTTTCACGTGCTCCTCGGCCATTTGTGTTATCTGCCTTAGAGGAACGTCTACTCAGATCCTTCCTCCTTTCTTTTTTTGGCCATGCTGCACAGCTTGTGGGATCTTAGTTCCCTGACCAGGGATTGAACCTGGGCCACAGCAGTAAAAGCGCTGAGTCCTAACCACTGGACCGCTGAGGAATTCCTGATCCATTTTTTAACTGAGTTATTTGTTACAAAGTTCTTAAGATGTCATTCAAAGCCCTTCATAACCTGGCCTCCAATGTAATCTTTCTTGTCTCATTTCCAGTTATCACCTCTGTCCCTCCCTTCTCCTGGTCTCCCCGAGTAGACTCTGAGCCTGTAGCAATAAAGAACTCACGTATATTCCCTAAATGTTGTGTTCCGGCATGCCTTTCCGCATGCCGTTCCCTCTGTGGCACTGCCTTCTTCTGGGCCTCAGGTAGGGCTATCCCCTCGCATCCCCCATCCTTTCAGAGGCTAGCAGAGATGTTACCTGAGGTGGGTTAAACTGGAGTGTGCCTACTTCTTCCTTTGGGTGTGTCTACCACCCAAGACTGAGCTCCCCGAGGTCAAGGACAGTATCCAATTGTATCCCTAGGGGCTTAGCATAATTAACGTGGAGCAAAAACTTGGTAAATATTTGTTGAATGAACCATGAAGTTTTGGGAAAACACTTTTTTTGTCATCCACCCATTTATGATATTGGTAAACATTTTCCCATCATTTTTACTCTGGTGATGACGTCTTCCTCTAAAAATTCCGATGTAACAAAAACAAGCAAACAGGGAATGAAAGTAGTAACCAAAGAAAGTTGCCTGCATTGTACACTGACCTCAAGTCTGATCTTTACTCCAGCTTTTATCCTGATTGATGACCTTTCTTTGTAAATCCAAGACGCACAGCGGCTTATCAGGCAGCCGTGCCACATGCCCTGTCCTTGATTACTCTTCAAGGTGGATGGAGGTCAAAGGAGGACTGTCTGCTAGGAGAGGCAACAGCTTGCCACGTGACCCCTTGCTCCGCCTCCTGGTTTAAACCACCACTCCAAGAATATCAACCGGGCGCTGTCACTGTCTTCACCAGTGTCCTGAAAAGAAGCAACGTTTATGCACCAAAGCTGAATAGCGATACCTTTACCTTTTTAAATGTTGTTGGTTTTTAATTTTATTTTTTATTTATTTATTTTTGGCTGCCTTGGGTCTTCGTTGCTGCACACAGGCTTTCTCTAGTTGCGGCGAGCGGGGGCTACTCTTCATTGCGGTGCGCGGGCTTCAGTAGTTGCGGCTCACAGGCTCTGGGCACGCAGGCTCAGTAGTTGTGGCGCACGGGCTTAGTTGCTCTGCAGCATGTGGGATCTTCCGGGACCAGGGCTCGAACCCGTGTCCCCTGCATTGGCAGGCGGGTTCTCAACCACTGCACCACCAGGGAAGCCCTGGACCTTGCATTTGTAACTAGTGATGTTTCTTCCATTCAGCTCAGGCGAACAGCTGATGCCTGTCCTATTGTTAGAATTTGGACTTTTAGAAAGGAAAGGAGCTGGTGGCACAGCCAAGCAAGGTGAGAGTCAATAGATGCACCCAGAACTTGAATATGTGTATTTGAGGTGGCGCCAGATGATAGCCATCTGCGGTCCCAACTGCTGGTGCTGAGAAATGATGCCGAGCTGGGAGGTCAGATCCCGGAGGTAGCCCAGGCCGATACACACGCTTGGGAAGGCTGTAGACCACTCATTTAATGTAGAGTGGTCTACATTAAATGCAGCCTTCAGGGTCGGCTTTATCCATGATTTGCACAGCTAGGGCTCTCGAGGGTTGGGGGTGAGGTGGCGGAAGAGAGGAATGTGGAGCTGCCCGGACCCCTTAACTCTATGGACTGCACAGGGGCCATTAGCTCCAGCAACGTTTCACACACACCAGACCCTCACTGTAATTGAAGCAATTTGTGAACCAAAGTGAAGACTCTTCTAGGGAAGATAAAGGTTAGGAAACTGCTAAGTGGCTCACTCTGGGAATCAGCTCCCAGGCCTCAGGACAAGGCACATCACTCCCTGTTCCCACTTGGACGTATGGCCAGGCTGGGTGTTTGCCGGAACATGAGGGAAATCCAATCTATGGAGGCTGAAGCTGATTTCTGTAACAAGGTCTGGTTGCCAGCAGCGGTGCCGCCTTAACCTTGCTCGGTGTAGGCCTGATAGGGTGCGTAGCGCCCCCTGGTGGCCAGAGGGAGCAACTACGTGCCATGCCAGCCAACACGTCTGTCCTCATTAGCATTTTCTTTTCTTTTCTTTTTTTTTAAATTCTTGGCCGCGTTGGGTCTTAATTGCTGCTCGCGGGCCTTCTCTAGTTGCAGCAAGTGGGGACTACTCTTCGTTGCGGTGCTTAGGCTTCTCATTGCGGTGGCTTCTCTTATTGCGGAGCAGGGGGCTCTAGGCGTGCTGGCTTCAGTAGTTGTGGCACGTGGGAGTAGTGTGGCTCGCGGGCTCTAGAGTGCAGGCTCAGTAGTTGTGGCGCACGGGCTTAGTTGCTCCACGGCATGTGGGATCTTCCCAGACCAGGGCTCGAACCCGTGTCCCCTGCATTGGCAGACGGATTCTTTACCACTGCGCCACCAGGGAAGCCCTTATTAGCCTTTCTTGATAATTCTGTTCCCCTCCCCCCTCCTCTTTCCTGTGCCCACTCTGGTCCACTCCAAGCCCCCCACCTTCCTCCCTGCCCCCGAGCAATGATGAACAAAATCTTCACTGCCTGAAGAAAAGAAGCAATAGCAAAACCTTTCTTTTGTTTACTTAGGGGGAGAGCCTGTGCTAATGGGGTCAGACAGGCAAGGCATGAAGTGATAAAAAGGATGAAAAAAGAAACAAACCCAGGAGGGCCTAAATGGAAATAGTGTGTCAAAATCGTAAGAACCCCCCCAACTTTTCACTTATCCTGTGTCTTTATATAGAACAAATCTGAAGTTTCAGTGAAAAAAAGATTTTACAAATTTAGGGCTGCTCGAAAATTTCTGAACTTTAAATGTCGGCTCTGACTGATTTTCATGCTGTGTGCCTGTATGTTAGAGATGCCATAGTGTCTCTAAATTGGAATACGGCATAGTTTGATTTGAAAGTTTAACTAACTTCTACCACGGCTTGGCGGGGGGCGGGGAACAGACGTAAGGCTCTAGCACTTGGACTTCGAAAAAGTTGCCTGGACCAAGTGTTGAAGACACATGTTCGCCTTATAACAGCCCTTCTCAGAGAGTTCAGGAAACAGGACAGCTGAGGGTTGCCAACCCCAGATCAGTGCAGAGTGTGTGCCTGTGTGAGAAGCAGATGGTGAAAATATAAAATGCTATATGGGTGCTAAAAAGGAAACAGCATTTTTGCACCTCATCAGCCTCTAAACAAGCATAAGGGTACAGAACACAGTCTTTTTTTTAAAAATGGCAGTGGAATTTAATATCTGTGTGGTTATTTCCTTTAAGTAATATTCAGAGCTAAGAGACAGAGAAGTAAATCGGTGCCAGGAATGAAGTAACGGTTTAGATAAAATGCCGCTGACTCTGGTCTTATTCATCCCAGCAACTCGGAAACCCTCCCTGGGTCTCTGCAGAGCCTTACTGACCACGAACGGAGGCCAGCTACGGGGAGGGCTCCTCTCCTTTAAAGCGAAACACATGACTGGAGAGCGCCGAGCCCAGCCCCGGGCCCCCAGCCCGCCGGCCCGGATGGGTGGGTGGGTCCTTGCATAATTAGCCAGGGAAGCGCAGCCTCCGTCCGCTTCTGGCTGCAGCTCCGCAGGCACCTCTGGCTCTCCCTGATCTTCCGAGGGTGGCCTGGCGCTTCGTTCTTGCCGATCACAACGTAGACCGCCGGGGGGGCGGGGGGCGGGGCGCCGGCAAGACCCCGTGCGGCTCCAGCCAACCGCCCGAAGAGGCCGAGGGCGGCCGCTCTCCCCGCTCGGAGGTGCGCCGTCCAAGATGCTGGGGATCATCGCCATCACAGGTAAGGCGGAAGCCGGGTCAGCTGTGTCCTGTCTCCGTGGCAGGTGGAGGAACCTGCATTTGGACATGGGCGGGTCGGGGGCCGCAGGGCAGCGGCTGGACATCCTGATGGGCATTTCACGCTCTCACTGTGCTGACTTTTTGATCAGAAGATCGTTCTCTTTTCGGCTCAGCAGGCACCCAGCAAACCCAACGTTTTCTTTTTGCCTCTGCAGGAATCTTCCTGACCCGGGCCCAGGGGAGACCTGGAATGCATTTTGTGAGGGGTTGCACCTCTTCCCCTGGTGGAGGGGAACGACAACCCCCCCCCCAACAGATGCATGTTAGATTGGGGTGAATTTGAAAATAGGTTGTGAAAGCCTAATTGCTTGCTATAGTCATTAAAAAAAGGTAAATTCCTGTTGTTGAGAAATTGCAGTATTTGACATTTTGACCTGCTTATTAGGAACTGGCAATGAAGGTACACTTGGCCATTTAGGGGATGAAAATATTAGCTCTGGTTTGTGTGGTGGTTTTTTTTTGGGGGGGGGTGGTTGGTGAAGTAGAAAGGGATAGCTTTATTGCTTTGCCAGGCAAAAGGGGACACAGCAGGTCTTGCCTTGAAAAACTGTGTCCCAACGTGGGACACAGAATTTGATGAGGAGCTTTATAAGAATACTTTAGGGGCGGGGTTGCCGACAAGATTAGGGTGTGTGCAGGGTCTCAGGTGGTCGGTCTCCTAATCTTGGGGAGCTTCTCTGGTCCCTTGAATCTTGCCTCAGATGGTTTCTTGGCTGCTCCTTCCTTGATTAGCAACTGTTCGAATCCACCCGTTGGAACTCAGGGAAGGTCATGGAGGCTGGAGTCTTGCCTGGCGTCAGGGCTTCATGAAGCTCAGGTTCTTGATGTCTCATCGCAGAAGGAATCCAGTGAGAGACAAAGTGATAGGCACGGAGCGGATTTATTCAGAGGGAAACACACTCTACAGGACAGAGTGTGGCCCATCTCAGAAGGTGAGAAAGGCCTGTGTGGTGGTTTTAATAAAGCCATAGTTACTGTAAAATTGGTGACTAACAGGCTACGGTATTTGGACAGTGAATAATAAAAATGTATGATCTTAAGCTTGCTTTCTAGAAATCTGGCTGTTGAGTGTGAATGATAATATTTAATACCTACCTCCAGCAAATTAGTTACAGGTATCAAACTTGTGGAATGTACTCAGAGCTCCTCTTGCTTGTCATTTGATCTTCTAATGCTAATGTACTGCAGCCTGAATCCTTAGGAACCTGCCTGTTTTCTCCTCCTTTCTGCCTTTTGCCCTCATCAAAATTAAACTCCATTTGCTAATTTAGGTTTGTAAGACCAGCGCTTCTCTGAATATTTGAGATCTTTGTTCTCCAAAAAGTGCAGTATAGAATTTCTAGGACTTGAAATTTTTCTCCATATCTCTCACTTCCTATAGATAAGCTTGTTTACTTTGAAATTTCCTTAAAATTCCTTCCCCAAGTTCACTCGACTTGCCTTTCTACCCCGTACCTAGCGTGAAAATTTACATGATACCTAGAAAGTATTATTAGACTACACAAAACTTAAAAATTAAAAACACAAAATTCATTTTTTTCCCAGATCATTAATTTTTCTATGAATGAGACATATAAATGCTCAACCCTGAGAGAGCCTGCCTGGGAGTGTGGTCTGTGGGGTGTCACAGCTGGGGGTGGGGCTTCTATGATCATGACTTTTTCCGGGTGCTTTTTGTGTACAGTATGATCTTTACTATTATTCACTATTTGATGAGTTTATCACATGCTCAGTTTCTTATGGGAAAGGAAGGTGGGCCTTTTTAAGCAGAAGTTGAGTTAACAAACTTGGGATACTTGGGGGCTTTAAAAAATTGGTTCAGATAATCCTAATGGGATGCTAAATGAATGGAAACAGTTGCAAGGACTGTCTAATTTTTAAGGCAACTTTAAATAATTGGATCAATTGCTTTCTGAGTTTTACTTTTATTACAATGTTGATATGAAGGATGTGGCAAAATGTTGTTTTTTCCTGGTAAAAAGAAAGTGTGCAGAAAATCTTAAACTCCAAAAAGTTTATCGCAAATAAACATTTCATAATGGAAGGAGTAAAAATTAAAAAGGAGTTTCAACCGTCTTTTTTTTTTTTTTCTTCTGCAAGTTATTCTGATGAGGAAGATTTACAATCAATGGTCTTTAAATAACTGGTCAGAATCTTGAAAAGCAATGAAGGCTTTTAAAATTGGCATTCAGGATTAATTGAATAGCAAAGGTTTTTTGTAACTTTGGGATTGCTCATTTAAATAATGTAGGAGAGGGACTTCCCTGATGGTTCAGTGGTTAAGACCCCGCGCTGCCAATGCAGGGGGCCTGGGTTCCATCCCTGGTCGGGGAACTAGATTCCCCCCATGCTGCAACTAAGAGCCTGCATGCCACAACTAAAGATCCCGCATGCGGTAACTAAGATCCAGCGTAGCCTAAATAAATTAAAAAAAAATTTTTTTTAAATAAATAAATAAATAATGTAGGAGAAAGTTATTCTCGGCTGCTTTAGTAGGACTGCCTTATGTGAGAATGTGTTTCAGTTTCACAATTCATAGGAAGGGAGCAGGATTGATGACATTTTTGTAGAACTGCTTAGGAATGAGTTTTCATTTTGTAAAGCAGGAGAAAGCTGTCACCTAATACTGACCATTATTCTCCCCTCCTCAGACCCTGTGCACACAATCCCCTGAAGTGAATACAGCAGACCTTCAAGTAGGAGATGATTGATTATTCACGTCACATTCTGTTGCCTTTCCTGAAGTCTTTCCCTCACATCATGTTAGCAGTAGCTTAGTTTAAAAACTAGAAAATAAGTAATAGGACACGATGATGAAAGAGGTATCCCCTCCCCACCCATGTATCAATGGAATGCCAGCAAAAAAACCAAAAAAAACACCACCTTTTTGAATTACGAAAATATCTTTCCTGTTTTCCCTAACTCACACACAGTATTGAGACAAAATATAGAGTTATCATGAGGAATTAGGGCAACAGTATTCTTTATCTCTAAAGTAAACTGGGAAGAAAGAATCCTCCAATATTCACAAAACTTCTAGATGATTCATAATGCACTTCTTTATGCAAATCACTTTACAAGATTGAAAAATTCCCCCCCCCCCACGTGGCTGCTTCTCTCTGCCATGCAGGCAGACTAGTTACCAAGGGATTTGTGAAACCTGAAATTAATACCCTCACAACTCTGGCCCAGTAACTGCCGTGTACCGAGTGCCCACTCTGAGTGGCCGTTATCATGATTTCCCACAAAAATCCTGCAAAAAGTGGTTTTTTAACCCCTTTTTATCATGAAAACTAAGTTTCTCTTGGTGTTCCACAGCTACTAAGAAGCACAGCTGTAGAGTAGCTTGTAAAGGACCTCTTTCTCGTTGTGTAACGGATGCTGATACTGACTTCGTGGTGCCCACATTTTTACATGCCTGCCCAGGTGTCTAAGGGACCACTGAACTCCAGGGCCAACGATGAGCATCACCTGTATGCTCCTGTGTGGGGTTTTGCTTCTCTGAGTTTCAACCCCAGTTACACATCTCCCCTTGGAGGTTTCGTGGTTGATGAGCATTAGAATGAGAATAGTTGGTTGGGTGTGTAAGATACAGAGATGGATTTAGAATGTGGAGAATTCCTGGAAAAATTTCAGGGCAATGCTGCAAATCATGGGGGAAAGTTAACCAGTTCCAGATGTCACAGCAAGCAGCCCCGATTTGCATGGGGAATGGAGAGCACGAGTTATACTAAACCGAAAAAAAAAAATCAATGTTATAGCTGTTTACAATATTGCACTTTTTATCTGACAAATATATCTAAGTTTGGATAAAAACTTTAACATTTTGTAATCTATAATATGACATGTTCCTTAAAAGTTTTTTTTTTCTTTTAAACCTCTAAAGTAAAAGAAAACAAGTCATACTTTTATCTCTTAATCTCTGAGTATTTGGAAGAGTGAGAAAAGAATGCTGATCTTGCAGCTTTTGGACCCACAAATGGTGGATGCTTTTTGTGGAGCTTGGGAGCAGGGTGTCTGCATGGAGAGCGCAGGATTCAGTACAGGACCTTTAACCTCTTGTGATCATGGGCCCTTTGGGACTTGGGAGGTGGAGGATTATGAAATTTTTCACAGGGAAAATGTATATTCGCCCATACTCATAGATCTCTTGTGCTTGATTTTATAAATTGGGATTGACTGGACATTTATCTGCAGATAAACATAGTTTAGTAGACGATAACACCGAAAAAGGAAAAGCTTTGACAGTTCTCTTCCAAAGTGGAATTTCTGTCCACGAAATGCTTTCAAGTTTTGGTTTCTTTCAACATTACTAAAGATATAACTATTCGTATATTTTCACATTTATTTGACTTCATTAATGTTCTGTAGGTTTTTTTAGTCTTGGAAGGGCTTGTTAAGCTGTTCAAAATATTAAACAACTCATAGGTTATTACTATTACAGATATGCTATAAGTTTTCCTATTATGTAATACCTGAGGATAGTTTATACTTTTAAAAGTAAAAATATAGGGGCAGAAAGTATGTCCTACCAGCTGTCATTTTTCTTCTCTGTTTCACTTTCCACACTTTTTTCTTTAAGGAGACCTTTCGGGACTTCCCTGGCAGTCCAGTGGTTAAGACTCTGCACTTCCACTGCCGGGGGCCAGGGTTCGATCCCTGGTTGGGGAACTAAGATCCCACAAGTGGCAGTGTGGCTAAAAAAAAAAAGAAAAGAAAAGGAGACCTTTCATTTGTCTTAGAAAAACATAAGGACAAACAAAAAGCTTATTCAAAGTCTTTGATAAAACAACTTCAGAAGCTGCACCATCGCTTCACCCGTCACTCGCCTTTATCTTTTCTGCATCTATAAAGCTGTATGTCCACCCTAAAGAGGCTCCTTCTGGGACATATGCAGACAATTAAGTGAGTGAAAGCACTTCCTATGTCATTTTTAAATCATCTTTTTCTTTTCCAAGTAATGTTTCCAACATAGTAACACTCACTCACAAAGGCGTATGACTAGAATCTTCTCCCAGAAAAAGGGACTAGAAATATTTGCTTTCTATGTTGATGTTTATTTACGAAGCAAGACTTACATGATGTTGATGCCACTGACGGTTTTAGTGGAAAACCATGTTGACACAAATCACGTGTCCAGGTAAGACTATGTTTAGGGTGCTGCCGATGAGTGTGGGGATCCTTGCAAGGACTGTAGTATTTCCTCGCCCTTTGAAGTGTCTGTGGGGTGGGGAGAAGACCAGTGACGAGCAGGACTGCGTGAAGATGAAGCATTTGCCGGTCCTGCCTCCTAGAGCTTTCCCAGTTGACACATTGACCGACTCCCTTTCCCACCCTTTTGGCCATCTTTGATGCCTGGCGAGAACGTGGAGTTTCTAGGTAAATTGCAGCATCACTGAATATGGGAGCATTGTGTTTGGACTTTCTGGGTATTTGAGAAACTTGTAGGATTAATGGCAGCGTTCTGCAAAATGGCTGGATAACTCAAAGCCCCGCATGAGGGATAATTATACATTGTATCAGACCAGTTATTCTGTGGAAGGACTTTCTGGATGCCAAGAAAGTGCATCCCCAAATCAGTGATGCTTAGATGGTCAAGCTCTTTGATTGTCCTCTTCCTATCCAACTGGACAAATCTAAGGCAGACAGCAATTCCATAGGGAGCTGATGTGTCAGATTAGAGCAGAGGAGGTTTTGAACTCGTTTAAAAGTAAATGTATTAGTGAAATGCTTGTAAGTGTGGCTGCGAGTAGATTCTGCTACGCTCAGTCCGAACAGGTGAACACTGGACCGTCTTCCCCGAAAGCCGTCTCCACCATTCTTACCTGCTTCCTGTCACTCACCTGCTTCTTCCACTCCCAACAGCTGGACCTGCTGGCGTGGTCCACTCCTCCCTGCCGCCCCACATTTTTTGGCTGTTCTTTTTTCTTTTTTTTTTTTTTTTTGATAAGTTGATTATAATTTCATGGATTATAAGCTGTATTGTTATACTTTTACACTGATATTTATTTATTTAGCTGTTCTTTTATGCGTTTAACAGCCTCCTGTTTGCTCACCAAGCTAAGATCTTTGAACTCACTTAGAACCTGCGTGCAGACAGCTCATAGAAACACCTTTAAAGAGCTTTCTGCTAACCACAAGCTGGAACGTGGGTGGGACGGATGATGGTCTTGGGAGTCTCCGCCTTCAGCCAGAACCTGGGAAATGTGGGGTGATTTTGCTGTACTGTGTACAGTTGGGCTGGGAAAGCAGGGAAGGGGAGGAAGGGAGTTCCAGACAGAAAGTAGGGCTCATCTACATGTGACCTTAACTTGGTCCAAAATCGGGGAAAAGGATCTAGATCTGGGTGCAAATAAAGAAGAAGAGAGCAGATAGGGAGCTAACTCAGAATGCCCATTTTCCCCCTTGAAGTGTTTATGCTGGGAGTCAAAGAGGTAAAAACAGGTGCGATATGACTTCACAGAATTTGAAAGAGCACCTAAACTTTATGTATTGATGGGTTTCTGCAGCGTCTTGTGGTGCTGAAGGTCTAGGAGTGTCTCAAGGCTGCCAGGTCTGGAGAGCTGAAGTCTGCTCAAGACTGCCCTCTTCTGTTCAAAAACTCCTTCCCGGGTTTGGACAGTGACTTTATACATGTGAGTGTGATAATGAAAAATTGGACCAACATAAATTGTCTAAAAACAAGGGGACCTAAAAATAAATTATGCAACCAGTATGTCATAGTTTTGAAGACTATTAGATAATTTATCCAGAAGGAAATACAGATATTAATAGCCGTTATCACTGGACATTGTCTTTATGGATGTTACTCCCAATTTTCTGTATTTTTAAATTGTCTACAATTCATATAGATCACCGTTGGAATTGGTAAAAAGTAATTAAAAGGAAGTATTTCTGTTCTGAGGAAAACAGTGAAGCAAAAAAAAGAAAAAGCCATTCCAATGGCTTTTGTTTTATTTTTATTCTAGACTGCCAGCTGATGTTTTACCCTCTTAACTAGCCTTTGCTAGTAGTGGAGGGGGCCTATGTTATAGGTGAGGGCACTAAGAACAGAAACTTCAAGAGACGTGCCCAAGGACCCAGTGCTAGAAGGTGGTGCAGCTGAAATTTAAACACCAGTCTGTCTCTAGAGCTTCTGGTCTTTAATCTTCTTCCGTTCTACCTGAATTCTGTCTCTTCTTTGAGGGGTAGGGGAAGAGTTTTTCTGTTATTTAATTCATTGATAAAAATTTGTTGGGGTTTCCCTGGTGGTGCAGTGGTTGAGAATCTGCCTGCCAATGCAGGGGACACGGGTTCGAGTCCTGGTCTGGGAAGATCCCACATGCCGCGGAGCAACTAAGCCCGTGTGCCACAACTACTGAGGCTGCGTGTCTGGAGCCTGTGCTCCGCAACAAGAGAGGCCGCGATAGTGAGAGGCCCGCGCACCGCGATGAAGAGTGACCCCTGCTTGCTGCAACTAGAGAAAGCCCTCGCACAGAAACGAAGACCCAACACAGTCAAAAATAAATAATAAATTAATAAATTTTAAAAAAATTTGTTTTATGGTATATAATGTGAGGCAAAGAGCCACTAAAATCAGGTAGGGTGAATCATTACCCTCTCCATTTTTGCTGTTCTCTATATTTTCATTAGTCATCTGCACTTGTTCATTCTTCTGATTGATTGTTTAAAACAATAACTTCAAACTTAGAAGAAGTAGCAAAAATAAAAATAGTACAGGACACATCATGTACTCTTCACCTAGATTCACTTCTTAACATTTGCCTCATTTGCTTCATTATTTACTCTCTCGCTCTATGTTGGAAAACAAAACAAAATAAAAAACCAACATACAGGTGTTCCTGTTATGTCTTATGTAGGCATGAGATGTGACGCTTTCTGAATCATCTGAGGATAGGTTATGTACTTCATGGTCCTTCACTCCTAAATGCTTCGGTGTGTATTTCCTAAGAATAGAGATATTTCCTTTTGTAATCATAGTACCGTTATCAATGTCGGATATTTACATTATCACAATACTTATTTTATAATCTACCATTCTTTTTTCAATCTTGTCAGTTATCTAATAAGGTCCTTTTTAGCCTTCTCCCCTTGCATTGCAAGATCCATCCTCAGGTCAGGTATTACATCATAATCTGTTTAGCCTCTTTTAATCTGCAACATCTGTATAACCTTTGTCTTTTAGATATTGCCATGTTCAAAGCATATAGTTCTCTTCCCATTTCTACCACATTCCTTATTTTGTGTTTGTTTTCTCCTAATTGAATTTAGGTTGTGCATTCTTAGCCACAGATGACATTGTTTCCTTCTCAAGGTATTGTACACAATGTCCATCTGTCCCTCATAGGTTGATGTTGAGCTGTTGTCCGATTTCACCACCCTTTCGACCATTAGGCACGTAAGTATCCAGCCCAACTCCCCCCCTCCCCCATTTAGCACCCATTGATTCTTTTTTATTTATTTATTTACGGCCCAGTTGGGTCTTCGTGGCTGCACGCGGACTTTCTCTAGTTGCGGCGAGCGGGGGCTACTCTTTGTTGCAGTGCAGTGGCTTCGCTTGTTGCAGAGCACAGGCTCTAGGGCTCGTGGGCTCAGTAGTTGTGGCGCACGGGCTTAGTTGCTCTGCGGCATGTGGGATCTTCCCGGACCAGGGATCGAACGCGTGTCTTCTGCATTGGCAGGTGGATTCTTAACCACTGCACCACCAGGGAAGTCCAGCACCCATTGATTCTTGCTTTTATCCAGTCTTTACCTTGACAAAGTGACAAAATTGATGGTCAGGTGATCTTACAACATTAAAAAATTTTTTTTTATTGAAGTAGAGTTGATGTACAATATTACATAAGTTACAGGTATACTCAGGTGATCTTTTGAATCATTATCTTTGAGTGGGTGTGTAGGATATATGTGTTCTTTCTTCTTTCATGACTGTAACCATGAAAAAACTGCTTTTTACACTGAAATAGAATTTGAATTGCTGTCCACATCAGACATATAGCAATTTTTCTCTTAAGTGTAGGTGTTGACATGTCTAAATAATTTTTCTTGTCATAAGTGGCATTTACAAATTGTAGAGTTAACAATGCTTGGAGAATAAGAATTTTAATGCTTTGAGAGTACATGGAGTTTATTTTTCTTTTAAAAAGACAAACTTTGTGTTTACCATTTTGTAAAAAATAGACTTTATTTCTTAGAGCAGTTTTAGGGTCACAGCAAGAAAGAGTGGAAAGTACAGTTCCTATATACTCCCTAACCCCACACATGCCTAGCCTCTCCCACTATCAGCGTCCCACACCAGAGCGGTACCTTTGTTACCATCCATGAGCCTACACTGACATCATTATCACTCAAAGTCCATAGTTTACATTGGTGTGGGTTCGTTTACATTGGTTCACTCTTGGTGGTGTACATTCTGTGGGTTTGAACAAATGTATAATGACATGCATCTAGAGTATCATGCAGAGTATTTCACCGTCCTAAAAAGTCCTCCGTGCTCTGCCTGTTCATCCCTCCCACCTCCCTACCCCTGATCTTTTTACTGTCTCCACAGTTTTGCCTTTTCCAGAATGCCATGGAGTTGCAATCGTACAGTATGTAGCCTTTTCAGTTTGGCTCCTTTCACTTAGTAATATGCTCTTGTTAAGGCTCCTCCACGTCTTCATGATTTGCTAGCTTGTCTTTAGTGCTGAATAATATTTTATTGCCTGGATATACCACAGTTTATTTATCCATTCACCTATGAAGAACGTCTTGGTTGCTTCCAAGTTTTTGCAATTGTGAGTAAGGCTGCTATAAACATCCGTGTGTGGGTTCTTGTGTGGACATGTTTTCAACTCATACCAGATGTGGGTATGAGTAAATACCAAGAATATTTAGGGAAAAACCAAGGAGCATAATTGCTGGATCAGATGGTAAGAGCGTGTTTAGTTTTGCAAGAAACTGCCCCACTGTCTTCCCAAGTGGCTATACCGTTTTGCATTTCCCACATACAACCGTGTTTGAAGTCAGTTTATTCCTCTGTAAACCAGCTGGGGGGACCAGGTGACCTCTGCTTTCCAGCTCTAAGGCTCTATGATTGGAAATGATAGCTTCGTAATGGGAACCCAGTTCTTATTCTAGTACTTAGGAAATTAAAGCACTTACAAACAAACCCGCCCAGGCACAGGTACCTGCCATGCCCTGGGCCACTGATAGGCAATGCGGGTTTTGGATCAACTACTCGATGGAATGTTGTGCGGATAAGAGAGAGGCAGTACAGGAACGCTGCGGCAGTGAGGTTTGGCGACCTTTGGCCAGGGAGGTTTGGCTGGTTTCCGGCATCTGGCGTGCTTCGCCTGGAAGAGGGGGCCCTGGGGGTGATGCTCAGGGCCTCCCGTTGCAGGCTGACGAGGAGGCTGCGCCCTTTGTGACGCGCGCGACTCCCCCGGAGGCGTCTCCATGCAGCGACGGGGCAGCCGGCAGAGGAAGGCTGGGGCCTCCGGCGCCTCTGTCGGATTGCCCCTGCCGGCCAGCGGCGCGCGCCATGCCCTGCTGGAGTATCTGCTGTGAGTAGCGCGCGCCCCCCAGCGGCGGTTCGTCCCGTGGCCTGGCGGGCCGTATCGCCGGGAGCGCCCCCCGAGGTGTCAGTTAGATGGGTGTGTGGGTTTCCATGCTTCCTCCTTTCCCTTGCGTTGATCAAGCTGCTGGCGCAGGAGCGCGCAGGGGCGGGTGTTAGGAAGGGACACCACAGGACACCATGCCCAGGGCTGCAGAGCCACCCTCTGGACTCCACAGGGTTCGCTGAGGCCCGCGGAGCATGTGCCCGAACCCTGCACTCTCTGAGCCAGCACCTCGCCCGGAGACTGAAAAACAGAACCGCAGCGCAAGGGAGGCCCTAGGCTGCATGTTGCTTCTTGCCGGAAAGAGGCACATCCGGGAAGACAATGGCCTAGAAGGAGGGGGGCGAGGATTGGGATAGAGATTGTGCAGGCTGGGGTCCCCTGGGAAGGTCTTTGCCCGGCAGGCGGGCGAGGTAGAAAACGATACAGGCCTCGAAAAATCACAAGGATTTAGGCAAGACCAGAAAGTTGCCGGCTCCGCCCCCCACCCCCCCCCCCCCCCACCCCGGAGAGCCCAGAGGCAGGCGAGCAAAATGGGGGATGCAGAACAGGACGGAGCAGGCCTTGTTACTTGGGCTGCAGCACGCCGAGCGCCTGGCCCAGTCTTAGGAAACGAGGCTGAAAAAAAATGATCTAAGTTTCACTACCTGCGGGTTCCCAGCTGAGTGGTAGCCACGTGGCCGCATGTGGTTTGAGGCAGGTTACAGACCTCTAAAGCGCAAGTGTGCGATCAAAGTTGGCTTATTTTTGTTGGAGTATAGTTGATTTACAATGTTGTGTTAGTTTCAGGTATACAGCAAAGTGAATCAGTTATACATATGCATATATCCAATAAAAAAATTTTTTTTAAGTTGGCTTATATGTTAGAATGTAATTTAGACAGCCTTGGCTGCCAGCTTAGTAGTTTAGAAGACACTCCCCTAGATCCTGGAGCCCTTAGGGATGTTTGGCAGCTAGCTTCATGATGTGATCAAAGGGGTATTTTAGGAAACAGGGCCTCTCTGTAAGGTCTGTACAGGTCTAGCTGGTCCAGAAGGCCAAGTGGAAATCAGGGCTGAGTTGGGTTTTTCCAGCCTTTTGCACAAAGCACAAAGGCACCATCTGGGCCAGCAGGGGCCTTGCCCAGTCTGGAAGATTGTTCTGACAATAGTAGCTCCTAGGATTACTTAGGTAAAAAGAGACTGCAGACCAGTTGACCAGTTAGGATTTTAAATTTTCCTGTGATCTTAAATACTTTTCTTTTTTAATGGGTTCAGCCATATAACACTCTAAAGAGAACATCTGAATATTGCTAAGCTATAAGGAACCATCAATAGTTGTTTTGTAATACCAGTTAGCAGCTGTTCATCTTTGTTTCCTGAGTTTTGACTGTAAACATTCCAGTCACCCCAGAGTTTTATAAAAGGTGTTTCAAATTGAAACACAGATTTAGGAGCATGGAGGGGAAACAGGGGGGAAATGGTGTGTGTATAACACCTACTTTCTCCTACTGTGTTAGCAAAACGTCTCTGCATTTTCTAATGGTTTCTAGAGAGGTTAGTTAATGAGTGTTTTTACCTCCTGCTTGCTGGCAGGAAATTTAATTTTTATATGTGTGCATTACTAGTAAATTTATAGTAGAATAGAGTTTATTATTGGGCTTAGACTTTTTCCTCTAGTGTATTTCCAATGATATCATCCATCTTTAAAGAAAAGGTCACATCTCTTGTGTTGTGTTAGAAGTGCTTGCAGAAAGTTCTCTGATGAGTATGCTTTTATAATTGGGAAAATTTGTAAAGTAGTTCATCGAAATGCACTTAACTTCAAGAAATCCTTAGACTTAACTGTATAAACTGGATTATAATAGGAACAAATGGGAACTTACAGCATATTCTTTTTTTTTTCACACACACTGTATTTTATTTTTACAAGAGAGAAATAAACAGCATATTCTTCTTATTTCAGAAGATTATACATACTTTTAAAAAAATAATGGGGAGAAAGTGTTCCCAGAATGAAAGGAATGTCAGGGTTGGATACTCTGGACAGTCTATCACATATGTCTGAATTTTTCTTTCTCTTGGGATATTTGCCTCAGTATTTAATGTGGGTTGTAATTTTTCCTTTTTTTTAAAAAAATAAATTTATTTATTTTTGGCTGTATTGGGCCTTTTTTTAAAATTAATTTATTTTTGGCTGCATGGGGTCTTCGTTGCTGGGCACGAGCTTTCTCTTGCTGTGGTGAGCGGGGGATACTCTTCTTTGCCCTGCGCGGGCTTCTCATTGCAGTGGCTTTTCATGTGGCGGAGCACGGGCTCTTGCTGCGCAGGTTTCAGTAGTTGCGGCACGCAGGCTCAGTAGTTGTGGCGCACGGGCTTACTTGCTCCGCGGCATGTGGGATCTTCCCGGACCAGGGATCGAACCTGTGTCCCCTGCATTGGCAGACGGATTCTTAACCACTGCGCCACCAGGGATGTCCAGCACCCATTGATTCTTGCTTTTATCCAGTCTTTACCTTGACAAAGTGACAAAATGATGGTCAGGTGATCTTACAACATTTAAAAAAATTTTTTTATTGAAGTAGAGTTGATGTACAATATTACATAAGTTACAGGTGTACTCAGGTGATCTTTTGAATCATTATCTTTGAGTGGGTGCGTAGGATATACGTGTTCTTTCTTTTTTTAAAGCATGACTGTAACCATGAAAAAACCGCTTTTTACACTGAAATAGAATTTGAATTGCTGTCCACATCAGACATATAGCAATTTTTCTCTTAAGTGTAGGTGTTGACATGTCTAAATAATTTTTCTTGTCATAAGTGGCATTTACAAATTGTAAGTTACAATGCTTGGAGAATAAGAATTTTAATGCTTTGAGAGTACATGGAGTTTATTTTTCTTCTAAAAAGACAAACTTTGTGTTTACCATTTTGTAAAAAATAGACTTTATTTCTTAGAGCAGTTTTAGGGTCACAGCAAGAAAGAGTGGAAAGTACAGTTCCTATATACTCCCTAACCCCACACATGCCTAGCCTCTCCCACTATCAGCGTCCCACACCAGAGCGGTACCTTTGTTACCATCCATGAGCCTACACTGACATCATTATCACTCAAAGTCCATAGTTTACATTGGTGTGGGTTCGTTTACATTGGTTCACTCTTGGTGGTGTACATTCTGTGGGTTTGAACAAATGTATAATGACATGTATCTAGAGTATCATGCAGAGTATTTCACCGTCCTAAAAAGTCCTCCGTGCTCTGCCTGTTCATCCCTCCCACCTCCCTACCCCTGATCTTTTTACTGTCTCCACAGTTTTGCCTTTTCCAGAATGCCATGGAGTTGCAATCGTACAGTATGTAGCCTTTTCAGTTTGGCTCCTTTCACTTAGTAATATGCGCTTGTTAAGGCTCCTCCACGTCTTCATGATTTGCTAGCTTGTCTTTAGTGCTGAATAATATTTTATTGCCTGGATATACCACAGTTTATTTATCCATTCACCTATGAAGAACGTCTTGGTTGCTTCCAAGTTTTTGCAATTGTGAGTAAGGCTGCTATAAACATCCGTGTGTGGGTTCTTGTGTGGACATGTTTTCAACTCATACCAGATGTGGGTATGAGTAAATACCAAGAATATTTAGGGAAAAACCAAGGAGCATAATTGCTGGATCAGATGGTAAGAGCGTGTTTAGTTTTGCAAGAAACTGCCCCACTGTCTTCCCAAGTGGCTATACCGTTTTGCATTTCCCACATACAACCGTGTTTGAAGTCAGTTTATTCCTCTGTAAACCAGCTGGGGGGACCAGGTGACCTCTGCTTTCCAGCTCTAAGGCTCTATGATTGGAAATGATAGCTTCGTAATGGGAACCCAGTTCTTATTCTAGTACTTAGGAAATTAAAGCACTTACAAACAAACCCGCCCAGGCACAGGTACCTGCCATGCCCTGGGCCACTGATAGGCAATGCGGGTTTTGGATCAACTATTCGATGGAATGTTGTGCGGATAAGAGAGAGGCAGTACAGGAACGCTGCGGCAGTGAGGTTTGGCGACCTTTGGCCAGGGAGGTTTGGCTGGTTTCCGGCATCTGGCGTGCTTCGCCTGGAAGAGGGGGCCCTGGGGGTGATGCTCAGGGCCTCCCGTTGCAGGCTGACGAGGAGGCTGCGCCCTTTGTGACGCGCGCGACTCCCCCGGAGGCGTCTCCATGCAGCGACGGGGCAGCCGGCAGAGGAAGGCTGGGGCCTCCGGCGCCTCTGTCGGATTGCCCCTGCCGGCCAGCGGCGCGCGCCATGCCCTGCTGGAGTATCTGCTGTGAGTAGCGCGCGCCCCCCAGCGGCGGTTCGTCCCGTGGCCTGGCGGGCCGTATCGCCGGGAGCGCCCCCCGAGGTGTCAGTTAGATGGGTGTGTGGGTTTCCATGCTTCCTCCTTTCCCTTGCGTTGATCAAGCTGCTGGCGCAGGAGCGCGCAGGGGCGGGTGTTAGGAAGGGACACCACAGGACACCATGCCCAGGGCTGCAGAGCCACCCTCTGGACTCCACAGGGTTCGCTGAGGCCCGCGGAGCATGTGCCCGAACCCTGCACTCTCTGAGCCAGCACCTCGCCCGGAGACTGAAAAACAGAACCGCAGCGCAAGGGAGGCCCTAGGCTGCATGTTGCTTCTTGCCGGAAAGAGGCACATCCGGGAAGACAATGGCCTAGAAGGAGGGGGGCGAGGATTGGGATAGAGATTGTGCAGGCTGGGGTCCCCTGGGAAGGTCTTTGCCCGGCAGGCGGGCGAGGTAGAAAACGATACAGGCCTCGAAAAATCACAAGGATTTAGGCAAGACCAGAAAGTTGCCGGCTCCGCCCCCCACCCCCCCCCCCCCCCCCACCCCGGAGAGCCCAGAGGCAGGCGAGCAAAATGGGGGATGCAGAACAGGACGGAGCAGGCCTTGTTACTTGGGCTGCAGCACGCCGAGCGCCTGGCCCAGTCTTAGGAAACGAGGCTGAACAAAAATGATCTAAGCTTCACTACCTGCGGGTTCCCAGCTGAGTGGTAGCCACGTGGCCGCACGTGTTTGAGGCAGATTACAGACCTCTAAAGCGCAAGTGTGCGATCAAAGTTGGCTTATTTTTGTTGGAGTATAGTTGATTTACAATGTTGTGTTAGTTTCAGGTATACAGCAAAGTGAATCAGTTATACATATGCATATATCCAATAAAAAAATTTTTTTTTAAGTTGGCTTATATGTTAGAATGTAATTTAGACAGCCTTGGCTGCCAGCTTAGTAGTTTAGAAGACACTCCCCTAGATCCTGGAGCCCTTAGGGATGTTTGGCAGCTAGCTTCATGATGTGATCAAAGGGGTATTTTAGGAAACAGGGCCTCTCTGTAAGGTCTGTACAGGTCTAGCTGGTCCAGAAGGCCAAGTGGAAATCAGGGCTGAGTTGGGTTTTTCCAGCCTTTTGCACAAAGCACAAAGGCACCATCTGGGCCAGCAGGGGCCTTGCCCAGTCTGGAAGATTGTTCTGACAATAGTAGCTCCTAGGATTACTTAGGTAAAAAGAGACTGCAGACCAGTTGACCAGTTAGGATTTTAAATTTTCCTGTGATCTTAAATACTTTTCTTTTTTAATGGGTTCAGCCATATAACACTCTAAAGAGAACATCTGAATATTGCTAAGCTATAAGGAACCATCAATAGTTGTTTTGTAATACCAGTTAGCAGCTGTTCATCCTTGTTTCCTGAGTTTTGACTGTAAACATTCCAGTCACCCCAGAGTTTTATAAAAGGTGTTTCAAATTGAAACACAGATTTAGGAGCATGGAGGGGAAACAGGGGGGAAATGGTGTGTGTATAACACCTACTTTCTCCTACTATGTTAGCAAAACGTCTCTGCATTTTCTAATGGTTTCTAGAGAGGTTAGTTAATGAGTGTTTTTACCTCCTGCTTGCTGGCAGGAAATTTAATTTTTATATGTGTGCATTACTAGTAAATTTATAGTAGAATAGAGTTTATTATTGGGCTTTGACTTTTTCCTCTAGTGTATTTCCAATGGTATCATCCATCTTTAAAAAAAGGTCACATCTCTTGTGTTGCGTTAGAAGTGCTTGCAGAAAGTTCTCTGATGAGTATGCTTTTATAATTGGGAAAATTTGTGAAGTAGTTCATCGAAATGCACTTAACTTCAAGAAATCCTTAGACTTAACTGTATAAACTGGATTATAATAGGAACAAATGGAAATTTACAGCATATTCTTTTTTTTTTCACACACACTGTATTTTATTTTTACAAGAGAGAAATAAACAGCATATTCTTCTTATTTCAGAAGATTATACATACTTTTAAAAAAATAATGGGGAGAAAGTGTTCCCAGAATGAAAGGAATGTCAGGGTTGGATACTCTGGACAGTCTATCACATATGTCTGAATTTTTCTTTCTCTTGGGATATTTGCCTCAGTATTTAATGTGGGTTGTAATTTTTCCTTTATTTTTTTAAAAAAATAAATTTATTTATTTTTGGCTGTATTGGGCCTTTTTTTAAAATTAATTTATTTTTGGCTGCATTGGGTCTTCGTTGCTGGGCACGGGCTTTCTCTTGTTGTGGTGAGCGGGGGATACTCTTCTTTGCACTGCGCGGGCTTCTCATTGCAGTGGCTTTTCATGTGGCGGAGCACGGGCTCTAGCTGTGCAGGTTTCAGTAGTTGCGGCACGCAGGCTCAGTAGTTGTGGCGCACAGGCTTAGTTGCTCCACGGCATGTGGGATCTTCCTGGACCAGGGATCGAACCCGTGTCCCCTGCATTGGCAGACGGATTCTTAACCACTGAGCCACCAGGGAAGTCCTAAAGTCTAAAGTTGGTCACAAATGTGTATTTCAAAGTGATTTTTTTTATCACCTGGGGAGCTTTTCCGCCCAAATTTATTTATTTATGAAAAATTTTAAGATATGAAAAAGTTGAAAGAACAGTGTATATTAGACATGTATATTTGTCTAGATTGTATAATTAATGTTTTACCATACTTGCCTTCTCACATATCTCTTCAGCTATCCATCCTTGTATCTGTTCATGAGTCCGTCTTACTTCTCTTTTACTTACTTACTGCGAAGTAAGTTGCAGGCATCAGTATGCTTCACCCCTAAACACTTCAGCATGCATGTTATTAACCAGAGTTCAGTGTTTGGTTCTCAAATTGATTTTTTTAAAAAAGAAAAGGAAAAAGTTCCCTTTAAGAGGTGTACTTGAAAGTAGTCTAGTTGGTTTTTCTTCAGATCTTCCTTACCTAATATGTTCAGTTTGGGGGGCTTCCCTGGTGGCACAGGGGTTAAGAATCTGCCTGCCAGTGCGGGAGACATAGGTTCGAGCCTTGGTCCGGGAAGAGCCCACATGCTGCAGAGCAACTAAAGCCTGTGCGCCACAGCTACTGAAGCCCATGCTCCTAGAGCCTGTGCTCCACAACAAGAGAAGGCACTGCAATGAAAAGCCCGTGCACCGCAACGAAGAGTAGCCCCCGCTCACCGCAACTAGAGAAAGCCCACGGGCAGCAACGAAGACCCAACGCAGCCAAAAATAAATAAATAAATGAATTTTAAAAAAAAATGTTCAGTTCGGGGAGTTCCCTGGTTGCCTAGTGGTTAGGAGTCCGAGCTTTCACTGGCGTGGCCTGGGTTCAATCCCTGGTCGGGGAACTGAGATCCTGCAAGCCTTGTGGCGAGGCCAAAAAAAAAAAAAAAAAGTTCAGTTCAGTTTTATTATTATTATTTTTTAATGCTACCTTAGATGCTGATATCAGTTAGAAAAAAATGAGAATTGGCTGAAACTCCCAAAAAAAACTCTTACAGAGACAACTACGCACTGTCACCAAAGCCGAGGCCCTGCCCACCCCTGTAAGTACGTGGGCAGGGTCAGAGCACCTCCTCAGTATCCTTCCTTCCTCTCTGCAGAAGAAGAGGCCCAGATGGTCACAGGTTTTATCTGTGATTAGCCATACATCTGGTAATGTTAGAAAAGAAAAAGCAAGGGGAAAAGGACTTTAGGTTGATTTCTAGCACAGTACAAGGCATGTTCAAACAGGGCTCTGCATGCGGGCTTTGGTCTTCACTTGGGTGGTACTTTGGACAGTTTTTCAGTGAACTTTCTAGGCTTCACTTTCAAAATGAAACCCAATAAATAGTAAAATGGAAATTTGTAGACAGGTTTGTAATATTTCACATAAAGTATAAAATTATTTTCTTGGAGAAATAAGATGATGTAAATTAAAGGAATTTATGCATTTGGATATGCATATGGTTTCTGTATTTCCACATATTTCTGTATTTCAAATACTTATTGCCACGTTCTAAGCACTGGTATTGGAACTGGTTATAATTATTAAGCTTCATTTTGTGCAGCAGGCATTAAGTATGTTGTTCCAACATTATTGGGACCTTTTTGTGCGTCAGTTTTAATTGACCTTTTTGTTTATTACAGAAAGCAATACTAAATAGAAAATGAGAAAATTCAGACAAGCAAAACTAAAATATATCACATTCCCATCCTCCAGAAGTCGTATGTGAGGGGTGTGTGTGTGTGTGTGTGTGTGTGTGAGAGAGAGAGAGAGAGAGAGAGTTTAAACCAAAGTGAGGTCATAGTACATACACTGTTTGGTAACCTGCTTTTCTTCAGTCAAAATTTCTACCCTTTCATTTTGGTAAGAATTCATCTCCTCTAATCTCACATCGAGTATCCCAAGGAGACCCAAAAATTGAGCTGGCTTGCCCTAACAAATATCCAACCCAGGACCATGCCTGCTGTCTCTGGTTGTTATGTTTCTTAAATTTTTAAATTTAGCACAGAATCCCACCCTTTATCAAATCACATTGACTTGCTTCTTTAACCCCCAACAAGTTTTAAAATTCAAACCTAAAGAAAAATACAATAAACACCCATACACACTTGACCTTATTCACCATTCACTGATATTTTACCACATTTTCTTTCTCCTCTACCCGTACTCCCTCATTCTCTCTCCTTAAACTATTTGAAAGTTACTTGCAGACAATCCATTTGTATTTATGTTTGATTTTTGTCCTTTGCGACATTTATATTTCAGGCCAGGCTTCAATGTGGGCTGTTGTCTGTTTCCACACGATTCAATTCTGTTAAACATTTTTGTCAGGAGTACTGTGTAGGTGATTTATTGGCCTTCTCAGTGCCTCACATCACGAAGCATGATGACAGTTTTGTCCCATTACTGGAGATGTTAATTCTGATCGCTTGGTTAAGGTGGTGCCTGGCAGATTTCTCCATTATAAAGGAAGTTGTTGCTTTTGAAATGAAGAAATCTGTGTGTTGATACTCTAAAACTGTAAGTGTGCTGGAAACCTTTCACCCAAAAGTTTTAGCATCTCTTGATTCTTGACTGAATGAGTTATTAGAATGTTGTTAGTAAACATGGTTTTTCTAAGCCTACTGACAAACAGCCACTAGGCTTTATCAAATAAGGCAACCGCTTAAGCTACAGCCAGTCAATTTCCTTGCTTTGCTTCCAAGTCTCATCTATTAAAAACTTTCCCCCTAATTCCTGTCTTTTTAAAATTTGTTTCTGAATAGCTGATTTTAATAGTGATATGACTAGTTCCAAATGCCTTCAGTCAGGCCCACATTCAAAAGAGTAACCTCATTGGCCATGAAACAGTGTTGCATTTATTTTATATAATGAGAAATTATTTTTATTTTTCTAAGCAACTGAAAAAGTTCAGTTCAGTTGACCCTACAGTTGAAGTGAAGTAAAACATGGCTTTCTCCTCTCCAAATCAACTGCAAGCGAAAATCCACTTATATTATTTCCTTTAAGTTAATTGTTTGATGAATGATACAAATACGTGTTCAGAGACAGTGATGCTCTGCATTTTCAAGGCTGAACGGCAGTTTGCTGCGGCCTAGGAAGAGCCTGAGCAATTGTCTATAAAAGAACCGTTTTTCTTAACTCTCGTCCTTAATAAATATGAATCTTGATGTGGTAGAATTCTGAATTCTAAAGAAATGACTCTAAGGACCAAAGTGGAAGTTATATCTAAATTTATTGATTGGCGGTTTTTCATAAGGAAGTATCCCCTGCTTCACATTTACTTTTTTGGTATCACTCTTTTTTAATTGAAGTATAGTTGATTTACAATGTTGTATTTGTAGTGTCACTCTTGGTTCATAGATTCTATTTTTATTCAATGTATTATAACCTATCATTGTTGTTATTTTTTTTACGCTTCAAAGTTTGGCCAGCAGGAGCCCTTTCAAGCTGGCTCCTGTGTCCTTTGGATATGCACCACCCCCCCAAGCTTTTGAGCACCCCCTTTTGTCACAATAAAATGTTCCTTGTACTTTCCCTGACCTAGCCCAGAATTTCCCCAAGGAGCTCTGGTCGCCTTTGGGGACTTGTTGAACAGGCCAGGTAGTTATCACATAGAATGCTCCTCCTTTATTTTAGATTTGTCTAGGTACTTATTTAGCTTAGTTTCTCTAACCTTATATTTCCTATAAAGTGGAAGTTATCTTTAAAGCTTGATGGATTCTAGATCTTAGGTGTGATGTGTGATTCCATTTTGCATACGCCGTCTGGTTGACCTACCCTTAGTGATGTTGCGGCCGCTTTACCTATAACTAATTTTTTGCCTAATCTATTGAGATTTACAGATACTGGTAAGACCATTACCCGATCTTGGAACTGCCTGATGTTAAAGGAAGTATTCATTGGCCGTGTTTTTTAAATATTTAATTGTCTTGAATTGTAATCATTTTCAACCTTTTTCTTCCCCACCCCCTCTCTCTTTTTCTTTTTCTGTTAATAGTTGGACAGAGAGAGTCTGAAGATGCGAGTGAAAGGGACTCAGACAAAGACATGGCTGCTGACTCAGCAGCGGTTCAAGACATCACGAAGGAGGGGCAGGAGGAAATGCCTGAGACGATGGAACAGACCCCTGCCTCAGAAAGCAGTGTAGACGAGCTGACACAACCCTCTGAGGCCCAGGCGAACGACGTAGGATTTAAGAAGGTGTTCAAGTTTGTCGGCTTCAAATTCACTGTGAAAAAGGATAAGACAGAAAAGTCTGACGCTGTGCAGCTCCTCACCGTCAAAAAGGAGGAAGGCGGAGGGCCAGGAGGGTCCGACGGGTATGGTGATCACCGGGAGCCCAGCCAGGAGACGGGGGATGCGACACCCAAAGACACTGAACTGAAAGAGTCCACAGAGAAACCCGAAGAGACGCCCAGACAAGAGCAGAGCCGCCCAGAAGTCTCCCTTCAGGCGGAGTCCGCTCCACCAGCCGAGGAAGGCAAAGACGAAGGAGACGAAAAACAAGAGAAAGAACCCGCCAGATCTCCAGACTCTCCGACGAGTCCAGTGGCCAGCGAAACCGCATCGCCCTTCAAAAAATTCTTCACTCAAGGTTGGGCCGGCTGGCGAAAAAAGACCAGTTTCAGGAAGGCTCGGGAGGATGAGCTGGAGGCTTCAGAGAAGAAAAAGGAGCAAGAGCCAGAAAAGGCAGACACAGAAGAAAACGAGAAGACGGAAGATCTCTCCGAGCGGCCGCCCTCACAGGAGGCCCGCGAGAGTGCCCAGGATGCCAGGCTGTCGGCTGAGTATGAAAAAGTGGAGCTGCCCCCCGAAGACCAAGTGCAAGCACCTCCCGAAGAGAAACCCGCCCCGTTAGCAACGGAAGTGTTCGATGAAAAAGTAGAGATTGTCGCGGAGGTCCACGTCAGCACTGCAGAGAAGGACACGGAGGAGCAGAAAGCCCAGGTGGAAGAAATAGTAGAGCCCTCGCCGCCTGAGCAAACGCTTGAAACGGACGCCGACCTCCAGGACGCCGAGCCCACGGAGGCGCCGCTGAGGATGGAGGAAGAGGCGGGCGCCGCCAGCGGGGACCACGCCCAGCCGGCCGAGCTCGGCGCAGGCGCAGACGCGAAAGCGCCGCCCACGCCCCCTGAGGGCATCGTCGGGGAGGCGGAAATGCCGTCCTCGCAGGAGAGAGTTAAGGTGCAGGGAAGCCCTTTAAAGAAGCTGTTCACTAGCAGCGGCTTAAAAAAGCTCTCTGGAAAGAAACAGAAAGGGAAAAGAGGAGGAGACGAGGAGTCCGGGGAGCAGCATCCAGCCTCAGCGGATTCTCCCGACAGTCCAGACGAACCCAAGGCCGAGAGCTCGGCCTCGTCCCCCGAAGAGCCCGAGGAGATCACGTGCCTGGAGAAAGGCGTGGCCGAGGCCCCCCAGGACGGGGAGACGGAGGAAGGGACCACTTCCGACGGAGAGAAGAAGAGGGAAGGTGTTACCCCCTGGGCATCTTTCAAAAAGATGGTGACGCCCAAGAAACGCGTGAGAAGGCTCTCTGAAAGTGACAAGGAGGACGAAGTAGACAAGGTCAAGAGCGCCACCCTGTCCTCCACGGAGAGCGCCGCCTCTGAAGTGCAGGAAGAGGGGAAGGGAAACGGAGAGGAGCAGAAGCCGGAAGAGCCAAAGCGCAAGGTTGACACCTCCGTGTCCTGGGAAGCTCTGATTTGTGTGGGGTCATCCAAGAAAAGAGCAAGAAAAGCATCCTCTTCCGACGACGAAGGGGGACCAAAACCCCTGGGAGGAGGAGACAGCCAAAAACCAGAGGAAGCAGGGAGAGACAGGGAGCCGGGCCCAGACGCGCTCCCTGCCGGCTCCCAAGACCACGACCAGCCCCCAGGAAGTTCCTCACCCGAGCAGGCCGGCAGCCCCTGCGAAGGGGAGGGGGTCTCCACCTGGGAGTCATTTAAAAGATTAGTCACCTCGAGAAAAAAATCGAAGTCAAAACTGGAAGAGAAAAGCGAGGACTTGGTAGCTGGGTCCGGCCTAGAGTATTCAGCCTCAGATGCTGAGCTGGGGAAAGAAGAGTCTTGGGTTTCAATCAGGAAGTTTATTCCTGGGCGAAGGAAGAAAAGGCTGGATGGGAAACAAGAACAAGCGACGATGGAAGATACGGGCCCACCGGAGGTCAACGAGGACGATTCGGACGTCCCAGCCGTGGTGCCTCTGTCCGAGTACGATGCGGTGGAAAGGGAGAAAACAGAAGCACAGCAGGCTCCGAAGAGCGAGGAGGGCCCCGAGCAGAGGCTGGCTGTCGATGTGTCGGAGGAGCTCAGCAAGAGTCTGGTTCACACCGTGACTGTGGCTGTCATGGACGGGACAAGGGCCGTTACCAACATCGAAGAAAGGGCACCTTCCTGGATCTCTGCTTCGGTGACAGAACCTCTTGAACAAGCAGAAGACGAAGACAAGTCACCATCTGGGGAGGTATTTGAAGAAGAAGTCATTGCAGAGGAAACCCCTGTCGATACCAAAATGCTGCCAGAGAGCCAGGAGGCCGCTGATGACACAATCGCCAGCAAGGTGGAATTGGCCCCTGAAGCTCTGATGGCCGCAGAAACCACAGAGGCATCCTGTGCTGAAGAAGCCACAGAAGCCTCTGGTGCTGAAGAGACCACCGACATGGTTTCGGCTGTTTCCCAGTTAACCGACTTTCCAGACACCACCGAGGAAGCAACACCGGTTCAGGAGGTGGAGGGCAGCGTGCCCGACGTGGAAGACCAGGCGAAGAGGACCCAAGAGGTGCTGCAGGCGGTTGCAGAAAAAGTTAAAGAAGAATCACAGCTGCCTGACGCCAGAGGGCTAGACGACACCATCCAGACAACCCAGAAAGGACAAGCAAAAATACTGGAGCAGGTGGAAGAAGCAGAAGAGGATTCTCATGCACTCGATTGGAAGGAAGCAATGGATGGAGCATCCAAAGTACATGTACAAGAAACGAAAACTGAGACTTTGACACAGGGGACGGTGATTGTACAGGCCACCCCAGAAAGCTTGGAAAAAGTTCCTCCAGGCACAGAGAGTGCAGAGGCCAAGGAACTTACAAGCACTTGTCCAGCTGAAACCGTGGCTGCGGTAAAACCAGAGACTGTCCCAGAACAGGCTGTTGCTCCTGACTCAGCTGAAACCCTCACAGACAGTGAAACCAATGGAAGCACCCCAGTAGCAGATTTTGAAGCTACAAATGTAAGCCAGCAGACCAAGATCATGGAAATCGATGAAGATGGTGAGGTTCCATCCGGTACCCAATACCAGGTCACAGAAGGTGAGGCACTTCCTGCACTGAAAGAGATGCCTCCAGAACCTTCCAATTTTCAATCCCAGGAAGAAAAGCATTCAGAAATGGAAGAGGTTCTAGAACATACAGATAAAGAGGTAACAGTGGAAACTGTACCCATCCTTTCAAAGACTGAGGTGATTCAAGAGGCTGGCCGACGTGCTGATGAGGAAACCAAAGAGGAGCCATCTGTCGAAGGACTTGTGGTGTCTGCTGACACAGAGATAACCGAGAAAAAGATAACTGAAGTTGCCCTTGAGGACGAAGTTACGAAAAAAGCTGAATTTCAGAATGATGATCTCCAACTCCAGAGTCCTGCTAAGTCTCTTCCAACCCCAGTGGAGAGAGAGAGGGTAGTTCAAGTGGAAAGGGACAAAACGGAATTAGAGCCAACTCAAGTAAATGAAGAGAAACTTGAGTGCAAACCAGCTGTTACCACATGTGAAGAGCTCACTAAGCAACTGGTTCAGGCAGTGAATGTAACCGTCATAGACGGGGAAAAGGAAGTCATCAGTTTTGAAGGAAGTTCTTCTCTGCCCGTTCACGAGGAAGAGGCATGCACAGAAATTCAAGTTCAAAGCTCTGAGGCATCATTAGCTCTAACAGCTGCAGCAGTGGGGGAGAAGGTCTTAGCAGAAGCTCTCAAGATTTTAGAAACAGCGGAAACTTTGGAATCTGCAGAGGCACGTTTAGTACCGGAAGAAAAGTCCTCAGAAAAAGATGAAGTCTCTCCTGCTCAGCCGGGAGAAGATGCGGTACCCACAGGGACTGAGTCTCAGGCCGTATCAATACCGGTAATAGTATCTGTTACGCCTGAAAAAGGCATCATCGCTGACCTGGAAGGAGATAGAACCACATCACAGAAATGGGAGTCAGATGGAGACAGTGAGCAGGTTGGTTGTCAGGAAGGCAGAGTAAGCAAAACAAGAGAGGAAGATTTAAAGGCTGAAAATGAGATTTTGAAACTTCAGACAGAGAGCTGCAAGCTTGTACAAAACGTAATTCAGACAGTTGTTGACCAGTTGGGGAGTACAGAAGAAACGGCCGCTGCTTTCCAGACCCAGGCTCAACTGATGGAAGCTGACAGCCAGGAGGCTGGGCAGAAAATCGAGAAAGAAGAAAGCAAACTTCAGGCCTGCACATTGGATGAAACACAAACCATCGAAGCCAAAGAGGAGTCCCCACTAAGTGCCGGGGAACACACACATCCAGATGTTTCCAAAGATGTGAATGAAGCTTTAGAGAAGATGGCGGCCACTAGGGTAGAAAGTTCCCGGGTAGATGGCCAGCAGCTTGAAGAGGTAGCTTTCCCATCCAAGGAAAAGAGAGAAGCCCCTGAAACAAAGTCTGTGCCAGAAGATGACGGTGGTGCCGGGTTTGGAGAAAGAACAGAGAAGTCACCGTTTGAATCCCAAGAAGATGAAAAAGGTGACGCTGCTGATGACCCCGGGAACCAAACCTCAGCCCCGGAAGATGCTGAGGCATCAGGAGGCTCAACCAGCGAGTCTCCAGATACAATTGGACCCAAACTGGAAGAGAAGGGAGATGGCCAGGAAGTAGAATTTCAGGAAGAAAAAGGGCAGAGCGAGTCAGAAAAAGAGATCAAAACACAAACGCAGGAGGAGACACAGGACCAAGAGAGGGAACCGGCAAAACCGGAACCCACAGAATCCTAAAACATCACGTAAGTAGCTTCCTTTTTTTTGAAAGTAATTTTGCCCTCTTTTCTGTCATCTGATGGCAGATTTGTTATGAGGGAAGCAGGAATTCAAATAATTAGGATTTTATGCAGAACCTACATCTGGGGAAATAACCCTCAACCAGACTAGGAGATCCAGGTTATTAAAATTTTATTTGTTTTTTTATTTATTTAATTAATTTTTGGCTGCATTGGGTCTTCGTTGCTGCGCGTGGGATTTCCCTAGTTGCGGCGAACGGGGCTCCTCTTTGTCGCGGTGCGTGGGCTTCTCACTGCAGCGGCTTCTCTTGTTGCGGAGCACAGGCTCTAAGCGTGCGGGCTTCAGTAGTTGTGGCACGCAGGCTCAGTAGTTGCAGCTCACGGGCTCTAGAGCACAGGCTCAGTAGTTGTGGTGCATGGGCTTAGTTGCTCCGTGGCTTGTGGGATCTTCCTGGGCCAGGGCTCGAACCCGTGTCCCCTGCACTGGCAGGCAGATTCTTAACAACCACTCGCCACCACGGAAGCCCCCAGGGTTAGTTTCCTTTTTCTTATTGACATGCTCTTCAGTCTTACTGGTGTCCTGAAAGTAATGACTTCATTTTACCCCCAGTGTGACTGTGTGTGTGTTTGGCTCAAAGACATAAGAAATATGTTGTGTTCACAGCTACTTTGTTGCATTTTTTTTAATAACTAGAAGTCCAAAGTAGGTTTATAAGGTAGTGCTTGAAACTTAGTTTATAGCTCTCTGGGAAAACTTGGATTTCTTCCAGCAGTAGTAAGAAGCAGTTAAAAAAATTTCCAGGGCATGTGAGAGCCTGCCTACTGGTGTTCGGGTAGCAAAGGATGCTGTATCATGGACCTTCACCATCTTTCTTTCTTACAGAGTTAAACTGTGGTTTTCACTAGGGTTCCCATTGGCTGCAACTCACTTTCACAACTCTTCTGTTGTTGAATAAAAGAGGGAGGCGAAGGAGATGTTATTTACTTTTGATTCTGACTTCCTTCTACAGTTACAGTTGTGCATTTGCAAGACCAGAATGCGAAGACGAGTGGGAGAAGAAGACGAATGCTGCTGACGAGACCAATCTTACAGAACTTTGGGAACGGAAGAACAGAAACATCAACTGCTCTCATTTCTAGAGAACCCCTGACAATCCTGAGGCTTCATCGGGAGCTGTAGCCAGATAACATTTCTTCCTTTCAAGACCACGCTGATATTTTCCCTTGGTACCATATAATGTTTCTGATTCAAGGTCCTTAATTCTTAGCCCGGAACTGGAGTTGGCAATACCTAGTTCTGCTTCTCAAACTGGAGTATCATTCTTTATGTATTTAAGTGTATGTTTTAATTAATCCTCCTTCTGTATCTATTGTATATTTTTTTCTTAATGTTTAAGGTAATTACAGTATAGTGCATTCCTTCTGTATCACACAGTATACGACGGGGCATGTAACCACAGTGAAGTCTCAGGAAGCTGTCTGCCTCAGTTACAACCTTTGAAAACAGAGCTTCCTAGAATTAACATTCCTGATCAGAAGCTACACTTCTTGTTTTAAAATTCACTAAGGATTATGTCCTTTCAGAGTGTTTAGTATCACTCTGAAATTGGTCACTTTCCTATTATGCACAGTGCACTAAAAATAAAAAGTGTTTTTGGGGGGGAAACATATAGACTGTTCCATTGTTACTGGGAAATTTTTCTTTCTGTCCCCCCAGTGGAGGTTGGAAGGAAGTTTTTTTCAGTAGCAGATTAATTTGAAGTCTTCTCTGCTAATTGTTATACGGTTGTTACGGACAGATGAGTGTGCTTAATTTTGAGGCAAAGTAGTGAAATGTTTTTCATGTTATCAAGAAAAAAATCGACTGGTTTTGAGTCTACCTTCTATGCTGGACCACATTCACACACAGCATGAAATAAGTCAGGTTCTTTACAGATGGTATTTTGATAGATGCTGGATTGTGTCTGTGCCATGTTTGTGCCCACTCTTAAGAACAATGTAGCATTATCATTTGGCTAAATTGTGATTTGACAACTGATTTCAATAAAACATTTGCTTCACTTAGATTTGTTGGATTTATTAGATAATAGGAAGCCTGGGACATACGTTTACTGCATTCTAAAAGCAGAGAAGCTAGAAGTTTCTAATGTAGTCACTACACGATGCCACCAGTTTACACCAGTTTGAGTTGGGGATCAGAGGAAGTCAGAGGCAGAGAGGGATCCGCTGAAATAAGCCAGGAGCTTTTTAGATTGACGGTACTGAAACAATGCTACCATCTGGTGGTGCCTTCCTGAAAAAGTCAGTTTTCTTTGTTAATATCTGTTAATGACAAATGTCTCTAGAAAGACATTTTAAGAAGGCTTAGTAGTAAAAATGCCTTACTTAACAGGTGATCTTGGAAAAAATTTTTAAAGTGTCAAAATGATTTCTGATTCACGCTAATACCTAAAGGATTCTGTCAGACAAGTGCCACACAAAGAACAGTCCCCCATCTACCAGAAAGTCCCAGTTTTTCATGGGTAGCACTGGCCTGGTGTGCACACTTCTTAAGTTGTACTCAAACTCAGGACTCCAGTTTGAGAACTTAAATTTCAACTGCCAATTAAATTATTTTGAAGTATAACATTCTAGCAAAACTAGAATAGTCTTTTAGCAGGAAGACAGTTTGCTATCAAAACTGGAAAGTAGTTTCTCATAAACCAACAAACCTGACTACGATAAAAAAATTGGCCATATTAGAAAGACCCCCTCATGGTAACAGCATATGGTCTTGTAGTTGGAAAACATTTAGTATCTTTTTGGGAGTTTTTCACACATATAATAGCCACTTGTGCTTAATTACTAAACTTTAAAATCCCCAAATTAAAAAAACACCCTCTGATCTAAAGATATTTCTTTTTCCAACTTGGTACTTTAAAAAAATCCAAATGCTGGTGTCAATTTTTGAAGATCAACTGAAATTTGGAGATGGTAGCAGTTTTTAAGGAGTCCATTATACTTCTAAATATCAACTAACTTCCTTTCTACGGCAGGAAGAAACTTCGTGCTATTTTGAACAGATTAAAGATTTGTGTAGTTTGTGGTAATCATTTTTGGGGGGTTTAAATTCCATCCTGCCACTTCATCCCATTTGTATTTGGTCTTGTCTTAATACACGTGGCCAGGTCGTTCTGGCCATCACAATTGGTTTTCCAGTGGTGGTTGCTTCGTGACTGTGCTCTTGATGTGCCCTGGATTACTTCCGTACAAGATCTGGACCTATGTCCATTAAGCATCATTGTTTTATTAACAGGAGGAATGCTATTAACAGTAGCATGAAATACAATTCTGTATTATAACTCTAAAGCTGCTGTTAATTTGTGAAGTACGTAATAATCAAATGCAAACTGCAGAAGTTGGAGCAAGTGCCTAAACTTTGCTATTTTTGGCATTACTATGGAGCCATGTTCAATAGAAAGCAATGCAAGACTTGTAAACTCTCGCCATTTCTTGTAATCTAAGAATATAAAATGTTGCCCCTCAGGTTCTTTTGCTAATGGTACACCCGAGTTGCCTCTCTCTGTCACACACATACTTTTCTCTGGTATTTTCCTTTGATGTTTGGAACTACAGGTAGTGAGTGAAGGGCTGGAAATTTTAGCTTTTCAGTGTAAGCTTCAAGCTTAGCAGTTTCCTTTTTAATCTGAGACAGTATTTGATTCCTAGTTCTGTTTGGGGGGCAAATTTTCATTTATCTAAATAAAATGCAACCTAATTAAATGCCATGGATTTTCTTTCTATAATTTCACCATAATTCAATTTTGATTGCTCTTAGCTGTTATGAGATTCATCACACATTTCACTTCTACTTTTAACTAAATCATCCTTTGAGATACTGTCCACAAAGCTTCGTGGGAGTTTGGAATGTATCTCAGATTGTGTGAGTGCACAGAAGTCTCTATCAGTGATTCTTCACCTTTTTGGGTCAGGGTCCCTTTAATTAGACTCTCATTAAACCTTTGACTCACCTCCAACTCCCTAAAATGAACACAGTTTCATGTAGTTTTTGGATAGCCACACACTGAAATCCCAACCGGTAACCAGAACCAGAGTTAGAAACCCCTCATCCAACTGCAAGAAAGGAAATGGACACAGTCCAAGGATTCCCAGGAGGTAAGAAGTTGGCACCTGAACGTGACCAATGTCACATGTCTTCATTTCTAGTGTGATTCTGGAGATGAATCTGCTGGATAGCCTGGCACAATTTTTGCGCAAATGCAAGTTTTCTCCTCATCACCAAATTCCTTACCATCTCTTACAACTAGGAAAATGACCTGGCTCTCCTTTTATAAATAAGAAAGTTGAGATATAGATCACCAGCCCTTATGTGATAGCACAGGTTTTAGCTAAGGTGACCAGGACTTGGGGGTGGCATGGTGGTGAAGATAAAGATAATCATGACTTTTTTTTTTGTTAGTGCTGTCACAGCTTAGAAATCAACCCCTTTTTTTGATATTTAAATATAACAGGCATCTGTACAGTATCCTACACTTAGGACTGAGGTAATCTCATGACTTCGCATATTCCCCCATTTCTTGTTGACATGAAAAATTTTAACACGAGAAGTACTACATGTAATTTAAGAGAAGCTTCCTTATATTGTACTCATATTTGGAGACCAGAGGTAGAGTAACATTTCATAAATGATGAAATTAGGACCCAAGGTGTTATTTTCCCACAACATGATATTGAGTGCTAAGTCCTAGCTCTAACTCACCCCTGTGCGTTTTCTTGTTTGTTCTAATAATCCCAAATAACTTGGTATAATTGACAAGCACAACGACAATCCTTTAAATTAGGCCAATTTAAAAACCCCATTGTGCTTGATCCTACCTAACCACTGTCAGCCTCAGGAGCTCACCTAATTCCTGGGAAAGCAGGTGGGGTTGCCTCTAGGACTTGAGACCTGGACACAATTAGGGTTCTTTGTAAAGGCCTTATGGAAAGGGTACTACGGTGTTGGCCAGCGGGCCATTTTAAGGAGTGGGATTTATCCTAAGATATCATTACTTTAGCAGAGAAATGATGCTATCCTTCTGCCATTCCCAAGGCAGTGTTAGTGGTTGTGATTCTGCCCCACTCCCCTGTAGAGTTTTTGTTTATCGCAATGGCTAGGGTATTACTGAATTTTAATGAGTTGGGACCAAACGCTTGTGATGCTGCAAGGTCCAGGACAGCCCTTCTTAAAAAGAGTCTCTACCTAAAATGCCAATGCATCTAGAGAATTGCTTCTAGAGAATTAAAGACCAGAGGTTGGGAGGAGACTAGCTAACATGTTACTATAATAATCTAGCAAGAGCTGAAAATGGCCTATATTAAAGTAGCAGCACTCTGGCTGGAGGGGTGTGAGGGGGTCAACAGATGTTAGGAGGTGGCCTCAGGGCAGGATACCTGATTATTTGTCATAGGAACAGCTTAGCCTGAAGAATGAAGTTTCCGGGGAATTGCCTGGTGGTCCAGTTGTTAGGACTCGGCGCTTTCACTGCAGGGTCCTGGGTTCAATCCCTGGTTGGGGAGCTAAGATCCTGCAAGCCACGAGGTGCAGCCAAAAAACCAGAAAAAACCAACCAACTCCCCACCACACACACACACCGTCCGCCCCCCAAGCAATACAATGACAAACTTAAAAAAAAAAAAAATGAAGTTTCTGCGTTGACAGCCTGGATATGGAGCCACGTACCGACATGGGTGGAGGTAGGTGATGATATTTATTTGGGTAGTGTTCAATTTAAGAGGCCTGTGAGATCCCCAAGGGAAAATGCAGGACCAGTAGCTGGCTTTATGGGTCTTATAAACAGAAAAGGGTTCAGGACAGACATCGATGGCTCTTCTGTCCTCTCTACGTCCTTGGAGACACAGAGGGGGAGACAACCTACACAGATCCCTACGACATTTCCTAAAAGCTCATGCACCAACTTTGGTGACTAAGAAAGTTGAGGCTGTTGGGTTCACTTACCCTGTCACAGCCGTTTCCTCATTTCAGAATGCATGACAAGGTGCTTCACAAGATTTTCCTCTTGTGAAGGTGCTTGACAAAGTAAAGAGCAAAATCCACCATAATACATTAATATTAGTAATTAGAAGAGACGTTTTAATAAAACCACCCATTAGAAGCAACCTGATGACTGTTGTGTCCTTGAGTATTTTGGAAGATTCAGAATAATGACACTGATCTTCCTCAAATATCATAAACATCTTTTTCAGACGGTCTCTTTGTGTGTCATCTGCACTTCTTATCTTTCCTCCTCTCCCTGTTGCCTTTTCAGCTTTTGTGGCCTGCTGGCACATCTCGCCAGGGAGACTGGGGTGGGGGGCATGCAACGTGGGGTGGGGGGCATGCATTGTGGTGTGGGGGACTCTGGCTGGGAGGGGGCCAAACCTGCAGTCTCTTCCCGGTCACTCCCGGGACCCCCTAGGCCGTGCATCCTCCTGGCACCCAGTTCTCTCTGGCTGGCTACCTTGTGACCTTTGTCTGCTTCTGGGCATCTTAATCTAAATGGAAAGATAAAAGGACTCTTAAGTCTTTTTTCTTCTGCTAATCAAAAAAAATTATAGAAATAAATTTAAATGACTAACGGCAAGGAAGGGTTTCCTAGGCAGAGTGATGATAGCAGAAAGGGCCCTGGATTGGGAGACCTGGACTCTGTAATTACCACCATTTTGTTTCCTCATCCAGATCCTTGCCTCTCTTAGAGTAAGGAGGATTGTCTAGGTGACCTGCTCAAAAACTAGTTAGGGTTTTTGGTTACTATGGATATGATCTTTTCTGTGCTCAGAGATTACAAAGGCATTTAGAATGAGAACAGGGAGGTTTAAAATAAATTCTAGGGCCTCTCAAACATGCATTTTTAAGGGCTCATGCACCAATCTGTACGTTGCACACATCTCATTAGGGAGCACTTTGCTTCAAAGAGAGAAGCATTCTAGAAATGGCACAGATCCCTTTCTGGCCCTTTATTAGCTCCCCTGGTTACTTACTTACTTATTTATTTTGACTGTGCCAGGTCTTAGTTGCAGCATGCAGGATCTTTAGTTGTGGCACGCGGACTTCTTAGTTGTGGCATGTGAACTATTAGTTGTGGCGTGCATGCGGGATCTAGTTCCCCGACCAGGGATCGAACCTGGACCTCCTGCATTGGGAGCGCGGAGTCTTACCCACTGGACCACCAGGGAAGTCCCTCCCCTGGTTATTTCAATTCTGAGAAGAAAGTAGAACCAAGAAAAGGCAGTAATACTACAACACAAATTGTACAGCGATGCTGTTGTTCTCAGAATGTTGCTTCTGGCATCATCACCTCCATCATCATCTTTTGGGAACCTGTTTAAAGTGCAAATTCTTCAGCCCCATCCTGGACCGACTGAATCAGATACTCTGCAGTGTTCTATCGAGCCCTCCAGAAGATTCTGATGTGCTGAAGTTTTAGGACTACTGTAGTAAAGGCAATAAAACAGATTTAAGTTAATCGCCTCAATAGCAGAATGAATAGGTTAACAGGTGAAAAAGGTTTCCCCTTCCAGATCCCCACCCCTCTCCTGACAACCCTTCCCCCCAGTTGCTTCTAGCCCACAGAAACATTTGCACATTGGGGAATATAGCATCTGAGCCACATGGGAGTTTGAATCCTGTCTGGGTGACCTCAGAAAAGTTCGTTAACTACTTTGGGCCTCAATTTCCTCAACTGTAAACATGGGACACATGTCTGACAGTATTGTTGGGAGGAGCACACAGACACCCTATAAAGGATCTTGCTTCCCCAACAGCTGGGTGCTTTGTGACCAGCTAGACGGGTGGGATGGGGAGGCTGGGAGGGAGGGAGACGCCAGAGGGAAGAGATATGGGGATACATGTATATGTATAACAATCACTTTGTTATAAAGCAGAAACTAACACACCATTGTAAAGCAATTATACTCCATTAAAAATGTTAAAAAAAAAAAAAAAGAAGGATCTTGCTTCCCCAGGTTCAGCCCTTCAGTTTGTAAATGCCTTCTTCACAAGGATCAATCTTCACAACAACCAGGGAATTTAGGCAGGGTAGATTTTGAATATTTTCCAGAGAATAGCACAAGCTTGAGTCAAAAATTTAATAACTATTCTTTATGTTAAAAAATATTTCGGGAATTCCCTGGCGGTCCAGTGGTTAGGAGTCTGCATTTCCACGGCCGGGGGCCGGGGTTCAATCCCTGGTGAGGGAACTAAGATCCCGCATGCCGCACAAGGTGCCAAAAAAAATTCTTTTTTGATCTGCTAGAGGAGAACGAAAACACAATATCATTTCATCCTTATCCATTTTTTTCCACACTAAAGATTTTCAGTCTAATTTTTATTTATTTATTTTTAATTTTTTAAAAAAATTAATTTATTTTATTTTTGGCTGCATTGGTTCTTGGTTGCTGCGCGAGGGCTTTCTCTAGTTGCGGCGAGCGGGGGCTACTCTTCGTTACGGTGCCGGGGCTTCTCATTGCGGTGGCTTCTCTTGTTGCGGACCACGGGCTCTAGGTGCGGGGGCTTCAGTAGTTGTGGCACGTGGGCTTCAGTAGTTGCGGCTCACGGGCTCTAGGGCTCTAGGGCGCATGCTCAGTAGTTGTGGCACACGGGCTTAGTTGCTCCATGGCATGTGGGATCTTCCCAGACCAGGGCTCGAACCCGTGTCCCCTGCATTGGCAGGCGGATTCTTAACCACTGTGCCACCAGGGAAGCCCCTAGTTTTTATTTTATTTAGAGAGCTATATTAACAGTTTAGTGATAGTCTTCCAGTTGTGTTTTAGGAGCTAGTTCTAGAAAAAGGAGTTTCATTGATCGTATCTTAAGATAATTAATTTTTTATTTGCTTAAAGATTTCCAAGCCTAAATCTTGCTTACCCGCAAGTGATATATAGCAATAATTTGTTCTAGACCAAAATGGAGGACTAAACCAAAGCAAAAATTGTCATAAAAATGCAAAGTCAACCCGAAGAGCAAGTTAAATTTCATTACAATAAACTGTACTCCCTGTACACATAATTTTGTCTTAGAATTCACTCCTAGTGAATTAGTACGAGAGGGCTCCCCCTCCCCCATCTCAATTCCTAGCCAGACTTCAGGAGGTACCACGCACATACCATCCTCCGCAATCATCCTTCTAAGTGCCTGTATCTTTTTAAACAAAGCAATTTAGTATTTTACCTGAAACGCATGACTGAGGTCTGACGTTTTGAACTTGAAATGTTTATTTTGGATGTCTCAGCTCTTCCCCTCTCTTGCAAGGTGAAATTACAAAAAAGAATGGTGGCTAGTTCTTATGACTTTAACAAGGTCTGAGGTCCACTCTACTCTCCATTCTTCTATCATTATCCAAGCTACCTTGTTTATTTATTTTTCAGCTTTATTGAAGAATAATTGATAAATACATTTTAATGGAATGCTTTCTTCCCATTAAAGCCATATTTCCTATGGTAAAACAAAATCCTACAGTTCTTTATGAATCTATCATTTAGCAACATCTGTTGAATGAGTCGTTTATTGTTTTCCCTAAGAAAGGAAAAGTAATAGAACCAGTGGGGTTAATAAGGGCTAAAGCATGGAGAATGACAGCTCAAATTAATTCTAAAGCTCAGGTGTTCAGATTGCTCTTAATGAAACAGGAGGAAAGGGGGCAGGGCGCAACCTTTAAAAGAATGACATAGCCATAGGACATGACAAAAACTGGTTAGAAGAAACTAGGTCCAAGATGGCAGAAGGTTTGACTTCCAGAGGACCTTGTACCTCATTATACGCTCATTGTAATACATTAGCATATGCTAAATGACACACCCACCAACGCCATGACAGTTCTGAGGCCAACCATAAAAGGTCAAAAAGTGGGCGATGGCCCAATTCATGGAAATCTCCACCCCTTCCCCCAAATAATTGGAATAATCCTCCCACTCATTAGCCTATAAAATTACCCAGCCCATAAAAATTAACGACGTCGTATTTCAGGGCCCTCTTGCCTTCTGAGATCACCCACACTCTGTCTGTGGAGTGTGGTTCTCTAAATAAATCCACTTCTTATCTGTAACTGTCTCTCATTGAATTCTTTCTGCGACGAGACGTCAAGAACCTCAAAATCACTGGGAACAATACCAGCAATTGAAATGTCCAAAGCTTATTTAAATTGGTACCATCAAAAACTCAGAATAAATTATTAGTTTATAACCTCTTGGGATTAAATAGGTACTGAGCATCCCAGGGTAGGGTGGGCTTCCTTATCTGTACTCAGCTTTTGGTTTGGGGAGGGAACTGGCATTGTCCAGGTCTGCCACATGGAGGAGGTGGCCGCAAGCTGCTAAGAGCCCCTGCACCCCAGCATGAGTAGGTGAACACAATACCTACCCTTCCATCTCCATCAGGGTGCAGGCACTCACCCCCTCTCTCTTCATCCACCAGATCCTTTGTGATTCCCATGACTTTCTGGTCTTCAAGACCCTTTGTCTGCCTGAAGGGATGTGGAGGCACACCTTGATCTTCCCTTTCAGGTATTCAGAGAAGTTAACTAGGCACAAGACTCTCATTTAAGTTGGGAGATGTGAATATACAGTAGTACCCTTATCCGAGGTTTCACTTTCTGCAGTCAACCTCCGTCTGAATAAATGGAAAATTCCAGAAATAAACAATTTATAAGTTTTAAATTGCGGCTGTTCTGAGTAGCAGGATGAAATCCTGTGCCGCCAACTCCATCCCTCCTGGGACGTCCATCACCCCTTTGCCTAGTGTATCCCGCCTGTTGGTCATTTAGTAGCCTTCTGGGTTATCAAATCGACTGTCAGGGTATTGCAGTGCTTGTGTTCAAGTAACCCTTACTTTACTAAAAATGGCCCCAAAACGCAAGAGCAGTGATGCTGGCAATTCAAATATTCTTACTGTGTCTAATTTATAAATTAAACTTAAGTATGTATGTATAGGGAAAACATAGGGTATATGGGGTTTGGTACTCTCTACAGTTTCAGGTTCTTGGGACGTATCCCCTGAAGATAAGTGGGGACTACCGCAGTTTTTTAAAAAAAAGATGAAATTGGTAGAAACCTCTTAATATTTAATAATCTAGGTTTATATAGCCTGTATTCGTGTCATCTTTAGGCAAACACCTTAGCCTCTTTTTTTTTTTTTCTTAGCCTCTTTTTTACCTCCTTGTAAAAAAAAAGTTGGATAAGACAATATCTAGACCCATTCGTGGTCAAACCCTGATTCTTCATAGCATCTTCTTATGTTGTTGACTCTTTTGATTCTCACAATCTTATGATCCAATGCAGTTATTGTCTTCATTTTACAAATAGAGACAGTACCACTCAGGGTAGGGGAATTGCCCAAAGTTCAACAGATACAGAGGGGAGGAGACACAGCAAGAAATGGACTCTTGGGGCAATGCTCTCTACTTGGCCTTCCTGCATCTTTTTGGGTAGACAAAGTAATGCATAGATAAAATCATGTACCCATTTAGTCAAATGTTTATTCAATGAAAGTATGTATAAAAACTTACAAATCTGAGAACTCAACTATACATGAAATAGGATGACGGGATATTCAGTTTTTAACATATACGTACAGCACAGTTATTAACTGTTCTTCCCTTTCCCCTTCGGTCCTTATTTCTGGCTCCTGTTTTATCCTGTGAGACCATTCTGTTACTGGCCTAAAGGAAGATTAATGGACAACTTTTACTGCTTTCAGGCCAATGGAGGAAATTTCACTGTTTAAAAAAAAAAAATTGGAGACTAAACATCAAAATTAAGTTTTTTCCCAAACAGCAATTAAGTGTTTTGTCCTGATTTCTCTTTGCCAGTTTTGATGCTTCAATGAATGTTGCCAGTAAACTATTAGCATTAACATTTAAAGTCATTAAAGTTGCTACATCTGCTCACAAGTTTCCCTGTAAGATGCATATTCCTGTATCCTTTTTCCCACATACACACACTGATTTAAAAGCAGCTGACTGGTGCTAAAAACAAATTTACCACTGGCAACTGCTAGAATGGCATGTTGTTTTCTATTCAGAAAGACAATGTATAGAACAGTACTTTCAAATCTGATTTTTAAAACAACTGACAAATTTGTCAGAAACTAAAACACAGTACTTTGTTGTTGTTCAACTTTGAAAGAAGCCAGCAATTAGATAAGGCATTTGCATTAATTCACCTGTTTACATCAAGTATCCACACATTTTCTCTTCCAAACACACAAACTCACAGCTTGTCATGTTTTATCCAAAAATTAAGATTGCCATCACATTATTACTTTTTCTCTTTTGTGTTTTGTTCAAGTAGATTTCTTAACTAATAATTTTTCGCAACTGGACATAATCTCAAAGGATGCATTCTGAAATAAGACATCTCGAGGATAAATACTAAGAACGTTTTCTTGGATTTAAAGTTTCCCCACACCTCTAGACTTTGCATAGTACAGAGCCCCACTGTATCTCTAAGAAGCATGCTGTATTTTCAGACATTGTCTTTCTGAGAAGGAAGGCTTATTACCCAGGGAAAGTCATAATTTTAGCTTACCAAATTGCATTCGAGTTGTTTTGTTTTGTTATACACCCTGCATTAGTTCCAAGTATGCTTTTAAATCATCGAAAACGTCTTGAAGTCTATTTGAGCTTATAAGTACTACTGACCATTATCTTTCCAATATCCCCTGAATTAAAGTAAATACGTTCCAGGTTTATAATGCACAAAGCCTTTACGGAGGAGGGGCTGGGGACGGGGCAGGGGGAGGGGAGGGAGGGGCCGGGACCTGTTTGTGTCATGCCATGGAGAACAAGAGTTCTGAATTGGGGGAAGGGAAGGAAGATAGTCTTTGTAAAAATGACAGGTTTTTAAAAAGATAAGTAACATTCAGTCTAACAACACTGTTTCCTGTTCCTTTTTGATGGAGGCTAGCACTGGGTGGTCAGACTCCGTCACTTCAGAGTCCCCACTGCCCAGGAGAATGGACCGCCCTTCGTCTAGGGCGAAAACGTCCGAGTTCTGGTTTTGGCATGAATGTTTAACAACCTCGTTGGGAGTTGAGAACGTTTTGTCACACAAGTTGCACTTGTAGGGTTTGTTCGTCTGTACCAACATGTTGTCCATCTGACTGCCTTCCTCGAAGGTGCAGAGCTCCAGAGTCTGTTTGTCCACCATGGTGTACGTGTCGATGCTCTGGTTGAGGCACACGTGCCGGGCAGCCTGGTTGGCCCTGCAGAAGCTCTTGTCACAAGTGCTGCATTTGAAAGGCTTCCCGGTGTGTATGTACATGTGCTCCCTCCAGTGGCTTTTCTGGATGAACTTGCGGCCGCAGATCGTGCACTCGTACTTGCGCCTCTTGACCTCCCTCTCCTGGTCCGCCTGCTCCAGGTTGTCAATGTCCGCGATGTCTGAGGGCGGCGGTGTCTCCGAGTGCGGCTGCCCGTCGATTATGGGCGAATCCGAGATGTGCTGCAGCTCGCTGTCACTGATCATCCCCGCTTCAGGCACTTCCATGGCGTCTTTTCCTAGGTCCGCTGTGTTGCTGCAGAGAGACAGGGGCACGCGGCTCTCTCCGGGCTGGCTGGCTGTGAAGGGGACCCCCGTGTGAATCTGGAGGTGCTCCCGCAAACTGCTCCGGAGGGTGAAGCGCCGCCCACACAGGTGGCAGGCGTAGTACTTGGGGAAACTTCCGTTCCTCTTCATGATGCTCGGCTTGACGTGGGCTATGGTGAGGGGCGCAGGCTGCTCGTCCGAGGAGGAGGCTTCCAGATTGGTCTCCTCCCCGGGGGGTGGGGGAGGAACAGGAGTGGAGACAAGGTCGGGCGACAGCGAGGTCTGCAGTGGGTCCGAGGGGGTCATGTGTGTCCGATTCACCTGGGTCAGATTCGAGGGCAGCTGGGAGAGCTGGGAGGCCTCGGGCACCTGCTCCTGGCTCATCCTGGATGTCTGTGGCCGCGGCTCTCGGCCAAGTTTTTCCGGTGCTGAAGCAATCTTGGTGGCTTGTCTCAACTGATGATCTGCGATCTGAATGCCATACAAGGAAGACGCCAGCGGAAAAACCTGGTCAGGATGAGAAAAGGCTCCTTGACTGGCCAGGCTGGCCTCCTGGATCAGCGGGTAAGCGTGGAGAAACTTGATCCCCTGCTCTAACCGCACTGGGTCAATCAGCTGAGGTGCCATCTTCCCTGTGTACATCAGATGCAGGAGGTAGCTGAAGATGTCGGGCTGGATGTCAGTGGGTTTCAAACGGACACACTCACTGAAAGAGACAAGTAAAAAACAAGTCTGTGAGTGAATGTCAATTCATGACTCAAATGATAACATAAAGCCTGGGGGAAAAACCCGGTACTTATAAAGGCAAATGAAACAAGAACATCTCACGTATATCTTACTGTTCGTTTCATGAACTAGAATACTGGAACCTATATAATTTAACTCTAATCCTATTAAGAACAGAGAGAAATACAATAAAGATATTTTAAAGGACCGAGGAAAATTCATGTTAAACAAATGTGGTATCTTAACTCATAGACTCTTTTTTTTTTTTTAAATTTATTTATTTATTTATGCTTGCATTGGGTCTTCGTTGCTGCGCGCGGGGTTTTTTCTAGGCTCCATGGCATGTGGGATCTTCCCGGACCAGGGATCGAACCTGTGACCCTGAATTAGCAGGTGGACTCCCAACCACTGCGCCACCAGGGAAGCCCTTAACTCGTAGACTCTTGAAGCAGTTTTTCTCCTAGTAATCTATGTAAAATTATATCATATATAAAAAACTTTGTGTTTTATGGAGAGGATCCATTGCTTTCTATCTGAGAGTGGCCTGTGACCCAGTAGACGGTTAAGAACCACTGACCTGCAGATCTTTTAGCTAAATGTCTAGGACTCTGTATTGATCCAAGGCCGTCCAGAGCTCAGCAGATCTTTCGAGGTAAGAGTCAAACAATATAACATGGGGGAGCTGGACTAGTGCCTAAGAGCAAGACAACAAAAGCGAGAAAACAGAAAACCTCATTCTACCCCTGCTCTGCAACACTCTGCTCTCTCCAGCATGAGGATGGAGTGCTGTAGAGCTGGGAAGAACAGGAAAGGCAAACCACGTTCCAGCTCAAATGGAGTCAGATCACTGCCCCAGCACTGCTAGATTGCATGAAAAGCAGCTCTGGGACAACTCAGTTCCTTATCAAATGTAATCATCCTCATCATTAGAACTGTAGCTGGGATTTGTTTTTTTTTAATTGTTTCTAATATTCTCCAGTTATCTTTTAAAAAATTAATTAATAATTATTTATTGGCTGCTTTGGGTCTTCATTGCTGCGCGTGGGCTTTCTCTAGTTGCGGTGCACGGGCTTCTCATTGCCGTGGCTTCTCTTGTTGTGGAGCATGGGCTCTAGGTGCGTGGGCTTCAGTAGTTGCAGCACATGGGCTCAACAGTTGTGGCTCACAGGCTCTAGAGCGCAGGCTCAGTAGTTGTGGCGCATGGGCTTAGTTGCTCCACGACACATGGGATCTTCCCGGACCTGGGATCAAACCTGTGTCCCCTGCATCGGCAGGCGGATTCTTAACAACTGTGCCACCAGGGAAGTCCCTGCAGCTGGGATTTAATAGGCATTTTCTCATTTAATTGCCATTAATTCTCATTTTACAGATAAGGAGTTAAGGTTCAAAGGGATTTATACCTTGCTCAATATCAGAGTTAGTAAGCAATGGAATTGGGATTTAAATTTGAGTCTAACTCCTAAGCCAAAGCACCAAGATTCTTTGGAGCATTAAGACAACCCTGTGTAGTAGATGAGGCAGACCTGATTATTCCCATCTGACAGACATGGAAGCTGAGGTCCCCCAAAGTTAAATGATTTATCTGAGGCACCTAAAGCAGTTGTGGCAAAATTGATTTTCTAACTTTTAGACTTTCGTGTTTGCATCATCCCAGAAACAGCATTCTGATTCAAGCAGCATAATAAAAAGGTCCCAAGAACTCTCCCTGGGCCATTAGGGAAACTCTAACGCATCATTATAAATCAGTGGGATGTATATCTACATATTATGAGGTATGTGTGCTATCACACACTGAGTGAATATACTCTATAGACGGTGAATTTTTTTTAAACGTATTTTTAAAAAAAATTTATTTATTTAATTTATTTATTTTTGGCTGTGTTGGGTCTTTGTTGCTGTGCGTGGGCTTTCTCTAATTGCGGCGAGCGGGGGCTACTCTTCGTTGCGGTGCGTGGGCTTCTCATTGCAGTGGTTTCTCTTTTTGCGGAGCACGGGCTCTAGGCACTCGGGCTTCAGGAGTTGTAGCACGAGGGCTCAGTAGTTGTGGCTCGCGGGCTCTAGAGCGCAGGCTCAGTAGTTGTGGCGCACGGGCTTAGTTGCTCCGCGGCATGTGGGATCTTCCCGGACCAGGGCTCGAACCCGTGTCCCCTGCATTGGCAGGCGGATTCTTAACCACTGCGCCACTAGGGAAGCCCGACAGGGCATTTTTTAACTTTAAAGACACCTTCCTTGAATGCCTTTAGAATTTATAATCATTTTTGATTATACCACTTATTACTATTATGACTTACTATTACTATTAAGCTATTTATCTTATTAACAAATACTTTCCAATATGCTAAAATAGTATCAGTATATTCTGCTCTTCTAAATTTAATATTTTATTCTGTTAAAAAAAGGGGGGAAAGTGACTTTAATAGCAATTTGTGACAAAACAGATTTGAATAATTACTGCATTGCTATCAATGTGTGTATATTTCAAGATGACTGCATACAAATAATCATGTGGAAAATGTTTGACTATAAAGTATGGAAGCCAAAGAATAAAGATCAAGCCTAAAAACCAGCAACCCTTTGACAGTATGAAGAGGAAGAGTTTATGTCACTCTGTTTTTAAAAAAGACACACAGATCATTCAGGTCTTTATTGGGAGTCTTTTTATAGTCCTTTAAGTTATTTATATTCCTTTACATAGGAATGCAAATGCAGGTGGTCCTCCCTTTAAGCACAAGGTAAGTGCCAACAATATTATGTGTATACTAGAACATATTTAGATGCTTTAGGGAAATTCAATATTCAAAATAAAGCTGCAGGGATTAGGTATGGTGAAGAATACTTTCATAATGTAAGCAATCAACTCCAGATTGAAGACTTAACTAGTGGGGATCTTTCCAGGGCCAGGCAAAGGCCTAATGAACCCGGAAGCCACAGGCCTTCAGAGATGCAAATCACCCCCAGGAGACTATAGGGCACCTTTTGTCTTGTGGGATGGAATGTTCCTCCAGGCAGGAGGAGGGGAGAGTGAGCCCCTCTGCCCCCAGGGCAAAGAAGAGGGAGGGCAGAAATCCAAAGCAAGGCTATATTTTTCAGCATCCATGAGAGGTAAATACAAAGCAGGGCCCCTTTCCAGAAAAACTTTGTTGTAAGTTTTATAATTTCCTCTTATTTGTTATTGTATAGGTTGTCCTCTGTCTACTGACTGTGAAGGGAGGTGACTGGACAGTAAATCTCTCAAATTTTAAAGAACTTCATGCAGTTTCTGATGGCAAAGAAGGGATGGGGCTGGGGAGGCCCGGTCCACACTTCAGCCAGGCTTAGAGGGAGAAGGAAGGACTCCAGGGGCCGCAGAGCTGGTGAGGAGCCCCCAGGGAGAGGAAAGCGGCATGTCCCTGGGGTTTACTGCAAGTACCCAGGGCTCTGGGAGGTTTCCAGACACCAATATATCCTGATTTGTTCTTTTTTTTTTCTTTTCTTAAAGCAGAAGCACATAGACACACTCAAGACACTTCAGAAGTTATTTTAAAAAGCTCCTTAGGGCTTCCCTGGTGGCGCAGTGGTTGGGAGTCCACCTGCCAATGCAGGGGACACGGGTTCAAGCCCTGGTCCGGGAGGGTCTCGCATGCCGCGGAGCAACTGGGCCCGTGCGCCACAACTACTGAGCCTGTGCTCTAGAGCCCGCGCGCCTGGAGCCCGTGCTCCGCAGCGGGAGAGAACCTGTGTGCAGCAACGAAGACCCAATGCAGCCAAAAAAAAAAAAAACGTTAGCAACCAATTAAAAAAAAACCCAAAAAACTCCTTATGTCACGTTCCAGCCATTGCTGTCCTTGACAGCTCTCCCTCCCAGTCAGCCAGACCTCCTGTCGATTCGCCCAAGCTCGCTCTGGGCCACTCTGGTCATTTCCAAGTGCTCTGGGAAGGACACAGCTCTCTACAATATGCCTACACCTAAGTGGTTTGATTTGCAGATGTCTGTTTGACGTAACACTTTTATGGATGAAAAATATAGTTTTAGCACAGCTACAAGCCCTTCCTGTAAACTTTCAGTCATTTACATTTTCAATCTTTCCTTCACTAGACCCCTCAAGTAACGGTTGGGCTTAAAGAACTCTGAAAATAAGGATTTTAAAATAATGTTAGATGTTGCCAGAGGTTGTACTTAGCAAGGCCTGTCTCTGTTTTATTTTTGAGAGCTCCAAGTCTGCAGTGCTACATGATTTAAAACTTTCACTTAGAGTAGTGTCCATAAGACAGAGACATCTAGTGGTAACTGCAGACATAAAACACTCTCTTAAGTGTGAAAAAACTGTATTCTTGGTCTATCTCTACAGTAGCCAGCAGTTAAAAGCATGGCTCTGGTCTTTGCGCAGTATTCTCCTCTCACCAGAGGTGGTCAAGGCCTCAGGCAGCCCAAATGGCACGTGCCAGCTCTGGGGCAACAGCACACTGTTGCTCAAACTTGGGGCTCCTCTCTGCACCAATATCACATTCCTTTGTTAGAAAGGTATTTGCTTACTGTTCTACACTTAAGTTTCCTGCATCTATTTAAAACTCATTACATTATATTCTTTTATTCCTCAAAATGAAAACCTGTCCCTTTGCAAGAGAATTTAATTCATTGTGTAGAGACTTGCAGTGCCTAATAGCTGCGATGTCTCTGACAATGAAGGAAACAGGAGCGTCCTTAGTGTCCCAAGATAAAGCAAGCTCCGCCTGCCATTAATCCTACTCATCACCCATTCTGCTCCTCTAGACATTTATCAAGTGGCTATTATGTACAAATCCCCGAACTATAGGCTGCAAATGTTCAAAAACATTTGTAAAACCCAGTCTCTGCCCTCAAGCATCTTACAAATGAGGAGGGGCGGTAAGTACAAAAATAACAACAACAAAGGGAAAATATGTTGCTCTTACAAAATGGCATAAATAAAGTGCTATGCAACGTGAGAGAGGAAGAGACTGCTTTTGATCATTTCGGCTCACTTGATTGTTGGGGGGCGGGGGTCACGGAAGAGGTGATGTGTAAACTAGGACTCAGGGAGTGGGCAGAAGGCCAGCAAAGTGTGGTCCAGGTGGGCGTGCGGTCGGAGACGGGCTGGAAGGAGGTCAGGCTTCATGCCTGCAGGGCCTTGAAAGACAGAATGGGGAATCCGTGTGCTATTTTGATGTGTGATGGGTGCCCTCTAGGTTTCCAATCAAAGGAGTAACACAATCTGGTAGGTTTCGGATCAAAGGCACCCTCCAATCAAAGCAATGTTTAGGAATATTAATCTGACAGTAACGTGGAAAATGATTAGGAAATGGAAGTGAGAAGGGAAGGAAAGAACTAATGTGAGAGGTAATTATGAAGAAAACATGATTTGGGCACCGATAGGATACGATTTTAGAGAGATTTTTAGTATGGCTTACTTGAAGATAAAAAAATAGGGAAGTCAGAAGGGACTTCAGGGAGGACTTAATTCAGTTTTAGACATGCAAAATGAGGTAAAAGAGGATATTCAATTCTAGATGTCCAGCAGGCAGCCTGTGGCCTTGGGAAATAGAGTTCTGGAGACAGAGAAAGATCAAGCCCAGAGCTGTCAACTGGTTTCCAGCAGAGGCAAGATCCAGGAAAAGATGAGCGCCCATCAGGAGAGGCAGAGAGAAAGCAGCGTGGAGACCCAACTCACCAAAACTGCAGGAGGCGCCTGTGGAGAAGGCAGAAAAACAAGGGGGATTCAGAGTCATTAAAATGCAGGTGGCAACCCTTAAGAAGGAAGAAAACAGTCGCAAATGCTGCAGAGGACAAGGACGACAGAGGCTGGGAGGGGCGGTGATTCTGATGAAGAGGTGACCTTGGAAAAATGATGTGAGTGGAGCGATGGGTGGAAACCACAGTGCCAACGGAGAGGAAGAGTGTGGGATGAGCAGAGGAGAGGCGAGGCCATAGGTCATCCTTTGTAGAACTTCCACAGTGAAACAAAGGAAAAGCAGCACCATCACGCAGGTAGACAGCGGTGTCATGGAAGGGCTGAGCCTTCACAGGTTTGGGGATGGCAATGCGGGTACAAGTATAAAATGAAAAGTACAGAATAAACACTACAGGGTAGGATCTGGGAGCATAAGGGCAGGAGGAAGATTGTTTTCCTTAGACAACCAGGGGCCCTTTTCTCCAAGACAGAGAGTTGGGAAGCAAAAAACTGTGCAAAGATAAAGAGATTGAGACATTTTAAGAGAGAAAAGAAGGAGATTGTGGGGATTCATGCCGCCAAGCTTCTCATTAGAAGACAAGGATAAATACTCAAAGTCTGGGGCAGGGAGACCCGGGACGGGGCCAGAGGAGTGAGAGGAAGCTGCCTTCGTAGTGGACCCGATCCTGCCGATCCTGACCGCGTAGGTGACCCCCAACGTGGCTACTCGGAGGTGGAGGGGCTGCTTGGGGCAGCTGAGGTCATGAGGGGCTGGGAGCCTAGGGAGAGGCAGCGAGACCCACGGTCCCGATGAGGGCCCAGAGCACGTTCAGTGGGGAAGAGGGCCACGGAGTTCAGAGTCTACAGTCATTAGATTGTTATCAACCACATTAGTTACCTGGTCTGATGGACAAACAACATCTTAAAGTAATTGGAGAATGAAGCAAGAACTGATTTGTGTGCCTTGAAGTACACATCGCCGATGGCAACCGTGCAGTCACACAGGAAACCAAACTCTCGCTGAGCGTTTAACTGTTGCAGAAGAATAAGTCCATGGTTGGCCAAATCCATTTTTTAAAAAATCTGCAAAGCAAACAATTTTGTTTTAAGAAAGATGATTCACAAATAAGTAGTGTCTTCATAGTCACCAATAGTAATGGTCACGGCTAATATGTCAGGCACTGCTAGAAACGTTACATAAATTCACTCAGTCTTCACAACAGCCCTGTGAAGTAGTTCTGTTGCTACTCCCATTTTACAGATGATGAAATTTATGGTGAATTTGGGGACTGCATGCTTTGCCCAAGTTTATACAGATGGTAAGTGGAGGAACCAGGAAATGGACCTGAGCAGTCAGCCCGCCAGACAGCAAACATTCCTGGATCTTTTGTCTTTGAGTTTAAGATTCCAAACGCAAATTCTAATGATCCATCAGAAGTTGTCAAACCTTCCAGAGAGAGAAGTAAATTAAGGTGCTGGGGTGTGGCCACAGCAGGACAGGGCCAAGATCTCACCGAGTCTGGACAATCCTCCAGCTCCTGCCGTGTGGACAGGGCTGCCGCTGGCAGGGCTATAATAACCCCGCATGGTTACTCCTCAAGGGTGAGGGCTCAGGACGGGTACTCTTCTACATCTTTTGTGGAGGAGGAAATGGGCTTCGAGAGGTGCAAGGAGTTAGCCTGGCCCATCTGGCCAGAAGGTGGGGGTCGTCAAAATTTAAATCTGAATGTTCTGACTCCCAGGTTCTAACCTCTTTTTTCCTCATACTTCACTCCAGTAAACCACGTGGCCTCCATCTATTTGTAGTAGGGGAACTGCCTCTGGGGGAGCCGGTGTATCAAATCAGTAAACTCCTGATGTGCTCCTTCCCACAGGCAAACAGCATTTATAAAAGCCCAGCACACAAACATCAACATTATACTTAACAGTATACTTAATGGGGAGAAAGAGCGAATGCTTTCTCCTTAAGATTGAGAACAACGCAAGGATGTCCATTCTCACTATTCAATATAGTACTGGATATTCTAGTTAGAGCAATAAAGCAAGAAAGGAAATAAAAGTCATACTGACAGGAAAGGAAGAAATAAAACTGTTCCTATTTGCGGATGACATGACTTTTATATACATAGAAAATCCCAAGGTATCTACAAAACCTCCTGGGATTATTAAATGACTTTGGCCATGCCACAGGATACAAGATAAACATATAAAAACCAATTGTAGGGCTTCCATGGTGGTGCAGTGGTTAAGACTCCACCTGCCAACGCAGGGGACACAGGTTCGACCCCTGGTCTGGGAAGATCCCACATGCCGTGCAGCAACGAAGACCCAACGCAGCCAAAAATAAATAAACAAACAAACAAACAAATGCAATCATAATTCTACATACTAACACTGAACACATGGACACTGAAATTAGAAATATATCATTTATAATCACAAAAAAAAGAAATACACAGATGTAAATCTAACAAAACACGTATAGGACTTGTATGCTGAAAACTACAAAATGCTGATGAAAGAAATCAAAGAAGATCTAAATAAATGAAGAGACATACTGTATTTATGTTTAGGAACACATAATATAAATCAATTTTTTCCAAATTGATATATGGGTTTGATATAATTCTTTTCAAAATCCCAGCAAGATTTTCTTTGTAGATACAGATGAGAATATTCTAAAATGTTTATGCAAAGGCAAAGAAACTAGCATAGCTAAAACAGTTCTTAAAAAGAGTAATAAAGCGGGAGGAATCAGTCTATCCAATTTCGAGATGTATTATATAGCTACAGTATTCTAGGCTGTATGGTACTGACAGAGGGATAAACACACAGATCAATGGAATAGAACAGAGAAACCCACATAAATATGTACAGTAGATTTTTGATTTTGGAGAAAGAACAATTTTCAACAAATGGTGCTGGATCAAGTGGACTTCCATAGACAAAAAAAAAAAAAAAAGGAAAAGGAAAAAAGAAAAGAAAAAGAACTTTGATCTCTAAGTCTCATATCTTATATAAAAATTAACTCAAAATGCATCACAGACTTAAATGTAGAACACCAAAACTATACTTTTCAGGGAAAAAAAATGGGATAAAACCTTACAGAATCTAGGATTCATCAAAAGTACAAACCATAAAAGGAGAAATTGATAAATTCTACTTCATAAAAATTAAAAACTTTTGTTCTGAGGAAGACCCTGGTAAGAGGATGAAAAGACAAGCTAAAAAGCAGGAGAAAAAAATGTGATAAAGGACTAGTCTCTAGAATATATAAAGAATTCTCAAAAGTCAACAGTACAAAAACAATCGGATTAGAAACCTAATGGGCAAAATACTTGAAGTGAGGATATGCAGATGGCAAACAAACACATGAAAAGACAGCTCAACAGCGCTTAGGGAAAAGCAGATTAAAACCACAGTGAGATTCACCACATGCCTAGCAGGGTGGCCAAATATAAAAGAACAACAATCAAGTGCTGGCAAGGATGCGGAGAAATGGACTGCTCGTGCCATTGCTGGTGGGAAGGTAAAACGGTGCAGCCGCTCTGGAAAAGTCAGCAGTTTCTTTAAAAATTAAATATGTAACTACCATACTACCCAGCAGTTGCACACATGGACGTTTATCCCAGAGAAATGAAAACTTAGGTTCACACAAAAATCTGCAGCTGTATATCCACAGCAGCTTTATTCCTCCGTTAAAAACCAGAAGTGACCCAGATGCTCTTCGATGGCTGAACAGTTAAACAACGTGGTATGCCCAAACCACAGGAAACTACTCAGCCTTAAGACGAAATGAACTACAGAAACAGGCAACAACCTGGGTGAATTATGTCCCCAAAGGTTACATACTGTATGATTCCATTTACATAACATTCTTGAAAATTACGGAAGTAGAGAACAGGTTAGTGGTGGAGGGGCGAGGGGAGAGGAGGGCCATGACGCTTGGCTGTAGATGGGCAACAGGAGGGAGCCCCGTGGTGACAGAAATGTCCTGCAGCTCAGTGGTGTCAATGTCAATACCCTGTTGTGATGGAGCAGAATTCTGCAAGATGTTTCCATCAGAGGAAACTGGGTGAAGGGTACATGAGATCTTTCTGTATTATTTCTTGTGACTGCACGTAAATCTACAGTTATCTCAAAATAAAAAGTTAAAAAGGAAAAGCCCATCCCACATTAATTAATTCGATTAAAAATGGATAACCACGGTGCTTAACTTCAGAAGCAGGGAAGCGACTGTGGAGAAAGCATTACCAGTAAGCTTAAAAACAAAAATAGAAACAGAAACACATCGATTCTTACGCAGCTGGTGCTCAACTCCACACCCTCTTTCCTGTTCTAGGGTTAGGGTTGGGTTCTAGGGATGATCTGGCAGATTCAGAAATTGACAAGTGCGCCCTAAAATAAATGAACAAAGTGGAATGATACTTTAAGAGACTGATCCGGTCACAAAGCAAGACTCCAGAATGTCAAGTATCGTGTTTTCTACCAAGAGCTCTATCCAAGCATGGGAGGCAGGAGAGCCATCACTGTTTGCAGGAGTTTGAGCGTGAAGAGACCTGGACTGTAGTCTTGCTTGCAGGTGAACGTCAGTGGCGTGGATCGGGAACTTAGCTCCCCAGTGTTTTCTGCGTATGTCAGAGAAGGCGAAAGCACGAAGATCAGGAAGAAGAGACAGGGACATTGCCAGGTGGCAAAGTAACCGGGATGACTAAGAAACATCGCTCTCATCTGACCTCCACCAGGATATAACTTTAGAAACTTGCCTTCAAGGCTGTTCTCTGAAAAGTGCCAGAACACTTCCTTTCCCATCTTACTAACTTGCCTTTCTCTACAAAAAGTATAATACCTTTCAGAACAACCTGGGCTGAGCTGCTTTACTGTGCTCTCTGACTCTGATAGTGAACACCTACACGGTCAGGCAGCTTCAAGGTGTCACTTTCATTGACAAGTACAGTAATGCATCCCTGTTTATCTCTTGATGGTAATGACAAGTGGCTATTGTTTATGGAGTGTTTACTATTAACCAATCATTTCTATATGTCATTCATTTACTTTCACACTAACTTGAGCTATTTGATGTCTTGCTAACCACATTTTACAAACGAGGAACCAGGCTTAGAGAAGTCAGGTAGCTTGCCCAAGATTATAGAATCCCTAAGAACAAGAAGTAGGATTTAAACTGGGGTTCATTTGATTTTTTGGAACACGCTACGTACAAGTATGTCTGTTTAAAACTAATAGGGGATTTTTTACGGCTACTTTAAAGTGTATATACTTGTTATAAGAGATTCAACTATTCTGGACACACCATAGTGTCCATCGTCCCCACCCACTTCCCCACACTCTGGCCAACACTGGGTATTATCACTTTTTAAAGAATCTTTGCCAATGTCACTTTTTACCTTCTATGCATTTAATGATGAATTGAAGTATATTTTTATGTCCTCTTGCTTCTCTTCATGAGCTCTGCCCATTTTCTATCAGGTTATTTGTTCTTTTTTCTTGTCAATCTGTAAAACCCTTTGTATATAAAGAAAACGAGCCCTTTGTCACATATGTTGCTAATATTTTTCTCTCTTTTGTTTTAGAGAGATTTTTGACATATAAAATTTTCATCAAATTTATCAGTATTTTATAGGACGATTTTGAGGTTTGGGGTTTTTACATGAACGGATATATATCATCTCTTCGAATTAGCAAAATGTATGGCTCCCCCCTCGTTCCATAAACGGACTAACGTGAGTATCTTATTCAGATTATAAGAATAAAACTATGATAAAACTGCAAAATGTTTCTTTTTAAAGAGGGTCCACTATGTTAGGATCTATTTTAGGATCTCAATTTAGGGGCGTCTAGAATAGGAAATGAACTGAATGTGTCTTTCAAATACAGAAGGCAGAACACATGTCCGGAGTCTGAAAAGTGGAAAAACCAAACGAAAGGAGAAACAAAGAAAATGTGTCATATGTACGTATTTCACACGGGGGGAAAATCCCATACAGATCAATCTTTAAAAATCTTCTTTACTCTAGAGACCAAAAAGCCTTTCTCAGTGGGAAAAAGAAAAACAACCCCCTAGATTCTCACATATATGAATGAACCTGAGAAAACGGGGTAAGAGGGTAGAGGGAGGAGTGGGTACCGGGCTTGGAGCATCTCAGGGAGCTCCTGCCCCACCCCCATCCAGCTGACAGTACTGCCCTTTCCCCAATCTTCTTTCCTGATCACGACCCCCTTCATAATCATTTCCATGAGGCTTTACTTGCACAATGCTGCGTAGGCTGAGGATGCAGCATCTTCATGCGCTGGCTCTGCTCCAGGCTACCCCCCCTTTGAGGAAATGGACATCTGCTCTTCCCACCGCCATCGACTGCTCACCCAACCACATTGCTCCTGCCCGCCAGCACTGAAATGGCCCTGCACTGCCCACCAAAGTCACTGATGGCCTCTTGCTCCCCAGCCCAATGGAAGAGTAGCTTATTCGACCTCTCTGCGGCACTTAATACCCTTCTTCCTGCTCCATAAATACTCAGGCCCTGCTTCCAGGGCACCGCACTTTGGTTTTCGTCTCACCTCTGGCTACTCTATTTTAATCCCCATCAAGATTCCTCTTTTGCTGATTCCTCTTTTGCTCCTCTGCCTTTGGTCCACTGCCCACTTCTCACTCTGCAGACTTCTGTGGTGATCTGGTCCACTCCCACTTGGCTGCCCCAAAGGAACCCTAAATTCAGTCTAGGCAAAACTCAGATCCCAAAAGGGACAATAAAAGCTATCGACACAAACCTGTTCCATCTGTATCCCCAGCTCAGTGCATGGCTCCATCATCTACCCCTCGACCAAGCCAGGAACCCCGACTCCCCTTTCAGGCCTCTACCTCTCACTCCTCATATGCCACCCATGTGCCACCAATTTAAACTCTTTATCCCACCCCACGCCTTAACTCTACCTCCCTACTCATCTCCCTGTTTCCAGCTCTAGCCTCTCCAACCTATCCGTATGGAACAGCTAGAACCATCTCTTCAAGGGCAAATCTGATGTTACCATCCTGCTGAAAATCCTCCTCTTGTTTCCCCACCGCCTTCAGGATGAAACCCAGATTCCTCAACATGGCTTACAGGTGACCTCACCGCTGCTCACTCTGCATTCCCTGCTCTAGTGCTAATCTAAACCATTGGTTTCCAGACTTCCGGGCTGCCAAGACCTACTAAAAACAAACCAAGCAATCTTGAAACTGAGGGGCCAACAGAGTGTGCTCCCTCTTTATTTTGAAAGAAAAGACATAAAATATTTACATACCTGCTAGGAATGGAGGGCTTTTCAACATAAAAAGGTAGACAGGACATAATGTCAGAATATACTTCTAGAGGAAGGACAGCGGCACTATATTCAACATATGGAAAAAAATTTTTTTCTAATGCAAAAAAAATTACAACATAAAATTTTACTTTATGACATTAAGTTGCGCCTAATTGTTTTCTTGATACAAGACTCTCCGTTTGGTGGTCTTTACCAAGTGATCAACAAGTGTCTCGTTGTTCTGAAGTCCAAGCATGATCACAAATCCAGTTTATGTTGACGATAAGGAAGACAGAATGATGTATTTCACTCACTCGGGAAATTCTGGGTGAACTGAGATAATCTGCAGTTTTCTTTGCCCAGGAAAGGTCCTGAATGCCCAGGCCATTCCTGGGCTCCTAACAGAACATAACACTCACTGCTCAGGGGCCTCCCTCTCAAAGCTGAGCAGCTCAGCAACCTGATTTCTACTCACATGGTCAGGAGACGGGGCCTGTTTGAACTGGGCCTTGGAACTTCTGTGCAGGACCTTTGAACGTGCCACTTGCAGAGGGACCACCACTGACCGCCTGCCCCTCCCCCCCAGCTCTACTTGTCCTTTGCAAAATTTCCCTGACCTTTAAGACTGGAGGGTCTTCTTACCTCCAGAGCCTCTGTGAACCTGCCTGATGCTTCTGGAAAGCCAGCATTGAGTACTACTTATCATTTATTGCTTTATCCCATGTGCCTAAGCACACTGTCTGAGGTTCAATATTTGTTAAATTAAAAACTACATGCTTAGAGAGGAGAAGAGTGTCGAGTTCTAATCATCGGTTGGCCCCTGACTAGTTGGGTGATTTGGGGGTAAAAGTTCAATTTCTGTTTTTCCTAGATTAACCCCAAAATTCTCATCAATTTAATGTGTGCTATATTTTAGAAGAATTTTTCAATTTTAAAATGTCACCTCGTGTTTCTTCATGCTAATAATTATGTTAATAGTGCTTTATAGTTTATAATAACCCTTCACACACATCATTTAATCCTGGTCAATACCATGGTATATTGTCTTCTATTTATTTCATTATTAATTATAATAATAACCACAGCATTAATAATAAATGACCACTTATGTGTCAAGGATTAATTAGCCTTTTTCCAGAAGAAATTTAGACTTAGGGAAGTTAAGTTTAACTTGCCCACATGCAGAGCTAGCTCTTAAGAAGCAGATCTGGGAAGTGGTAATGCACATGATGAGAGCTTTCTAAGGTGCCAGGGACAGTGGATACAAGTATGAAGAATACACAGAGTTCAAGGGTATAATCAAATAAGTACACAGATTTCTAATAGCCAACTCTGATAAGAACTATCAAAGAAAAATATAAGGAACTATGAGGTCATAAAACTAGGGTCTAATTTGGGGATTGTGGGTCAGGAAAGGTGTTTGTGAAGAAATGCAAGTTAAGCAGATATTTAAAGAACGAGAAGAGTTAACTGGGCAAAGGTAGAGTATTCCAGGCCGAGGGATCGGCACTTGCAAAGGCCTTAAGACGGGAGGGAGCAAGATGCAACCGAGGAACTAAAAGAAGGTCAATGTGGCAGAAGGGCAAAGAGCCAGAGAAGAATGAGGCAGGTGAAGCTGAAGACTCAGGTTTTGTTAAGGATTCTGGTCCATATCTTAAGAGCAGTGAGGAGCTCCCAAAGGGGATTTGAAGAAAGGTGACATGACCAGATGTCTATGATGTAAATATCATTCTGAGCTGATCTACATGATCAGATGGCTGCAGCTGAAGGGCTAACCAAATAGGGGGTGGGGGCAAAGAGGTGGGCAAGGGGAGGCCTGTTAGAAGTGGTTGAGAGGCGAGGTATTCCAGTGGTCTAGAAGAGAGATGACAGATCGGGTGGTGGCGATGAAGATGGAGATGGACAGAATTTGAAAAACAGAAGATAAAAAAATCAGCAGAACTGGGTGTTGGTGGATTCAACGGAGGAGGGTGGGGGAGATCAAGGTGTCCTAGGTAACCCCCATATTTCTAACTTGTGTAACTGGATAGAGCATGGGGCTCCCCCCAGTGGAGGGAGCACAGGCAAAAACCCAGTTTTGTGGGGGAAGATCATGAGGTTAGGTCCAGACATGTTGGGATTGAGATGCTTTTGAGACATGCCAGGTAGGGCTTTAGGGTACCTGTCGGTAAGTAATGTTGGTCTGGAGCTCCGAAGTCTTGTCTGTAATTTATGTCAGAGAGTCTTTGGAGAAGCCAGGTGTGACCGACTCTAGAAGTCACATCCTTAAATCATTACATGATAGTTCAAAGAGGTTAAAACTGTAAACGAACAGGAGTCCACTGAATCCTGGTCTTCTGGGTGTAAATTTCACGCTCCTTCCACAACACTGCCTTGCTCTATAGGTCATTCCTAAAAGTTCTTACCAGTCGTAGTCACAGAGGGCCAACAACCTGACGTAAAACTGAAGACCTATCTATATAAAGCCCCCACCCATTCAACGCTATAAATGGAACGTAAAAAAAAAAATCATTTGTCTTTCCTAAATCAGAATAGTGAGCAGACAGGAACTGAAGACAAGTACAGATAAAGAGGGGAGTCAATTCTTAAAAGTGAGATTTCACAGAATGCCTTTTTATGTACGTATATGTGTACAAAGTGGCTTTTTTCTTAAGTAAATTCAGAGACTGTAAGACATAATATGTTGAAATAAATTAAAAACACTTTCCAAAGCCAAATACAAATGATCATTTACATTATTTAATGCTTTGGGTTTTGTCTTCACCACTGTTATCACTCTGAAAATGGGATACTACCTAGATGTCGAGTGCTTTCAGCTGCCATCACACAGCACACGGTGGGCTGATCCTTAAGTAAATTACTCATCTTTTGGAGGAACAGCTGAATGGGACGAATGTAATCATATTATATTTTGACAACCCAAGTTTCTCCTTCACTTTTGGTATAAGAACAGGAGACCAAAACAGCTTTTGGGAATTGATGATTCACTTTTTAAAGATAATAGCCCTTCTAAGATACTAAATACCACTTAGATTACCCATTTCAAGGGCACTAAAAGGGTCCTCTGGAGTACTTGATTTTATTTAAGTGAAGCATAAATGAATATTGAAATGCACAGGACACCTCAGTAATAGAAAAAGCACTACCCACAAGTAAGATTGATTCTTTCAAGTAGTTTAGACCACTTACCAGGAGGAAAAAACTGCTTTTTCAATTAGTATTATTAATAATTAATATTTGAGGGCCTATAAAGTAAACTTGAATGAGGCTGGTTGTTTGAATTTTAATATATTTTAAAACTGTATTTTGAGGCTAGGAAATGTATTTAGTTGTGATGATAGGTTGACATATTTTTCTTAACATTTCTTTAGTCAATCCTCCCCATAGTAATTAGAAAAAGGAGGGACACACACTTACCAGTGGCACTTATTCTGACTTTGGAAAGCACTGCATTTGTAAAAGATTTCTTTTTAATTGTATTTTGCTTAAGTTAACATTAAAATTAGTTTTTAATTTCTGAGTGTAAGTTGAGGTCAGAAGGAGGCAGTTCAGGGATAGTTCAGATGTCAAGGAGAAGCAGGTCAGAGATTTATGGTTAATAAAGAGTTGATATTAAAGTGATAATTCGAAAGGTATTATGCTACAATCAACTTTAAGGAAACTTAGATGTGGATGTGACCACACAGCAAAATTTAAAACCTAATCTAATTTGCTTCTAATAACCCTCCAAAGTAGAGATTGCCTTCCTTTTTCATATGTTGTATGATGATTAGTAAAATTAATCTGAAGAAAACATAATCTCCTATAGGTGTAGCTCCATGTATGCCAGAGAGGAGCTCCAAATATATTTTAACTCAAAGTCTTAACTAATTCACTTAATATTTTATTTCAGGGGTTCTCAAACTTTTTGGTATTAGGACCCCTTCACACTCTTTACAATTACTGATGATATCAAGAGCTTTTGTTTATATGGAATATAACTATTGATATTTATATTAGAAATTAAAACTGAGAAATTTAAAAACATTTATTAGTTCAATTAGACATAGCAATAATAAGCCCGCTGCATGTTAAGATAAATAACACATTTTTGTGAAAAAAAATTATATCTTCCAAAATAACAAAAAAAATAGTGAAGTGGTATCTTTTTATATTTTTACAAATCTCTTTGATAGAAGACAACTGGATTCTGCATTCACCCTGCTTCTCCATTTACTCTGTTGTGATGTGTTTTGGTTGAGTATTAAAGAAAATCTAGTCTCACCCACATACTCAGTTAAAAAAAAAAAAGAAAGCATTTAAATAGCCTTTTCAGGTAATTGTGGATATTCTTCTTTGATATTACACCAAAACTTGACAAGCGGTAGTTTCTTAAAGGTTAGTTGTGCGATCTAAAAGTTTTATACATCAATGAATGAAATTTTCCTGCTCTATTACAGTAAAATTCATTGCTGTCTCTTACACTCTGAATGGGTCGTTTACCCATTCATGACTTTTAACACTGTCCGTTGGTTATTTCGAAAATGTCAGCTCATTGTGTTATGCAGATCTCCCCAATGTTGACACATTTGGTCAACAGTGAAAAAGGCCAGTAACATCTTAGTATCATTATGAAAATAGCTTTGACCTTATGGAACCCTGAAAGGGTCCTGGGGATTCACAAGGGACCGTAGACCACACTTAGACAATCCCTGTTCAGAATCACTCTGGGGACACGGAGAATCTAAATGACTAGGTGGGGCATAGAAGAACATGTGTACGCTTTGAAATTGTTCTCACGTTATTTTGAAGTTCACCCTTGCTTCATGCAGAACTTAGGGGTGCACAATATTTAAAGAAACTGTACATGAAAGCCTCTTGTAAAGTAAAAGATTTGTTTGATAAGTACTTAACCAGATACAGTAAAGTGTTTTACAAATTCCTATCTTTGCACACTGAGCTTTCTTGATGTGAGAACGTCACATGATGCAAACCTCATGCATGTGAGCTGGGGATTCTGCATTTGAGCATAAATACCAGCCTCAAACTTGGCCTTTGTACCGAAAAAAAAAAAAGTCTTCACCGTCTTCGCCAGCCAACTCCTTGTAAGTGTTCTTTCTGTGGCTACGGACTGCATCAAGGGCATATCAGCACTGTAAAACACAACCTTATTTACTATGGATTCAAAGTAATATTTAATTATTTAAGTTTAATTTGCTAATAAAAATTATAATCTACTTGAGTATAAAAAAGGTTAAGAAGTGTTCTTGACCTAATGCTTAGAATGTTAAAATTTTTTTTTCTTCAGGGGAAAAAAAAAATTCTCAATTCCCTTTTTGGTTTTCAGGGTCATGCTTTGTGACCCAAAGATCATAAGGAAGTAGGAAATACACCTTTTGTCAGGTGTATTTTGAAATTTATGGTAAAGTCTCCAGCTGACCAGCAGTTCCTCCCTTACTGTGATGGCCTGGCACTACACTACTTGCCCAAAGTCTCAAAGTTACTTCACAGAAAGGTGAGTGGGTCTAGGGATGAAGCAACAAGCCACAGGTAAGAAATGGTAGGAGAGTCTCCCAACTCCAAAGAAGCTGATCCCAAGCCAATGCCATAGGTCAGCCTTAGACATCTCCTTTCACTTCCCACCTCTATGTTGGTGATTCTCAAGCTGGGGAAAAAGCATATCCCCTTACACAGGGACATGTATCTTCTTGGAGGAACTGGGGTAAATGTAATTGTATATAATTTAATAAATTTTTTATATCACAAAAGTGCAGATTTTGGAGGACAGTGCAAAGTTCTTATTAACCATTAAGATAAAAAAGAAACTGTCATAGCTTTTATTCTATGACCTAATACATCTAATGTTTATTCTCTGCTGCTGGAGTATTCCATTGGAAGAGTTGGCGGAGCACCGTTTATTTACGTCCTCTCTGAAGAGAAGCTTTCAAACTGGCAAGTAAGCAGCTGAACTGTGCAGCAAAGCTTTAGGGGTGGTTTATCTGCCATCCTGTAACAGGGCTCCTCCACTGTTGACTATCTGTGGCACTGATACCACTTCTTGCACTTTGAGGTCTTGTGATGGTTTCAACACAGGTCAAGTCTTTGGCTAGAAAATAAACTTATACAAACCACACATTTATTAAGTGAGAAATGCCCATTTACAGGAATGTATTATTAGTCGTACACTTCCTTCTTCAAAATTACTTTTAACAGTTTGAAAATGCCCTGGACACACACTAAGATCACTTAGAATGCAAAATAAAAATTTCCTTTAACAATTAATTTTGGCTTGTAATAAATCAGAGAAATGAGGGTTTAAAATGTCTTAATTCTGATTTTCTAATAAAATCTCAGGCCCCTCAGACTAAAATGCTCGTGATACTTACACCCTGTTCCAGTGACCCATTAGGGGTCAACATAGAGTGTCGGTCCTAGCAAGGACTGGACAGCCTGTTTAAGGAAACCCAGAGCACCTTGGAATTCTGCTTGAGCCCGTGATTCCGATCTGTTGAATGCTTTATTTTACTAAAACAATAACCCATGAAAATGAATAGATCTGAGACTCGCACGCCAAGGGGGCCCACTGTATGATGAAGAGCTAAGGAACACAGCAAACTGGGGGCGGGGCAACGAGCCTGGGTTATTTCCCTACGGCATAATTAGGAGTTCAGCAGTTGAAGTTCTCGCAGTAAACGGCGTAGCAATAACTAACTACATAATCACTCTGCCCAACCACTTTCTTGCCCGCTCTGCTACCCCTGCCTTCTTCTTTACTGCCCTCTTAATTCACTACCAGCTAAAAGGGACAAAAACCTCGCTTCCTAAGCATCTTTTGCATTACCACTTCTCTTTGTAGCCTTGTTTAAAAATGAATGGTTTGGGGGTTTCGCTACACCGAGAAAACGACTCCGGTCCCGGGAAGCAGCCTCCGCGCCCCAACCTCCCCTCCGCGGAGCCCTACCCGGCTGTGCGGGCCGCATCGGCCGGAAGCGCGGCTCGGAGGCCGGCCCCAAGGCCCAAGGCCAAGCAGCCAGCAACCACAGCGCAGCTCTGGGCTAGCCTCGGCCTTACCGGAGGCGTAGATAGCCCGTGGAGCGGAAGCTCGAGGCCGCCGCCCAGCGCGCCCACCCCTGCGGCACGGGCTGCAGCGGGCGGCCCAGGCAGCGCCCAAGGGGGCCCGCGTTCACACCCCCACCCCCTGCCAGAAAGCGTCTCAACGGCCGCCCACTCAGCCTAGTCCCGCCAGCCTCGCCCCGCCCCGCCCCAAGGGGCGGGCGCCGGGCCGGGGGCGGGGCCGGGCGCCGCGCACCCCGGCCCCGCCCCCATCCCCGAGGGGCTGCGGGGAGAGGAGGAGCGACGCACTCGGGCCGCGCCGCACGCTCTCCGCTTCCTTCAGTCCCGCGTGCGCGCGCGCGCTCGCCCAAGTCCCGCGGAGTTTAACACAATGCCGACGCCTACGCCGTGCGCAACGCCCCGGCCGGCGCAACAGCTCCGGCGCCGGGGGCGGGGGGTGGCCAGACAGGGCGAGGGGAAGAGCGCGCGCGAGAGCGGGAGACAGCGCGAGACCCGAGGAGGCCGGAAGCGCGCGTGCGCGCCCCCGCCCGCGAGCGGGGAGGCGGAGCCGCAGCAGTAGCGGCAGCAGCTGTAGGAGCCGCTGCAGCTGGGAGAAGCGCCAGAGAGGCCGGGCCTGCTCCGGTCGGACCGGATCCCTCCCCTCCCCCTCCCTCTCCGCTCCCCTCCCCCAAACCCACTTCCGCAGCTCGCAGCCTTGCCGCCGAAGAAGCAGCGGCGGTAGCAGCAGGAGGCGGCGGCGAGGCGATTACGGAAGGATTACGCACCTGACGGGCCGGCCTCTTGGGGCTCCAGCGCGGGACGCTCACCGGCCGTCGCCGCTCGGGACGCGCTTCGCGGTGGCGGCGGGAAGGGAGGGACCGGCGACGGGGAACGGAACGCGAATCGCCCCCCTCCCCTTTCTCCCTCCCTCCTCCGCTCCGCCGCCCGCCCTCTCGGCTTCCGTCCCCTCCCCCTCGCGCAAAGCCCCGGATGGAGCCGCCGCCGACTCGCCGCCGCCTGGCTCCGGGGGATGGTTTTGTCAGGCGGCCAGAGCCCCGGCGCCAGGCGCAGCCGCCCCCGCCCCTGCGGGGCGCCCATGCCCTCGCTTCCCAGAACCGGGTCCCCGTGTGGTCCGGGCCCTCCGCCTGCCTTCACCTGAAGCCCCGGGACTGGGGTCATTCGTCTTCTTTGTTGCCACCGTCGCTGCCGGAACCGTTTGCGAGCTCCGGTGGCCCCCGCCCCCCCTTCGCTTTCCCGGAGCCCGGGCCGGGGGCGGCACGTGGGCACCGGCCCCGGGAGGCGGAGGCGGTGCGCGCTTACCTGTCGCCGGTGCTGCTGCGGCGGGGGGTGTGGAGGAGGCACCGTTGGGCAGCCTTGGCCGTGCTCTCCCCGCCGCCGCCGCCTCTGCCTCTCGCTGCTGCTGCTGCTGCTGCTGCCGCCGCGGTCGGTGTCTCCGGCGCGGCGGCGGCGGCGGCGGCGGGGCTTTTCCTGTCCGGTTACGTTAAGGTCACATGACCGAGAGAGCGGAGCGACTAGTGCAAAGAGGCTGAGAGCGGCTCCCGCCGGGGGGGAGAGGCGGCGAGAGAGCTGTGGCGGCAAGAGCCCCCTCCGCCCCCCCCAGCCGCCTCCCCTCCCCCCGCCCGCCTCCGCCTCCTGCTGCTCTGCCGCCGCCGCCGCCGCCGCCTGCAGCACTAAGTACGCTGCCGCTCCCACCCAGGCTCCGCGCTCTACTCCAGCCAAACTTCTGCAGACCATGTGCAGCCGAGGCGAGGAAACTTCTCTCCACCTATTGGGGCTGGAGGCTTGAGTCACAAGCCCCATGTTTACATGAAGTGTTAGGTAGGACAATCCTGGAGATGCTCGGGGAAGGGATGGAGAATTACTGCTTGGATCCTTCTGCAAGCTTCTGCTTGACATCTCTTGGCCTATAGCTTTGTCCCTCTGCTTCCCGTATTAGCATAAATTTTAACCTTGAAAGACTTGAAATGCATTGGACTTGAGAACCGGGGAGATAGTTGTGAAATTACTAATACTTTTTTTATCGCCAGTGGTAATTGAGAAGTCATACTGGAGTAGAAATGTTTGTTGGTGCTGTGTGTAGAGGTAGAAGTGCTTCCTTACAGACCAGATGAGTGTGATCTAAGACGTTTCTGTTAGGATTGAATTTGGTGCTTATTTCAGTAATTGGGTTTTAGCTTATGAAGCTTTGGTCCAGAAAAGTCGAAGTCTGCAAAGCGTGTTTGTTACTTACGAACAATTTACTCTCCTTTTAAGCTTTGGTCTCTGAGATATTGTTAGAGTGGATTCCAGAGTTGGCCACTCTGTTAAAATTTAGAGGTCCTGAAACATGGTAACAGGGCAAGCATGAGGTTTAATATTCATTGATGGTCATTCTTAACATGTTAAAGTTTACTTTTGCGTCGTTGCCATTTTGCTAGAATTTTATTTATATCTTTAGAAGTAAGATTTAGTCCTTTGAGGAATGCATTTAACGATTTCTTTGTTTTACATATCTAGGATTTTGAAGACTTAAAAAACAATATGGCTTGATTTGTAAGAAAATGGAGGCAGCAGTTCTTAGGCTACTCTGGTTTTAAAGCATGCTCTCCTGGATATAAGCTCCTTGATTTGATGTGGAACCCATTTTGGTTGACATAACCAGACCTAAGCACAGTGCCCTGGCACATAGTTCACAAAATACTTAAGGCAAGTTTATTATCTTAAGACAGTTAATTTAACATACAGAAGTGTCCCTGCTAAAAATCTGCGTGTGATTTGGTAATCCAGTCGTACCTGGGGCTACTGATTACTAATTCCTTCTTCTTTGAAGACAAAATAAGCAGCTGTGTAACTTTAGTGGTCCAGAAGTGAGTAATAGATTTAGTACATACCTGCCTTGAACTTTCTTGTTCTTTGATCAACTAGATAAATGACTTGTGAGTGGCTAAATGTCTGCCTTGCAAAACCGAATTCTGACCCTGCTATAAGCATTTCTGGTGCACTATCACTAAAACATCAAAGTTGGCCATTAGACTGGCATGCCAGTTTCCTTGGATTGGCTTTACAGTTGAGATCTGTTTCATCTCATTAGGAAACTAAAGTGATTTTGATTGGTAGAGAGACATCGTTAGAGATCTTTGGGTTCTTGATTCTTTTAGACTTTGAACTTTCAAGTTTATGGTCTGATGAGTGCTTACATGGAGAGTGAACTGATTTAAGAGAAACCAATGGAAAAACTGGGCAAAACTAATGCTGAAGTTTTAGATGAAGCCATTGGGCAGAAACTTGGCTATGTGTCTCAAATATTTGGCCTTGAGTCAGAGTAACTATGCTTATTCTTAAGATCAACAAATATTTTCCCAGTCATACTCTATATAGTTGTATAGAAATAAACCCTGGGGTTATTCCTGAAACTCTGAATCTCCTTCCTAGAGAAAGTGCTGTCAGGAGCATCCTAGTCTTGTCTTTTAGAGCTGCTGCTCTGGAATTTAGAACTGGGGTGGCTTTGCTGCTAGTTCTTGGAAGGCATAATGATGGATACTTGGATTTTGCCAAGTATGCCAGTTATTTTGATTTTTAGTCACCATCATCAAGTAGTAGCATTATAAGGAGTGCTATACAGACTATATCTGCTTTCTACAACTGGTTGAAGTAGAAACATTTCGATGGATACATATGCAAAGGTTGGGGAGAAAACTTAGTTCTTGCAGAGAATGGCTAGTAGTCTGTGTCCGGATTGGGCCAAGGGAAGCTGTCAGTCTGGTTATGGGAGAGCCACAAATGCCCTGAGTTAAGTAATAAGAAAAAGAAGTTAAGTCATCTGTTTAGTGTTTGTGTACTGATCTATTTTGCATTTGGAAAATAAATTCGGCAAATTGGGATTTCAAAAATAGTTTCACACATTTTACCTCAAAGAAAATCTCAGCGCAAGCAAATAATCGAGTGGACTCATCAGAAGTTAAGTTATGCATAAATATTCTGCAGAGTCTTGTGTTGCTGAAAGTTTTGATACATGTTATGCTGAGGTACAACCAGAGATACATGCACTTGCTTGTGTTCTGAAGAGGATACTTCCAGGGAGACTTGGGCAGTGGGCAGAAAGCAGGTTAACAGTACTGTACTTCTGGGGTTTTTTTGGGGGGGGGGGCAAAAATTTGTGTGCGCTCAGGTTGAAGATGGAATTTCCTTTAACACTGATGATGAAAGTAATAGTAAGAGGAAGTAATACATGTGGGTACATCCCAAAGCTTTTTCACTACGTAATTTTTTGAAGAATGTCCTATGGGTAATTTCTTAAATTGGGAGAACGACATGCTTTTTTACATGCTAGATTTCTAAGTCTAGGGTAGATGCCACACCTGTGTTTGCAAGCTTAACGTATAAGTCAGAAAAGATGTATTTTGTGTGTCTTGTATTTTGTTTTGTTAAAAAGTTTATAGGAAATGCTTATTTTATAGTTGATTGTTATTGAGACTGTATTCCTTCAAGGATTCCCTATACTTTAGCAATTTTTTTTTTTGTTTTAAACCTATTAGCGTAGGCATGTGGGTTTCAAACTTTTTCTGTTGTGATTTTTAAAAATATATTTTATTACATGCTACCTGGTACACACATATATGTAAAGTTGAAACAAAATTTTCAGGAAATAGTACTTGTTATTATGGGTATATACCCTGCTATCTTTTGTTTCATTTTTTAGAAGAAATTAGCTGATTGTGGTACCTTAAGTTGATTTCATAAATCACAAATGGATCAAGGTCCACAGTTTGAAAAAACTGGTATTTCAGTTTTTAGTATTAGTTGCTGTTACAAATTACCCCAACACTTAAGTGGTTTAAAACAGTGAACATTTGTTTATCTCTGAATTTCTGTGGGTCAGGAATCTGGAAGTAGCTTAGTTAGGTAGTTCTGGGTCAGCGTCTTTCAGGAGGTGTTTTTTATGTCAAGATGTTGACTGAGTTAGAGGATCTGCTTCCAGGGCGGCTCACACTCCAGCGGGTTAGTACTCGGTAGTTCTCGGTTCTTCTCCCCGGGGCTGCTTGAGTGTCCTCACAACATGGTGGTGGTCGGCTTCCCCCAGAGCGAGCGATCCAAGCAAGAGCGAGGAGGAAACACCACCATCCGGCCACACGCTGTTAGTTAAAAGCAAGTTACTCAGTCCAGCCTGCAGCCAAGGGGAGAGGAATTAAGCTCCATGTCTTGAAGGGAAGAGTCTCAAAGAATTTATGACATTTTAATAACTACCACAGTTCTATATTTTTCCTGTTTATGGATGAATTAGGATTGAACCAGAATTCTTGCTGAAGTCAATCTGTAAGTAATTAGCTTAGTTAATTAAGTCAGTTTTTTCTGAGGGCGTTTAGTCTCACTCCTTCCTCTAAAATTTGAGAAGACAGGCTCAAAGAAGTTAGGTAATTAACTAGCCAAGCCCATTCAGTCTAGGAAAAGGAAACAGATTTTCTCTGACTTTTTGTCATGAGAAAATAATAATCTGTGTGCTGATAGAGATGAGAAAATTGGCTGATTTTTTAAAAAAAATCTTTTCTGAAGAAGTTATAGTGTGGGACTTTTGTTTTCTAGTCTTCTTGTATTCTTTTACATGATCGTAGTTATACTGTCAGTTTATTTGGCCTCTGGATAATGCTTGATGTCTTTATGAATTTGCAGACTCCTCATACCAGCACCCCCGTCCCAACTGATTTTTAGAGGAAACGGAAAATGTACTTATTAAATGAATTTTAACTACTTTACGGTTAGCTCCATGTGCTGCCTATATTACTGACCCTGAGTTTGTACTGTGTAACTCTTCCAATTAGCATATTTCCAGGACCTAAAAGAAGATGTTACAACTAAAAGATAATCAGGGTGTGCGTGTAAAGAAAACTATACCATGTTTTTCTGCTGTGAATTTTTCATGGAAACTTTGGATCTAGAAGGCTTTGTTCTAAGACTAGTTTTGGCTTACTGCTACAAGGAGTGCGAGGAGTCCCTGACATTGGTAGTGTGAGTGAAGCCAGGGTAAATCACCAAGGCTTACCTTGATTTTTTTTTTTTTTAATTCATTAGGCTTTTCTGAGTAATAGGTGGGGATACAGTAAATCGTCTTACACTTCTGTTACAGAATTGGATAATGGCTGCTTTTTTCTTAGACTGCTTTCTAGTTTATCTTACCACCAGGACACCTGACAGTTCTATTCTGCCCTTACAGCACTGATTGTACTTACTTATGTAATTATTTTTCTTGGTGTTTATTTATATATGTTGTATCTCCCATCCCCCTGTAAGATCCTTACAGGGACTTACTTTCATATATACTGCTGGTACTCAAGTACTTGAAGAACTGAATTGAATTTGTAGTTGAAGGACCGAAGATGATAATTTCTCCCACCACAACTGAATGAAAAAATGTTTATTGTTGTAGAAAGCCTCTGGATATAGGAGGTAGGTGCAGCTGGTGTATGTGTTAATCACTATCTCTGTTCTTTAGATGCCCACAGTCCAGTGGGGGAGAACACAATCATATACATAATACACAGTTTGTTCTACACTACACATGTGCAAAATGGTGTGCTGGTACAATGAAGTTGGTGTTAGAACTGAATCTTGAAGGGTAAGTGGATAAGATAAGATGTGGTTTTGTGACATGTTTGGGGTTGTGCATTTCTCAGCTTTACTTCATTATACATCTACCTTGAATTGTTTTGTTGTTGGCAAGTTGCCATCATAGTTTGATAACGTTGCTTCCTTCTGTGGCATGCATGCTCTTGGTATATTATTTCTCTAGAACTATGCTGGTGCAGTTCAGTAGCTCCTAGCCACATGTGGCTATGTAAGTTAATGTCACACTAGCCACACGTGCTTCAGTAGCCACATGGGGCCAAAGGCTACCATATTAGACGACACAGATATTGAACGTTTCTCTTGTCACAGAAAGTTCTGTTGGACAGTGCTGCTCCAGAGTCAGTCTGCACGTTTTCACGTGATCTGTAGAGCGTTAAGTTAGGAGTAGAGTGAGAACACTGAACAGCCTCCTGACATTAGGAGAGACAGAGAGCTTGGTGTTTATGAGTAGAGGGCAGGGAGTATATATTTACAGTGGTTAAGAATATAGGCTTTGGAGTCAGATCTGGGTTGGAATCATACTCTGTCCCGTAAGCTGTTTGGCTTTGGGCATGTTATTTAACCTCTGAGCCTTAGTTTTTTTGTTTTGTTCAAATAGGGATAATATTTATCTCACAGGGTTGTGTGAGTATAAAAAAAGTGTATGTAAGGCGCTTAGCACAGTGCCTCAGTAAATGACAGGATCATTAATATATTTTTAAAATAGTCACTTATTTAAAGAAATTTTTAGAGTTATCTTAAAGTAAAATTAACTTTTTTGGTGTACAGTTCTGTGAACTTGAATAGAGGTGCACATTTATGTAACCACAGTCAGGATACAGGACAGTTCTGTCACTTCAGAAAACTCCCTCGTGCTGTCCTTCGGCATACTAACCTCCTCCCACTCCTCCTCCCTGGCAGCCAGTGATTTCTCCTCCGTCACTCTTTCGGTCTTTTCTAGCATGTTATATAAATGGAATCATATAATATGTAGTCTTTTGAGACTGGCTGCTTTCAGTCAGCTAAGTTGAGTGAAAGAGTCATAAAAAGTTGTAACATGTATTAATAGCACAACGGATTTTTGAAGATGCTAGTTGTGAAATATTAAACAAAAAAAGTGAGTTTGAAATTTTGCTTATAGAATTGTGACGAGTTTTTAATGTTTGAAAGTGAAATGAATGATGAAATATATAGGGGAAAACTACTTCCCCCAATTGATGACATTAGAATTGTGACGAGTTTTTAATGTTTGAAAGTGAAATGAATGATGAAATATATAGGGGAAAACTACTTCCCCCAATTGATGACAACCGTGTGTGTATCAGCTTGTTTTTCTTTGTGAAGATAGTTGGTCATTGGTAGGGGAGGTTCCTGTTTTTAGTTTTATTAAAGATCTGTAGAGTTGCCAGCACAGTCCTGATTTGAAAAAGGTGGTTGTTGAAACATCATTAATTTCTAAAAATGTGGTCTGAAGATAACAGCTGGCTGCTTTGCCTAGACCTTCCCCAGCTTAACACTGAAAGCCTGGCTGCTCCAGAAAATCCCCCAGTGCCGGGAACACAGGATCTAAAGGGGCCACTTGAAGGAAATTTGCGGATTCCAGTTCATCAGATTGCATTAGTGAACCATCAGAGAGGTATTTGGTACTAGTTTGCTGTCCTCTGTAAATCTTCATCTGAGTGAGCTTAAGAAGCACTCTGGTCCATTTTCATTTGTTTCTTTCCCTTTTTTTTGGCTGCACTGCTGCGACGAATCTTAGTTCCCCAGCCAGGGATCAAACCCATGCCCCCCTGCAGTGGGAGCAAGGAGTCTGAACCACTGGACGACCAGGGAAGTCCCAGGTCCATATTTTTATGTTAGCAATATATATATATATATATATATATATACTTTTTTAAAATTTATTTTTGGCTGCATTGGGTCTTCGTTGCTGCGTGTGGGCTTCTTCTCTGGTTGTGGCGAGTGGGGGCTTCTCATTGCGGTGGCTTCTCGTTGCGGAGCACGGGCTCTAGGTGCGTGGGCTTCAGTAGTTGTGGCACGCAGGCTCAGTAGTTGTGGCTCGCAGGCTCTAGAGCACAGGCTCAGTAGTTGTGGCGCATGGGCTTAGTTGCTCCGCGGCATATGGGATCTTTCCGGACCAGGGATCGAACCCGTGTCCCCTGCATTGGCAGGCGGATTCTTAATCGCTGCGCCACCAGGGAAGCCCTCAGACATGTTTCTTAACTAAGGATTCAAAGGGGATCCTGGGGATTTGATTCAGCCTTCATTTACTCCCAGAATCATATATGGGTTTTTACGCAGATGGATTGTACTAACAGTTAACTCATAACTTCACATATGTTAATTCCATTAATCCTCACAACAACCCTGTGAGGTAGTGCTACTATAAAACCCATTTTACAGATGAGGAAACAGGCCCAGAGAGGTTCTGTGACTTGCCCAGCATAATACCAGTACTAAGTGGTGTGGAGTAAGGATTCAAATCCAGGTTGGTCTTAACCACTGTACTCTTGTGACAGAAATTTGGTACCACTTTGAGGAGTGCTTCTGTAGCCACTGGTGAATATACTTCACTTTTTAGGCTCTCCTCAATATTCTGGTATAATCTTTTAGACATTTTGTTCTGAGAGAAGCTGTGATCTTGAAAAACTTTTATGTTGGTATTATACCTAAAATAATTTTAAAAACTCTCTTCTATAACTTAAGTTGAAGCTTTTATCCTAAACTTAAATACTTGAAAAATATGTAATTTCTGACATAAGTATTGATATTTTAAAATATTATAAATTATAATATATAAACAATAAAATAAATTATAAATAATAATTTATATCTTTAATATATCTTAGTGGAATGTAATACAATAATGAGTTGATGTCCACCGTGATCCATTTAAACATAAGTAAGCGATTTAAGTGTTACCTTCCTTTTTCTTCTTGAAAACTGTATTTGTTACATTTCCCCCACAAAATGTTATCCTAATAAATTTTTATGCTTGAAGGTCTTACTGTCTTTTTGTTCTTTGTTACATATTTGTGTATAAGTTGAAATGTTAAATTTTAATTTGCCATGACCGTAAAGCACTAAATGTTCGTGTTCTTTTTGTTGTACTAAAGTTTTATAATTACACAGTTGACCCAAACAGCAAATTGTACACACTGATACTTGGAGTAAAATTTTACTGGAAATGGCCCCTCTTATTAAAGAAGGCTCTGTTGACCAATATTTCAAATTGTCCTTTGGCTTTCTAAAGATTTTAAAATGCAGGTTAAATATATTTAAAGGTTTTAAAATGTAGTGGACCAAACTAAAATTGAAGATGGGTGAGATGCCTTCTGTACATTGTGAGATGGGAAAATGGGAAAGGAGAACAGGCTTGATACACGCTGCTTACAGGTGACAATGCAGGCACAGCGATTTTATGAAAGTGCTGATGTGGCACTTGAGGATCTAGAAAGCTTTTTTTTTAAGGTAGAAATGAGTTTTCTTTTTTAAAAAATTTATTTCTTGGCTGCGTTGGGTGTTTGTTGCTGTGCGTGGGCTTTCTCTAGTTGCGGCGAACAGGGGCTACTCTTCATTGCAGTGCGCGGGCTTCTCATTGCGGTGGCTTCTCTTGTCGCGGAGCACAGGCTCTAGGTGCGTGGGCTTCAGTAGTTGCAGCACACGGGCTCAGTAGTTGTGGCTCATGGGCTCTAAAGTGCAGGTTGAGTAGTTGTGGTGCTCGAGCTTAGTTGCTCCACGGCATGTGGGATTTTCCCGGACCAGGGCTCGAACCCGTGTCCCCTGCATTGGCAAGCGGATTCTTAATCATTGCGCCACCAGGGAAGTCCCTAGAAAGCAATTCTTAAACTATCTATGCCCACATGTTGCATAGTCCTTGGTATAGGTACCTGAGATAGAAGACCGGTACTCAAGAAGAACTCTGGCGGTGCACTGAAAGACACCAGGATGGGCACCTTCACATTATTCCAGCAAATATATACATGAATGTCATCAGTGAGGGTACAGATAAATGTGTATTCTCTTGGGAGTATACCATATAGCAGTTAAACAAGCTATGAAGTGACTGACAGTGTCCCAATTTAGAACAGTAATACTCTGGATATGTATGTAACTTATGAAAAATTCATTGTGATGGGGAGAGGGTAGTGGGGGGGGGAATATGTGTAAAAATAAGGCCAATGAAGATAAAAAGGACTTTGTTTTTAAAAAGTTAATTATCAATTGAAGATGGTAAGCACATAAATGTTAAATTCTTTGTACTTGGTATTTTTAAATTTTCCCTAAGTATGTGAGAAACTTGAAAAAAAATTCCTCTGTGGGAGGAATATTTTGACCAACTTGGTAGTGAAAGGATGGAAAGTATTGATTAATGAAAGTGCCAGTGAGCAGTCAGACTCAAATTATGCCACCTAAAAATAGGTATACAAAGTTCGTTTTTGCCATTAAAGCCTACTTATTTTATAAATTTCAACACTTTGGAGTTCCTGTATGGTTTTCTTAGGGCCAAGCTTGGGATTCCCTGGGGAAAGGTTAGGAGCAATGCCCAAATTCCCCAGATGCCCAGATTATCCAAAGTTCTTTAAAATATAAAATGAACATTATCCTTTCAAACTGTCAGTGTTATAGACCCAAATGCCAGATTCTTCATAGTTTTTATTCAAGCAGCAATACATTTAGAAACTGAAAAAGATCACTGTGACAATTTCTTGATTAAAAAAATTAAATACCTGTTAATCTCAACAGGTGAGCATTTATTTTTGATTGTAGAACTTCAATATATCTTGCAATGACACTTTTCCTTTGGTCGTCACTTAATCAGAAAAATACTCGTCCCAGCTCAAACATTACCTTACAAATAAAAAGTGAGAAGTATTAATAATTTCATGGCAAATCACTGGTATAAACTAAAATGACTTTTCTAAGGTCGTGATTAATGAAAAATGCTCCCGAAGTAAGAATAACTTTTCTGTTATTACAGGGCATTACAGGGCAAGCTGCAGATCTGAGGCACAGGTGCTTGGTGTTGGGCTGAACATTATACATTTACAGCTAGAACTTTCTCTAAATGCCATCTTTAAAAATGTGGAGGGAGGGACTTCCCAGGTAGCGCAGTGGTTGTAAGAATCCACCTGCCAATGCAGGGGACATGGGTTCGAGCCCTGGTCCGGGAAGATCCCACATGCTGCAGAGCAAATAAGCCCGTGCACCACAACTACTGAGCCTGCGCTCTAGAGCCCACAAGCCACAACTACTGAGCCCACGCGCCACAACTACTGAAGCCCTCGCGGTTAGAGCCAGTGCTCCGCAACAAGAGAAGCCACCGCAATGAAAAGCTTGCACACCACAACGAAGAGGAGCCCCTGCTTGTCGCAACTAGAGAAAGCCTGTGTGCGACTAAGACCCAATGCAGCCAAAAATAAATTTATTTAATAAATACATAAATAAAATAAATAAAAAAAGAGTAAATAATTTTAAAAAAACGTGGAGGGAATTCCCTGGTGGTCAAGCGGTTAGGATTTGGCACTTTCACTGCCATGGCCTGGGTTCAATCCCTGGTCAGGGAACTGGGATCCCGCAAGCTGCGCAGCGTGGCCAAATAAAATAAATAAAAATGTGGAACTTTTCCAAGAATCATACTTAATGCATTTTCAAAATATTACCACAGTCGCTTGAAACCTGCCTCACTTCCAAACAGACTTAACATTTAGAACAAAGTCATGCTCTTTCCTGCTATTACTTTCCGTCAAGCTACTTTCATAAAAGTCACCTACCTCTATGGTGATGAGGATGACGATCATCCATTCCAGGCGGAGCGTCCTCTTCTCGGTCAGGTGATTCCGCATCAGATCTGTCAGCGCCATGCAGTGCTGAAGCTTTTCATTCATGACCTGCATTAGAAACATCTCAGAGTAGCCTGTATACTTAAACATTCACTTAAGAGTCGCATGCTTCAGAATTCTAAGTTTGAAATAGGTGTGCAGTGAAAAATCACCCCTTCAATTCTTGCTCCTCAGCCCTCCCCTAAGGCAACCTGCCAGCGCTACTTGTCTCCTTCCGGTGAATCCACCTGGAGGCATTCTGTAATGCACAGATCTGACTGCAAGAAATACTTTGCGTACTGAAGCTCTTAGATTTTGATGGAAGATCTAAAAATAAAGTTTTTGATTCCTAGTTTTTTGTTGCTGCCCTTGGATTTTCAGCAGTTAATAAAGGCAAACCTGAAATATGATTCTTCTAGCATGGCCTTAAGATGACAATGATTACCTTCTACTAGAGCTGTTCCAAGCCCCCCAAACACAAAACTTGACCTGCTGCACACTCGCCACTAGATGGCACTGCTTTTAATGCTTAACTGGTTCCGCGTTCTGATGCCCCACAAGCTGGTTGAGGGGGTTCATAGAAAACAGAATCTTTGACGTTAAGACTTGAATGTGACCACTGGCAAGTTATACTTCCTTAATCTCTCTGTATCTCTCTTTTGGAAATTACAGTCTGAAAACATTTTTAAAAACAGTTTTTGGATTCCCCTTGATAACTTCTGGGGTACGTATGCTGAGTGCAGGTATGGTCTGTGGAAATCCGAGACAAATCACAGATGCACGTTTGGGGACTGACTGAAATGTGCTAGTGCACCATATTTACTATCATTTTGCACAGAGCATTACTGAGAGCGAACACGTGGAACCACACTCATAATACGTATTTGCCCACGTTTCCAGACTTCACGTAACCCCGTAGTCACCAATTTGTATAAATGTTTAGAACAGTGCCTCTTTGCTCCCTTTCTTCGACTTCCCATTTCTATTGGCTGCTTGATCTTGGTCTATAAACATGCTCAGCCTTAAGCTTGCTTCTCTCTTCAAAATGCTGACCCAACCCTCTTTTACATTTTCTTTCAACTTTGACTAAAGAACAGACATTTTCTTTCTCCACTTCCTCACCACCAACTTATTCCTTAGCCCTTAGAGGTTGCAGATATTACCTCTACTCCCCCGAAACTTCCAGATGTCTCCTAAACAGTAACACCCTTTCTTGGTTAGATTCTGAAACCTCAGTTAACTCAAGCATTTGACAACACCTTGAAATGCACACTTCCTTTGGCTTTTTCTCCCCTAGGGACTAAGTTCTGCCTCCGACCATCACTCTTTTCCTGAGTCTTCTCGGGCCTCCCCTGGCCTGCGGATGACACTTTCCAGAGTCCTGATCTTGTCCCTCCCGTCCTCTAGCTCTGCACTCTCTCTGCACGATCCTGCCCATCTGGTTTGTGTAGGCGCTTCCTGAACTTCAGTCATTTCCATCCCACCATCACTGCTTCTGTGATATACATGTGCCAACTGGATTTAAAGTAAAAAAGACTTAGAAATGGGGACTTCCCTGGTGGCACAGTGGTTAAGACTCTGTGCTCCCAATGCAGGGGGCCCAGGTTTGATCCCTGGTCAGGGAACTAGATTCCCACATGCATGCTGCAATGAAGAGTTTGCGTGCCACAACCAAGGAGCCGACAAGCCACAACTAAGGAGCCTGTGAGCTGCAACTAAGATCTGGCGCAACCAAAAAAAAAAACAAAAAAACCCACAAAAAACACCTTAGAAATGTTTATTTTAAAAGGAAACTACATTGCCAAAATGGAAAACCAGTATGATGTGAAATGGTGTTGGATACACAAAGCTGAGCCTGGTGCCTGGGAAAGTGGTAGATTATACATTAGAGGGCCAGTCAAGAGCCACTAAAGCCAAGCTAAGCATTTCTCCTCAACTCTGAACAGAAGTGTTACTTGCTTCAATGCTTACATGTTATTTCAGGGTCCATGTGTTACCTAAGTTCATCTCTTGTACAAGTGTATGTATTCCACATTTTGAGAAAGACTGATTTAAACTGTTTTTTGATAAGTCCCAAGTATTAACTGCTTAATCCTGATTTCTCCTCTGCCCGAATTTCTAACTGCCTATAAAACATCTTTTTACTGTTTTCCTGCCAGCACCTTAAATTTAGCATTTCTCAAACTACAGCTGACATCCTGTTCAAGTCTATCCCTCTTCTTGGGTCCCTAGCTCACAGCAGGTCACACTGTCTTCTCGGGCACCCAGCGTAGAAACCTTTGATCTCTATCCTGCACTCCTGGATCCCTGGCACTTCAGTTGTCCTTGCTGTATGGAGTCGAGTCTGTCCTCTCCTAAGCATTTCTTACTACACCTAGTAGGCTTTCATCAACTATTTGTCACCTCTTCAAACTGGTCTGTTTGGCTGTTTTGGTGGTGGTGATGGGCTGGGGGGTTTCCGGGTTTTGTTTGCACGGGCCACCAGAGTTCTCATCCTAAACAGGATGGATCCTTTCACTCCCCTGCTCAGAAGCTTCCAACATCTTGCTAAACATCTCGCTATTGCCTTCTCGATAACATGAAACGACCCCAGATGGTTTAGTCCAATCACTCTTTGGTGGGTGGCGCCCTCTTCAAGCCTGAAGGCGAGGTCTCTGTGACCCTTCCTGACCTCCTGCTCCTCGCTCAGCACTCCCACAGCACCTCGTTGTTTCCCTCGTTTAGAACTTACCTCATTCTACCTCATAGCCACCTGCTACCTGCCCGGCACCCTCCCCTCCTGCCCCCTTGTTTTGGAGAGTTACTCTTCCCTGTTTCCAACCACGTGATGCTGCCAATCTTAGTATCACTACCCGCCTGACATCAACCCCTCTCCCCTCCCCCGAAAAGCCCAAGGGGGAGACGGGGTCAGTACAAGACCCAGGCTTGGCCAACTGTGAGGCCCAGTTGCCTCATCACATGGCTAGTCAAAGCACGGACACATGGCCCAGTCCTTTGAAGCTGCCAGGCAGAGTAAAATGTCGCTCGGATATTCCCCCTTCCCACACCCCTTTCTCCCCATCACAGAGAGAATGCCACCAAGAAGGAAAGGATGGGGCTTCCCTGGTGGCGCAGTGGTTGAGAATCTGCCTGCCAATGCAGGGGACACGGGTTCAAGCCCTGGTCTGGGAAGATCCCACATGCCGTGGAGCAAGTAGGCCCGTGAGCCACAACTACTGAGCCTGCGCGTCTGGAGCCTGTGCTCCACAACAAGAGAGGCTGCGATAGTGAGAGGCCCGCGCACCGCGATGAAGAGTTGCCCCCACTTGCTGCAACTAGAGAAAGCCCTCGCACAGAAACGAAGACCCAACACAGCCAAAAAAATAAATAAATAAATAAATTAAAAAAAAAAAAAAAAAAAAAAGGCAAAATGTTATTAAAAAAAAAAAAAAAAGGGAAAGGATGAGGCCAAATTGGTACGGAGGATGCTGAGACAAGAAACAGTCCTGATGACCCGTCTGGGTCTGTGCAACAGACACTCCCTGTTTCACACCTGCTCCCTGTTTCTCAGCCCCGTGAGCCAGTACACGGGGATAAGTAAGGTCATTCCAATTGTCTTTCTGTCGTGTGCAAGCAAGGGAGCCCCAACTAACACATGCTTCCTATGTCCTTTGGTTACAGAATCAGATGTGTTTCACGCACACAGATGATGGAGCAGGAGAAAACGGGGACAGGGTCACAGAGGTGGTAAATGTGAAGTAGGCTCTAAATAGGCAGGTGCCAGGAAGAAAAGGTGGGGCGCCAGGGGGACAGTATTTCTAGTAGAGGAAACAGCATGGAGGCAAGTACAGCTAGATAGTGAAAAACTTGGAAGTGCTTGGAGATAAGGTTAAAAAGGTAAGTTAGTACTGAATTGTGAGAGGTACTATAGACCATAGGTGGTAGGCAGAGTAATGGTCCCCCAGATATTCACATTCTAATCTTTGGGACCTACGAATATTACACAGCAAAGGACACTTAAGATTGTACAGGAATTAAGGTTGTTAAGTCAGCCGATCTTTAGATAAGGAGACAATCCTAGATTATCTGGGTGGGCCCAGTGCAATCACAAGGGTCCTTAAAAGTGGGAATGGCAGGCAGAAGAGCTCAGCGATGCGAGATGGAAGAGGGGGCTCCAAGCCAAGGGCAGTGGGTGGCCCCTCGGAGCTGGAACAGCCAAGGAAACGGCTCCCACCCAGAGCCTCCGGAGCGGTACACAGCCCTGCCAGCGCCTTGATTTTGGCTCAATGACTCCCAGGTCAGACTTCGGACCTACAGAACTGTAAAATAATATATCTGTGTTAAGTCAGTCTGTGGTAATTTGTTGCAGCAGCAGTAGAAATGAATACATAGCACGATAACGTTGGAACTTTCTTCTGCAGGTAAGGGAGTCCTTTGTCCACTCTTAAAATATTTGTTCAATATTCACTATACTGTGCTGGGCAGAGGAGATGAAATGGTGAATAAGACAGATATGTCTCTGCCTTCTGGCTACAGGGCCCAGCCTAGAGGCTGGGAGACAAAGAAGAAGGTATTAGGGTGAACGGGGGTGGGAGATGCACATCAGCAGTCAGGGCGCGGAAGGCGGGCCAGTGTGGAATCCCTCCCTGTCTCACCAGCCCAGGGCCTGTCGTAGAGACTTTCAATAAATATCTGGCAATGAATGCATGACACTTAGGAGAAAACGAAAGGATGCTCTGACTGCACGTGGAAGATGAAGGAGAAAGAGGAAACCACGGTGAGTTTGAAGTTGCTGCTTGACTGACCAGGTGGTCGTGCTATTAGCTGAGACAGAAATCGAGAAGGGTCAACTGCATTTTCTGGGAGAATACAGTGAGTTTCATTTTGAACTCTTAATCACTGATTAATTCTACAAATATTTAGGGAGCACATATTCTACGTGAGGCCTTTGCCAAGAAGTGGGAAGGGAGGAGGAAGAAGACGATCTTGCCCTCTGATTTCACGAAGCCTGCGTTCCAGAGGGGAGTGTACTCAAGCAGCTTCTATCACGTTCGCTGCTGTGTTTTAAGGAAGGAGAGGGGGAATCTCACGAGTGCAGCTCCAATTTCATATAAATCCCCTTTTCCCCTCTGAATACCTGCTACTTCTACTTTTAGCCACCTTGCCCCAGTTCCTACACAGACTGCAATAAGGATGTGGAAGAAATATGTAATTTATAAAAACAATTTAAATGAAACAAATTTTAGCTCGTAAAGAAAATTTAAAGTGGATTTCCAGGGACTGCTGGTGATATGGATGGAATGTTTGTGTTCCCCCAAAACTCATGTTGAAGTCCTAACGCCCAATGTGATGGTATCTGGAGATGAGGCCTTTGGGGGTGATTAGGTTTAGAGGAGGTCTAAATTAACATCCTTATAAGGAGAGGCAGAGACACCACAGTGGGCGCGCTCTCCCTGCCTTGTGAGGCTACGCCGAGAAGGTGAGAAGAGGCTTCTCTCAAGGCACTGAATCCGCAGTGCCACCACAGCAGTACGACGCGGTGCGTGACCTGCCGCCCCCAGGAGTGCGCACAAAGCACTCCAGAAGCACACGGGCAGGTGGCGCCCAATTTAAACAGACCTTTATTTTTATTCTTCAGGACACTACCTGAATTATTTTCCACTTGTTTTACAGCACTGATTAAGTGCGATGTACGTATTAGTCCAGGTACTCAGTTAAGGATTCACAAGTCAGCAGCATTATAGTTACACAGAACTCACCTAAGATTTTTTTGAAAAATACCACGGAACTGACCTGTTCCGGGGCTCTTCCAGTTTGGGGACTGAGGGGACCTGGTCCACCTGCTCCCTGGGCTGCGATCAATTTCCCCACACTGGGCACTGAGGGAGCCTCTCCGCTCAGAGAAGCACTGTCCCCAGCGAACCCCAAGTGCCCTCCTGGCACATCCCCTCCCTCTGCCTGAGCAAAGTGAAGACGCAGAGGCACTTTCTCCAGGTTCCCCCTTCCTACTTGGCACCGTGACGCTTGTCCAGCTAGCTGATTACTTCACTGCGTGTCAGTGTTCACGATCGATCCAGTTTTGACATTCCTCATCTTCAGCTGTGGCTTTCACGCTGAATGCAGGGTTCATGTTGAGTAAGTTCCTATCTTTACACTTCTCCCCTCTGGACCACACACTCAGGATGTTTCCTGCTCAAACCACCTTCATCGTTGGTGACTTCAGTGATTCTGTTCTCTTTTCCTGTACTCTTGTCCACGAAGGACGTGTGAAGGACACCATGGGCATCAAAGGATGCCGTGATTTGAGGAAGGACACAGGATGAGGGGTGGGGGCAGCGGGGGAGGATGCTTGAGCGCACACTTCCCAGGCAGGCGGTTTACCTTGGCTGTTGCTCAGCCACTGTTACTGACTTAACTCAGCACAACAGGCTGGTCATCAGGAGAGGTCTGCATCTGCTTGGTGGCAATAATCTTTATACTTCATCCCAACGATCGTGGTTCCACCGAACGTCTTCATTCCAAGAGAAAAAGGGGAGACATCCAAAAGCCATAACTCTTGAGCACTTTCAAATTCGTCCCTAGTAAATACGGCTGCTCATCAAGGTTGATGCTTTTATTTAATGTCATTAAAGAATTCTCACAAAAGGTTTATTTTCAAGTTTTCCTTGAGGCATAATTTACATAAATATGCACTTGTTTCCATTCTAAGTATACAATTTGAAGACTTTTCACAGATAGACACCCATGTAAGTAACACCACAGCATTTCCATCACCCCAAGATCCCTTGTGCCCCTTTGGAATCTACTGCCCTACCCACCACCCCACCTCCAAGCCCTAGGGAACCACTGATCTATTTTCTGTAACTATAGATTAGATTAGCCTTTCTAGAATTTCCTATAACAGCATGTATTCTTTTGTGTCTAGATTTTTTTCACTCAGCATAATGATCCTGATATTCATTCATGTTGTTGCATGGATGGGTAGTTCACTGCTTTTATTGCTGAGTGGTACTCCACTGTATGGCTATCCCACAATTTCTTTATCCATTCACCTACTGATGAGCATTTGATTGTTTCCAGTTTTGGCTATTATGACTAAAGCTGCTAAGAACATTCAGGTACAAATCAGTGTGAGGACATATGTTTTCATTTCTCATGAGTAAATACTCAGGAGTGGAATTGTTGGATCGTATAGTAACACAACAATTAAATTTCTGAGGAACTGCAGGCTGTTTTTGCAGAGTGATTGTACCAATGTATATTCCCACAAGTAATGTATGAAACTTCCATCTGCTCTATATCCTTCCCAGCACTTGGTATTGTCAGTCCTTTTAATTTCAGTCATTCTAGTGAGTGTGTAGTAACAGCGCATTGCAGGTTTAATTTGCACTTCCCTGGTAAACAATAACGTTGAACATCTTCTCATGTTCATTTGGCCGTTCACATATTTTGTGAGACGTCAGTTTAAATCTTTTGCCCATTTAAAAAACTGGGTTGTCTTTTTGAGTAGAAAGAGTTCTTTTTTAATGCATAGATCTTTATTTAAAAAATTATTTATTTTATTTTTTGGCTGCATTGGGTCTTCGTTGCTGCACATGGGCTTTCTCTAGTTGTGGCAAGTGGGGGCTACTCTTCGTTGCGGTGCGCAGGCTTCTCATTGCAGTGGCTTCTCTTCTTGTGGAGCACGGGCTCTAGGCACGCGGGCTTCAGTAGTTGTGGCACGCGGGCCTAGAGAGCAGGCTCAGTAGTTGTGGCGCACAGGCTTAGCTGCTCCGCGGCGTGTAGGATCTTCCTGGACCAGGGCTCGAACCCGTGTCCCCTGCACTGACAGGCAAATTCTTAACCACTGTGCCACCAGGGAAGCCCCTTGAGTAGAAAGAGTTCTTTGATTATTCTGGACAAGTCCTTTGTCAGGTTATATACTGAGAATATTTCCTCCCAGCCTGTGATTTGCCTTTTCATATTCCTAAGAGTGTCTTTCAAAGAGCAGTGGTCTTAGTTTTGATGAAGTTCAACTTATCAAATTCGTTCCCCAAGGTGCATGCTTTGTTTTTT